>NC_137156.1:44895389-45495389 GCF_951394435.1 Stenella coeruleoalba | reverse complement strand
GACGCTGACACCCTGGAAGCTACCCGATATACATGGATGGTGCTGCCCCAGGGTTTTGGGACAGCCCCCATCTTTTTGGAAATGCATTAGCAAGGGAACTGAGGGAACTAAGCCTTGAGAAGGGAACTTTGCTACAATATGTTGATGATTTATTGACAAGTAGTGAGACCAAACAAGATTCAGATCAAAATACCGTTAAGGTCCTAAATTTTCCGGCAAAAAGGGGATATAAAGTCTCTCCAACCAAGGCTCAGATCTCACAGCAATGGGTTCAATATTTAGGATTTGTTTTGACCCCAGGGGCACGAACCCTGGCCATAGATCAAAAAATAGCAACTAGTGCATTACCATCTCCAACCACAAAGAGACAACTCTGAGGCCTTCTAGGTATGGATGGGTTCTGTCATATCTGGATTCCAAATCATGGCCTTATTGCCAAACCCCTGTATGAGGCTCCAGAGGGAGAAAAAAGGGAACCCCTTTAATGGAATAGGGACCACAGCGGGCCTTTGAGACTCTAAAGACAGAGTTGAGTAGAGCACCAGCACTGGGGCTTCCAAATTTGGACAAGCCCTTTACCCTATACATTCATGAGAGGTCAGGGATAGCTCCAGGAGTCCTGACCCAAAAGCTGGGACCAGATCAGAGATCAGTGGCTTACTTTTCAAAACAACTGGACTCAGTGGCTCTGTGATGGTCAAGCTGCCTTTGGGCAGTAGCAGCCACAGCCCTGTTGGTAAATGAGACTTCCAAGCTCACCCTGGGACACCTCTTAGATGTGTTAACCCCTCATCAGGTACAATCTGTGCTGGAAGTCAAAGGACATCATTGGTCGACCAGAGGAAGGTTAACAAGTTATCAGGCCCTTCTAATGGACACTCCCGACATCCCCTTAAAGGTGTGCCAAACCCTGAACCCAGCAACTCTGCTTCCAAGTGGTTGAGAGTGGAGACGTACTGCATCAGTGTATGGAGACCATAGAACAAACTTACTCCTGCAGGCCTGATCTTCTAGATGAGCCTCTAGACAGCCCTGAGGTCAAATGGTTTACTGATGGGAGCAGTTTTGTAGAAATGGGGACCCAAAAGGCGGGGTATGCCATAGTTAGTCTAGATCAGGGGTGCCCAACCCCCGGGCCACAGACAAGTACCAGTCCGTGGCCCGCTAGGTACCGGGTTGCACAGGAGGTGAGCGGCGGGCGAGCGAGCGAAGCTTCATCTGTATTTACAGCTGCTCCCCATCGTCACATTACCACCTGAGCTTTGCCTCCTATCAGATCAGCGGCGGCATTAGACTCTCATAGGAGTGCAGACCCTGCTGTGAACCGCGCACGCAAGGGATCTAGGTTGCGCGCTCCTTATGAGAATCTAATGCCTGATGATCTGAGATGGAGCTGAGACAGTGATGCTAGCGCTGGGGAGCAGCTGCAAATACAGATTATCATTAGCAGAGAGGTTTGACTGCACAGAGACCATAATAAATCAATTGCTTGCAGACCCATATCAAAACCCTACCAGTGAGTGGCAAGTGAAAACAAGCTCAGGGCTCCGACTGATTCTGCATTATGGTGAGATGTATAATTATTTCATTATATATTACAATGTAATAATAATAGAAATAAAGTGCACAATAAATGTAATGCACTTGAATCATCCCAATCCCACCCCCAGCCCCTGCCCCAGTCTATGGAAAAATTGTGTTCCACGAAACTGGCCCCTGGTGCCAAAAAGGTTGAGGACCGCTGGTCTAGATGAAGTCATAGAAGCCAAGGCTCTGCCACCCCAGACATCAGCCCAGAAGGCTGAACTAACTGCATTAATGAGTGCTTTGCAATTAGGGAAGGATAAGAAATTAAATATTTTTACTAACTCTAAATATGGGTTCCACGTGCTACATGCTCATGTTGCCATTTGGAAAGAAAGAGGAATGTTAACTGCTAAAAATTCCCCCATAAAACATAAAGATTTGATTCTGGCTCTTTTCGAAGCAGTGCAGCTTCCAACACAGGTCGCAGTAATCCACTGCAAGGGCCATCAGAGGGATGGCTCTTTTGTGAGATAAGGGAACAGCAAAGCTGATCAAATTGCAAAACAGGGAGCTTGGCTGCAGGAACCCAAACAAGTTATGGCTCTAGTGATTGGCACCCCTGAACTCTCTAGCCTTCCCCAGTATTCCCCACAGGTACATGAAAATGCTGAGAAGTAGAGCTATGAGAAGGGAAGCACAGGCTGGTATAAAAAGGAGGATAAGGTTCTAAGCCCTGAGGCCCAACGATGGAAACTCACTATGAGCTTACATGATGTCACCCACTATGGGAGGGATGCACTAAGGGACTTGGTGCAAAAGGCTTTTTCAGGGAAGGGGCTTAAAAGAACAGCAAAACAAATAACACTTGCCTGTGATTTATGAGCCCATAATAACCCACAGACCCATCCAATCCCTCCTTCGTTACTCAGGCCAATCCAATGCCAAGGGACATATCCAGGGGAAGTCTGGCAGTTAGATTTCACTCAAATGCCCCCATGATCAGGATATACATATCTTCTGGTGTTTGTTGATATTTTCACAGGATGGGTTGAAGCCTTCCCCACCTGATCTGAAAAGGAGTTGGACGTCTGTAAGTCCCTTTTAAAAGAAATAGTTCCTCGGTTTGAACTTCCAAAGTCCCTCCAGAGTGATAATGGGCCCTCTTTTATAGCCAAAATCACACAGAGACTCACAACGGCCCTAGGGATAGACTACAAGCTACACACCTCTTGGCACCCCCGGTCCTCAGGGAAGGTAGAGAAAATGAACCATACTTTAAAGAAAACCTAGCAAAGCTCTGCCAAGAAACTCATGCACTCTGGACCAACTTGCTTCCTTGCACTCCTCAGGGTCCATGTAGCCCCCAGGAGTGGTCTGAGGCTTAGCCCATTTGAAATGACCTATGGGAGGCCTTTTCTTACTACTGACATTCTACTAGATGAGGAAGCGAGCCAGGCCCTGAGATATATTATTAATGTAGGACAAGTTCAGAGGGCAATCCAGGACTATGCCCACAAGGCACTGCCGACTCCCACTAAAATTACAGAGGAAGGAGCAGTTCCTTTACAAATAAACCCCGGGAACCAAGTTCTTCTTAAAACCTGGAAAGAGGGGTCCCCCCCAACACCAACTAATGCCAAAATGGAAGGGCCTCTATAAAGTAATTTTAGCCACCTCTACTGCTGTCAAACTTCAAGGGACATCTAGTTAGGTACATTTGTCCAGACTAAAGCTTTTACCTCCAGAAACCCCGCAGGTCACAACAGAAGAACAATACACCTGTGAGCCAGTGGACAATCTGAGATACCCATTCAAAAGACAGGCACCATCAACAGATAAGTAAAATGATGTAGTGGGTTGGCTCCTATTTGAACCCTTAACAGGACTTGGGACCTCTCTTCTTACCTTAGCTGATGTGGTTCTTGACAATTTTCTGGCCCTTGATTACCTTCTGGCCGAACAAGGCAAGAGTGGCTTCATAATTTTGGCAGGGACCATACTGCCTCCCTTGTCTGGTCAACAGTTAAGGAAGCCCAAAGTTAACCCTGGTTCCTTCCCTTACTAAGCCCTTTAATGGCTATCATTGTTCTTCTCCTTTTTAGCCCTTGTTTGTTTAACCTTTTGGTTAAGTTTGTGTCTTTCAGGCTCCAACGGTTTGAAGTAAGGCTCATGTTGGCTCAAGGAATTCAGCCCATTCCAGCGGAAGGTGGCCCAAGTCCCTACAGGTCCTTGAAACAGTCAGCGAGGGACATCTAGGGCAGGCTAGGGTCTGCGGCCCCTGTCCAGCAGGAAGAAGTTTCAGAAGAAGAGACCTTCAGCCCCTTACCCTTAAGAATAAGGGTGTAGAGTCTCTCGGGGGGAATGAGACAGGCTGGGACCAGGGACCCTTTGCTGCAGTGCTTGCACATGGACACACCTCTCCTCGAGCAACAAAATACAAATAAACTGTATGGGACTAAAAATAACTGCGTGCATGCGCCGTTGGGGCAAATTCTGGACCCCCAAAATACAAAGAGACCAAAAAAGCTAACTGCCACTCCTGAAGAGTCTGGAGCAAAAGCAGGGTACTGCACATACCCCCTGTACTCAACACCACCTAAAGGGGTGGGCAGACCACCTAGGCCACACCTCTGGCCCAACCCTTGGATACACCCCTACCCTCACGCTATATAAGGAAAAAGCTTGCTCCCCGCCCGCCCGCTCCCCCCCCCCCCCAACGAGCAAGCCAGCAAGCAAGGAAATATGTTGCTTGTTCTCTCTCCCCCATGCTACAGCAGGGGTCCCAATAAAGCCTTGCCTGAATTTCTTATCTGGCCTCTAGTCAATTTCTATTGATTAGGGAAGGCCAAGAACCCTGGTCAGTAACACTTTCGTGTCTGACTTTTTATGCTCAACTTTATGTTTCTGCAGTTCATCCATGTTGTTGCCTGTAGTTGCAGGTCACTCTTCTCATTGCTGAGTAGTATTCCAGTATATGAACACTGTGAATGTATTAATTTATTCTATTGTTGATGGTCTTTTGCGATATTTCCATTTGGGTGTATTAAAACAAATGCGTCTGCGAACATTCTGATAATTGTTGGTGCCCCCGTAAGCACACGCTTCTCTTGGCTGAACACACAGACATGGAACTACTAGGTCATAGGGTATGCTTCTTTACTAGCACGCCAAATTGTTTTTTAAAGTTATTCTAGCTTACATTCCAGCAGCAGGACAGAAGGATTCAGCTACTCCACAACCTCGCCAACACTTGGTATTTTCCTTTTTTTTTTTTTTCTATTCTATTTCACAGTATTAAAACAACTGAAGCAAAGTTTAGGTTGCTTTGGGAGCCAACTTTTGGATTTCTTTTGGTTCTCTTTATTATTAAGCATCGCAGACTTGCACTTGGTCCAGTCACAGAGTACGGACCAAGTGCGTTTTCGACTTTGCTCCAGTTTTGCTCACTCCGCCACTTGGATGTCCTCCGGTCAAGAGTATAAGATGTGCATCCAGGGAGGGCACGTCCTGTGAGGACTCTGAAAGCTGACCACTGGGTAAACGAAGCGTTTGCGGCCCTTCCTCGGCAGCGTCCTCTCCCGCCAGCCTCCTGGAACCCCACCAGCCACAGCTGCCTCACAGGGAACGCGGCGCCCCTCAGCCTTGGCCAACTCGGGGGCGGGGCAGCGGGGCGAGGCCGGCGGCGCGCGCGTGCGCACTGAAAGTCCGGCGCATGCTCCGAGTGGGGGGCGTCCGCGGCAGAGGGTAGGCGAGTCTCCCGCGCCCTACCTTCCGCGGCGGGGCCGCAGCGATCTGCTGGTTCCGAGTTCTTCTGCCAATAAAGTTCCTGAAAAAAGTCACAGTCATTCTTAAAAGAGCAAAAGAGGGCGCGAGCCGGCTGGAGGCCCTGTCGGAGGGCTGGCGCACCGGGCGGCGGAGACAGCGGTTACACCGCGACCTGGAGGAGCGGTCGCGCCGGGCGGCGGGCGGCGGGCGGCGCGGGGACGGTGAGTAGCGGCTCGCGCCCGGGGCGGCTGGCCGCACTCATCGCCCTCGACCGCGGCTGGCTGCGGAGGACCCACCCGTCCCCGCGGCCCGGGATGTGCCCACCGGGGGCCGGACAGGGGCTCGGCGGGAGCCTCCAGGCCGGGCGCCCCCCTCCGGGTCGGCCGCCGCGCGCGCACTTCGAGTGCGGGGCCCGGGTCCCCGCGGCAGGCGGTGGGCGCAACCCCCGGCGCCTCCTCCCCTCCCCGCGCCCCCGCCTCCCTGGGGTGGCCCTCGGGCGGGGAGGTGCAGCGGGGCGGTGGGGACTGGGCATTAGGTGTGGGTTGGGGCTGGCGGGGAAAGGGCCCAAGCCCCACCCTGGCTTCCAGACCCCGTCCTGGGCGGCGGGCCCCTTCCCTGCCTGCGGCCCCACCCAGCCCGGGTGTTGCTCGGGTTCCGCTCGAATATGAATGAGCCTGACTACGCGGTCTCCTTGACACTGGCTACCGCAGAGTCACTTCACTCGGGGATCCCAGTGGCAGTACAGTCTGAAAAGGGCTGTCTACTTCTCCAGGTTTTATGTAACTCCTGACATCTTCTAGGTAACTTCATTGAACTTGAGAAGTTTTTCAGTGCTTTTATAAATATAATCATACCTGTGCTGAAGTACAGGCTGTGATGAAAAAGCCACCATTTCGATCAGTGAGTTAACTCATCCTTTACTTTTCTAATGTATTGGACGGCTGTTGGTTGGCAAAATCTTTAAAATTAAACTTGGAAGAAGAACACATGTAAAGTGTTACTGTCAAGCTTTTAAAGTATTGTACTCAGAATTATGCTAATTTTCTAAGAATTTAATTGTTTTGGTATAGTTCTTTAAGTTTGTAGAGTATTGGCTGATAATCACAGGAGTCAGACTGCCTGTGTTAAAATCTGATTCCACTTACTTTTCTTTACATTTTATTATTTTAAAAATTATTATATGGTAAAATTGACTTTGTTGGGGGGTGTGCAGTTCTGTGAATTTTAGATATATGTAACTACCATAACAGTCAGAATTTAGAACAGTTCAATCACCTCCAAAACACTCAGGCTATCCTTTTATATCCTCCCCCTTACCCCAAGCCCTGGCAATTACTGATCTTTTCCAGAATGTCATAGAAATGGAATCATGCAACATGTAACCTTCTTTCACTCAGCATAATGCCTTTGAGATTCCTTCGAGTTGTTGGATGTATCAACAATTTATTCTTTTTTTATTGCTGAGTAGTATTCTATTAGATGGATGTGCTCCCAATGAAAGACATTTGGATCGTTTCCAGTTTTTGGTGATTATGACTATAGCTGCTATAAACATTGCTATACAGGTTTTTGTGTGAACATAAGTTTTCATTTCTCTAGGGTACTGCTAAGATTGGGATTACATGATCATATAAAGTATGTTTAACTTTGTAATACACTGTCACACTGATTTCCAGAGTGGCTGTATCATTTTGCATTCTCACCAGCAACATGTGAGAGTTCCAGTTGCTTCATCTCCTCTCTAGCACTTTGTATTGTCGGATTTTTTAGTTTAGCCATTCTAATAGGCATGTAGTGGTATCTCGTGGTCTTAATGTGTCTTTAACTAATGGCTAAAGATGTTGAATATCTTTTCATGTACTTAATTGGCATATATAATCTCGGGTGAGTATCTGGCCAAGACTTTTGCCTATTTTTAAATTCAGTAGTTTCTTTCTTATGTTGAGTTTTAAGGGTTCTTTATCTTTCCTGGATACAAGTTGTTAGATATGTTTTGCAAAAGTTTCTTGCAGTCTGTAGCTTCTTTTCATTGTTTTAACAGTGTCTTTCACAGAGCTAATGTTTTTAATTTTGATGAAGTCTAATTTATCCATATTTCCTTTTGTACATCTTTTGGTAGCATGTCTAAGAACTTTGCCTAATCCCAGGTCAAGAAGATTTTCATCTTCTAGATATTATAGTTTTATATTTAGATCTATAATCTTTTTTTTTTTTTTTTTTTTTTTTTTTTTTTGCGGTACGCGGGCCTATCACTGCTGTGGCCTCTCCCGCCGCGGAGCACAGGCTCCAGACGCGCAGGCCCAGCAGCCATGGCCCACAGGTCCAGCCGCCCCGCGGCACGCGGGACCCTCCCGGACCGGGGCATGAACCCGCGCCCCCCGCATCGGCAGGCGGACCCCCAACCACTGCGCCACCAGGGAAGCCCTAGTTTAAATTCTATAAGGTGTGAGATTTAGGGGAAGGTTTACTTTTTTTTTGCATATGAATGTCCAGTTGTTCCATCACCATTTGTTGAAAAGACTGTCTTCTCCATTTAATAGTTTTGCACCTTTGTCAAAAATCAATTGGCTGTATTTGTGTGGGTCTATATTGGCCCTCTGTTCTGTTCCATTGACTTTTGTATCTTTCTCTTTGCCAGTATCAAACTTTCTTGATGGATGTAGTTTTATAGTGTCTTAAAGTTGGGTAGCATAATCTTCTCCAGCTTTATTCTTTTTCAAAATTGTTTTAGCTATGCTAGTTCATTTGCCTTTCCATATAAAGTTTAGAATCAGCTTGTCTCTAACTACAAAATATTCTGCTGGTACTTTGGAATTATATCAAACCATAGATCAGTTTGGGGAGAATTGCTGTTTTTACTTTGTTGACTCTTTCAATCTATGAACATGATGTATCTTTCCATTTATTTCTTTGTTTCATTAGTGTTTTGTAGTTTTCAGTATACAGATCCTGTACATGTTTTGTTAGATTTATGCCAAAGTATTTCATTTTGGGAGGAAACTATTGTAAATATCATTTAAAAAATTTTTGGCTTCAAATTGTACATTAAGATATTAGAAATTCAGTTGAGTGTTGTGTGTTGCTCTTGTATCCTATGTCCTTGCTAAACTCACTTATTAGTTCCAGGATTGTTTGTTTGAATCCTTGGAGTTTTCTAGATAGACAATCATGTCATCTGTGAATAGAAATAGTTTTTTTCCCTAATCTATAAGCATTTTAAGTATTTTAGTTGCCTGTTGCTCTGGCTAGGCCTAATGATAAACAGGAGTAGTGAGAGTGGACATCCTTACCTTGTTCTCAGTCTAAGGGGGAATTCAATCTGTCTTTCAGAATGAAGTGTGATGTTAGCTGTAGATTTTTTTTTTTAATAGATGCCCTTTATCAGATTGAAGAAGTCCTCTTCTGTTTCTAGTTTGCTGAGAGTTTTTTTCACAAATGGATGTTGATGTGGTTTTTCTTCTTTACTCTGTTAATATGGTGGATTACACTGATTGATTTTTGAGTATTGAACCAGCCTTGCATTCCCGAATAAAGCCCATTTGGTCCTGGTTATTCTTTTTATATATTGCTGGATGCGATTTACTAATATTTTGTTGAGGATTTTTGCATTTGTGTTCATGAGGGGTTATTTGTTTAGTTTTCTTTTTTGTACTGTCTTTGTGTGGTGCTGGTATCAAGATAATGCTGGCTTTATAAAATAAGTTAGGGAGTGTTTTCTCCTCTTCTGTATTCCAGGGGAGAGTATGTATCATTCTTGAAAAGTTTGGTAGAATTCTCCAATGAAATCACCTGAGCCTGGAGATTTCTTTTTGAGTGTTTAAAGTTATAAATTCAATTTTCCTAATGTTTATATCAATTTCACTGATTTCTGCTCTTTATTATTCCCATCCTTTTGCTTGCTTTGGGTTTATTTTGCGATTCTTTTTCTAGTTTTTTGAGGTGGGGGCTTAGATTATTGATTGAGACTTTTCTTCTTTTCTAAGGTAAGCATTTAGTGCTGTAAATTTTCCCTCTCAGCAGTATGTTAGCTGTGTCCCATAAATTTTGACATATTTTCATTTTAATTCAATTCAGTTATTTTTTAAATTTCTCTTGAGCTTCTTCTTTGGCCCATGGGTTGTTGAGAAATCTGTGTTTTTAATTTCCAAATGTTTGGAGATTTTCCTGTTATCTTTCCATTACTGATTTCTAGTTTGATTTCATTGTGGTCCCTTTATTTGGCTTTTGTTGAGGGTTGTTTGATGGCCTAGAATATGTTCTATTTTGGTATATGTTCAGTGGGTGCTTGAAGTATATTCTGCTGTTGTTGTGTGGACAGCTCTATAAATGTTGATTGGATTCTGACAGTTTTCTGTTTTTAGAATTTCATTTTGTTTTATTGTGTTTTATAGTGTTTTTGAGTATCTCTTTGTGTAACTTGTTTAGCTGCATAGGTAATTTATCACAGTCTGTTGGTGTCAACATTTTACCAGTTCAAGTGAAGTTAAGAAACCTTACCTCCCTTTTGTCCTCTTCCATGTATAATTTTTTTTTTTAATTTGGCTGCGCAAGGTCTAGTTGCAGCATGTGGGATCTTTGTTGCAGCACGCGACATCTTTTTTTTAGTTGCAGCACGCAGGCTCTTTTAGTTGTGGCATGCGAGATCTTTATTTGTGGCATGTGGGATCTTTAGTTGCAGCACGCAGGATCTTTTTTTATTTTTTCTTTTTTTTTGCGGTACGCGGGCCTCTCACGTTGCGGAGCACAGGCTCCAGATGCGCAGGCTCAGCGGCCATGGCTCACGGGCCTAGCTGCTCCATGGCATGTGGGATCTTCCCGGACCGGAGCACGAACCCGTGTCCCCTGCATTGGCAGGCGGACTCTCAACCACTGTGCCACCAGGGAAGCCCAGGATCTTTTTTTAGTTGCAGCATGTGGGCTCACGGCATGCAGGATCTGATTCCCTGACCAGGGATCGAATCCGGGCCCCCTGTATTGGGAGCACAGAGTCTTAACCACTGGACCACCAGGGAAGTCCCCTCTTCCACGTATAATTACTTGTTTTAAATGTTTTCTCTACATATATTGAAAACCATATTGAACAGTATTATAATTTTTCTTTCAACTGTCAAATGTAACAGAACATTTAAGAGAAGTCTGCTATATTTACCCATATTTTTGCTTCTGTCATCTTCTTTCTCTTGTTCCAATACTTTAAGTTGTTGTTTTAATCATTTAATTATGTCTGAAGTGGAGACCTAGAACCTGTACTTTAACAAATGCTCCTAGATGCTGCTTACAATCGTGCAAGTCTGTGAAGCATTAGGGACAATTACTGAGACTCCATTAGGGGCAAAGAAAGGAATGTTCTTCACATTTCAGACATGTTTTGTGTAGTGGTTGTATAAATGGATTTTTGGTTAAGGTAGCTAGAATATAATAGCTAAGTAGGCAGGAACTTAACTAGTAATTTTAAGAAGAAATATGAAGAAATTGGCTTTCTGTTCTTTTCAGTCTAAAATGCGAACAGTACACATTCTATTACTTTCATTATATGAGTAACTGTAACTAGTCTGAAACTGATGAAAAAAATGCATGGTATAAGATGATGTGTAGAGGATCCATTGTAATCTAAACACTAAAGCACAGTAACTAAGAGCCCGATGCTATCACGTGGTTGCATAGCATTATACAAAACCCTTCCTTAGGGTGCTGTTCTAGGGACATTAATTATTACCTGTGAGGATGAAGAGCAGTTTCCTTAGATTTTGTATTTGTTGCCCATTTGGTGGTAACTATCCACCAAATGGGATAAAAGGAGGATTTATTATGGTATATGAAACTACCATTTTTTTGAATGCCTAACTTTCACTGTGCTAAGTGCTTTGTATCTATCATTGATCAACAATCCTGTGAGGTAAATAGCCTCAGGAAACTGAAGCTTCAAGAGGTTAAGCAATAACTTCACTAAGAGCACAGAACCAGTAAATAGCAACTAGTAAGTCAGGCCTCGACTCTTAACACTCATACTCTAGTCTCAGTGAAAGGCAGAACTATGTAATCTAGGCATTTATTGGTACCTGGAAGTCATACATTCTGCTGTTGTTAAGGGTGCAAAAGTGAATGGTATTATTGTCTCTTTTTTCAAAGAATTTACATTATCTGAACAGGGTGGGGAGAGGGCCTTCAACACGGAAAAAAATTCTTGCAATTCATTATGATTATTTCTTGATAAAACAATTATAGCTTATTTTATTTTATATAGGTTTTATGTCATGAAAAAATAACTTCATTTTAAACCACAGATTTGAGAGAGAAGATCGGATCACCTGGAATTAAATTTGGCACAGAAACCTTTTCAACTCCAAAAATGTTGGAGGAAGATATGGAAGTGGCCATAAAGATGGTGGTTGTAGGGAATGGCGCAGTTGGAAAATCAAGTATGATTCAGCGGTATTGCAAAGGCATTTTTACAAAAGACTACAAGAAAACCATTGGAGTTGATTTTTTGGAGCGACAGATACAGTATGTACTTGGCTGTTTTATCCTCTCGCTTTTGATATGTGAGCTGTGTCCAAGAGTTTGCTCAGAATAATAGTAACTGAGTACAATACAATCCAAGGCTAGGTGTCTAGTGGCAGCGGGTTTTCAGTTATTCACTCCTTTGTGTGTCTTCGCCTTCTTTTTTCCCCCTCCCCCATCTCTTCCCTTTCTCTCTCATTTTCTTCTTCTTTTTTACCTACACTTCTCCCTTCTCTCTTTTTCAATCTTACATCTGTTTTATATTTATTGGTGGCACCCTGAGCACTTCTTAAACACAAACTGACGCTTGATTCTACCGAGATTTCTGTCGACTATTTTATTTGGAAAGAAAGTTACCTGTCTCTCAGAATAATTTTCATCTCTTATATTATGGGATCTGTTTGTGTAAAATGTCTCTTCTCTTTTTAAAACTGGGCTTATAGAAGTTAGAGAATTAATAATTTGTTTTTACTTTAAAGAAGTAAGAGAAAGATTTGAGAGGATTAAATACTCCTGTGAAAAGGAAATCCAATTGGATTCTAAAACACATCAAAGTAACACTTTTTGTCATTAGTCCTGAGAACTTTTAAGGATATTTTAAATTGTAGGAGAAACATTAAACAAATCTGATTTAACTATCCCAGACACTAGCATCAAAGATAATTGTGTTCACTGTTTTAAAGATGTTGAATTTATAATCTGTATTCTGTTACCCTCTTTTTAAAAATACTTCTCTATTTGCTTCCTTTCTTAGATATTTTAAGGGGATTCATTTTAAATCTTGATGGTGTTTATTTTTTGCACTTGCTATCTGGACCAAATTAATATTTTAAGTATACAGTTGACCCTTATTATTCAGACTCCATATTTATATTTTAAGTATGCAGTTACTTCTCATTATTTGTGGATTTCATATTTGCAAATTCACTGCTTGCTAAAATTTATTTGTAACCCCAGACTCAGTACTCCCAGTACTCTGATGGTCATTTGTGGACATGCACAGAGCAGCAAAAAATTTGAGTCACTTATACACACACGTTCGGCTGAGGTTGAACAAGGCGACCCACTGCGTTTTTGTTTCATCTCTCATACTGTACATGAGTGGCCTTTTCATGTTCTGTTTTTGTGCCACATTTTTGTGCTTTCTGTTGGTAGTTTCGCTGTTTAAAATGGCCCCAAGCCTAGAGCTGAAGTGCCGTCTGGTGAGCTGTGACGTGCCTTATGGAGAAAACACATGTATTAGATAAGCTTCGTTCAGGCACCAGTTATAGTACTGTTGGCCATGGGTTCAATGTTAATGAATCAACAGTGTATATTAAATAAGGTGTGTTTAAACAGAACAATGCAAAAAACAAGGTTATATATTCATCAGTTGATGAAATTGTAACCAGGGGCTCACAGGCACCTCACCCGCCTGGTATTTTCCCTCAGAGGAATGGTTCAGGATTTGCTAATTCAGTGTTGGCAGTGACTCTGTAGAACAGAACTACTGCCTGCGAATAAGACAACAGGTGTGACAGAACAGAGTTAATTTGGGGGTTAAAGGGCAACCAAGCAGTAAGCTGCTTCTTTCCTTTCTTACTATTCTCCCGCATTAGAATAGGGTAGCAGGAGGAGGGCAAACACTGACCTAAGGGAACCCTTTCCCAGGACAGCTGACCCTGGGTGTCCAGGATCCCACGGACACCAACATCCATGGGCACTCAGTCCCTTGTATAAAATGGCATAGTATTTGCATTTAACCTACACACGTGCTCCCATAGACTTTCAATCATCTCCAGATTACTTATAATATCTAATATAATGTAAATGCTGTGTAAATAGTTGCCAGGCACACAGTAAATTCAAGTTCTGCTTTTTGGAACTTTCTAGAATTTTTTTTGCAAATATTTTCTATCTGCAGTTGGTTGAATCCTCAGGCATGGACCCCTCGGATGCTAGTCTTAGAGCCACCACTATCTGTGACTGTGGTTGAAGGAAAAAACATGACAGATAAATCCAAATCGTGTAAAATTACAGCTTTAGGGGAGTGTCTTTCACCCTTTACTTGCACTGTTGGTAATGGTATCAGCATTTAAAAGCGCTCAGACTTTTTCAGAGTGAAACCAGCAATGTAGTTTTTTTAAAATAAGTAAATAAATAAATAAATTTGTTTATTTATTTTTGGCTGCGTTGGGTCTTCATCGCTGTATGTGGGTTTTCTCTCGTTGTGGCGAGCAGGGGCTACTCTTTGTTGCGATGCACGGGCTTCTCATTGCGGTCACTTCTCTTGTTGCGGAGCACGGACTCTAGGCGCATGGGCTTCAGTAGTTGTGGCACACGGGCTTAGTTGCTCTGCGACATGGGGGATCTTCCTGGATCAGGACTCGAACCCGTGTCCCCTGCATCAGCAGGTGGATTCTTAATCACTGCACCACCAGGGAAGCCCAACAATGTAGTTTTAATACCACCAGATTTGAAAAATACATTTCCTTTGCATATGAAATTCATTCATCTCTTGTTTCAGAGTTAATGATGAAGACGTCAGGCTCATGTTATGGGATACCGCAGGTCAAGAGGAGTTTGATGCAATAACAAAGGCCTACTATCGAGGTAAATCATGGGTGTCTTTAGTTTGCTTTGACGTGTTCTTTTAGCTGAACAAAGAACTTTGCTTTTCTTGTTTCCCATAGAAGGATTTCTCTTTAAGAATATTTAAATCAATTCCAAAGTATTTTTTAAAACCCCAGGCTATTATTCTTCTAAAGATCTTGTTGGGTGGTAAATAATACTCTGTGCTATAGACTGTTTATCTCTGCCTCAGAATTACATGACTCATATAGTCATTCCCAGACCTAATAAGTCAGAAGTTGTGAAATGTCTTCTCTGACTCCAGGGAAATGACTACGTAGAGTGGAAACTAACATAAGAAAAAGTAAAGCCCTGGCAGACAAGATGGCATTTTGTTACGATATTTAATGTGGGTAAAGCCTTCTCTAGGCTATACGAGTTCAGGGAAGTATGAGATACATGTGAAAAGGAAGAGCTACAATGATAGGATCTAAGACTAAATAAACTGGGGGGGAAATTCCTCTTTTTACCTACCTAGCTTTCTTCTCTAAATTCTCAGCCTAAAATATATGTTCTTTTTGTGTGGAAAAAAATAGGTTGGGCTATTTCTTTTTAAGCTTTTGACAATGTGATGTGGCAGTATTACTTTTTAACTAGTATGGTTATTTTTGGAGAAAGTATTATCATTATGTCTCTCTAATTTAAAAGGGCAAAACTGTGAGTCTACAATTATCGCAAAATAAAGTTTAACTTAAAAAAAGACAAAACTGGTCAAATGTCAAAATGATTTGATTCGTATATGAATAAAAAGGAGAAAATGTTGGAACTGTACAGTTAAGTAGCTCATTTGGGTCCCTAATTTAAAGAAAAAGACCAGGTAGCTAAACATATTTTAATATCCACTGCCATAAGACTTTGTTCAACATTATTATCTTCTAATTTTTTTAACCTGACTCATCCAGTTTGTTGCAAACTTCTTGTTTTAACTTGTTAGATGTCCATGAATCATACCATTTCTCTTTCATATGTTTACAAACAACATTCTTTGCCAGAAACTAAAAAGAGAGCCCATAATTATTAATATTTACATCTTAATTTATATGGGTGATGTTCAAATTTCTTTTCACTTTGTTTCATTTGGACTAAAAGGCTTTAAACAGCATTGATTTCCCTGTGTTTAACGTTTTAACTTAAAGCAATCTTAAGTGTATAAATAGATCTGTTAAAAGGTTTTTTTTAAATGTAACGTTTTTTAGCCAACTATGTTAAAATGGCAAAGAGGGTAGATACTGAGACAGGTCTTAAGCTTCAGCTTTTTCCCTCACATCCCTATTTGAATTAAGGAACAAACAGTGGCAGTGTTACATGAATTTGAGAAATGGCATATTGGACTTACATGCTTTTTTTTTTTTTTTGAGGTTCTATCAGAGTGCTTTTGGTTGCTGACAGCAGAAAAGCAATTTCAAACTGACTTATTTAGCGTCTGTTGACTTGTTACTGGGAGTAGCTTTCATCTGTGGTTTGTTGGGACTATAACCTTGCTGATTGTTCTGGCTGGCCGCCTCCTTGTGTGGGGTTCCTCTTCATGCTGATTTTCCTCTTGTCTGCAAGTTTGCTACCATCGACAGTGCTTTTCGTTCACATTCTTGGGGACCGAGGGTTACTTCCTACAACAGTGGACCAAAAGTCCAGAGCTTTTATCTGATTAGACCACCTTTGACCAGATTACAGTGAGTAGTCAGAGGAAAGTGATTGCCCTAATGGGCTTGGCGCACTTGGGGCTCCCCCAAGGCAGAGGGAAGTTTAGCTGCCTAAACCATAGGCTACCGTACAGAGGGGGAGAGGTGTTCTTGGGGACAGGGCACTGGATGGCGGCTAGGCACCAGGTAATATCTGCTACTAGTATAGATTCAGATGACGATATAATTAAATAAAGAGTAGGAAGAAAAGGTAAGGTGGGCAGAATGAGTTAAAATAGAGATTTAGTGATAGAAACACTATGCCTTATAAAATTATGACCTACTGACTTATGTCCTAAAAATATGTTATTCAAGATGCATAAAAATTGTATTTAAAAAAGAAAAAATTTATTGTAATTCATTTAAAAGACCTATTATAGCAAGACCATTGCTCCAACGCATCATTATGTTCTTAGAATGCTGGCTTAATTGTACAGTGAGACATGTGGAAACATGATCTCCTTATCAGTAGGTTAGAACAGAGCACAGATCATATTAGGAAGCCTTTGGGAGCCCAGATGACTCCTGTTAAACCCTTAAGAAAGTCCACCCTAGGCAGTAGAAACCGTACTTAGTACAGAAAGTTACAGACAACATGAAGTAGATTTTTATTACAGTTTTTTACTGTGACTTGGTTCTCAGAAAAAAAATGCTTCTAAGTATATGTAAATTAGGTTATAGACTTGAGACCTATTATTTGAGATCATGCACATAAGTAGAAGGAAACCCTTATTTTCTTAAAAAATATTTTTTTTTCACAAATATAAATGAATATAAATTGTTGGAAATGAAATAGCTCTGGACAAGAAGCTAGTTATAAGTTATAAATGCAAGAATTAAAGAACAACAGAATTAGACTATGCAAGTCTGAGGTTTGTTTTGAAATTATGTGAGCATGGAATCTGTGACAGATTGGTTCAGTGAATAATTTATGTGCTTTAGATTGTATAGAATGTCAAAAAGAATAAGGGACAGCATTTTAAATCCTGAGTAGTATCTATAATAGTATTTTTAAAGCCTTTGCTGGTGTTCGCTAGAGCAGTGTTTCTTAAACTTGACTGTGCACAGGAGTCCCCTGGGGAGCTCATTAAAATGCAAACTGAATTCTATAGATCTGTGGGTAGCTCTGAGAGTCTGCATTTCTACAGCCTTCCAGGTGACACTGATGCTGCTGTCAGCCACACTCAGGACCTGCCTACAGACCATCTTGTAGGATCTGTCAGTGATTTGAGGATAGAATTACTCTCTGCACATTATGTGTCTTGGAGAGTATTTTCTGAATTGCATTAAAATATAGTGGCTTTTTTGGAATGATCTTATTAAGGAGGAATAAATACTTGCTATTGGTGATCGTATCATTGACACCAAAAATTTATTCAGAGCTCTGTATTTCTGATGCATGGACAAGTGAGGTATTTATTAACTGTTAGAAGTGATCTACTTATGGGTGACTTACTGTTATCTATGATAATGAAGAAACTTTTCCAACGGTGCAATTTTTAGGGTAGGTAGTATTGAAGGAAGATTGAATAGTAGGAAAATAAAGGTCTTTGTAAAATATATGGGTAGAAAACACTAGCTGCCTTTCAATATTAACAACAGAAAAATTAAAACAACTTTCCCAAAGATGGCTGGTACAAACACAGAGCTAGGGGTCCAAGAAAGAAAAAGAAGGTAGAGCAGCGTGGGGTCATTTTAATTTACTTTATTATTTTTTTAGGGTCATTTTACACCTCCCCCCACACGCACACACACACAGCGGGGTGGGTGTGGGATGTAGAAGAGAGAGGCCAGGGAAAGAAGGGAGAACCGTGCATAAAGGGTGCAGTAATGAGCCAGTTACTACTGCAGGCGGGGAGAGCAGGCGGGGAGACGCGCCTCGGGGTGACCCCACCCCAGGGAAGCTGAGGTTTTTATCCCCCCCCACCCCTCCCCAGGCATCCAGTCTCCTTAGGGGGTGTGCTAGACCACCCCTGGCAGAAGAGCAGAGCGCCCCCTGCAGCCCTTGCTGGAGGGTCGGGGCGGGGAACACACAGGGCACCTGTGGGGGGAGGGGGCACCGTGCTCACGTCCCTGGTGGCTTCTGAATCCAGGTCCCTCCTCCTCCTCCTCAGAGGGCACTGCGGCCCATCCCGCCCAGTGTGGTCTCTCTACCCAGTCCCCCACTAAATAATTTTCGGTTTTATGGGCAGACTTTTTCTTTTATCCTTTGATCCTTGATTTTTCAAACAAAATTGTGCTTTTCTTAGTTAATTATTCTTACTGCCCATATCTCTGGCACCATCTGCTTAGTTTTTTTTTGTTGTTTGTTAGTTGTTTTTGTTTCGTTTTGTTTTTTTGCGGTACGCGGGCCTCTCACTGTTGTGGCCTCTTCCGTTGCGGAGCACAGGCTCCGGACGCGCAGGCTCAGCGGCCATGGCTCACGGGCCCAGCCGCTCCGCGGCATGTGGGATCTTCCTGGACTGGGGCACGAACCCATGTCCCCTACATCGGCAGGCGGACTCTCAACCACTGCGCCACCAGGGAAGCCGTGTTTTGTTTTTTTTAACATTTTCTCTAATAAGTGTTTTTTTGTGTGTCTGGGACCTTGTATACTTGGAAATACCTTATTGGACCCTCAAATTTAAACGACACTTGACTGATATAAAATTCTAGGTTTAAAGCTAACAGAGTTTTGTAACTTTTTTTTTTTTTAAGATTTTTTTTGTTTTGTTTTGATGTGGACCGTTTTTTAAAGCCTTTATTGAATTTGTTACAATAGTGCTTCTGTTTTATGTTTTTGGTTTTTTGGCCCTGAGGTATGTGGGATCTTAGCTCCCCTACCAGTGGTCGAACCCGCACCCCCTGCATTGGAAGGCGGAGTCTTAACCACTGGACCGCCAGGGAGGTCCCCAAAAAAGTTTCTTAAAGTATGATTAAATAATGTTTTATTTGTAGTTTAAGTAAATGTTAAGAGTTCAAGTAAATATAAGTTTGTTGTCCAATATGCTAGTGTGATCTCTTCAGTTTTACTTCTCCTTCAATTCTGAGCAAGTCTCACGCTGTGTCTATCAATCTGCCTGTCCCCCACCCCTCAGTTTTGCATAATTAATTTATTCTTTGGTTCAAAGCCTGTTCTAGAGGAGGGAAGCCTCTGCTTTTACAGTCATAGTGAACTGCTGGTTTTTTCCTTCATTAATTGTTCTTTGGGTTCCTACCATATTCCCTCAGGTGATAAACAAACCTTTTTTGGCCCTAGAGTGTCTTAGGTAGCCCAGGTATGTGTGTCTTGAGTCTTAGTAGGAAACTCTTACACCTGGGATATCTGGAAGGAAGGAGTAGCAGTGAGGAACCCTCTTGACTCCAGGACGATTTTCTCTTCTCACCTGTTTTTGTCACTATGCTGTCTGATTCAACAGCAAATCATTGGTAAAAACCCTCTTCCAGAAGGTTGATGCTTATTTTTAAAATGAGATATTATCAACTAATGTGATAGTTGATAGTTAAAATATTGTCAACCTAATGTGATAGTTGATAGTTAAAATATTGTGAGTATGGTATGGGAATTATGCAGTTAAAGAGGATGAAAAACTAAATTAAACTCTTTTCCTCTCTACTATATATTAATATTTTACTCTTGGCACTGGTTCCTAAATTACATTCTTTAGCATTGATGGTATTCTGCTACTAAAACAAAATAATATAGATTTTTTTAAAAAAGTAAATAGAATGAGAAAATTATGATATTTTTCTCTCATAGACTTCTTAAATCTGTGCCAAAAGAAATTAAGAAGCAGGTGACAGATATTAACGAGAAGAACTCAGCAACTCTGTCATTCATGCCTAGTTTACTGTTCTCTGTGGCTTTTACAGTGTTATTAAATATATCAGTATTTTGTGGTGTTCCACAAGGAATGTGTATAATTTTGAGGGTACTTTGGCACTTGCACAAATTTGAGAACCGCTGTTCTTGGTAAAAATTGGTTCTTTGAATTAGAAAATAGAGTTTATATGTTAAAAAATAGGGCTTCCCTGGTGGCACAGCGGTTAAGAATCCACCTGCCAATGCAGGAGACACGGGTTCGAGTCCTGGTCAGGGAAGATCCCACATGCCACGGAGCAACTAAGCCCGTGTGCCACAACTACTGAGCCTGCGCTCTAGAGCCCGTGAGCCACAACTACTGAAGCCCGCGCGCCTAGAGCCTGTGCTCCGCAACAAGAGAAGCCACTGCAATGAGAAGCCTGCGCACCACGATGAAGGATAGCCCCCGCACACCGCAACTAGAGAAAAGCCCACGCAGCAACGAAGACCCGACACATCCAAAAATAAAATAAATTAAATTAAAAAAAAAAAAAGCAGTGCTACAAAGATGAATTCAACATTTATTTACATAAAAATTGTTTTGAATACGTAAAAGTTTCCCTCACCCTGCATAGGATTGTTTCATTAATGTAAATAACATTTTTATTTTGTGAACTTACAGGAGCCCAGGCTTGTGTGCTTGTATTTTCCACCACAGACAGGGAATCTTTTGAAGCGATTTCCAGTTGGAGAGAGAAGGTGGTGGCTGAAGTTGGAGATATACCAACTGTACTTGTACAAAACAAGATCGATCTCCTTGATGACTCTTGTATAAAGAAGTAAGGTGGCTGCTGTTGAGGGGGTGGCTGTAATTCTGTAAAGCTAAAACCTATTTTAGTTTTTGCATACACTTACAAAATTTAGGAAAGTTTTTAAAAAGACTGCCTTATACTTAAAAATTTCTGTGAGCTATTGTGTGATTGGTTTGGGTTTAAAAAGTTCACACTGAATCAGTAGTAAAGAAAATTAAAGGAGTACGTTTTGAAAGCCCTTTTAGAATTCCAGGTCCTTGCAGCTCAAATCCAACTCCTCATGTGAAGTCAAATCTAGACAGAGTAAGAATGTTAAGAGAAACATTCCAGAACTTCCCTGGTGGCGCAGTGGTTAAGAATCTTCCTGCCAGTGCAGGGGACATGGGTTCGATCCCTGGTCCGGGAAGATCCCACATGCCACGGAGCAACTAAGCCCATGCGCCACAACTACTGAGCCTGCGCTCTAGGGCCCGCGAGCCACAACTACTGAAGCCTGCATGTCTAGAGCCCATGCTCTGCAACAAAGAGGAGCCACCACAATGAGAAGCCCGCACACTGCAACAAAGCGTAGCCCCCGCTCACCGCAACTAGGGAAAGGCTGCCTGCAGCAACGAAGACCCAACGCAGCCAAAAATAAATAAATAAATTTAAAAAGGAAAACATCCCTAGATGTTTTAATGTCTAGCATAAGTATGTTGATGAGTTTAAATAGGTAAGCAGTTCAGATTCGTATTGTTTTGTATACCCAGAACCATTATGCTCACATTTGTGAACAGAGTTTGGCATCCGATAATTTCTCTATATAAGTATTTGTTTACTGCATTATTAATGTTTTGCTGGCTTTGAAAATACTTATTTGGTTTTTACCTTATTTTTTTATAAGTTCTTGTATTAGTTGTCTGATGCTGTATAACAGATTAGCCCAAAACTTAGTAGTTTAAAACAACAAACATTTATTATGTCACAGTTTTTGTGGGTCAGGAATTTGGGAGTGGCTTAGTTGGGTGGCTTGGTTCTGGGTTTTCATGAGGTTGCTGTCAATATGTTGCCGGGGCCTGTGGTCACAGGAGGGCTTTTGACTGGGGCTAGGGGGGTCTGCTTCCGGGATGGCACCCTCACTTGGCCATGGGCAGGTGGCCTCTCCTTCAGGCTGCAAGTGTCCTCAGCGTGTGGCAGCTGCTTCCCCAGGCATGTGATCCCAGTGGGGGCAAGGCGGAAACCGCAGTGCCTCTTATGAGGAGTCTCAAAGTCATACGCCATCACTTATGTATGTCATTGATGACACAGACCAACTTGATTACAGTGAGGGAGGGGAGGCGTGTGGTAGAATCATTGGGAAATATTTTAGAAAATTGGGGAGTCATAATGAAACTAAAATTAGGAGTCCACTGTTCTAGACACATCAATATACTGACTTAGGCTTTGGCAGCAAAGTAGTTTTGTAGCCAATAAGAGTAAAATAGGTAATGCAGTATAAGACTTTCAGAGTGTAATTAAATTCAAGTGTTTTTAATAACTGAAGAGAGAAAATTAAAGTAGTATATAAAGAAAAGTGACATTTAGTCATTTTAAGGCTAGAGTAAGTGACCTTATAGAAAAGTGTCTTGCCGTTACAGTGAGATGGCTGGTGTTTACCCCCCCAAGAGCAGTGACAACTGAAAATCCTGCTCAAGCACTGAGTGTAGCTCTCACCTGTTCTGGAAGGGCTGACCGCTGTCCTCAGGCTGTATGCAGTAAATGTAATAAAACAAGCTCTCAGAAAGTACCTTTACATACGCTTTTTTCAAATTGATGTGTAGTGAGGAAGCTGAGGCACTGGCAAAAAAGTTGAAGCTGAGATTCTACAGGACTTCAGTGAAGGAGGATCTGAACGTGACGGAAGGTAAAGTGCCTTCTTAACAGTTAACAGCAGGAAGTTTGTTTATTCTTCTTATGCCTTTTCTTTTTGTTGTTTAGAAATCATATTTGTAACGAGAGTAGAATTTTCTGTTTGTCATGTATCATTAAGTAAAGTTTAAAGGCTGATGCTGCTCTGAGTTTGAGTCCTTGATTGTTTACTAATGTCTTTGAATAGTTGTTACTCTACAGCAAAACTCCAGTGGGCTTTATTGTATTTAAAAATACAACTGGCTATGTATATGCGTGTGTGTTTTTCAAGCGTACCTTCTAAAATTGCTGCATTAGAACCCCACAGCGGTGGACACCCCACTAGGTAGTTACAGTGACCTTAACTTGTTTAATAGTGTTTCCTAGTTTAAGAAAGTGAGATTAGAGAAAGATGGTGGTTATTTTTCTCATTCCGGAATTGCTGCTCATTTTATTAGATTGCAGCTCAGCTGTTGCTTCATTGTCCCCTGAATAGTGGTTTTCAGTTAAAGAAAGAGTCTTTTTAAGACTGAGTCAGTTTAGTGTTGCTGAATATTAGTCACTATTCAGGTACTTAAAACTAAAGAGCCAATGACTACAAGTAATATTTCATTTCTTTACTAATAAAATGCTACTATATATTTATTAGTATTACCATTGTAATTAGGTATTACTCAGATAATTTTTAGAAGTTGAATTTTTTTCAACTAGATTGTATACTTCTAACTATAATTTTAAATTTGTTTTTTAAGTATAAATATTATAGTAAGTGATGTGAAAGAACAGGTTTTACATGCATAATTATACTGACCTGGCAAGGTTTTTGGTTTTGTTTTCATTCCAGTTTTTAAATATTTGGCTGAAAAATATCTTCAAAAGCTTAAACAACAAATAGCTGAGGATCCTGAATCAATGCATTCAAGTAGTAACAAAATTGGTAAGTACCCAGGAAGTTTTAGCCCCATGTTTACCTGGTAAATTTATTTTCCATTCATTATTATCATATTTACTGGGGTTTTTTTTAAATACAGTATGCTCCTTTCTTTAAGAAATGTGACTGGAAAGCGTGAGATGAGTGATTATTAAATTTAGTAGTATCAGCTCTCATTAAAGGGTATATTGAGGGGGCTTCCCTGGTGGCGCAGTGGTTGGGAGTCCGCCTGCTGATGCAGGGGACACGGGTTCGTGCCCCAGTCCGGGAGGATCCCACATGCCTCAGAGCGGCTGGGCCCGTGGGCCATGGCCACTGAGCCCGTGTGTCCGGAGCCTGTGCTCCGCAATGGGAGAGGCCACAGCAGTGAGAGTCCTGCGTACCGCAAAAAAAAAAAAAAAAAAAGTATATTGAGTTAAAAGATTTTTTAACTGATGAATTTTCTAAAGGTCTGTCCTTTTTGAACACTTGTTTCTCTGACTTGACACTTGCACCATCTCCACACCTTTTCCCTTTCCTGCCACCTTGCTGAGCACCCATCCTGCTTTTTAACATGAAATGCCAGCAGAGTTTAGTATTTCCTGGAGAACAGGAAGCACCTGTCCGCATCTTACTTTGGGCCATGGCTTCTGGGAGGATGGGTGCCGGTCCTCTTTCCTAAGGACCTGCTGCCTGCACCCCACTCCTCACCACACACACACACACACACACACACACACACACACACACACACACACACACACACACACACACACACACACACACACACACACACACACACACAGCATTTTCTTGGCCTGTTTTAACTTTTCTTACTTTGCCCTTTTTATTGTGTATGTTCCTACTGTCAGGAACCTCACTCACATGCTCTGAGAAACAACAGGGCAGTTGTGATAAGCCGCTGTCTGGTCTGGTCTCCTGGGCCCACCCTGTCTCCTTCCAGTCTGCTGATTAAAGCCCTTTGATAGATTCTGGTTGTGGAACACATTCAGTGCAGGCTCTCTTCATCCCAGCATTTAAAGACAGTTTGGTCCATCCTTCCTGTGCAGCCTCGTGCCCCACTTTTGTAATGTACCCTGTTTACGGTTCCACCACAGGGCCCGCTGTTTCTTGAGCCTGCCTAGGGCTGTCTTACTTATCCCTTTGCTCATTTTGGCTCTTCCATTAAGAATGGCCTCCCATTCCCACCTTCTGTTGAGAACTGTGCATCCCTCAACATCTATGGAGAAAGCTCTCGGCTATCTGTCTGGCTGAAGCACAGCCTTCACTTCTCTTAAATGAACAGAGACCTGAGTGCAGGGCATTGCCAGGGGTCCAGTCCCTCCATGTAGTTTGTCCTTTGTTATGAATTAGATGTGGTTGACTCTTCCTTTGAACCATCTGTGGGATCTTGTCTCTTTTATGACACTTAACATAGAGTGTCCTGTAGCATCACTGCCTGTTTGTAGTGCCTCACCTCACTCATCAGATTGTAAGCTTCTTGGGGGCAGGAATCAGTCTTAGTAGTCTTTGTGTCGCTCATAGTGTCTCTGGCCCAGAGCCTTGTGTATCGTGGATGATAAATAGCCCATAAACTGGAGATTACATTTTAGAACGAACAGTGTTCAAAATGAAAACTCTTAACAGTTGAAAGTGTTTCTTTAGTTCATCCCTTTTGTCCGCTCAGGTGACCCTGAGATCCGTTAGTGTTAACCTTTGTGTTTTCCCTCAACGTGTCCAGGTGTCTTTAGCACGTCTGCTGGGAGTCACTTGGGTCAGAATTCAAGTACCCTTAATGGTGGAGATGTCATCAACCTCAGGCCCAACAGACAGAGGACCAAGAAAAACCGAAATCCTTTTAGCAGCTGTAGCATACCCTAAAATGCTTCAGGGAGGAAGAAATGAATTGTATTGTGCAGTAAGATACATCCAGCTGTCACGGTATGTTAACACAATTTTTTCGCAGACTTTGCACCTAATGGCTCTCTGAAAGCTGACAGACTTAAACAGATAGCACTGCTCTGCAGTGCTTTTCAGAATGGAGCAAGATCTCTGGTGGGAAAATTACTGCCCTCTGGACTTATTTTAATTTTTTTACATTAGACGAAGCTTCTCCTGTTTTTGAAGGAATGCTATAAGAAACATCAAAAACAGGTTTTGCTGAATTTGAAATGCTGGAAAACATAAATGAAATGCCTAAATATACTGGTACAGATTTTAATATTATGGATCAAGGAAAGATAGCAACCGTTCTTTCTCTGAAATCGGTCATCTAGCTTTTCTAGGAAGTAGTATTGAATCTGAATACTGAAAAGAATAATATTGAAAGGCGAACCCTAATCTTGCCAGACTGCATTAGTGTGTACTTTGGCAATGTTACTTGTGCAATATCTGTAGATGTGGAATGTGGAGGTACGTGCACACGCAGATCCCTGGTTCTGGAGTAAACAGAAGGTGTGTGCAGTGTTTAAGGAAACATAGACTCTAACTCATTCATTCATGAAACCATTTACACATTTATGTGTATGTTATAAGTTTCTATTTTCAAATGAGAAATTCTAGACAGATATTTTGCAAAATGAGCTCAGATTTTAAAAGTGCTTTTGTGCCAAAAATACCATACCTAATTTTCAGTGCTTTACCAGAATTTATACTGTTGATAATCTCTTTTAAAAGCAGTTTTCCTCTCTGACAGAGTAGATGAAAGAGTGTCTTAGTGCTAGAGCCCCTCCCAGGTGGCACTGGTTGCGTGCGGAATCTTTTCATGTCCCTGCACATGCATGGCGGGCTTGAGCTGGCGGCTGCAGGACCCCCGCCCTGTGCAGCGTGGCCACCCTGTACCCAGTGCCTTTTGCTGTTGACAACGCAATTCTGAACTTTTAGGATTATGCTAACAGTTTTTTTAAATACACAAGAGGTGATCTTTTGTCTTAAACCACATTATGGATTTTATAATGCCCTGCAACTCTAAAGCATCTTTTTGTTTACATATTTTTTGTATGGTATTTTGAGATTATCATTTAAAAATTTCTATAAACTTCAGTTTGTATAGCACTTTCTCAAGAGCTCTGTCAGCACCAAATGCAAAATAATTTCTTTTAATAAGTGATTTTAACATGTAATCATGTGGCAGAGCATACATTTTGTGACTTGGGACAGTAGCTTTCCAACTCAGATAATTAATTGCATGAACTCTGGTAAAACTGATCATCATTCATCAATGACTTGTTTTTAACCCTTGCAATATACCTGGTTTTTACAGGATTTAAATATATGTAAAAATAACTTTTCTTGGAAAATGTGTCACAAAGTCATTTTTCATTATTTCTACTAAATGCATAATGTTTTATATATTCCTTTTGTATGTTTTCTCTCTCTCATTCTTTTTTTTTTTAAGTCTTCCGTCTGCACCACCCTCATCCCCTGTCCAGATTAATGTTGAAAACATAATAGAATTTTGTAGGGAATGTCTTTAAGTGGTCAGGAGTGAAGGTTTGCTTTTCATAATATTGAAATAATCTGGCATTATCTATTTCAAAGTAATATGTTTATTTTTATGTCACCAGTTGTCACCACTCCCATTGCTGGCAGTGGGATAGGTGTTGGGGAAAAACTCTCTTCCTAACAATGGGTACCCGCTAGTGATTCCCTTTTCTACTCTCTGGAAATACAGTCCCTTTAATTTTTGCACAAAATATATTTTGCGTCAAATAGTCTTTAGTAGCAGAAAAACCACGTTATATAAAATGTTGTAGTTCTATTTCACATTAATTAAATGTGTGTGGGTAAAAGTTTGTTATTTTTCTACATTAAAAAAATCTGATGATGGTTGCAGTTCCCCTGATATTTGTAATATAATTTTATGTATTTAGTTTTGTCCTTTTTTTTAAACAAGAACTGAAGAGAGATCTTTGTTACACATTTGAATTTTTAATTTGCAATTCTGTATTTTACCTAACCATAATTAGTCATTTTAAATAATTAAGTAGGCCTGAAAATCAGCCACAAGTGATATGTTACTTTCTCAATTCTAAAAACCTTCAAAATTGACATTATATTCTTTCACCTTGAGGCCTTTAATTCTTTTAAATAACTTAACTACTAATTTCTAATGAACCATGGATGCTGAAGAAATACTAAGACCCCGGGACGTTGTGCATTTGTGCAGTAATAGCTTTCGTATGTCGTGGCTCATTTTTGGCTGTGGCGTGGCTGCTGTGTCTCCGAGTCCTCAGGATTCCTTTTCCTCTTTCAGTCTGCCTCTCGAATTAATAGTGTACAGAATAGGCCACATAAGGCGATATAATTAAATAAAACCAGGCTAAATGGTTTCCTTTTTATCTGCCCAAAGTTGACAGCTCTCATGTACTTCTTCAAAATATAGTAAAACTAACACTATCAGAAGAGCCCCTCCCCATTGTGGCGACAGTCCTGTGCTGTCTGGGGGCCTCAGACGCTGGCAGCGCAGTGCTTGGGAAGAACTCACTGATGGGCTCCACTGTGCCCAGGGCTCCAGGGCTTGGGTCTCCTCTGGAGATCCTGGGATGGGGAAGTGGCCTCAGGACATGACATCTCAACTTAAAGGGAACTACTTTAATGTAAAATATTATTAATTTTTCCCCTCTTAAAAACCTTTGAAATAGTTACTGGTAACTTGCTAAAGTGCTCTCGTTACTGTTACGGTATCTGTTTCTCTGAAAACAAAATGAACTGACAGGTGAAAATCTGTCCCACACTGCAGTCATCTAATGAACAGAGAAAGTCTGGGCTGATGGTGAACAGGAAGGGGAGGATTTCCAGATGCTGATGGTCTTTGGGAACGTGAGAAAAACTTGGTTGTCTGCTGAATTTTCAAAAAGCTGATAAAGAAAAAGATGGCACAAAAAGAAAATCTTCTATCTCACAGTGAACCTAATGATAGCAAATTAGTCTGATAAATCAAGAGGCTTTTACCAGTTATCAGTGAGAATTAATGTTTCCCACGAAAGAATAGATTTAAATAAGGTGAACTTGGGCTGGCATCAAAACTATCATCATGAATGTCCTCAGATTGTAATTGCTTTTTATGAAGAGACATATAAATATATAAAACCAATCATCTGCAGCTTGACTGTTTTTTTTTCTTGCAGTGTGAAAGAATACCTATCTTTTAATGAAAATTGAATCTGATATATTCAATCTGAAGTAGTATTTGGGGAAGCTAAAGTTTTTGTGTATCAATAGCACTAGTTATTTTGAACAAATAAAAGTGTTCTATAGTTGCTGCATTTATCACAGATAAAAGAATAATCAATACACTGGTCAACCTTGTTAGTGAACAAAATGCAATCTAAATTAAGGTATTTCATATTTAATATTAGAAAAAAATAATGCTGAAAAGCTCTCAGTGAAACAGCAACTTTTTAATTATTGAAGACAGTATAAATTGATATAACTCTTATACAAAAAAACTTTGGAAACATATCAGGCCATGGAAATGTATATACCCTTTGACCAAGTAAAACCGATTGCTGGGGATTTATACAAAGAAAATCAATCAAAAACAAACGAAAGAAGGAAAAAGCTCTACGTACACAAATATGTTGCAGTAATAAGCAACAAACTGGAAACAACCTAAATGTCCAGTAAGGGGAATGGGTAAATTGTACAACTACATGGAATAGAGGTTCTTAAGTTGAGAATTAAAAGCAGACTTTAAAAGAGTATTTAATTTTTAAAGGCAAGTTACAACATTATATTTCTGTAATGATTAAAAATTTAAAGAAATGATGCATTTGGAAAAAGATGAAGTGGATATACCATATACAGTTCAGAGTGGTAAAATTAGAGGTGAAGTTTCTCACATTTTATGTCATGTTTTCACGTATTATCAAGAAGTACATTCATATTATGAGATGCATAAATGTTTAAGTTCAAAATAATTTGATATAGATGTCTAAAAAACCTGCTGAATGAAAGAGAAGACACAGGGAAGGTTCCCTTCCATAATTCAAAGCTCACTGCTTGGCTCACAGCAGATGCGTGGTCAGTGTGTGCCCGTGTGTCTTTGCAGACAAAGCCCAGGAGAGAACCATGATGCTTTTACCCCTAGCTGAGCTCTTATTTCCCCCACATACTAAGTGTTCATCCACAGAATAGTAAAAATATATATATATATAGGAGGTGCTAGATCCTAGTACAAGACAAAAATTCAATCTAAAAACTTTTAGAAAGGTAATCAAAATATTTCTAGTTTTAATTGTTATTCACAAACTAACAACACTGAACTAGTTATCTGTCTAACAAACAGAACTAGTTATCACTTAAGATAGTACGTTATCATTTTTATGTGATTATTTATAAGGGCTCTTAGGTTGGAACACTAGTTGAATCTGCTTTCAGTGTTTTGTAGCAGGGTTTTGGAAGCAGCCCCTTTAGAATGCTCCAGCAGCTTGATGGCCTTGTCAGAGTTTTCAATGTTCCTAAGCAGGGTCTCTAGTCTTCTCTTAATTTTCTTCTGATCCTCGAGAGCACAACCAATCACGATGGACTGGAACTTCTGATCCACCGGCCCCGCAGGCACCTCAGAGGAACATGCGCTGTACAGCGACATCAGGTGACTCTTGGCGTTTCCCAGATCATCCAGAAACTTACTGACCACCTCGTCAATGACCCTGGTGGCGTGCTTGAGGGACTCCTGCTGCTGGGGGTTCCTAATTGTTTCTACTGAAACTTCCACAGTCAGGGTTCGTCCCATCAGACGGTTTGCAGTCAGATTTAATTCTTCTCTTTCTCCTAATCATGAAAAGTTTGAAATATCAATCAATATGAGACATACACACATCTATGTCAAGAACACTAAGGTATTTTTGTGTGGCTGAATCTATCCTGTGAGCACCTATGAATTTCTTAAAGATACACGTTAAAACTACAGCAATAAGATTAATTTATAAAGAGTATCAGATTGGACGCCAGATGATTCTGCGGTTGTCACGTCTGCAGAAGCTGGGGCAGGTGTGCGTCTGTAACTGGGGCTTTGTGCTGGTTAGAGCAGGAGACTGGATGCCCTGGATCTACGTGAGGATGTGCATTAGAGGAGGGAGATAACTTTCCCTTTACCTTTCTGAGCTTTTGGCTGAGACCCTCCTGTAATAAGACAGATTAACAAGAAAAAAACCCAGAAGCTTATTGACATGTATACCTCATGTATATACATGGGAGATCCCCAGGGAAACGAGTAACCCCCTGAGATGGCCCAGCCTCCACCCAAAATACCCCCAGCTAGAGAAGGTGAGGACGGAGGAAGGCAAGTTCTGGAGGTTCCCAGAAAAGGCACGATAGACAAAGGTAAGGTTCTTATGTAGATTCAGTAGGTGCCTTCTCCACTGGTGAAGGTTTCTTGTAGTTTTGTCATCCTCCTCTTCCTGGTAGAAAGGGAGACACCCTTACAAATGATTTCCTTTACAAAATGTAAATATAAATTTCCCTTACAAAACAGTGACTTCTACTGTTTTCAGAGCTCCTCCTCCTGTGTCTGCAGTTTCTCAAAAATATCCAGTTCGGAATAATCCTTAGGCCAGAGAGGCATATTTTGGGGCCTCACATTCTGTGTGTGTATCAATACAATGCCCCGATTCTGGCTGAAAAAAGCCATGACACGGGAGGAAAAGCTGGCCTGAAAATGAGGCACTGACTTCATCCCCTCCAGACTAATTTAGGCCAGTAGTCTGAGTCTTGGCCAGTATGAAGAGGGTGCTGGGTTATCACTTCACTATTTAGATGGAAATCAGCAACCTGTCCTGCTCTGTAACCTCCTTCCCAATTCACTGCTCTATGGCCAGGACAGTGAAGAGACACACTAGATCTTGACCCCTCTGAGGATGTGTGACAGTGTGGGTCTGGGCCGGGATGCACACTTAACCGCACCAGCTGCTCGGCCCAGAGGCCGGTCCTGTGCGGCCCCAGGGGAGCCCGGTTAGGAGGAGCACCGCCCACTGGTGCAGAGCATCACAGGCCACCCGGCCCTCCTGTGGAACGGGGTTCAGTGGGTCCATAATCTGTTTTCCCTGCCTTTCTCCTCTTCCCCTCTATACGTTACACCTCCATTCATCTCCTTTTGTCTTCTCTGCTGCCGACCTTGTGCCCGTTTCCTCTGCTGTCACATCCTGCCCGGCTGTCTCTGCTGGGCTGGAGGAGCGGCTCTGCGGCACCCCCGCCGCCCCCCCGGCCCCGGGAGGGGCCCTCACCGTCGCTGATCTGCCGCATGTCCTGGCTGTTCTGGATGCTGTGGATCATCTCCAGGAGGACCTCCTTCTCCTGCTCCACAGCCGTGGCCGCTTCCCGAAGAGCCTCCACCCTGCGGAGTGCGGGGGACAGGACAGTTACTGGAGGGAAGCCGCATCTTCCTCATCTCTCCACTGCTCAGTCCAGCTCAGGTGTAACGACGATTAGGAACACTTCCCAAAAACTCCTTACTCCTTTCTATTTTTTATTCTGTAATTGTTTTCTTTTTAATCCACTTGCCCTGTGGCTCCCAGTTTCCTCTCCGCTCACAGGGCACTCATTCTATTTAGTGTTTATCGATTTGTATTCGTTTTTACCAAAAAAATCTGCACTCATGTACTTGTCTATTTTCAATTATTTATATCTCACTGTTTCTTTCTTCACTCAGCAGCATACTTAGAATCACCAGGTTCCTGTGTCCCTCACCTGATCTGCCCTCCCTGGCCCAGCGGAGACACGCCCTGTCCCCCAGCTTCTGCTCACAACCCGTCCACAATTACCCTTCCCTTTATGGCCCTGATAAGAGGATCCATCCCAGCGTGGAACTGCTGAGACACAGGGTGTGTGGACTGTCATCTGACTCCACCCTGGATTGTTCTCCAGAATGGCCGGACCTCGAGTCCCTGTGTCCCGACAGCCCTACCAGCACTCAGCATCTCCCAACTTTCTAACCATCTGTTGCCAGGCTAACAAGTGATATGTCAGTACTTAATCTGCATTTCTTTCATTGCTAATAATTTTGGACATCTCTTTGTATCCTTGTGAGCTTGTTCACAACCTTTGCCTACTTTTTCTTTTTTAAACTGGGGTTACTCTCCTCTTGGTGATTTGGTGACAGACACTGTGACCATCTTCTCCCATCCCACCCTATATGATCTGTGTCTGGGAGGTCCTTCACTGAACAGAGAGCCTTATTTTGAAGTGAAAAGTAAAAAGATCCATCTTTTCTTGGTTTTGTTTTGCCTTAGCTCATACTGTGAAGTTTTGTTTCAGGGTCCTCCCATCCCTAGGTCAGGACATACTTTCCTACATCTCCTTCTATTAACTTGTTTCACTTTTCTCATACTTATGTCTTAATTCATCTAGAATCCACCTCTGTATATGGTTAGGTAAGGATTTAATCATTTTCCCCAACATTATGCACCCCAAATCCATCTTTCCCTCAATGATTTGTAGATTGTCTGCCTCTGAAATCTCTATTCCATCCAGTAGTATTTTGACTGTTCTTACACCAACACCCATTTCTTAAAAATAGCACCAGCTTTGTTTGTGATATGCCTTAGTATCTGGTAGACCAGTCCTCTAATCTTTTTTTTTTTTTAATTTTTGACTGCGTTGGGTCTTCATTGCTGAGCGTGGGCTTTCTCTAGTTGTGGTGAGCAGGGGCTACTCTTCCTTGTGGTGCGCAGACTTCTCATTGCGGTGGCTTCTCGTTGCGGAGCACAGGCTGCAGGCGCGTGGGCTTCAGTAGTTGTGGCACATGGGCTCAGTAGTTGTGGCTCATGGGTTCTAGAGCGCAGGCTCAGTAGTTGTGGTGCACGGGCTTAGTTGCTCCGCGGCACATGGGATCTTCCCGTGCTAGGGCTCAAACCCGTGTTCCCTGCATTGGCAGGCAGATTCTTAACCACTGCACCACTAGGGAAGTCCCCAGTCCTCTAATCTTTAAAAATAACATAGCTATTTCGACTTTTATTCCTCCATAGACTCTAAAGTAAGTTTATTGGGTTTCTTAAAAAACTGGAATAAATTAGACACCTTTAGAACACTGTTAGTTCCTCTAAGGGTGTCTCCTTCATCCAGACCCTCCTCTCCGTTCTTTATTAGAGTTTTGAAGTATTCTTGATGGTAGTCTTACAGACTCTTTTAAGTGTTTTGAATATTTTGGATATTGTTACTGTTGTGAATAATATATTTACATATATACTACATTTTATAGTTGGCTATTGTTGATTAGAGAAATGCTGTTTTTGGTAGGTTCACGTCATAACTGGCAACCTTCATTTACACTTATTCATTTTTAATGGTTTTTTAATTTCTGTTAGTTCTTCTGGATTGATGATCATTTCATCTACAAAAAACGAAAATTCTCATCTCTTCCTTTTCAATCCTATCAGCTCCAATTTTTCTTTCTTAAATAGCACTGACTAAACTCCTCCTGTGCGATATTAAACAGTGGCGCTAAGAGACGGCATCTTTGTCTTTTCCCGAATTTAAAGAGAATGCTTCTGTAGGTTTTTGGTGTAAAGCCCTGATAACCCCGCAACTATACACACATGCACTTACTACACAGACACATGAACACAACCAGTGACTAAAGAACGAGGCTGTGAAATTATGAGAGCGAAAGAAAACAAAACAAAGTCCTGTGTGTTTAAAGTGCTGTTTCCAGGGCACTTTCTCGTTTTTTTTATTACACCACAACTAAATAAGTTGCCAAGTGTTGCAAAATAAATAGTGACAGGCCTACCTCCAGTACTCAGATGCTCTTGGAAACACGGATCACAAGGAGATCTAATCCCTTCTGTCTTCCTGGGCACGTGTTCTAGCATGTGTTCCTGCCCCATGAAGAGGCTCTCACCCCAACCACACACACGCCTTTTCCCCTACAGGCACCCACCTGTTATCCCCCAAAATAGCACCGACACACTGTACAGTCACAGGGTCTCGATTCTCAAGATACTAAATACATTGTTGGATTCTGTGTTTATAAGAGCCAGTAGAAGCAAAGAGCTCGTAAGAATCTTATTTGACAAATTTGGCTGGAAAACAATCAAAACCAATATTCTATAAAACAGTAAACACACAGCATCAGGCTGCCTTCCAGCCCCATTCATTATGTGCTTACACATTTCACATGAGCAGACTCTCAGGGCCCGGGACACATGAAAATGGGTCAGGTTGTCACTAACATGAAACATTTGTGCAAAAACACAAACGTGACTCTAGTATTTAAATGGCACAGATGAGTCATTTGATTGGTAAATGAGATGCTGCTGAAAGAAGAGATTAATTTTCCAGCACTCCTGAGTTTATATTCAAATGTAAGATGATAAAGAGAATTGTTACTCTAAAGAAGAATGCTCCATTTATGATAATAAGTTATACTAGTAAGTTCATGAAGTTGTTAACAAGAAAATCGTTTGAAAGGAGACACTCTAGAAAAAATATAATAAATCTGTCATATAAAGAAGATATTTTGTCATTAAATGAGACCAAATATAGAGGCAATTAGATGGAACTTTTTTTTTTTTTTCCCACAAGGCTAGAAATTGCCAGGGCATTTTCCCTGTGAAAAACAGATTTCATCTTTTATAGAACTTCTTATATATGATTTTATGTAAACCTTTTTCATTTCATAGCAAAGGTAAAATTTCATTCTTCAGGATGTAAAGATTCCCAGGGGTTTTTTGGCATCTTGGCCCTTTCATCTTCTGTCCCCCGCTTCCTGAACATTCTTTATCCCTGGCCCACGTCTACTGAGTGATCCTTTTTCAAAACCCAGTCCTTCTGGCAGGAACTGTTTCCTTAGCAGCTTCCTCCTTCCCCTCCCTTGAGGCCGTCAATACTATATCTGTCTAGTGTATGGACATCACATGCTTAGTTTTTTCTTTTAAAAAGCTGAACCTGCATCTCTACTTAGTTTGCTTAAGTCATATTTATCAGCTATTGGTCTCCTTAAATTCAATTCATATACACATCTTTTTGTCTACATTAGTTCTAGAAAACTGTTAGCCATTAAACCTTCAAATATTTCCCACCTGCCCTTCTATGATTTCTCCTGGAACTCTGTTCAGAGGCGTGTTGGACCAACTCACTTTATCCTTCACGTTAACACATCACTTGACAACACTCCTTGGCAGAGGGGGGCAGCTCTGGTTTTACCAGCAGATCCTGTAAGAGCTACATGTCCAAATTGGGAAAGAACTGATCCTCATGGCAAGGCTGGCCTGGGCTGCGCTCCTGGAAAACTCTCTGCATGAAATCACAACTAAGCTTTAACAGAGAGAACCTGTGCTCAGAATGTTCCCGCGAGGACAAATGTGGAGCGCACACATCCTCGGCTGGTCCCCGGGGCCCAGAGATCGAAGCCTGGGGACCAAGAGACAAGGTGCTGGGAGGTGGTCTCCCAGCCAGCCACCCCGGCATGTGCTCTGTGCCACGTGCGGGGACTGCAAGGGCCTCAGTCCTGCCGCTCAAGCTAGAGCTGCTGCCACTTACCAGCTGAGTGACCTCGAGTAGTTACTTACATTCTCTTTGCCTCAATTTCCTCATTTACAAAACGGGGATCATGAAATGGTGTGACTGAATGAAGTAAAGCAGGTAAAGAGTTTAACACAGTGACTGACAGCACTGACTAAACAAGCTATGAGTTAATAGAGATGCAGTACCCGTGGATACGGATGGCCAACTCCGACACCATTTTATAGAAAAGATTTGAGCATCTGTGGCTTCTGGTACCCCACGGGCCCTGGAACCAATCCCTGCAGACACTGAGGGACCACTGCATGCAGTCCATGCCCAGAACTGGTGCCTTGAACGCTAGCTTCCTGGTCGTTATTACATGCTTCCATTATGAACTCAGGCTTGTAAATAACAAGAATTGTGCTTTCATCAAAAGGGGAAATGGCAAATGGACTTATTTCAAAGAAATTACTTCTAAAACAGGTTCTTAAAATCATAGTCCTGTTTCTTATTCAAAATTCTTGTATCAAAAGAATACTACAGAGGGCTTCCCTGGTGGCGCAGTGGTTGAGAGTCCGCCTGCCGATGCAGGGGACACGGGTTCGAGCCCTGGTCCGGGAAGATCCCACATGCCGTGGAGCGGCTGGGCCCGTGAGCCATGGCTGCTGAGGCTGCGCGTCCGGAGCCTGTGCTCCGCAACGGGAGAGGCCACAACAGTGAGAGGCCCGCGTACCGCAAAAAAAAAAAAAAAACAATACTACAGGTACTTCCCTGGTGGCGCAGTGGTCTCCAATGCAGGAGACACGGGTTCGAGCCCTGGTTCGGGAAGATCCCACATGCCGCGGAACAATTAAGCCCGCGAGCCACAACTGTTGAGCCCGCGTGCCTAGAGCCTGTGCTCCGCAACTAGAGAAGCCACCGCAACAAGAAGCCCGCGCACAGCAACAAGACCCAACATGGAGAGGAGAGGGGAGGGGACGGGAGGAGAGGGGAGGGGAAGAAGAAAATACTACAAAGATCACTTATATTTTAGGCAAGGTTAAGATTTTGAAGGGCTCCCTAATCATCACCAAAATGATAAATTACATTCACTACTGAGACACTCTGGTGTAAAAAAGGGTCTATGCTTTAGTGTCAGGAGCTACTCATGAGCAGGATGGCCTCAGACTGGCCACTCAGTCCCTCTGGACTGGATTCGCTCGCTTCTAAAGGAGGGAACATATGTCCTCCTCCTGCCTCAGAGGGTTTTGGAAGGTTCACATGACAATGTCTACAAGAAGTGATCTTTTAAATTACAGGCTTTTATACAATATTAACTATGGTGCCATCTTGTCTTGTGGCTCCTGGGACGTTGGTGCAGTGAAACTGTCAGCTAAATGACCACATCCGCCCTTGCCCCATCCTTCATTCCTTGGCTGCCATGGAAGCCATGGTGACTGGCTGATGGCGGGGGAGGGAGCCACAATAGGATGAGTTTGGGGACATCTGTGAACAGCTAGTCTCCCAGTCCTGTCGTTCCCCTTGGCTGTTCTCCACACCCCACGTCCCAAGCATCTTCACCACCATCCAGAGCCTTCAGGGGCCGCTCAACACCCTGCACACAGCAGGTGTTCAATAGTCCCTGAGATCAGGGACTCAGGGACACCAATCTAAGTGGAATTTTCACCTTTCAGTAAAATCATATACTATTCCTACATTTTTGAAATATGACATACTTAACTCTAAGAAAATTCAGGCACAAAGTATTAAGCTCTACAGCCAGTCTTCCTGGGTTCCAGCTGTGTGACCTTGGACGAGTCATTTAACTTCTCAAGCCTCAATTTCCTGCCTGAAGAACAGAGGTGACGGTAATTTCCACAAAGGCACGGGGCCTGCAGAGTCAGCGCCCATTAACTAAATAACTGTTAATGGGTATCATTTATGAATTATGATCACTGTTAAATTAGTAACAATCATAAGCAAAGTGTTTAGAGCCACTGATGAATGGAAAAATCAGACACCATTTGGTCATGAAAACCGGGAGAGAAAGGCATCACCTTTTTAGGAGGAAGCAAAAAAGGAGGTGAGCCGGCGTCAAAAAAAGAAAGGCTAATGTCATGCTAACATATTAGAAACAAATGGAGTTTCTTTAATGATTTGTCAGATGCTGCCAAACACCTGAAAGCACTTTAAACACCATGGACATCAGTTCACAAGGCAGGTCATAAAGCAGTGAGCATAATTCTATTTTCAGTTTCATATGGAAAAAGTTCTGCCACAATTGAAAAAACTAGTACAGTGGGGAACAGTAAACACCAGCTTCTAGGTACAGCCTGTAATTTTCACCCTACTTAGTACCCTGCCATCCTCAATATGAAATTAAACTATTAGATAAGAACACATGAATGTTACATTTTCTTTTTAAACTTGATCTTATAGGCATGATTCTATCAACAGTTTCTTTTTTTTTAATTTTATTTATTTATTTATTTTTTTGGTTGTGTTGGGTCTTTGTTGCTGTGCACAGGCTTTCTCTAGTTGTGGCAAGTGGGGGCTACTCTTCATTACCGTGCACGGGCTTCTCATTGCGGTGGCTTCTCCTGTTGCAGAGCATGGGCTCTAGGTGCACAGGCTTCAGTAGTTGTGGCATACAGGATTAGCTGCTCCACGGCATGTGGGATCTTCCTGGACCAGGGCTCGAACCCATGTCCCCTGCATTGGCAGGCAGATTCTTAACCACTGCGCCACCAGGGAAGCCCGGCATCATTTTTTTTAAAAGGAAGAAACAAAGCTCACAAAAGTCTAAAATTACTAGAAAAGGCCCTAAAATGAATAATTAGACACATATTAATCTTCTTTAGCTCAAGGGTTAATTCAGCAAGTTATTATTTAATCACTTGCACACGGTAATCAGAATTCACTTTACATTAATGAAGCATTGGAATAATATTCAAAACCAGAGGCTTCCTTTTAAAGATGAGTACTTGACTGCTTCTGTACCTACCCTATGTGAGGCACCAAGTTTGAGGAAAGTGAATCAGCTTGAAGAAAGGAGGGGGCAGCATCCACCTGTTCCTTTAAGAAAACATCCTTTCCCTCTAACTAGGGGAGAGAGACCCCTGCAATGGTTGAGAACATGCCCTCAAAGTTCTAAAGACCGGAGGAGACGCTTGAGGCACTTGTTTCGCTGCTACATAAAAAGAAATCATAATCTTCCCAGGGACACTCAGGGGCTCTAGTTTTGTTCCATCTGGTTCAGCTAGTTCCATCTGCCTCATTCCAAGCAGGACCCCTCTATTACTCTCCATGAAATCATGGTGGTGGAGAACTTATTTTCTGAGAAGACATCGTTTCTTCCCATGATGATAATAATAATAAAGATGTATATAATAAATGACAATTTAAACATATATATTAATAAATCATTCACTTGGTTATTAATGTACTTTATTGGCAAACAGACCCCTTGTTTTGGTATATTAATCCAGGGAGATAAAGACATATATGCAATGCTTCTTAAAATTTTTGTCTTACGTACTCCCTTGCTCACCCAGAACCTGGCGAAAACTATGCGAAAAAAATTCCTTGTGGTTTCAGGGAGTTGTGGGCGCCTCAATATGATTTTCCTGTAACTACACTTGCACACAACTTACACAGTAACTTTAGTGACATAAACAGTTACAGGAAGTACATACAAGTTTTCATTCACTGTTAAAGGAAAAAAAGTATTTCCCAAATTTCTTAGAAATTATTTAGGAATTCCATACAAGCCAGCCACTACATTTGCCACTAAGGAGTGCCCGTGGTGCCCGGTTCTACAGGAATTGACAGCACAGCCTGGAAAGAATTCAGGAGAAGAGCAGGAATGAGGCACTCAGAGCTCTGGGAAAACCAGCAGAACAGGCACTCAGAGATTTTCAGGAAAAATCTTAGGAACACATTCCTGCATCTTCCCAAACTCAGAAAAACACTCAAACCATTAAGGGAGACATCTGCTCCTGGTCAGCAGTAACCTGCCACCCAAATGTGCGCCTGAGTGCGCGGGCCCTTCTCTAAAGTCACATTCCTGGGACCTCAGCGCCGGAACCGCCCCCCCCCCCAACTTCCCCCAATAGAACAACTCAGGCTCTCATCTTGCACGTGTTTATCGCAATGGGCACACCGATTACTTAGTAACACCGTCATTAGTTAAGAAGGGAAAACTGACTCGTGTTCTCAGGCCAGTGACCAGCATTTGGAAGGTGTGACCGGCGACCTGGAGAAGGAGCCCCCCCCCACCCCCCCACACACACCCGGGCTGAAAGTAGCAGGGGATCAGATGGATTTTTATATTTTGCAAAGAGATCAATCATTCACAACGGTGACCACTAAACTGCCGCCTGTCCTAGAAATACACTATGGGAAAAGACTGGGCCGGAAACACCTGGCCCCCACACGGAACGTTCCAGAAGCTCTGCGGACGGGCAGTGTCACAGCTCCCATGTCGAGTAACGTACCCGTAACTTTCCCTTCTCGGTTCTCACGCTTCCGGCGCTCGGGTCTGGAGCCGCGAAGGAGCGTGGCCGCCGGAGCGTGCGGGGCCGCTGACCCAGAACACGGCCGCTCCCGTGAGGGGACCCGCCGACCCAGCGCGGCCCTCCGCGGGGCCCGGGTCAGCCCAGCTCCCCTGCCAGCCGCTCCCCGCTGCCCGCGCGCTCCCTGCTCTCGGTCCCCGCGCGCCCTCCGCAGGCTCGGAGGGCCGGCCCGCGCACCTGAGCTCCAGCTGGTCCAGGCTCTCCAGCAGGCGGCTGGAGCGGTCGGCCATGGACGAGGAGCGGCAGAAGCGGCCCTCGTTGGCCTTGGCGCTGATCCTCGCCTGAGCCATCGGCGTCCGGCGGGCGGCCCGAGATCACTGCCTTCCCCGCGCTCCACCCGCCTCCTCTGACACGCCGCCCGCGAACCGGGGAACCGGGAAACGGGCGCGGGTGCACGAGAGCCGGCCGCTGCTCTGTCCGGCGCGGGCGGCCTCGAGGGCGGCGCGGCGGGGAGGCCTTTCTGGGCGCGGGGACGCGTCTCCGCCCCGAACACCGCCCGAGGCGGAGCCCGCGCCCCCGGCCCCGCCCCGCAGGGGCTCCAAGGGGAGCGGGCTTGGGCTGTGCTGGGGTGGAAAGGGCCCTTCATGCAACCGCGGCCGCGGCTCTGGGCACTTTCCCGAGATGAGAACAAGGAGCCTGGAGGCCACAACTGAAGCTGATAGATGTACGGAGCAAGCTGAACCTCTTTTTTTTACACCCGCTCTCATGAAGTCATTTTTAATGACTTTCTTTTGTATTAAAAAGTTACTGGTTGGGACTTCCCTGGTGGTCCAGTGGGTAAGACCGTGATCCCAGTGCAGGGGGCCCGGGTTTGACGCCTGGTGGGGTAACTAGATCCCCATGCATGCCGCAACTAAGAGTCTGCATGCTGCAAGAAAGATTCCCACCTGCCACAACTAAGACCGGGGGCGGCCAAAATAAATAAAATTAAGTACCAAAAGAAAAGATGATTAAGAAAGGAATTTTGGTAAAGCACCCACACATGTTTAAAAAAAGTTATTGGTTGGAATTTGAGTGAAATAATTATTATTTAAGGCCGTTTCACACCCCACTTATTTAAATCTCCAGTTATGAAAAGACGCAGTAGACCACTTGGTCAGACATTATAAAGGTCAGTGAGTGGAATGGGGCTGGGAATACAAAGATGTATCGACTTAAATACTTGCGCTTTGCTCCCATCTCATTATAGCTCTCTGCCTCTAAGGATGAGAATGTACAGGACACCTGAAATGGAGATAATAACAGTTTAAAGCTGCATCACAACCTTTAATCTGAGATCAAAGCCATTGAAATAATTGAACAGAGATGAGGCCTTTAAGGCTTGATCCCAATTCCTCTGAACTCTAAATACTAATAAACTGTTGCTGTAGATTATCTGACCTCATTAAATGTTTTGTCCTATCATGACACCTGGAATCTTTAGACATTTTGTGAATGGTCTGAAAGTCTATCACGTAGCTTTGGAAACGTGCTGGACTCTCTTTCTCTCACACCCTAGACCCAGTGGGCTCCCCCTTCAGAGAACACCCAGGCCTACTCCCACTTGCCTGTCCCCACTCCGCTACTCAGGTCTCGGCCAGCCTCACTTCTCTCCTGCATCACCGTGACACCCTCCTACCTGGTCTTCCTGCTTCTGCTCTCATGTCTATGCTTAGCACAGCAGCTACAGTCATCCTTCTAAATAAGGCGCACCACACCACTTCTCAGAAACCTTCAGCGGCCCCTCGTTTGTGAAATGGGTAAAAGCCAAGGTCTTCAGAAGAGGCCTCAGAGGACTCCATCTCCTGTTTCTCTCTGAGCTCATCCCGCTCACTCGCCTATGCTAGCCTTCTTGCTTTTCCATGGATGTATCAAGCTCACTTCCAGACTTTTCACCTCCACCTACAGCTCCTCCCCATACACATTTGCTTGGCTCACTCCCTGGCCTTCAGGTCTTTGTTCAAGTTTACCAGAAGGATCTTGACCTCCCTATTACAAATAGCAAGCACTCCTGCCCCGCCCCACCCCCATACTATCTTCCCCTTCCCTGTTTTCCTTCCCCTCTTGTCACCTCTCCCCCAGCTGTGCTCCAGAGAGGAGTGTAGGCTTTGTTTCGCTCACTGGTGTATCTCAAGTGCTTAGAACAGCCACGCTGACATACAGTAAGTACTCAATAAATACTTCGTGAGTGAATGAATAAATGAATTGTTTCAAAGAAATTTAAAAGAAAAAAATGATGGAAAAAAAAGTCTTTAAATTGAGGCCCAGCCGATTGAGTCTCCCAGCTGCACTTGCCCAAGGGTGTCCAGAGCAGTCCTGTACCTTGTTCTTGGGAGAGGCCAGAGTGGAGGGCCAGGTCGTCAGGGGGACAAGGAGTAGGAGAAAGGGCTGGTCTGGTAGGATACCAAGCATCCAGAAAGAAAAAAAAAAAGCTTCTTAACCGAGATATTTTTATTTAAGACAATCAATGATACCACCAACCAGATACTATCAGTACATTATCTACATATCCTTTTTAAAATAAACATATGTTATCCATCATTGCTTTGACAAAAGTTGTTATTCAGGTATAAAAATAAGGAATCACAATAAAAACTTTTTACAAGAAAAAAATCACAATAAAATAAAAAATGAAAACAAACAGGTAAGCATCACTGTCAATGTTAGAAACATTTACTCTTGATAATATTCCCCATAACTTTCTGTAACATCCAGACTACCTCTCCTCCTTGTGTCTAACTTAACTTCAACTTATGAAGTAATTTAAAAGTGATTTTTAATTGCTTATTAAGTAGAAATAGAATCAGTGACAATTATTAATTAAAACATTAAACAACCCAGTTACCTTATTTAAAGGATCATGATGAATTATCCCTTTCCTGTCATATGAAAAGCCTCAGTTACTCTTGACCATAGACACCACACAAGCGTCCTAGTAGAACACAGGCTGCATCCCACCTGTGTGTGGCACCTCCCCTACATCTACTGGACCACTCTTCTTTCTGGAACACTCTTTCTGCTCCTCACTACTGAGCAAGCTCCTGCAGATGTCTTTAAGGTCCGGCTCCATGACTACCACCCAAAGCCTTAACTACTCTAACAAGCAAATTAAAAATACAATGTGGTCACTTTGGAAAAATGACTAGTACATTCTCAAGCTATGATGTGTACTTAAAAAAAAATGCAAGCACGTAGGACAGAACTGACAGCTTATGAAATAAAAACACAAATTGGTTTCCAATGTGGATTGAAAAGACTTTATAATAATAATAAAAAAACCCAGTAATACTATTTCACACTAAACTATCTAGTTACAGAGAAAGATCAAAGTTCTAGCCATGATATATTTTTTTTCTGTCTTAAAGAAAAATTTATATTTACAGAAAATTTTAAGTTTGGTAAGTAATTACTACTCGAAATTTTTAGGGATGACATTTCTGGGTCAAATAACTTGAAGCATATACACAAAGACTGTACGACAAACCCCTTCTTAGTCTCCTAATTAGGTAACGTTTTTTATTATTCACAATGTGGCCTCAACATTTAAAATTAAATATTTAATACCAACAGTAGGAAACTAACATTTTAATGAATAACTAAAATGAAGATACCTCCATATGAAATAAAAATTTTAAAGGGTTAAGGAAGATTACTCCTGAGTAGAACTTTCAACGTTATTTTCTGAAGAATACTATGTTTACACAAATATATATAAAAGAATTAATATTATTAAAAATATGCCTAATTCTATGCAAATATTTTTTACATCATTCCCTTTAAACAGTAGATAATACAAGTCACATAAAAGTCTAAGCAGGGGTTTCCCTGGTGGCGCAGTGGTTGAGAGTCCACCTGCCGATGCAGGGGACATGGGTTTGTGCCCCGGTTCGGGAAGATCCCACATGCCGCAGAGTGGCTGGGCCCGTGAGCCATGGCCGCTGAGCCTGCGCGTCCGGAGCCTGTGCTCCGCAACGGGAGAGGCCACAACAGTGAGGGGCCCGTGTACCGCAAAAAAAAAAAAAAGTCTAAGCAGGTAAAAGGAATGGCAAAAGTTTCTTTTCACTATTTTCAAAGAAAATTTTTTTTTATTCCAGCAATATGCAGCTCTAATTAAAGCAGGGATATACATATGAGTGAAACCCACAAAGAACATTGCTGATAAAATTTTTCATCTCTTTCCATGATCAGTTTCCATTACTCTCTCCCAATAATCAAAGATCTCAAAGGTATTATATATTAGTGCCACATGAGCAGAATTTACAGAAAAAGTGAGCTATGACAGCTTTATTTATATTCATTTTCACTCCTAAAAAAATAAACTAGAATCATCTGTACTGTACAAATAAAATTAAAGAACCAATTCTATTTGGGAAACATATAAACAATAGTCAAGGGCTTTTCTAATTTTTAATTCTTGTAACCTAAATATATGAATTCAAAGTTAACTGGGAAACATGATACCTATATTAGAATTCATGATTTGTATTTGCATTACCATGTATTCTATTCCTCTATACATTTTTGCAAAATAGCACAAAAATACAAAGCAATATCAGATTTTGAACATATGAAAGCAAAAAAAAGTTTTCAAGTACATTTGTACTAGCAGATTTCTGATCTCCTTTAGAAAACAAACTCAAGAATTTATTATCCTGAGTCTCTTCAAGGCCACTTGATGCTGTGTGGTAATATCTTTAATTACATTTCCTCAAGACTTCTTCTAATCGCTTCTTCTAATTCCACATCTGCATTAAAAAACATAGAAGTTTGATATTTAGAGCAGAAAACTAATAAAGATGTGCTTTATGTAGGTCTCATCAACTACATCTGTATTTTCAGGAAGGAAAGGAAATACAAATTGGAGAAACTGAGGGTAACTTGGCAGTTTCTTCATCATAAAATATGACTATTTTGAAATATGAGAATCTGGATATAATCTCAAACTGAATTATAATATATCTGAGCTTAATTATGCTAAGAAACTTGTAAGTAATTTCCATTTAGGGACATAGAAACTCAACAAACTTCTGGAATCACTAACAGGTAATCACCAGACTCAACGTGGAAAATGAGTATGTATTTCCAAAAAGATTTGAGGTAATGCATATAAGACTTAAAGCAGAAATAGAAAGCCAAAACCATGAAATGGCAAAATCTCAAAGGCTATTAAAATTTTAGTTTTAAGCTTTCTAGTATCTAAGCAAAGAGTCAAACTCATGGCTATATAATGTCCTCTGAGAAGCATATACACATATGCACTCATTGAACAAATATTTACTGAATGCCCACTGTATACCAGGCACAGAATACAACCGTGAACAAGACTGACATTCTTGTGTTCACAGGTCTTTTTTTCCATTTCCCAAGAATGATGCTACTAAGGTCCAAGAGGGTGGAACTAGGTGTCCGTTTCTTGGCCTTCAGTAGCTTCTCACACCAGATTTATCTCATCCTGTCCAGTCCACGGTCTCCCAGAGCCTACTTGGTTCACAGACACTGGTAATTCTTCTAAGATACAGCCGCACCTTCCTCTGAGCTGGGGCACTAGTGTTATGTAGTTGGCAATTTAAAACACTACAAGCTACTCTACACTGCATTAAGTTAAAGCTAGATTCTGGGTCAGTGAGTTGCCCTAAGATGAATTCAAAGGGATGAAGAAATGCACAGAAAAGCCAAGATGCTCTTAGCAAAGCAGAAAAGGGTGACAAGATTTATTTTTATGAAAACTTATTACAAAGTTACAGTAATTAAGAGTGTGGGGGCTTCCCTGGTGGCGCAGTGGTTGAGAGTCCGCCGGCAGATGCAGGGGACACGGGTTCGTGCCCCGGTCTGGGAAGATCCCACATGCCGCGGAGCGGCTAGGCCTGTGAGCCATGGCCGCTGAGCCTGCGTGTCCGGAGCCTGTGCTCCGCAACGGAAGAGGCCACAACAGTGAGAGGCCCGCGTACCGCAAAAAAAAAAAAAAAAAAAAAAAAAAAAAAGTGTGGTACCAGTGTAAGAACAGATGAACACACCAAAGGAACAGCATAGACAACTCAGAAACAGACTCATGCATATATGGAAACTAGATTGATAACAAAGGTGGTGATGCAGAAAGGTGGGGAAAGATGATATTCTTAACAAATGGTCAACTAGTAGGCCATATGGAAAAAACCTTAAAATTTACCTCTACCTTATGGAATATACAAAAACACATTTCAGATTTACTGTATATTTAACTATATAATTGTGAAAGCCAAAACAACAAAGCTTCTAGAAGATAATACATGGGAATACCTTCATGACCTTAGTGTAGGTCATTAAATAGGATTAATAATCCTTATTAAATAGGATTCAAAAAACATTATGAAAAAGAATCGTACTTTGGAATGTATTAAAATTACTTTTCTCCACCAAAAGCACCATTAAGTGAGTAAAAAGACAAGACATTGAGTGAGAGAAAATATTTGCAATACATAGATCTTGCTTGTATCCAGAGAGAACTAAAAGATTTTCAACCCAGAAAAATCAATAAAAAGATCATCCAGGGCTTCCTTGGTGGCATAGTGGTTAAGAATCCGCCTGCCAATGCAGGGGACACGAATTCGAGCCTTGATCCGGGAAGATTCCACATGCCGCGGAATAACTAAGCCCATGCGCCACAACTACTGAGCCTGCGCTCTAGAGCCTGTGCTCAGCAACAAGAGAAGCCACCGCAATGAGAAGCCTGTGCACTGCAACAAAGACTAGCCCCCGCTCGCCACAACTAGAGAAAGCCTGCACACAGCAACGAAGACACAACACAGCCAAAAAATAAATAAATAAATTTAAAAAAAAAAAAAAGATCATCCAAAAGAAAACTGTCAAGAAATCTGGAAAGGCACTGGCAAAAGATGTGAGGATGGTCAATAAACATTACTCATCAGAAAAATGTAAACTCAAACCACAAAGAAATGACCATCACTAGCTAAAATTAAAAAGACCAATAATTCAATGATTAGTGAAGATGTATCAGTAGATCAACGGGAACTCACATTCAGTACTGGAAGGAAATTGGAACAACCACTTTGGACAAAAACTTGGCATAACCTACTAAAGCTGAATGTCAGCAAGTCCCCGCCGCAGTATACATTCCCAGAAGTGTGGGAATTACTTGTAACAGCCAACCAAATGTCTATAAATAATACATGAGTTGTGATATATGTGTAAAATTATTATAGAGGTATTGAAAATGAACAAACCAAAGCTACATGCTAACAATCAGGTGAATCTGTAAAACAATGTTGACTGAAGGCATCCAGACCCAAAAGAATATAGACTATGCCTGTGCTGTCCAATATGATGGCCACTAAACTATATGTGGTTATTTGTATTTTAATTAATTAAAATTAAATGTGGGGGATGCTTCTAGGGTACTAGTTGTTATGAGTTGAATTGTGCCCCCCCCGGCAAAAAAGGTATGTCCTTACCCCTGGTACCTATGAATGTGATCTAATTTGGAAATAGGGTCTTTGTGGGTGTAATCAAGTTAAGATGAGGTCGCTAGGGTGAGCCCTAATTCAATACGACTGGTGTCCTTATTGGAAGAAAATGCTATGTGAAGATAGACTCATAGGTAGAAGATGGCTCCATGATGATGGACGCAGAGATTAGAGGGATGGATGCATCTAAAAGCCAAGGAATGCCTACAACTGCCATTAACAACCAGAAGCTGTGTGTGGGACAACGACCCTACCAACAGCTTGACCTTAGATGTCTAAACTTTAGAACTGTCAGACAATTTCTTTTGTTTTAAGCCACCTAGTTTGTAGTACTTAGTTGAGGAGCCCTAGGAAATCAATACACTGGCAATATTCTGTTTTTCTTAACCTGAAAGATGGTCACCTGCTTTGTGAGATGTTTGTACAATTTCTGTGTGCATTACATACACATATACACACACAGAGAACTAAAATTCTGGAGAATACCAGCATATAAGTTGGGGGAAAGGATCAGAGTTGAAGTGTTCCAGAATCCTTTTACATTGCATAGAGGTAGACAACATGTACCTGTACTTTAGTCTTTAAGTTATATATAAAAAATGTGGTAAAATGCCAAGGTGACCACAAAAAGAACAGAATCACGAATTTTGGGGCCAACCCATACATAGCTTATAAAACAATTTGAAGAAGCAAAAAGAGGAAGCTAAGAATGAAATAGCAAGAGTAAATACAAAAATATTAATATCTGCAATGAACTTATATGGATTAAACTTGCCAGTTAAAAGACTGGATAAAAACAAAACCAATTTCTAAATGGTTCCACTTCTAATAATAGTGAAGTAGCTTATATTGGATTAACTCTTCCATAGATAACAATTATAAAGTATTTTAAGGCACTGAAGAGCAACAAAAATCAGGTACAAACAGGACAAAAGTTGATCACTGAAAGAAGTGAATTTCATGGAGTTAAATTTGCAGCTTTATGGTTTTGTTTTGGTTTATTTTTTGCCTTAGAGCATGCCTCAATCCTTGTGAAACAAAATGGCAGAACTTCACCCAGAAAGTCAACCTCTTTGTGGCCTTGAGGAGTCAAAGACAGAGTCTGAGTTTGACAGAGAAGCTGGAAAGTGGAGTTGGCGGCAGGAGGGGGGGGGGGGAACGGGGGGAGGGGGGGGACGGGGGAAGGGTGGGTAGGACGAGAGAAAGAAGAGCTCCCAGCAGAAGTGAGAAAGTAACAGAAGAGGATCCTACAAATACTTGGTTGACTTCTGTGTGCTTACCCGGGAGAGGAGCCAAGATTCTCCGTGAAAAGCAACAGTTGGAAAGCTATAAGAAGCAGGCAATTGTAGCGTCGCCTACTGTGGAGGAGGCAGAGTTTGGAGTTTGAGTCTAGAACGTTAACTACCCACAAGGGGAAAAAAACAACTAATGTTCCTCAGGTAAAGTTAACAGAATTCAGAAAATCTATAACTTACATCCACAAACATCCAGTATACATCAAAAATCACTTGACTTGTGGGACTTCCCTGGTGGTGCAGTGGTTAAGACTCCGTGTTCCCAATGCAGGGCGCCCAGGTTTGAGCCCTGGTCCGGGAACTAGATCCCAAATGCATGCCGCAACTAAGGAGCCCGCCTGTGCAACTAAGACCTGACACGACCAATTAAATAAATAAATATTAAAAAAAAAAAGAAAGAGCGCTTTCCCATGTATTAGCTTATTCAAAAAAAAAATCACTTGACTTGCAAAGAAACAAGAAATGTGACCCACAGTTCATGAGGAAGAGCAGTCAAAAGAAACTAACCCCCAAGATAATCAAGCCATTGGAATTAGCAGAAAAGGGATTTTAGAAAAGTTATAAATACTTTCAAGGATTTAAGGTTGAGTGGATAGGAAATCTCAACAGAGAACTGAAAACTGTTACAAAAAAAAAAAAAACTAAGTGGAAATTCTAGAACTGAGAAATACAATATTTGAAATGGAAAATTTACTAGGGCAGCTTAATACTGGAGGTGTTATAAGGTTGAACAATAAACTTGAAGTTTGAACAATAGAAATGATCAAATATGAAGAACAGAGAGAAAAAAAACTAGAAGAAAATGAACAAACCTGTGGATAAATTTAAGCTAACATATGTATAACTGGAGTTCCAAAAGAAAAGAAGAGAGACAGAGAGTGGGGCAAAAAATTATGAAGAAATAATTGAGAGAACCTATAAACTTACAGATACAAGAAGCTAAGAAAACTCCAAGTAGGCTACAAAGACAACCACATCTAGGGGCATTATCAAAAACTGCTAAAATCAAGGACAAAGAGGAAATACTAAGGGCAACAAGAGAAAAAAAAATGATACTTTACATATTAGGGAACAATAATACAAATTATAGTCACTTGTCATGACAAACAATGGAGGCCACACGATAAGACAATGGAGTAACATCTTTAAAGTGCTGAAGGGAAAAAATACTGGTCAACCAGAATTCTAAAGCCAGAGAAAATATCCTTCAAAATTAAAGGGAAAATAAAGATATTTTTATATAGATGAAAACAGAATATTCAACACTAGCAAAACTGCATTGTATAAAATAGGAAGTTATTTAGGCTGAAGAAAAATGACATCAGATGGAAACTGTAATCTACTAGAAAGAATGAAGGTCATTTGAAATGGTGACTATGTGGGTAAATATAAAAGAATATATATTTCTTCTTCTCTTTCTTTAAAACTCACAGCCCTGTTTAAAGCAAAAAATAACATTTTCTTGTAGAATTTATAACAAAAGCAAATATATATATGTATTTTTTAGAGCAACCATAAAAATTAAAGAAAAGAGCTAAAACATCAAGTAGGTATATTAAAATAGTAAACATTAAATAAATATAATGGAGTAAAATATAGATATTATAATAATCCAAAAGAAGGCAAGAAAGGGGGAACTAAGAGGTAAAAGAGGGAACAAAAAGAAAATAAAATGGCAGAGAGGAATCCAACCATGTGAGAAATTACATTAGATGTTAAGGGACTAAACAACTATTAAAAAGTAGAGGCTGTTAGAGTAAATCAAAAAGTAAGATTGAACTTTACGGTGTCTATAAGAGATGTAGTTTCAAAATAAGGACATAAATAGATTGAAAGTAAAAGGATGGAAAAATATATACCGTGAAAAATTAAGCATAAGAAAGCTTGAGTAGCTATATTAATATCAGAAAAGAAGATTTCATGATAAAAGGTATTACCAGAGATAAAGAACATTTCATAATATCATAATGAAAAACAGGTCATTTCATTACGAAGACACATCAGAAATGTATATGCAACTAAAAACAGAACTTGAAAATACAAAAATATAAAATGAGGGAACTAAAGAGAAAAAATAAATCTACAATCATTGATGAAGAAGTTCACTGTTCCTACTGTAGTAACTGAGAGATCAACTAGATTAAAAAAAATCACAGTAGATCTGATATTATCAACCACCTTGACCTAATTGACATGTATAAAATACTTTACTTAGTAAACACAGAAAATACATTCTTTTCAAGTGCGTATGAAATGTTCATCAAGACAACCCACATGTTGGGCCATAAAAGTCTCAATAAATTTCAAAAGATTTAAATTTCACAGGGTATACTCTCTTACCACAACAAAATTAGATTAGGAATGAATAATAAGACATTCAAATATTTGGAAATTAAACAATATACTTCTAAAGAGCCAAGAGATCAAAGGAGAAAATATAAGGAAAATCAGAAAATATTTTAAACTGATAGCAAAAATACAATATGAAAAGGTGTGGAACACGGCAATAAGTAGAGAATTGACAAACTACAGTCTGTGGGCCAAATCCAGTCCACCAGCAATTTTTGTAAATAAAGTTTTATTGGATACATCCACATTCATTTATGTATTGTTTAGGGCTGTTTTCATGCTATAATAGCAGAGCTGAGTAATTGTAACAGACACCACAAAGCCTAAAATGTTTACTATCTGGTATTTTACAGGAAAAGCTTGTTCACCCTGGCTTAGAGGGAAATAAACACCTTTAAATGTTTACATTAGAAAACAAGAAAAAATTTAGGTCAACAATCTAAGTGTCACATTAAAAAGCTATAAAAGATGAGAAAATTAAACCCAAAGTAGAAGAAAGGAAATAATAAAGAGCAGAAATCAGTGAAATGGAAAGCAGACCAAAAAGAGAGAAATTACCAACTAAAAACAGTTCATTCCTTGAAAAGACTAAATAAACTGATAAACTTTTAGTTAGTGATCAAGAAAGAGAGAAAACAAAAATTAACAATATCAGGAAAAAATGAGAAGATATCACCAGAGATCCTACAGAAATAAAAAAATATGTAATAAAGGAATATTATTATGAACAACTTTACATTGGTACATTTGACAATCTAGGTAAAATGGACAAATTTCTTGAAAAACACTATTCTCGAACACTAACACAAGATTAAACAAAATCTACCTATAAATATATTAAAGAAAGTAATTATTTTAAAAATTATTTATTTATTTATTTAATATCTTTATTTGGAGTATAATTGCTTTACAATGTTGTTAGTTTCTGCTGTACAACAAAGTGAATCAGCTATACATATACATATATCCCCATATCCCCTCCCTCTTGAGCCTCCCTCCCACCCTCCCTATCCCACCTCTCTAGGTTGTCACAAAGCATCGAGCTGATCTCCCTGTGCTATGCAGCAGCTTCCCACTAGCCATCCATTTTACATTTGGTACTGTATATATGTCAATGCTACTCTCTCACTTCGTCCCAGCTTCCCCTTCCCACCCTGTGTCCTCAAGTCCATTCTTTATGTCTGTGTCTTTATTTCTGCCCCGCCACTAGGTTCATCAGTACTGTTTTTTTAGATTCCATATATGTGTCTTAGCATATGGTATTTGTTTTTCTCTTCCTGACTTACTTCACTCTGGATGACAGACTCTAGGTCCATCTACCTCATTACAAATAACTCAACTTTGTTCCTTTTAAGCGCTGAGTAATAGTGCATTGTGTATATGTGCCACATCTTCTTTATCCATTCATCTGTCAATGGACACTTAGGTCGCTTCCATGTCCTGGATACTGTAAATAGTACTGCAATGAACACTGTGGTACATGTATCTTTTTGAATTATGGTTTTCTCAGGGTATATGCCCAGTAGTGGGATTGCTGGGTCATATGGTAGTTCTACTTTTAGTTTTTTAAGGAAGCTCCATACTGTTCTCCATAGTGGCTGTATCCATTCACATTCCCACGAACAGTGCAGGAGGGTTCCCTTTTCTCCACACCTTCTCCAGCATTTATTGTTTGTAGATTTTTTGAAGATGGCCATTCTGACCAGGGTGAGGCGACACCTCATTGCATTTTTAAAAAATAAATTTATTTATTTTATTTTGGCTGCATTGGGTCTTTGTTGCTGCATGCAGGCTTTCTCTAGTTGCAGCGAGCAGGGGTTACTCTTCGTAGCGGTGCACAGGCTTCTAATCGCGGTGGCTTCTCTTTTGTGGAGCACGGGCTCTAGGCGCACGGGCTTCAGTAGTTGTGGCACACAGGCTTAGTTGCTCTGCAGCATATGGGATCTTCCCAGACCAGGGCTCAAACCCATGTCCCCTGCATTGGGAGGCAGATTCTTAACCATTGCACCACCAGGGAAGTCCCTCATTGTGGTTTTAATTAGCATTTCTCTAATGATTAGTGGTGCTGAGCATCTTTTCATGTGTTTGTGGGCAATCTGTATGTCTTCTTTGAAGAAATGTCTATTTAGGTCTTCCGCCCATTTCTGGATTGGGATGTTTGATTTTTTGATATTGAGCTTCATGAGTTACTTGTATATTTTGGAGATTAATCCTTTGTTGGTTGCTTCGTTTGCAAATATTTTCTCCCATTCTGAGGGTTGTCTTTTCGTCTTGTTTATGGTTTCCTTTGCTGTGCAAAAGCTGTTAAGTTTCATTAGGTCTCATTTGTTTATTTTTTATTTTACTTCCATTACTCTAGGAGTTGAGTCAAAAAAGATCTTGCTGTGATTTATGTCATAGAGTGTTCTGCCTATGTCTTCCTCTAAGAGTTTTAAAAATATGGAATGCTTCACGAATTTGCATGTTACCCTTGCACAGGGGCCATGGTAATCTTCTCTGTATTGTTCCAATTTTAGTATATGTGCTGCCGAAGTGAGCACAGTAAATTTATTATTAAAAGACTCCCCAGAAAGAAAACTCCAGACCCAAATAGTTTTACCAGTGAATTCTCTGAAACATTTAAACATTTAAAGAAGAAATAAAATTGGTCTTAGAGTGAATATACAACAAAATGGCAGAGTAGGCAGCTCTAAACACAGAAATACTGAAACACAAGCAGAAACTGTCAGGAACGACTTTGTCAGAAGTCTGGAAAACATTCACAGCAACCAAGCAAACACTGAATCAAGAAAAAGGCAAATAAAAGCAGTAGGAAAGCCTCATGGTATTTTCACTTGCCCTCTCCTCACCACCTCCCCGTGCCTCCGCAGCAGCCTCAAAGATGGCAGCCCATACTCCTAGTGTGGGACCCTGGTCCCTGGTTCCAGGCAGAGCAGAGCAGAACTCACAAATTATTGTGTTTGTTCTAATCTGTCTGGGGGCTACCTGAAGGACTGAAACAAGGCATTCATCTCTATTTTACGAAGCTCAGAACCCACTCAGGGCAGAAAAGCAGGCTGCATTGCTCAGAAACACTGTAAGACAAATAAAAAGCCCACAGCCTGGGGTAAAAGATTATGGTTGAGACATACAATAGAACACTTAATATCTGAGAGGAAAAGCCATGAAGAAAATTTCCTTGGGAAATCAGGGCATTCAAAAGCACCTATGTGTACTGGGGAATTTAGGACCCAGGACACGATGCATGCTCAGAAAATACCTCAGAAGACACCAAGCCTTCACCACTGGCTGATCTGCAGGTTCAGTGCAAGCCTGGCTAAATGCTGAAGGGCCCTAGCACACAGCCAATCTGCAAAACCAGAGAGAGGTTGTTTTTTGTTTTGTTTTGTTTTGTTTTAGCTCCTGGTATTCAAGGAAATCTCTGTTAAAACACTAATTGAACAAAAGCTTAAAGGAACAGAGACTTCAATGACCAGATGTGACAAGGAATACAGTTATTGCAAAAATGGTTTGGAAAAGTAACTAAACAAACGGACAACCGCAGCCTTTGACAATCACGAACAGCAAACTCTGGGGAAGAGGTAGAATCTGATTTCCAGAGGTACTACATTATAATATTTGCACATCCAATTTTCAACAACAACAAAAACACAGATAATACAAAGAAACAGGAAAGTATGGCCCATTCAAAGTGAAAAAAATTGAGTTAAATTATCCCTGAGGACACCAAGACATTGAATTTACTAAACAAAGACTTTAAACCAACTGTCTTACATACGTCTAGGAGCTAGAGTAAACTATGGACAAGGAAGTAAAGGAAACCAGTAAAACAATGTATGAATAAAATGAGAATATCATAAAGAGATTGGAATTATGAAAGGCCACCAAATAGAAATTCTGGAGCTGTAAAGTACAACTAAAATGAAAAATTCATTACAGGAGTTTAACAAAATTAAGCAGACAGAAAAAAGAATCAGCAAATTAAATGTCCCAGATTTGATGAAAGATATAAATCTACACATCCAAGAAGCCCAACAAACTCCAAACAGGAGAAACTCAAAGAGATCCACACTGAGACAAATTATAGTCAAATTGTCAAAAGCCAAAATCAACAGAAACAGCAAGAGAGAAACAACTCATCACATGTAAAATTTTTAATAACACTAATAGCTTATTTCTCATCAGAAATCATGGAGACCAGAAGGCAGTGAGATATATTTAAAGTGCTGAAAGGGAAAACAAAACCAAAACTGTCAAGCAAGAATTCTATATCCAGAAAGAATGGAGAAGAAATCAAGACAAAGCTAAAGGAGTTTGTTACTAGCAGATCTGCCCTGCAAGAAATGCTAAGGGAATCCTTCAAGTTGAACTGAAAGGACATTAGACAGTGACTCAAATCTATATGAAGAAATAAAGAACATTTATGGCAAATATGTCCTTGTTTTTCTTTTATATGTCTAAGTCTATGTTTCTCTTATTCTCTTTTCTCTCTGCCTTAATTTCACTCTCTTTGAAAGAGAGGTAATATGACAAAATAAGAAAGAACCCAGTAATGGGAGTTAGAAGACCTATATCGAACCATGCTCCAATCATTTTGAGGCTGTGAATCTGAAGACAAATTACTTAATGTTTGGAAGACTAAGTTTTTATGTAAAATAAGGAGAATATTCTGACTCTCATAAGTTGTTAAGATTAAGAGCAGTTTTCAAAGTATTAGATTTTTCATAAGCATTAATTGAAGTTAAAACTGAACACACTAGTCTCTTATCCTTTCTTTGTGGCCACAGTATAGAGTTTTACTGTTTATGTTACATTATAATATTAATAATTATATTGATGACTGCTATTAATTGAAGGAACTCTAAGGCAAATTGCTGACATTTACAGAAAGACTGTTTTGCATTGGCAATCATCCACATAATGCTGTCTTCTTTCTTTTCCAAGGATTTGAGTCAGAATACCTCTGTTAAGTGTGCATGCTTCCAGAGCACACCTTACATGCAGGTAACAGTGACTAATGATAATGATCAAAATCATAGGGAATTCTCTTGTTAGTGGTTAGGACTCTGCACTTTCACTGCCAAAGGCACAGGTTCAATCCCTGGTCGGGGAACTAAGATCCTGCAAGCTGTGTGGCCAAAAATAAATAAATAAATAAGTCACAATAACAGCAGCAGCAACCAATACATACACTGCTTACCATGTGCCAGGCTACTCTAGTAAGGTAGGTATACTAGTATTCCTGAGGAAACTGACACACAGTGAAATTAAGGGACTTGCACAATATTATATAACTTGTAAGCAGCAGAGCTGAGATAAAATAGGACCTTTATGATTGACTTGGGTAGTTACAATCTGATACAGGTCTACAGAGAACAACAAAGAATGAGACAGAAGACTGGAGATAAATCATGGTGGGCGGAGACGCGGCGACAAGAGAAACTGCCTTTCCTCAAGGCAAAAAGATCATAAGCAAATTGATCCTGCTTTTTGCCACTCATTTGTCAGGCTTTTAAAGTGTTGTGTTGGGAAGGGAAGGAATGAGAAGAGATTTGAGAAGTTACTTATACTTTTTTGAGTTTTGCTATTAGGTCTAGACTAGAACATCACTTTGCTCCCATGGTGCAGGGTCAACAAAATCACCCAATATTCTCCCAGCCAAATGGCCTCTGTCTTAATTTCCTTTATTCAGTTATAGGGAGATGGGTCCTCGTAGCTCTAATGTGTTATAAGTTTATTCATTCAACAATCATTTAGTGCTAAACACTGTGCTAGGTGTTGTTGAAATAAAGATAAATGAAACATGATCCTACTCCTTGAGGAGCTCATGGTCTGGTGGGGATGAGAGATGCAAACAAAAAAAATGTTTAAATTGGAGGAATTCTAGGAGTGGTAGTGGGTAGCTGTCTCTAAAAATGGAAGATCTAAGAGGCACTGATCAAACAAAATTGTCTACAAAATTGGTAATTCTATATGGTTCAACCTAAGAGATGATATTTGAGCTAGTTCTTGTTGGGGGAAAAGAAGGGGCAAAGGAAGGTATTAGAGGCAAGTACAGAGGAGGCCACACTCCCTAACTTACAAGTGTAACACTATGTGCTTCTCACACTCATTTTACATAAAGCATCAGGAAATGAAAGAAAACACACACGTAACACCACTTTGATTTTTCTTGAAATTAGAGCATTATATCCTTTCTTCATAGAACAACTAGTTAAAAGTTTGAAGTATCTTTTCTTGAATCCATTAATGGTAATCCTTCTTCCAAACTGAGACATGATAAAGATGTAAAAACTCTCAAAATCTCCCAACCATAAAATGTATTACATAGATAACAAAACACTAGAAATTCTGGTACATATTCATTTATACACATCTCAGATTTCCTGGGTTAGCTAGGAGCCCACACAACTGTGGAGGTTTCTCATGTGTGTTTATTTAAAAGTTATAATTTTGTTTGGCATTTTCCATGGGATTAGTCATGGGTAGTACATGAAGGTTGCAAAGTCTGAGCTACTTAGATGCTCAACGGTGTTTATCTTTTCATGGCCTTGATAAACAACTTAGCTGGCAGTTTTTGTTTAAAACTCACAAAATGTTCTTTCACCTGTTTAACTCATCATTATGTGGCTGCTAAGCACTGAGCCAGACCTTGCAAGACCATGTTGGGAAAACAAGTTGGTCAGAAAACTTGCTTCCAATTAGGCTGCAGATTTACTGCCAACTTTGTTTAACCAGTGAATTTTGACTATAAGAGGGAAAGATCAGTCTTCTACTTCACTGAATGGATGAATCAGTTCCACTGCCACACTCAAATTTCCAACCCCAGATAGCACAAAGATCCAGTGTGCTCCTAGTCAGACTAATTGTACTCTAGGAGAGCGCAAGGAGACGTGCAGAAACAAACCAGGTGGCCATTCTGTGTGTGCTTGTTTTGCTACGTTTCCCTCTCTAATTACACATTTCCACTCTCAAATCTCCACCAACAAATACTACACTGGAACTATACTATGACTCCTACTGTCGTCCTTGAATGTCAAAGATGCCAAAAGAAAAGTTTCAACTACTTTAGTGAAGGTTCAAGTATTTTCCAAAATCTGTTGTTTCACTTCCCCCCAGGGTTATTAAAAAGCACAGTCTGTTATGGAAAAACCATAGTAAAAACTGGACTTATGTCACAACCAAATAGTGGTACAGCAAGTAAATTATTTGATGTGAAGTAATATAAAAAGTTCTCTTTAACCTATGGAAGGAAATACCTTTTCCTTTAAGAGGAGGGAAACATAATTAATTTATTTAAGAAGTCCACTAATATTCAGATGTAAGTGCTTGCTTTTATAGTTCTACTGCAAAACTTTAATATTCTTAATTTAATACTACTCAAAATAAATAAAAATTAGGACACCAAAATCTTCTCCTATCCCTGGAACAGCAACTTTTTCTGCAAAGGGTCAGAAAATATTTATTTTAGGCTTGGTTGCGGGGTGGGGGAGGATCTATTATTTGTATCACAACTACTCACCCTTGCTCTTGCGACATCAAAGCAACAGCGCAGACAATACTTACACAACAGAGTGTGGCTGAGCTCCAATAAAACCTTATTTACAAAACCAGGCAGTCGACTGGCTGATTTCTCTTTTAGCCCCTAAATCATCTTACACGAGGAAATGCAAACTATCCTTTAAATGAGAGAACAATTTTTTTTTTTTTTTTATACTCAGTGGTAGGAGGGATGAAGTGAAAGAGGGAGAAATTAAAAAAAAACATACAGATACAGTCAGGAAGGGATTAGGTTACCTTCTGTGGATCTGAATTCTTCTCCCATTGAAGTACTCTTCATACCCAGGTTATCATCACTGTCACATTCTGTAAAGAAGAATAAATTCAAATGTACTTCTGAAAAAGTTTTGTGCCATAATTTATGTATTCTAAGACAATGTGACTTTCAATGACTTCTCCCATACCCAAGCTTACTAATTACAATCCATTAGTATTACACAACTTTCCTTAGAGATTTGTGTGTTTTTTAATGCTTACCAAATAATATTACTTAAATTGAGAAAAAGATAAAAATGAATGAAATAGGCAATTTGATTTTGGCTCCATATTCAAAAAATTATTTGAAAAAGTTCTTTTTGCATGTTGAGGAAATATAAAATCCTAGTATATTTTTAAAAACTGTGTATTTTAAAAAGCTAGTATGTTTATTTGGATCTAGCAAATAAACTCCGAAGTTTCATTTGCATGAAATCATCTTTAAAAGATTTTTAATGATGACAGATAAAATTCTCCTGTATTTTGAAAATCATATGCATTCATCTCTATAGAGACCATAGATTTATATTAACAGTGTCTCTGCATGGCACAAACTCACTTGATGCCTTATATGCTTACTGAGAGACCTAAGGCTTTAAAATAATGACATGACTGACCGGGTATTACAAAAGTCACTTAAAATATGAACGTGGTACCATCAGGGACCCAGTATTTGGCTTTCCACCTTAACTACATTTAAATCAATTTCTATCAGAGTGACTGAATCAGGGTTTAAATAACCCTGATTGTGTATTCAATACAAATCACATGGACGTATTTGCTTCTGTGAAAATATGTAAAAACTAACAATATACATTTAAAAATTTATCAATATATCACTGTTTATAAATAAAAACCATTATATTTCTCTTATATTCCTTTGCTGCAAAAATTTATTACGAGTCACCTTTTGCTATTCCAGCAAAAAAAACTATTGCTTTTTCTATAATATGTTATATACACCTACTACTTCAAATATTTCAAGCTGTGTTTTAGTGAAATAAAACATTACATTTACAATTTGAAGAACAAAAAATTTAGTCTTAAAACATTAGGAACAAAGAGAAAATACCCAAGGTTTCTTTTATTACAATTCAAAGTCAAGGCCAGTCAAAAGCAGCATGTGGTAACTGGCCTAAACAATTCATCATGGCAACCAAGACCTAAGGCAAAACTGCAGGTTTGAATCATAAGGTTTAGCTTGACACTAGGTTGTAAAAATTTTTAAAGGTTTCGTTTGCCTCAATCAGCCCCCCATCTGTAGAACAGAGAAAATCATGAATTTTTTCCCTATTTTTCAGTACCTTGCACAGAATTAACTGTATCATATAGATTTTTAGGATGGTGCCCAAAGCAACAACCTATATAGTCTCATCAACAGGCTGAGCAAGCAGGCAGATAGATGCTTAGAATTAGGTTCAACAACTATTTCATATAGGGCATGCCACTGCTTCAATCACCTACACTTTCACAGCATGGGTGAATTAGTATGTTCAACTTTTAAGATGGCTTTAAAAACCTGTATAATTGGTACCAACCATACTTAATGCCTTCATCCCATTCATTCCAAAATGAAGACACAAACCAAACAGACATAACAAAGTCCCAGGGCCATAAACCAGACAGCCCAAGGACAGTGTTCAGATTCAACAAAAATCATGTCAAAGCACAGTAAAGTCTGTTTTCAATTTAAATTCACTAATTCATAACAGCCTATGCTCAAGTCCCTCCTTGCATTACCTAAGAAAAAATATTCTAGGAAAGTTCAAACTTTACATAAAACTGGAAGGAAGATGTTTAATTACTGAAGAACTATAAACAACTGAATACACAAAACTGTGTTTTTAAAAACTGTTTACATAAAGCAAACAATGTTCTTGAACTAACCTACAAGATACAGGCAAGTTCTATTACATAAACAGATCTTTAAGAGCCCAGAGAATTTTTTTATATAAGCAATGGCGGTGACTAATGAAATAGTAGAAAATGGCAACTCAGAAATTCAGTCATCAAGAATGTGGTTGAAGTAGGTCCAATAACACAACACTCTGGAAAGTAAAAGCAAACAAACAAACAAAACCTTAAAATGTATGGTCAAGACAGTAAAAACAAGTACCATAGTTATTTTACTTTACAAAGAGCATACTACAAGCCAGGAGCAGCGTCACGGGGTAAATAAAAATGGTGCTAGCGTGGTCCCTTTAACTCAGCCTGCCCTCACACTGAGACTGCATTTCTACAGTCTGAAGAAAAGAAAATGGGGCTTCCTGGTTTACTTACAAGACAAAAGATCCCAGAGAACTTACAATAAGTTGGCTATGCTTGACACATAATCAGCTTACTTTTTAAAGTACCAGAACCCCCAGAACCCACAATCAAATCTTTTTACCTTCTAGGGAAAAAAAAAAAAAAAGCATCTTCCTAAATGTTATTTTCATCTATACACACTCTGCACTGCCGTTAGACTGCAACAGAGCGTCTCATCTTCATTCCTCAAGGACATGGTAAGAGCGAACAATGCACAATGGATTCTCTACATAATAAAATCAGGGCTTTGTGTCAGTGAAAGCCTCAGCCTTCACAGGTGATGGCTGTGTGGCCTCAGGCAGCTATTTTAACCTTCCTGGGCCTCTGCTCCCTCATCTATGAAAGGGGGCGATCTAATATATCCTAACTCACAGCGTTGAAAAGAGGATTAAACAACACGCAGAAGTTCTTTGAACATGTTCAAATATCTTCAAACACTACAAATACAAAAGGCAGCTAGCATGGTGGCTGGCACACAGTAGGTCCTTAATAAAGGTTAGTTCCTTTTACTTCTTTAAAACAACAATTGAAATGACAAGTGATATCTGCATCTTTGAAACATGAGGCTTGAGTTAGAATGAACACATATTTGTGAATAAAGTGTGAAAAGCATAAAAGAAGAAAAAGTCTACCTGGCTCCTCTGACTAGGATCACTAGAAAGGATCCATGTATCTTGGTAAATTTTTAAAAAGTGAAAATGAGTACAATATAAAATAGAACTGATGAAGGATAAGGGGCCCAAAGGTGTCAATTCAGGACAGATTAGTATTTTTACACATCTCTACAGGGATTTACACATATATCATAGCTGTAATCAAAACGTTGGTGCTGGAACCCTGATGCATAGAAGGAGAGTGAGTTTAAAGGGCAAAAACCATGACACATTCAAATCTCAAACTTAGTATAAAGGCTCACCTTGCTATAGAGGGTAACTGATTTAACCCAAGTCAGAGATCTAACAAAGTAGCAGCAGTAGCACTACTTACCTGTCCTCTCCCTACCAAGCAAAGATATAATAAGACCTTATGACCAAATGACTGACATTCATACATGGAGCCAGCAACTTCCCAATACCTCTATTTCTACTGAAATAAGTATCTCCTGAAAAAACTTTCAATTAACTGAAAAACTGGCAAAAAAGAAAGTATAAGATACCATATGATCACTGATTCTGACAACACTATTCAATAGATTCTTCCTGTTTACACAGGAGTAATAAAACCACTTTATGGTCCTAATAATGGAAAATTTCTGAAAAGTTATAAAGAAATAAGAGGTTCAAGCTTGTATCATTTGTCTATGCTATGGCAGAGATTTTAAAAACGTGAAAAATCATCACAATGCTTATAAAACATGAGAGAACTTCTCACTGTGTGTTACTTGTAAGAGAATTTGTGGGGTGGCTGGTTGGTAACTAGGAGCCTTGAAACGACAGATGCCCGAAGCTGTACGTGATATTGTATGTACAGTAAGTCCCCTACATACAAACAAGTTCCGTTCCGAGAGCGCGTTCATAAGTCTAACAAAATTAGCCTAGGTACCCAACTAACACAATCAGCTATATAATACTGTACTGTAATAGGTTTATAATACTTTTCACACAAATAATACATAAACACAAAAAATAAAGAAAGCATTTTTAATCTTACAATACAGTACCTTGAAAAGTACAGTAGTACCAGCTACATCACCGCTGCTTTTACGCTTGCTTCTGGACATCCTGGGCTTGAAATAAAGATACTGTACTACTGTACTCTATATAGTAATGTACAGTAAAGTACACAAAAACACAACCACTTGTAGAGGACGCACGCATGTGACAAGGTATGCCAGACACGTGAAGTAACTTAAGTGATTGGACATGCGAATGCACGTTTGTAAAGTTTGCAACTTGAAGGTTCATATGTAGGGGACTTACTGTACATGTCCATTTGGGGGAAAGAGGTTTGGAAAGCTTTTTTCAGATTCCCAAAAAGGTCCATCGACGCCTACCCGCAAACCACACTGCCTTAAAATAACTGGTTGTCAGATCTGAAGATAGCACACGGGGTTAAGCTAGATGAAAGGAGTTACCCTGGCATTCTTGTGGTAACCAAAACTACACTACAGGCCCAACACGAACTGCAGTATTTGTGGACACTGAGAGATGTTTCTCAGTCACAATACATATTAAATATCATTTCTTAACAAAGACTGTTACTCTACTATTCAGAAAGCCATTTATTAGGAAAGGTAAAGGAATAAAGTTACCCAAGAAAGTCACTGTTCTTTGATTTTTCTTATTATAAAGTTTATTAGCAGGCAGTTTGATGCCTTTCAATCTTCCATGAAGAAAAAAATTTGTCTTAAACTGAATCTGAACATACTGTGATTCAGCATAATATTTTTTTAAATTTTAGAGTTATAAAAGCATCTTTAAATCCAGACCTAAATAAAATATGTGACTTAAAGACTACATTTCTTTGGCCACTTAATTTTAATAATTTTCATTACTTTTAAAATGTAGTGGCTATAGCACATGAAAAGATGCTCTACATCACTAACCATTAGGGAAATGGAAATCAAAAACAAAATGAGATGCCACTTCGCACCCATTAGGATGGCTACTATAAAAACAAACAAAAGTCAGAAAATAACAATTGTTGGCAAGGATGCAGAGAAAATGGAACCCTTATGCACTACTGGTGAGAATGTAAAATGGTACAATCCATGTGGAAAATTAGTATGGAGATTACTCAAAAAATTAGAAAAAGGACTTCCCTGGTGGTGCAGTGGTTAAGAATACACCTGCCAATGCAGGGAACATGGGTTTGAGCCCTGGTCTGGGAAGATACCACATGCCGCGGAGCAACTAAGCCCGTGCGCCACAACTACTGAGCCTGCGCTCTAGAGCCCACAAGGCACAACTACTGAGCCTGCGTGCCACAACTACTGAAGCCTGTGCACCTAGAGCCCGTGTGCCGCAGCAAGAAAAGCCACCACAATGAGAAGCCCATGCACCGCAACAAAGAGTAGCCCCCACTCACCGCAATTAGAAAAAGCCCTTGAGCAGCAACGAAGACCGACATAGCCATAAATGAATGAATGAATTAGAAATAGAATTACCATATGATCCAGCAATTCCACTTCTGGGTATATACTCATAAGAACTGAAAGGAGGATCTCGAAGAGATGTCTGTATCCCCATGTTCACAACAGCATGATTCATAATAGCTGAAGCATGGATGCAACCCAAGTGTCCATCAATGGATAAATGGATAAGCAAAAGGGGGTATATACATACAATGGAGTATTATTCACCCTTAAAAAGGAAGGACATTTTGACATAGGCTACAACATGGGTGAAACCTGAGGACATTTTGCTCAGTGAAATAAGCCAGTCACAAAAATACAAAGGCTGCATGATTTAACTTACACGACATACTTAGAGTAGTCAAATTCATAGACAGGAAACAGAATGGTGGCTGCCAGGAGCTGGGGAAAGGGGAGTGTGGGGTTGTTTAATGGGTATGGAGTTTCAGTTTTGCAAGATGAAAAGAGTTCTGGGGATGGATGGCGGTGATGGCTGCACAACAATGTAAATGCAGTTAATACCACTCAACTGGAGACTTCAAAATGGTTAAGATGGTAAATCTTATGTATATTTTACTACAATGAAAAAAATGGAAAGAAAAAGTAAAAAAATATATAGTGGCTAGTAACCATACTTCCTTTTTACAGTAGTAATAATTAATAATAGCTGCTATTTACTGAGCACCTATGCTCTTTCCTATGCTATGCTAGACACTATACGTATCACTAATTCTTACAACCTTATAGATATGAAAAGTGAGACTCAGAAAAAGTTGAGTAACTTGCCTGAAATCACACAGCTAAGAAGCAGAAGTCAGTATTCGAATCAAAGACCATGCCCTTCTTTATGCACTGCATGGTCTCTGTATTTCACAAAAATTCAGAATAAAGTATACATGTGTCCCCAAAGAGCAGTAAGTTCAAACGAGCACTGATTACAAATGAATGATTAAAAAAAAAATACCTAGAGAATTCTATATTCTGACATAGAGAGTGGTTTATGACACTGATGAGTGAAAAAGGAAATTAAAGTATATGTCAAAAAAAAAAAAAAGGCTAGAGCATAAGAGACATTAAGAAAAGAACATCGGTATATAACAATAACCTATACTTTACCTCCAACCCTAATATACCCATGCAGACCTACTCATATGTAGCTCTCATTCCAAATAAAGTTGAAAGAAAGGCAAATCCATTACAGGTCTCATGTTCTAAATTACAAAAGAAATGCTCCCCAGAGCAGCAGCATAGGAGGAAGAAAAGGGGGTGGGCCTAGGTAGCAAAGGTAAAAATTTTAATATTTTTCAAGATATTAAGTAGATGTTGTTAAGGATCGGGAAAGGGATGGTAAAAGAATGGGAGAAAAAGAGGTTAAAAAAAGCCACAGACACATAGGGCACTCCATTTAATACTCTGTAATGACCTATATGGGAACAGAATTTTAAAAAGAGTGAATAGGGACTTCCCTGGTGGTCCAATGGTAAAGAATCTGCCTTCCAATGTGGGGGACGCAGGTTCAATCCCTGGTCAGGGAACTAAGATCCTACACGTCATGGGGCAACTAAGCCCACGCACCACAACTACTGAGCTTGTGCACCTCAACGAGACAGCCCACGTGCCACAAACTACAGAGCCCACGCACCCTGGAGCCCATGGGCCACAACTAGAGAGAGAAAACCCACACGCCACAACTAGAGAGAAGCCCACACACCGCAACTAGAGAACTAGAGAGAAGGCTGTATGCTGCAATGAAGATCCCACATGTCGCAACTAAGACCCCACACAGCCAAATAAATAAATATTTTAAAAATAATAAATAAATAAGAGTGGATATATGTATATGTATAACTGACTTACTTTGTTGTACAGCAGAAACTAACACAACATTGTAAATCAACTATACTCCAATAAAAAAAATTAATTAAAAATTTTAAGAAAAGAAAGAAAAGAAAAAAACCCGCCAGACAGAAAAAGCAAGTGAATGAAAACAGAAACTACAGAATAGGAAGACAAAATTCAGTACTGAATCATGACATAAATATGCAAAACAGAGCTGATTTTTCTTTAAAGAGCACAATTGTGCCAGTAGCTTAATGGTTCCTAACTTTGCAAAGTGAATTGATCCAACGCAGTGAGTGGTTAGAGCAAAGTTCTTCAGAATAGATCTTCAATCAAAATGTGGCTCTATATATGTAGAAAGAAGAAAATAGCTAGGAGGAGAGCACACTTGGACAATTTAAAGGCATATAATAAAAATTCCAAAAAGTAGTCAGTTTTTCATTGAGGTCATTCATCAATACCTTCAAACCATATTCATGGCTGCAAATTATTAGGATATTTAAAAATTACTCTTTTATTCTCTCCTACCCACATTTCAGAAATTACAAAAACCAAAACCAAAACCCATCTGGATCCCTAGAATTACATCCTTTCTTAAATACTGGTTAGTGAAATTGGACATCAGCATGCCCTTTCATTGAACAATCTCAAAAAGGCAGAGAAGAGTGTAGGACAGCGGATGCCTAGCCCTTCAAGGCAATAAAGATCTTTCAGGGCATCATTTTGTCACTGTCAACCTCTTAAATTTTTATTTTTTGGTATTGCCATATTAGCATTTATTGCTTTCTGATTTCTCCTATAAGCACTTTGCTTTCTGAAAAACTGAAGATAAATTTAGAATTTTAGAAATGAAATGAAGATCTGGATTCTGAGCTTTGCAAAACTATACTAGCATATTTCAAACCATAAGTATATATTTTAAATATATGAATATAAATTTTATTCATTAGATTAAAAATGGGCTCTAAAATATTATGAATTCATTCTCCTTCTAATACACTCAAAGTTAAAGTGAGATAAGAGAAAAAATACGATAGAAGCATGAGCGCATGGCGGTTTAGTGAGCAGGCAGCAGGGCACTAGTGGAGAGCAGTTTATTGGTTTCTCATCAATAAGTGAAGTGAAGTCTCTTCCTCTTGGGCAGTTGGCACTGTGGCTACAGCTGCATACCTTTGGTCGTATCAGATATGCTATTTAACAAGGCACACATCATATCTCCCTCTAAGTGGTGAGGGTTGAGTATATGTGCTGGCCTCTGAGTCTTCTTAAATTGATTCTCTAGCTCCAGAAAACCTTGATCTCCTGAGAGGATGGTGAAAGGAATCTGCTTGGGCAGTTGTTCATCCAGACGGCCAGCCTAAGTTGGAAAAAATGGCACAAGTTGATAAAGATCAGCATCTGAGCTTCCAGTCAAGTTACAGCTATTTCAGAATGAACACATACCTAGAAACGTGTATTTAGCTTGTTCCCTTGCTCCCACTGAAGTATGATATAAAGATCTCGTTCATAAATGAAATATACCATGTTTAATCAAATATAAAATGCTGTCAATTATAAGATAAGCTCTTTTATATGCCACTAAGAAAGAAAAAAAAAGCCAAAAAGAATATAACAGGAGGCCCCCACATAAAGGTGGAACACTAACAGGGCTACGCGCTCAACCTGAGGGTAAATAAAAAATGAATCTGCCATAGAGAAAAGGTAAGCAAAGTAATTTGCATAACTCAATCTTAGAACTGGCTAGATGAAAAAAGAAACTATCTGTGGTTTAAAACATAAGCAGCAGTCAACAAGTTTGCAGAGTATCAGTGTGACACAGAAACCCTTCAGCAGAGAATTTAATTTAAACTGGGTCTCAGGTGGGTTGTTTCTCCAGGTGACTAGCAGAGACAGAAGCAAATGCAAATTCCATCTGGGTCAACAGTGACTGCTATGGTGCCCCCCCATTTCAGAGATGTTAAAATGTGAAAGTGCCTCACGCATCAAGGAGTGTCATCTCCTGATAATTTATTCTAGAAATAGCTGAGGGTGCACTATGAGTAGCTGAGAGTCTGCTGGAACTGGGGATGAAGCAGTAAACACATGCTATGGACTCCTGCCCTCAATAGTCATAAGTAGAACCTGATGCAAAAGGTTTTATACAAAAAGCACAACATTGAAAAGGAATCTACAGTGTCATTATGATTCAAGAGGGGAAAAAATCCAAATGCACGTTTGATTTTGAATAAAACAATGACTCACATGCATACATATGGCAAAATCAGCAGCATCTTTTCTTTTACTACAGCGAGGATGAAGGAAGAAGCACCCAATCTTGTTTAGGTAATTATAGATCTTACAGTTGACGGGAGGCTTCCAGTTGGTGTTTCCTCCTATTATGTTTAGAAAAGGCATAAATGATGAGTCAAACAAGAGAAAAAGAACAGAACACTGGATACAACTGAAAACTCTATAAGGAAAAACAAATACTAGAAAAAAATGTTTCTAGAGGAAAAGTACCAGATTAGAAGGCAGAACAAGGCAGTTCTCGTGCAGGTAACACCAGGTTGTTGCTTAAATCTTGGGGAAGTAGACCGACTTCCCCAAATCTGCCTATTAATCTGAAAACTCACAGGGATGTTAAGCAGAATCAAAAGTAAAGTGCATGAAAATTCTTTGACTGCTGTTGTTCTATATGAATGTACGCATTAGTGGTTTTTTACAAATATGTCAAGGCTGCTCAGTGAATAAAAATGATGTGCAATCAGGAAAGCTGGACTTACTAAGAGGTTGTACTGACTACCTTATCCAGGTCAGCATGTTTCTATCTTAAATCCTAATCGTCTTCTTTATATGCTGCTTGCTGTCAAACATGGCATGCACACCTTGTTTCACTGCACTTTGCTTTACTGTGCTTTGCAGATACTGTGTTTTTTACAAACTGAAGGTTGGTGGCAACCTTGCATTGAGGGAGCTCATCGATGTCATTTTTCCAACAGCATTTGTTAACTTTGTGTCACATTTCGTTAATATTCGCAATATTTCAAACTTTTCCATCATTATTTTATTTGTTATGGTGATCTTTGATGTTACTATTGTAATTGTTTGGGGGTGCCATGAACCATGCCCATACAAGAAGGCAAACTTAACTGATAAATGTTGTGTGTGTTCTGACTGCCACACCGACTGGCCCTTCCCCCGTCTTCTCCCCTCCCTTCCTGCCTCCCTTTTCTCCGAGACACAATATTGAAATTAGGCCAATTAATAACCCTACAATGGCCTCTAAATGTCCAAGTGAGAGGAAGAATCTCACGTTTTTTAAAATCAAAAGCTAGCAATGATTAAGCTTAGTGAGGAAGGCATGTCAAAAGCCAAGACAGGCTGAAAGCTAGGCCTCTTGCACCACAAAGTTACCCAAGCTGTGAATGCAAAGGAAAAGTTCTTGAACGAAATTAAAAGTGCTACTGCAGTGAACAAATGAATGATAAGAAAGTGAAACAACATTATTGCTGATATGGAGAAAGTCTGAGTCTCTGCATAGAAAATCAAATGACCACAATATTCCCTTAAGCCAAAGCCCAATCCAGAGCCTGGCCCTAACTGCCTTCAATTCTATGAAGACTGAGAGAGGTGACGAAGCTGCAGAAGCAAAGTCTGAAGCTAGCAGAGGTTGGTTCATGAGGTTTAAGGAAAGAAGCCGTCCCCATAACATTAAAGTGTAAGGTGAACCAGCAAGTGCTGATGTAGAAGCTGCAGCAAGTCATCCAGAAGATAAGTCCTAAGATAATTCATGAAGGTGGCTGCACTAAACAAAAGATTTTCAGCGTAGGCAAAACAGCCTTCTATTGCAAGAAGATGCCATCTAGCAGTTTCACAGATAGAGAGAAGTCAATGCCTGGCTTCAATGTTTCAAAGGACAGGCTGACTCTCTTGTTAGGGGCTAATGCAGCTGGTGACTTTAACTTGAATACAATGCTCGTTTACCATTCTGAAAATCCTAGGGCCCTTAAGAATTAAGCTAGGACTTCCCTGGTGGTGCAGTGGTTAAGAATCCGCCTACCAACGCAGGGGACACGGGTTCAATCCCTGGTCCGGAAGATCCCACATGCTGCAGAGCAACTAAGCCCGTGAGCCACAACTACTGAGCCTGTGCTCTAGAGCCCGCGAGCCACAACTACTGAGCCCTCATGCCACAACTACTGAAGCCCGTGCGCCTAGAGCCCGTGCTCTGCAACAAGAGAAGTCACTGTAATGAAAAGCCCATGCACTGCAACGAAGAGTACCCCTGCTCACCACAACTAGAGAAAGCCCGCACGCAGCAACAAAGACCCAATGCAGCCAAAAATAAATAAATTTATTTTTAAAAAAAGAAAAAGAATTAAGCTAAATTGACCCTGCTTATGCTCTATAAATGTAAGAACAAAGCCTGGATGACAGCAATATGGTTTCTTGAATATTTTAAGCCCACTTTTGAGACCTACTGCTCAGAAGAATCCTTTCAAAATATTACTGCTCATTGACAATGCACCTGGTCACCCAAGAGCTCTGATGCAGATGTACAATGAGATTCATTTTGTTTTTATGTCTCCTAATGTAATATTCATTCTGTAGCCCATGGATCAAGGAGCAATTTTGACTTTCAAGTCTTATTATTTAAGAAATAAATTTCGTAAGGCTACAGCTGCCATAGGTAGTGATTCCTCTGATGGATCTGGGCAAACTAAATTGAAAACCTTCTAGAAAGGATTCACCATTCTAGATATCATAAAGGACATTCATGACTGGGAAGATGTGAAGAAAGCAAAATATCAACATCCACGGGAGTCTGGAAGAAGTTGATTCCAACCCTCATGGATGACTTTGAGGGGTCAAGAATTCAGTAGACAAAGGAACTGCAAATGTGGTGGAAACAGCAAGAGAACTAGAATTAGAACTGGAGTCTGAAGATGTGACTGAATTGCTGCAATCTCAGGATAAAACTTGAATGGGTGAGGAGTTGCTTCTTATGGATGAGCCAAAAGAAAGTGGTTTCTTGAGAAGGAACGCACTCCTGGTGAAGATGCTGTGAAGATTGTTGAAATGACAACAAAGGATTTCGAATATTACATAAGCTTAGCTGATAACACAGGAGCAGGGTTTCAGAAGACTGACTCCAATTCTGAAAGAAGTTCTACTGTGGGTAAAATGCTATCAAACACCATTGCATGCTACAGAGAAATCGTTCATGAAAGGAAGAGTCAACCAATGCTACAAACTTCATTGTTGTCTTATTTTAAGAAACTGCCGCAGTCACCCCAGCCTTCAACAACCCCCAGGCTGATCAGTCAGCAGCCATCAGCATGGAGGCAAGACCCCCCCCAGCAGAAAAATTACGACTCACTGAAGGCTCAGGTGGTTAGCATTTTTTTAGCAATAGGGTTTTTTTTTTTTGGCTGCATTGGGTTTTCATTGCTGCCTGCGGGCTTTCTCCGGCTGTGGTGAGCGGGGGCTACTCTTTGTTGCAGTGTGCGGGCTTCTCATTGCAGTGGATTCTCTTGTTGCAGAGCATGAGCTCTAGGCGCAGGCTTCAGTAGCTGTGGCACTCGGGCTCAATAGTTGTGGCTCGCGGGCTCTAGAGCGTAGGCTCAGTAGTTGTGGCACATGGGCTTAATTGCTCCACGGCATATAGGATCTTCCTGGACCAGGGCTCAAACCCATGTTCCCTGCATTGGCAGGCGGATTCTTAACCACTGTGCCACTAGGCAAGTCCCAAGGTATGTTTTAATTAAGACTTCTTTTAGACATAATGTTGTTGCTCACTTAATAGACCACAGTATAGTATAAACATAACTTTTATATGCACTGGGAAACCAAAAAATTCATGTGACTTGCAGTGGTCTAGAACTGAACCAGCAGTATCTCCTAGGGATGCCTGTACATCAGAGGCTCACTGTACTAAGCCTCAGTTAATCGAAGAGGAGTCTCTCTCCCAGGTTTGGTCAATGGTTTGTAAAGAGATTTAGACTACAGCCATACCACCCTGAATGCACCCGATCTCATCTGATCTCGGAAGCTAAGCAGGGCTGGGCCTGGTTAGTACCTGGAAGGGAGATTTATGTGAAGATGCACATTTATGAACAGTAAGGATGAAGTGAAGAGGCAGTTATGTTGAAAACACACTAGTCCTGTAGTCATGAGGCCCCAGTTTGAAAGCTAACTCTACTATTTATTATTTTTGTACTTTGTGAAAAATAAACTTCTCAGCCTTCTTCCTTATATTTTAAAGGGTGAAAATTATAACAATCAGTAAGCATGCATTAGTACCAAGTACAGTATCTGGCGCATTGTAGATATTGAATAAAGGCTCTTTCAATCTGTATCTAAAGATCCACAAACTGGGTCACCAGGTAGAGCGAATATTTACCTCAGAGAAATGTAAAGAGAAAAATATTCTAGCAGAGTAACTATAATGCAAAGTGACAAAATTCCAATTATGTTCCTATCTTCTATTCAGGAAGGTTCAAAAGGAGTCCTTTTAAAGCAAATCACATTCTAAGGGGGAAAAAAAGGGAGGTTGTCTCAAATGTGTTCCTTATTAACCATACCTTGAAAGCCCCAAATAAATGTTCCTTGGTTAAGATTCCCTGGTAGATGACCAAAAAAGTTGGACCAGTTATCAAAGTCTACAAAGACTATGTGAGTCATGGTTCGCAGGTAATCCAAATCTGGGAGCTCAACAACCTCTTCATCTGAGAAGAGAGAAACATCAACATGAATTTGATAAGAATTAGCTAAAAACTTTTTAATTTGTCAACTTAATATTAATCTTACATGTTATTTACTTCTATCTAAACCATGTCATGAAATCCAAACCTGTATGTGACATAATATATTTATATCAGATAAGAAATATTTTGAATATTTCAGAAATGATTATTCTTTCAACAAATATGTACCATTGATCCTGGCTTTCTTTAAAAGTCACTTATAAAAGAAAGTTTTTAAAAAATTAGTATACTGGAAGATATGGAAGACCAAGTTTTAAGGCTAAATAACTAAAAACTCGCACCATCCATCAAAACAAACTTTCAGGGTTACTTGCTAAGAACTTTCTCGCCGCCAGGAGTTTGTTCTTTTCCTAATGTAGACTGATTCATCAGCAGCCCTCTGGCTCTGTGCTCACACACCTGAAAGCAGACACGAGACAGCCCACAAGAGGCTCCTGTGGCTCGTGCAGAACAGGGCCCGGTGCTCCTCGCGCCAAGGACACCTCTTCCTCAGTCAACTCAGGGCCTCTCACCTCCCACCATCTGCAACTCTTGTCCTCCCTCCTCTTCCCCTCCCTCCTCTTCTCTTCTTTCATACCTTTCACTTTGACAGGGCCTTACAGTTTCGAGTGGTAGCAATGCAAGCCTTAAATGTTTATATTATTTTTAAAATGGATAGCTTCTACTCCACCTACTAGAGACTCCCTCAGAAAAAGACTGCCATCTTCCCATTTCCAAACCACCCATCTTCCTATCTGTCTGCTTAAAATACTAATAGATACAACAATGACCTCCTATCAGACACAGACCAACACAAATCCCCCAAAAGCAATCACAAGAGCAAAAGGAAAACAACAGAACATAAAATAGTGTGACCACGGTTTCACTGTTTGACATCGAGTTGAATGGATCATCATTTCTCACATAAAACATACCGTGGCTAAAGGCAATGTTGAGATCTACATGTGCTACAAACTCAGTAATTCATAAACATATTTTATGAACCAAAATACTCACATATTTCATTTTTTCCACTCGACATTGTATAACTTATGAAGAGTTAATCTTTAAAAGAATATACACTTAAAATTATACTCTAAAGAAAACAATTTACTTCTAAACAAAATGAAAACACTGCACTCTTCTAGACTTCCTTAATCTTATCAAAGAAGAAGGGAAGCCTAGAGTAAGCACAGACAAGGGGATCCATACCTCAGTTTTCTGCCTGGTTTCTTGCTACCACTTAACAACTCGACTTCTAATTGCTATTTTAACTCTAAGTAAAAGCTTTGCTTCCGAAGACGGTAACAAAAATATACAAATTCTCAAGTGACCTTTAAAACTTCTCATACTTATAGAATAAGGTCAAAATAGAAATAAAAAGAATTCACCTGATTTATCTTTTTATTGAACTTAAATCTAAATGACAGTAACGTGCAGGATAACTTTCAAATCTGACTTTCAGAAGGACCATCTATTTCCCTCATCTTTCAAAATTCCCATGTCTTTTGGAAAAGAAAAGAAAATGTTACCTAAAGTACCTATTATTTAGCGTAACAGATATTCCTTGTGCCCTTAGGTTGAGAGAGTGGCTGCCTGAAGCAGCGGGAATACAGATTCCTCCCGGTAAAGTGCACGCCACGTATCAGCCCATCAAGTCCTGGCTTCAACACTGGCTCCCTAGGAGCAAAGAGGGTGGCTACACATGCACGTGTTTCTAAGCGGAAATGGGAAACGTGTACGGACGTCAGGGTTGTGGAGCCGTACCTGTACTCTGACAGCTCACGTCAGTCTCGGCTCCTCTCTCCAGGTCTGAAGTCTGTGGACAGCTTGCTGCCTGTCTCAGCTTTCTCTCTGCACAGGAGGAACTGGCAGCAAACGTGTACGGGCTCGTCTGCTCAGGCCCAAAGCAGGCCACGCTGGGCTCCCGCAGGAAGCAGTGTTTCCTGTGGAAGTGCTGCTGCGCGCTCTCGGGATCCTGGAAGGCTCTGGTGCAGGTGCCGCACTTGATCAGGCACCGCGGCATGCCCTCTGCGCCCTCCGGCTCCGCGTGCACCTGGCGCACGTGTGCCAGCATGTCATCCGTGGCCTGCGCCGTGGCCGAGCACACGCCACAGCGGAACCACAGGCGGCCCTGGCCCAGGAGAGTCTGCAGACAGCGAGCGTGGTCCTCCCTTCTGTTGACTTTGCAGAGGTAGCTCTCCCGGCAGCCGCACGTGAGTAGGTTACCGGTCTCTATAACTGGAAAATCACTCTCGGTTTTAATGGACGTTTCCGTTTTTTCTGACACAAATACATAGTCTATGCTGTGGTGCTCCTTATAATGACTCAGAAACGCTTCTTCCACATTAAAGATCAGATCACAAAGGCCACAGAAATACTTCATCTTTATTTCGTTGTCATGCTCATCTTGGCAATGTCGATACAGTGTTTCCATCTTGTGAAAAGTCTTTTTGCAATGGGCGCAGCTATACCTATGAAACTGGTGACTTGCTAAAGACATGCAGTGTTGTTTCACACATTCTTGGGAGTCAAACATATCTTCACAAATTCGGCATTGCCATTTACCGCTTGGAGGACTGGTTGCTGGGGAATGATCAAGAATAGTAATAGTCGAAAAAGGATTATCAGCAGTCAGATCATTCACCAACGTTGTAGAGGATGACGGCAAAGTGTCACCTTCTACCTCATCTGTCTCATAAAAATACCTGTGTCCATTATGAAACTCAGTCACATGGGCCATTATAGCCTCTTTCCTTGCCAACTCCTTTTTGCATGTCCGACACCAGAAAAGAAAGTTATTTAAATGTGCCCCTCCATGAATGCGGCTCATATGTAAACGGATGACTCCTGAATCTTCACACACCTTCCCACAGACCACACACTTATAACACATCGTGTTTGCTGAGAAAACGTGCTTTTCTACTGCATCTTCACTTGGGAAGCGTTGCTGGCATTCACAAAACCAGGTTTTAACAAGTGACTTTTCCTTCTGAACACAAACCATACCCCCATGGCTTTTATCTCCTAAATTAATCTTCTTTTTTGGAACAGTGCTGCAATCTTCTGAGCTAGATTCTCGAACGGACATATTTCTTTTAAGTGATGAAAATTTTGACTTATCTTGCAACAGGTGCAAGTCAGAAGGGGGTTTGTTCCCTTCACTGCTGTGGCAATAAAGTAAGACTGATTCTTCCATTGAGTTAATGACTCGGACTTTGTGTCCTGAGTTCCGCTTGTGATTCCGGGTACTGGTTTCATCCACAAAGACACGGTTGCAATGTGGACAATAACCTCTCAGTAGGAATTTCTCTGCCACCTGAGCAATGCTCTTCTCAGCTAGAGCTACAGGACCAGCGTTTCGACAACGAACTCTAAATTGGACAAAAAAATAAACTCATAAGTATTTTCTAAATATGGTATCTCTGCTTTTTATTGTAGGAATTATAAAGTAATCAATGTATACACAAGCACTAAAAATTGTTTTTCAATAATGTTGCAGGGCTTCCCTGGTGGCACAGTGGTTAAGAATCCACCTGCCAATGCAGGGGACACGGGTTCAAGCCCTGGTCCAGGAAGATCCCACATGCCGCGGAGAACTAAGCCCTTGCACCACAACTATTGAGCCTGCGCTCTAGAGCCCGCGTGCCACAACTACTGAAGCCTGCGTGCCTAGAGCCCATGCTCTGCAACAGGAGAAGCCACTACAATGAGAAGCCGTGCACCTCAATGAAGAGTAGCCCCCGCTCGCGGCAACTAGAGAAAGCCTGCGTGCAGCAACGAAGACCCAACAGAGCCAAAAATAAATAAATTTTAAAAAATAAAGTTGCAGATGATATAATAATATTCTATCTACCTGACCATTACCTACACTTATCTGTTTCTAATCCATATACCAAAGGGTAAAACTAGAATCAAAAATTTTTTTAAAAATTCAGACAAATTTTAGACAAGTACAAACTATATCAAATGCACTGATAGGAACGTCATGAGACAAGCAAGTAATTAACTTCTCTGTGGTAATTAAACAATACAGAGGAGCACTACAGTGAGACTCTCAACAACCCTGTACCTATTCTTTAAGAATGAACTGATTTTACGTTAGGAAAATGCCATGCCCATGGTTGCTTTTATACTAAAGAAAGTGTCCAACATCATTGTTCATTAGGGAAATCCAGATTAAAACCACAGTGAGACTCTCAAAAGGACAACTAAAATGAAATAGACTGGCAACAGCAAACCTTGGCAAGGATGTGGAGGAAATGGAACTCTCACACCTGGCTGGTAGGAATGTGTACCAGTGCAAACACTTTGGGAAAATGTCTAGTAGTGTCTTATAAAATTAAATACACATACTCTTCGATCCCGCAATTCCACTCCTAGATATTCATCCAAGAGAAATGAAACCTATGTCTATAAAAGGCTTGTATAAAATGTACATAGCAGCTTTATTCACACTAGCTAAAAACTGTCCATCAACATAAGAATGAATAAACAAATTGTGCTGTATTCATACAAGAGAATACTTCTCACAAATAAAAAGGAACAATGTACTAAACAATATGGATGAATCTTACAGATATTATGACAAACACAAAAGAGTGCATACTCTATATGATTCCATTTACATAAAGTCCTAGAGGAGATAAAACCAACGTAAGGTGGAAAAAGTATCAGAATAGACTGCCTGAGGGTGAGAGGGTGGGAAGTGACCAGGAAGGGAACAATGGAACTTTCCATGGAGAGGTAACACAGGATGGTAAAAGTGTGGGTTAACAGATGTATCCAGTAGTCAAAATCATAAAGGTTAAGATTTGTATACTTCAATAAATCGAAATTGTATCTCAGAAACAAAGAACTGTAAAAAATAATTAAGGGTAGTAAGGAACATACAGATATATAAATAAAAGAAGAATGGCAGTGTTGATAATTATTAAAACTGGGTGACAGGTAAATGGAGGTTCATTATACTATTCAGCTGACTTCCATACAGTTGAAATTTTCCATTAAAAAAATTAGGAATAAAAATAAAGGGCAGAACCAGGATTTGAACTCATAAAATATAAGTCAGAACCAGGACTGTTAACATCAATAATTATACTGAGTGTATACAGAGTGATTATACTCCACTGCCTCTGTTTTTTGAGAACATATTTTACTTGAAGGTTTGTGAAAACAACTGTTCTACTAAAACAAATGCAATTGTATCATTTAGTAGTGTGATACAATTTTAATGCATTTTAAAGAAATAATGGGGAAAAAAAGACCTAAGAGACACAGCATCTAAATGTAAAGTACAGACTTTGAATTATGATTCCAACAAACCAAATGTAAAAAACATCATGAAGTAATCGGAGAAATTTGATAACTGACTAGGTGTTTGATGATATTTAAAAAAATAGTTTTTTAAAGTGTGATAATGGTATTAGTTATTTTTCTTTAAAAAAAAGAGTGCTTATCATTCAGAGATATATATTGAAGTATTTACAGATAAAATGACAAGATTTGCTTCAAAATAAGAACTTCTGGGGATGAGAGTATAAATAAAACACGACTGTCATGTGTTGATAACTACTGAAGCCTCGTGAAAGGTACACTGGGGTTCATTATACGATTCTCCTTACTTTTGTATAGTGCTTGATAATTTCCATTGTAAAGACAAAAAAAGCATACTTGATTGTTTGACAAATTTGGCCTTTCACTGACATGTAATTTTTCACTTGTTTGTGATACTTTCCATGCTGGTTGACTCAAAGCCAAGGTTCTATCATAACCCTCTCCTCCTCCAGGCACAACCCTCAACAGCACATGCAGAACTTAGAACTGTTAGCTTGTTTTATGTTCACAGCAACATCAATATATCCACTTTTCTCACACCTCTCACTTCTTTCATTATGCTAAGTTTGGGTAATGTCCAGGCAAATATACATTCTCATTTTAGAAGGAGAGAAACATGGAATAGAAAAGTATTTGTTGAGTCCTCTGGCTGTTGTGGAGCTTATTGGGCGGGAATCTTACAGCCCAAGACTAGCCCCTTACAAACCTGAAATGGGCAGTGAGCTCCATGTGGGAACGCAGTGTCTGGTGGCAGGCCACACACTTAACTTGAAATGGAACATCTTTGCACAGAGAGATCAAAAGTTTCTTTGCAAAAGATGGAAATGATATTGGCTGTGCCATTCCCTTGTCATCTGAAAGACAAAATGAACTATGACTTGCAAAGATCTGAGTAGAGTGACCCGGCCTTCCTCCCCTTTGCCTTTCTCAACATCAGGTGACGTAAGTAAAAGAAGATGGTTATTTATGTGATAAAAATCTAAGAGAAGTCGTTTTCTAGCCTCAATTAGGTGCAGTGGATGCTGAACTCATGCTCAAGTTAAAATCTGAATCTTAAATGCAGAGAAATACCCAACTTCCCAATGGATATATACAAAAACATTATCCTGCATAAATGTTTTCTTCTCAAGTTTCTTTTCATTCCTCAAAGTAAACCTTACTCTTAGGTGCAAATAAATAATGAGAATCTTTTTTGAAAAATAAAAAATGAGATAAAAACCTTTTGCTTTCATGGTTCTCAAAACTAATGTGAAGATAAGTTACCTCAAGAATTATCTGAGAAGTATGGTAAATCAGCAAAGGTTAAAGTAGTTTAATAATTTTCAGCGGAAGAGAGTATTAACATACCACCCAGTTTAAAACTCTGATGGAAATGATTCTTTCCAGACATATGCTTCAAACACTCATCCTTGCTGCTAAAAAGAAGGAAGCAATTTGGACACGCAAAACACTGAATAATCTGAGGAAGAAGGTTGTTTTTATGTCCATCATCTGCAGCTTCCTAAAATATAAGGCAAAGCTTTATTATAGACAACTAAAATCAATATTCAATTTCTTAAATCAACTTTCAAAATTTCCTATTTATTTGGAATATTTTGTATCAGTTTTTAACATGAAAACTTTTCTTCCCTGAGTGTGAACTGTGGATTTTTTTGTCATAAATGAGGTCCCATATATGAAATTTTAAATTATTTCCTTAAAAACAAATTATTACCATCTTTCTATGACAATAAACATACATTTGCTTTCTATACATTTTTTTATATATACATCTACATGCAATATTATATAAATGCATAAATGTTTTCATATCACATATACTTTTTCTTATGTTTTGCTTTGTTCACTCTACTCTGCAATATAACCTATGTTTACAAATACGTATTCTTCTATAAATTTCTCCATACAAAAATAAATACACAGAGGGAATTGCCATTGTTTTATCAAATATTGTCATCTTACAGATTCTTCTGCCTCTTAGTTTTCTTATTCCACAATAACTAATGGAAATCCCTAAAAATCAACTGGTGTCGCTCTAATTTATTCTTCTTAATGGCTACAAACTACTCCATGGTGTGATGTGGATCTACTGAGATTTAGTCAACTATTCATTTCCAGGCTTTTTTTTTTTTTTGCCACTGTAAACAATGGTTTTGTAAATATTGTTGACTATATATCCTCATTAAATAGTGCTTTTCTCTCATTACCAAGATTGGCCGCATTGGGTTAAAAGGTTCATTATTTGAATATTAAAAGATATTGTGTAACTGCTCCTCAAAAAGGCTCTACAAATTCCGATTCCCTAGCACTGAGTGAGCCTGGCACAATAGCTATTACAGATCTTATTGTCATGTCTGCAGTCTTACAGATGTGTGTTATGTTAATTTGCCTTTCCTGTCTACTAGTGAGTGTGAGCATTTATTCATACAATTCTGTGCATTGCTTATTCCATTCCAGCCTCATGTTTTGATTGTTTTTGCTTTTTCCCCTCTGGTCAACTTGTATCCATTCTCTGTTATCAAAACTAACTCTGTCTCATCCTCTATTTTTCAAATATTCTTCATCAAACAGCTATTAATTTAGTATATGGTCACCTTAAAATTCTGATACAAACAGGTATGTCTTTTCTAGGGTCCAGGTTTCCAAACTTGGCTAAGAGTCTCCTCTATCCCCAAATTGGAAATATTTTTAAGTGTATATTTATATGTATATGTATAACTGTATGTGTGCTGTGTATAAATATAATGTAACTTCTTGTTAATGGTCTTTAGAATAATAGCCTTAAAGGTTGCATTGTGTCTTCTTAAATTTACTATCATTAACATTAGGGATATCAAAATAGTTTGTGTAGTTGCTTATGAAATGCAACAGGAGGAGTGATAGGAAATTTACATTTATACTGAGTATATGTCAAGCACCACCTTACGGTTCAAATGTGCTTTTCCACTTAATCCTTACAATAACCCCGTGAAGTACTATTTTCATTATTTACAAATAAGAAAACTTAAGTTTACATAAGTCAACAAAATTATCACTCCCCTCCAAGTTGTACCCTCAGAAGAGACAAAGCTACCATTCACACCCAGCTTTACAGCTGTGGTGGTAAATCCTGTGCTCTTTCCACTACTCCTCACCCTATTTTATTTTGGTGACAGCCATGCAGAAGATAACACCCAGTATGACACTTTGCATTCCAATTAGAAGGTTCCAAATAAGAGCACTAAAAGCATTTACTACCAACCAATTTGTACAAATGACCCCTACCTGAAGAACTCTAATAAGCTTTAGTTCAACTGTGAGTTATAAGTGGATTCAAAATAAGCTTGTTTAAACTGTTTGCTCAATAGAACAAAAACTGTGATTCTACATAAAATTTTATTGGAATATACCTATTGCAAAAGTATAGCATATTTGCAAATAACTTCTACAAACCAGGGGAAGGAATGGGAAATAGGGTATCTGGGAAGTACTCAATTCCTTTTTACCATTATATTTCCAGTTATATTAAATCAAAACACACCATACAAATATGTATACATTAAAAAAAGTATAACCATAATAAGATACCACTTCATAGGTACCCACTAGGATGGCTATTTTAAAAGACAGATAGTAAGTGTTGGCAAGGATGTGAAGAAACTGGAACATTGTTGGTGGGAAAGTAAGCTGGTACACTGTGATGGGTAACAATTTGGCAGTTCTTCAAAAACTTAAAGATGATAACCATATGGCCCAACAATTAACTCATTAGAGAAGTGAAAAAGTATGACCACACAAAGACTTGTACATTTGTTTATATCAGCATTATTCACAACAGTCAAAAAGTGAAAACAACCCAAGTGTCCACCAACTGAACTGATAAACAGAAAGTGGCATATGTCCATACAATGGAATATTACTTGGCAATAAAAAGGATGAAGTACTGACATATGTCACAACATGGATAAGCCTTGAAAACATCATGGTAAGTGAAAGAATCTTGTCACAGAAGGCCACATATTGTAGGATTCCATTTAATGAAATGTCTGGAAAAGGCAAAAACCACAGAGACAGAAAGTAGTGTACTAGTTGCCTCAGGCTGGGGAGGGGGAAGAGTCACCTTCGATGACAGAATGGCCCTAGGAACAGAATGAGAGAGAGTTGTAATGCCCACCGAGACCGACAAGTGACAATGAGGCACCCTGGGGCCTACGATACATCCTCCACCATCCCCACCAGCACCAAAAGGGAGAAAAGCAGGAAGTTACGCAGTGACAGACCCACTGGACAGTCTTTTTTTTTTTGGCCATCCTGCGAGGCATGTGTGATCTGACTAGGGATTGAACCCATGCCCCCTGCAGTGGAAGCACGGAGTCTTAACCGCTGGACCACAAGGGAAGTCCCTGGATAGCTTGAATGTCAGAAAACACTAGACACTTGCTACTCAAAGTATGACTCAAAGACCAGCAGCACTGCCATCACCTAGAAGCTTGTTAGAAATCTTGAATCTAAGGCCCCACATCAGATCTACTGAGTCAGAACCTGCACTTTAACAAGATTCCCAAGTGATTTGTGTGCACTTTGAAGTTTGAGAGGCATGAGTCTAGACAGAAGAAACTGGAGATAAAAAGAAAACGGAAGGGCAGCAAGGCAAACAATGCAAATTGTGGACAGTCTCACAATTTCATTGAAGAACATCATCTTTATGAAACAGAATTCACAGGCATGCAATCTTCTAGCGACCTCTTCTGGCTCATTTAAGATACGTAATGACTGGTTCCTTCCGAGTCCTTGTGACAGACACTCCAAAGAATAAGCAATAGGAGCTTTTATTAAAAACTATATGTCAGGCCATAAGTGCTTTATATTGTATTATGTTTTCTCTCAACAATCTTGTATGTAAGTATAACAATTCCACTTTAGAGATGAAGAACCAAGCTCACAGATGTGCTGTAACTTGGTGAGAACACATAGCTAATAAAAGTAACTGGAATCCAGGTCTGTCTGACACCAAAGCCTTTGCTCTGTTTTACCAGATTGCTTCCCAGAAGGCTGAATATCATAAATTTACTTCCCAGAGAGACGGCAAAAGGGAGGGCAAAACAGCATAGGATGAGTGATTCCCAGAAAAAAAAGGAAACAAATTAATGAAATTTGGGAAAACACAAATGAGAGTATTAATTAATTTTAAGGTTAAAATATCTATTCAGATTTACTGAAGAAAAAAGATGAATATGCTTACAGCATGGAATAGAAAAACATGCCCTGAAAGAACTCCAGTTCTGAAAAAGGTGGAATACTAGTGACCCACTGCAAACACTAAAAAACTATGGAATGTAGTTGCACCCTTTTCCTTTCTCTCCCCAAACCTGTGTCAGGGCACTAGACAGCCCTATCATTTCTTTCTTTAATGTGTCTTTTGGATCCACTTTAAGGTCTTTATTTTAAATGTCATTACCTAAGTAAACTCTTTTCTCATCTCAAAGCTAAGTTACTGCTGAAGTCACCTAAACTGGTCTCCTTGTCCACATCTTTGAATCCACCCTGAACACTGGTGCCATTCTAATACCACCCATCTCTTTGGTGTCCCTAAAAAAGGAGAAGGAATTTGGTTCTAGAATTTAAAGTCCCTCTAGCTCTGAAGATATAACAATTATTTTCATCATGTCACGTCCTGTGATAGTGCCAGTATCTTGCCAATATCAAGTTTAAATTTTGTGCCTTTATAGTCAAGTTACTATTGTACTTGTGTTGGGAGTCCCCAGGTCCATCCCCAGGCTTGGTGGCTGGCTAGGACTCACAGGACTTGGTGTACAGTTGTACTCATGACTATGATTTATTACAGCAAAAGGATACAAAGGGGGAAAAGCACACTGGGCAAGGTCCAGAGGAAACCAGGTGTAAGATTCCAAGGGTCCTCTCCCAGCGGAGACACACAGACACACCTAATTTCCACAAGGAAATTAGGTGTTCGGCATAAACCACACTGTCTGCACCAACAGTTCACACACAAAGGGCCACTCATCAGAGATTCATAGGGACCCGCCAAATCTAAGTTCCTAGACAACAGCCCAGTGCCAACCTTGCAAGCAAGTCCGTCTAAGGACAGAAGTCTCAGGCCTGCTATGTCACCTGCTCTCTGCACTCTACCTATTCCCATATTTGCTACTCTGTGTAGGCTCTTGTTCAAACCTTCCTGTGATTACACTTGTCCTTTCCATCTATCCAAACCCAAGCCTGGAGGACCACTTCTCCTCTGCAGTGCTCTGTCAGCTTCTTCTGCTACTCCTCTCCCCTTCCCCTGAACTCCTATTTCACCTAATGATGTACCATTGCAGCTTATTCATTCTAGAGCACATGGATTCCTCTCGTACTACGGTGACTCATCAGGGTTGAACAAGACACAGGCTCCCCAAAACTAATGACTAAGTATACAACGAACTCAGCGTTAATAGGCGCATCTATCCTGGGAACACTCTTCAGCACCAGAACAGGGGTCAGTCAACCACAGAACTCAACCAGAGACACCTGGGAGTGCAAGTCTTCATTTTCTGTGTGAACCTCTACAGAATCCAAGTTACTACCCACATGAATTTTCAAGTATAGGGCTAGAGATTAGCAAATTCTGAAAACATGGTTTAAAGAAAAACCCTAGTTCTCTCTGGACATTAGCATTTTACTACTTCAAAACCTAATATTTACTCAGCAAATACATCATGTATGGATCTCACAGGTTTCTAGCTACAAGGATATTTAATGTGTTATTGTTTTTAATAACAAAAATGTAAACAATTAATACATCTAATAGGAAATTAAATGAACTATAATATATTCATACAGAATGTCATTCATTGATTTTAAATGTACATACTGATTCAACATATATTTAAACATTTATGTTTACAACACACTGCTTTTCTTAACGAAAAAATTTACATACTTTATCCTATGTAAAAATATTTACATAGGAAGAAAAAGCAGAAATATATACATAAAAATGTTAACAATGCTTATCTCTATAAGTGAAATTAAGAGCGATTTCTTAAAAGAAAGAAAAATACCATATGATATCACTTATATGTGGAATCCAAAATACAACAGAAATGAACACATCTACAAAACAGAATCACAGACACAGACAGTAGACTTGTGGTTGCCAAGGGGGAGGGGAAATGGAGGAGGAAAGGACTGGGAGTTTGGGGTTAGCAGAGGCAAACTATTATATATAGAATGGATAAACAACAAGGTCCTATTGTATAGCACAGGGAACTATATTCAGTATCCTATGATAAACCACAATGGAAAAGAATATAAAAAAGAATGTATATTTATGTATAACTAAATCACTTTGCTGTACAGCAGAAATTAACACAACATTGTAAATCAACTATACTTCAATAAATTTTTTTAAAAAGTGATTTCTTATTTTCCTTTTGTTAGTATTTTAAAATTTTTCCACAGTGAACATATTGCACAATTAACATTTTGTAATTTTAACTAGTGAGATATCTAATATCAAGTGTGGGAAACACTTATTACAGAGTTCTTCATTACATTGAATTTGCTAATATCATGAATCAATCTTATATCCCTTGAGATTTAACACTTAATGTGGGTGTTAAATACCAGCCTTTTAAATACCAGATCTATTTCTTAATACCAGCATTAATAAAGGAATCATTATTTACTACGTGGCTCCAACAATTCAACCAGCAGTGAACGGCAGCACACTTAAGAATAATGTTCTGGTTATCATGTGACTAACTCACAGAACATCTTGAACAAAGTAAGTTATTTTCATAGAGCAACTCCATAAAAATGATATTCTTTAAGACTGCTGGCTTTCAGCTATCAGGGTTACCTGCCCATGGTAACTTAATGTTCCAAGTAATTTTATTCCCCATAGACAATCATAATTTTGATCTTTATGTGCATCACTGTTGAATGCAACCTTAAGAACAGCAAGAAAACACCTATATCCCATTCCACGGTTCTCTAGAAAAAGAATACCTACTCTTAGCTTAGGATATGCTCTTACCTTAGCAAAAAGGTGATCCCTATATTGTTGTTGAGTAACAAAATTTTTATAACATACTACACAAGCAAAAGAACTGATGAAAGGTCCATGCAGTGTAATTGTTGGATCACATGGAGAGTGATCAAACCTACTCAGCAAAAGAGAGGTAACATTAGAAAATCTGACATTCTAGGGGCAGAACTATGTTGCTTCATTTGTTAAGCTAGACACACACACACATTCAGGACTTTACACTTTTTCTACTGAAATATTAAGGTTCTTTATATTCAAGAAATATCAAGTGGTTCCCATATGCCATGCAATCTCTTCAAACAGTGACCAACAGCTTTATGTTTCATAAAAGTACTCAAGATCCAATAAAATGGATTTAAGCATGTCTTGCCAAACTGGTAAACTTCCAGTTTGAAAACTGTACAGCCATCATCTGTTCCTTCCTGCTTTATTTACCATAAAACTCACAAATAATTGTAAATGAACCACTGGAATAATAATCTCATGTCAAGATTTCTGGCTCACACCTATTTCCTAAAAATGGCTTTTAATCCTTTTAAAATGTCATTTTAACCATTTAACAAATTTGTGTCATTTAAAACTGCCTCAGAGACTTTTTAAAAATACTTAGAATACAGTTATCTGTAGAATGCTGAAGCCCCTCCAGAAGGCTCTAAGAGTAAGGTAAGGCGTAAGTAGGGTGAGACATCTGGAAAAGAGAAGGCTTAGAGCTCCAAACTCTCAATTCCCATCTTTAAACTATGAGAAGGGGAGACTGAAGATAAGACTATTTAATGCTTTTAATATTGCCTTCCCTTGATATTTACTTTCTCAAGCTCTACTATTCAAAAATTCAGTAAATTAATAAGATGGATTTCATAAATAGAATATTTATTGTTAACTTTGGTACATTTGGTTTGCCTTTAGCATTTATTTTGTAATGCCATACTAGCTTTCTTTAGGCTAGCCCAAATATCTGTTAAGTGCTTTGTGTCTCTTCAAATTTACTAAATGCTGGATTTTCTAATGGACTGCATTTCTCTAAAACTGATCCAAATGCATATCAATGCAAAAAGTCTGGTCAGAATTTTATGAGACATATTAGGATTGAATATCACTAAAATAATCTGATTTCAAGCATTCTAGGAAGGCTAAGAAATGTACATTAGAAAAAATTATATCATAATAGCACAGAACAATGAGTTTGGAATATAAAGCTATAATCACAATGGCAGAGGTGCATCACGCTTTCATTTCATCTTCAGCATCCACTATTCTGAATATCACACTTACCTTTTCAAATGTCCTAAGAGAAGGTGCCCATTATCGAACTGCTTGTTACAGTGCATTATGGGACATGAAATTGGCTTCCCAGACACTCGTATTTGGCCTCCTCTTCGGAACGAACCTTTTGTTCCAGAATTAATTGTGCCTGTTTTGAGTCCTGCATCATTGGAATATAAATTCTTAAGTTTCTATTTCAGATACTTGTCCTTTGGACTGGTAATCAGAATCATGAAAAAACAATGAAAAACATGTGCAGCATCAACTGGGTGATCCTACTTGTAATTAGGTGTTTACAAACTTTCTTATAAAAGGTACAACAACCTACAAGTAAATAGCTATTTGGGACAAGGGAAGCCGTTAACATCCCCAAGTAACATTATCTGAGGAAAAAAACAGTTCCCTTAAGTTCAACAGCCAGGAAACATCAAAGATGGAATATATTAGAAAACCAGTTGCTCTACAGAACCCCTATTCCTGCCTCCCTTCTTTTCATTTATGCAAGTTGGCAAAGATTTTTTCTTCTAATTCTTATTTTCTCTTTTAACTATCTTAAACACATCGTAAGGTTTAGTTATATTATAGAGGATCTGGGTTCTATGAACATTATGTCAAACAATGCAACTGGGAGGGTGGGAAGGAGTGAAGAGGACAGAGAGACAAGGAGAATGCCTTAATTATCCCTTTATCCTGGTCCATTCTTCATCCCTTTTCTTTCTTTATAATCTTGGTCTTAACAGTCACATAACTTTCTAGACTTAGCCAAATTTTCTTCCCAGGCAAACTCCCAATACATGTTACACAATGAAAAATTTAGAGTTATGCTGTATAAACAAAGAATTGTAAAAACTGCCAGGAGGATTCTAATATATACTCTAGATAGTTTGGTTATTATCTTTTACTATTATTTCTTATAAATTGTTTCACTCAAATATCTTAAATATTTCATACAACAAAAAGCTGCGTATTTATCTTTATGGCAATTTCTACGAAGCCCCTAAGCATTTAACTAGAATAAATGTTATTCCTTTAACATCATCTAGTTAAGATCCCCAAATGGTTATATATGTTGAAAGTTTCCATGCTTTTCTGCTGTTAATGGGGGAAATGCCTCTATTAAATGCTGCCAAAATGCTTATAAATGTGTTCTACCAATAAACAACGACTAACATAGCATTAATCATATTAAAAGAGGCATTAACAACAATATACTTTTTTATCTTTAATTTTTTAATGCAGTCAGAATTATAATAATTTTTATTTCCTGTCCATCCACATTCCAGGTGTTGCCTATTAAAACCTTTATTTAGCCAAACAGAGGTTCTGGATAAAAATCAAAGTGGAGAAAACAAGCCAGAAAGAAAATAAGCTTTATCTATGGAAAGGCAAAATACAGAGAGATTTAAACAGCTCTTTCCCTTAAATAGTACAGTGTTGTTTTTAAATTACTAAGTAATCAAATGTGTGGAAACTGGCCTAACTATAAAAGTCTATAAAAGATGGATTTCCAGTTTGAGTAATTATAAAGTATTCAAACTACTTCTAATCAAAGAACTGAATTATAATGGTTGGATACTTTGGAACAGATTGAACAAGTCCCTTAATGCTATTGAGAAGCAGAATCTCACTTTTTATAATTGACGAGAACAATGCCATCTCTATTCTCCCCAGCTCTCCTCTCCTCAAAGATCTCAGCATTCTCTGAAGCCCATGTATGGAACTGCACCACACCAAGTATAGCCCAATGCTAAGGCAGCTGTGCTAGCAAAAGACCCCAGACTTCAGTGTTACGGAGTGGCAGGGACCAAGTAAAAAGATAAAACCATCACATAAAAAGAGCATAACTAAAGACCTTAACTCAAGGCACAAGCTTATCAGCCACCAATGAACCAGATGTCACCTGAAGTGATATACTGATACAATATCACATCTTGCAAAGAATCCTAAAGACACAGCTAAGTGACTCATTAGTTCCCAGAAATATATAAACAGATGCTCATGAATTCAATTTACAATGAATTAAAATATTCTGACAATCTGGAGGCCAGGGATTAGGCCTAAAGGGACATATTACTGGCCCAGCAATCATTCTAGACAAGACTTGTAAGTGTTAGATTCACATGAGATGAACGATTTTTACAAGAGATCTTGTAGATTGAGCCTTGTAGTTCTAGCCCATTTTCCTACCAAAATCACATAGGAATCTTCCCAAATCTACAGATGCCCTAGAATTATCTCTAGTGGTGAGGCCCAGATACGTGTATTTAAGACTCCCAGGTGATTCTGATGCAGCTAAGGACCATAATTTCTAAGTATTTTTTCTAAAGTAGGTCTGGAATGCCAAACAATTCTTTTCTTTAGTTGAATGACAGTCACATTTGGTACCCGAGTTCTAGGCTTCTTTTCTGTGTTCATATGCAAATCCTACAGCCCACTCTTGTATAATATTCAACCAACACTTATTGGACATCTCTATGCTGAGCCTTCTTTTTAGGCACTGACACTAAAACGGATTAATAAGCCTTAGTCTCTGTCCCCACGGAGCATATAAATCTGGTAAAATTATCAATGCAACATAACAGGGTAGAAACTATTTGAGAGAAATGAATAAAGCACTGTGGGATCAAAGACAGCTGAACAACCAAACTTATGCCGACTAAATAAACCTAGCAACCTCTAGTATTGAATGTTATCTGTAGGGCTAACCCCACAGGCAATTAAGAAGAAAAAAAGAGGAAAGGGTATTTAAAAAGGAGGATGGGGCAAGGTGGGAGTTTGCCAGGCACAAACACATTGGGAGATAAGAAGAAAATACAGTTTCAGGGAGTGGCCAGGTGTTAAAATATCTACAAATTATTGGAATTATTTTAAAAGTTGCAATTTGATTCTATTCAAAGAAAAGCCCTCTGAAAACTACAGAATAAGATACCTAGGTTCAAAGTTGAGCACTGCATACATAGATATTTCTAAGACTTTTTGTAATTAAACTTTCTGCTGGATTGAATCCACAGCTAAGGTTTCTGTGGATATCCCAAGCCTTTAAGGGCTCAGTGGGTCTTCTACAAGACAAGCTAGAAAAGTTGCCATGGTGGCTCTTAAAAATTCTACCAAATTATCTGGTAGGAGGAAAACACTGCACAGTGACTCTTCCAAGAATTTCAGGTCTGCAAAGAGTTAGCAATGAAGAAGCTACCCACTGCTTTTGATAAGCCTCCCACATGGACATTTCCTTAACAAAATATCTACACAGGCTGCACTGACAAATAAAAAAGTAAATGCTAATCCTTTCCATCTCAGCTTAAATTCCACTTCCTTAGAGAAGCCTGACCTCAAGTAACCTGTTACACGCCCTCCCATAGAGGGTAATAACTAGAAGACATATGAATGAATAAATGATCAGCTCAAGGATTACTTATACTCAAAATATACTTTTGCCAAAGTAGGAAGACAATTGGTAAAGTAGGTCTTCTGTTAAGTATTACTGAACTAAATTTCAATACTTTATGTACTTATTAGCAACTGAATAAAACAGACACAATGTTTTAAGGCTTTAGGGAAGCTTGGTAATCTTATGTTCCACTCTGATCTCTAAAGAATACCTACCTGGCATTTTTAACCATTGGTCCACACACAGTCTCGCTGCTTCTGTATCAGAATGTCCTCGAATAAATTCCAATTCTTGTAACCCATGAGCATGTTGAAAATCTACTTTTTCCTAAAGATATTAAGAAAAAACTCAATTAACCTATGGTTACTAATCCGGTTTCCTTAAGAAAATGATTTTGTCACAACAGCGATCAGAAAATATTGATTATCCTTTATTCCTGTAACTCCACACCTAGAACTCTATCTTAAAGAGGTAAGTCAAACCAAAGGTTCATGCTCTAAGATGTTGATCCCAATGTCATCTACATTTGCACAAAGTTTGCAACAAATTAATCTCCAACAATAGGGTACATTTAAGTAAATTATGGTGTGTACATTTCATGAAAGTCATTAGAAACACTAACAAAACTTTTTCATTGAAGCAGAAATATACTTTTGATATCAAGTGGGTCACCAAATAGTATTAAACAAATAAGGCCAAATATAAACAAAGATTATTTCAAGCTATATGTAACTCTATCTGCAGAGAGGGAAAAGGCAGAAAATAAATATGATGAACGTCAATGGCTATCTCTGGAATGGAAATATGAATGATTATTTTCATCTTTAACCTTTTATACATTTTCCTTCAAATTTTCCATATATAGTCTTAAGTATACAGAAGCCTATTAAATATTTGTTCAGTGAATAGTATAAGAGCAGACACACATTAGTACTTAAAATGTGCCAGCATAAAGCATCTATTGCATCTAGATCAAAGGCTGGCAAACTTTTTCCATAAAAGACCACAGTGTAAATATTTTAGGCTTTGCAGCCCATACAGTCTCTTTTGCAACTACTCAACTCTGCTGCTGCAGCATGAAAGCAGCCATAGATAATATGTAAACAAATGGGCATGGCTATGTTCCAATAAAATTTTATTTATAAAAACAGGCAGTGGGCCAGTGCCAACCACTAAACTAGATGCTTTAGACTGTTACAGTCTCTAAATCTTTCTAGTTACGTTATTAATAAAGCTATTTGCATACTCTAATCATGCTGTATTTAACAAGTAACACTTATTAACCACTTACCACGTGCCAGGCATTGTCTAAAAGCATCTTAGATCTAATTCTCACGATAACTCTATGAGATTGGTACTATTATTGTTCCCATTTTATGATGGGAAAACTGAGGCACATGAAGGTCAAATAAATTGCACAAGGATAAATAACAATGCCAGGATTTAAACTCTCGTTCTCCAACCTGATTCTAGAATCCATTCACTTAACCAGTACAGTAAGTCCCCTACACACGAACCTTCAAGATGAGAGCTTTCAAAGATACGAATGTGTGTTTGCATGTCCAGTCAAGTAAGTTAGTTCACATGTCTGGCGTACATTGTCACATGTGTGCATACTCTACAACTGGTTGTGATTTTGTGTACTTTACTGTACAGTATTGTATAGAGTACGGTAGTACAGTACCTATATTTCAAGCCCAGGATCTCCTCCAGTCAGTAACTCTTCTTGCCTGTTCACTCGATGCCAGCCCCTGTATGCCAGCTGTTGTACTTTTCAAGGTGCTGTACTGTAAGATTTTAAATGTTTTCTTTATATTTTGTGTGTGTTTGTTTCTTACATATTATTTGTGTGAAAAGTATTATAAACCTATTACAGTACAGTACTATATAGCCGATTGTGTTAGTTGGGTATGTAGGCTAACTTTGTTGGACTTACAAACAAATTGGACTTATGAACACGCTCTCAGAATGGAACTCATTAATAAGTAGGGGACTTACTGTACAACATACTGTGTCTCAAAAAGGTTGTTAAAAAGAAATCACAAATCCACAAATGCTGGATTTGCAAGAAATAGACCAGAATATTGAATGACCTACTTATCACTATAACAGGATATTCTATCAGCAAGGGTAAGTAGGGGGACAGGGAGATTCAAGATTTTACTCTGAAAAAAATCTTCTACACAACTTTGTTCTAAGTATGGCCATAGAATACTAATTTTCCAAAGATGTTAATATGCATTATATACATATTTTAAAATTCTCTGTAATCAAATTTAGAACCATTGGTTTCAAAACAGAGTTCAAAAGGTCCCTTCTGTGTAGGACTTCCAAAACTTTGAAGTGCTAACACACATGTGATTTTCCTTTCAGTGAATACACAGTATCCCAACTTGATAAGTCACCAAATTACTTTTTTGTTTCTCAAAGTGTATCCTATAGGATCAGTGCTCTGGATAACATGCCATGGGAAACAAAATTAGTCTATCCAAAGAAAGTAATATGGCAAGCCTCTGGTAGACTATAAAGACATTTTCTTACATACAAAATTAAACCATCTATCAGAAGAGTTCCCTACAAAAATCTTTAAAAAAAAAAACACCTTAAATTAAGTAAATATAATTGAGATTAAATATTACTATATGCCAGCCAATAGCCTACTTATTTTAAACTACTGTCAGTAATTAAAAATAAGCAGGCTTTTTAAAAAGAAAGTTCTCTGGCATTTCTTACAATAGAATTTGAACTCTGTGGCCATACATAGTCAATGCTCAAAAAACATTTGCTGGCTAAAATCACCCCCAAATTAGTCACCCTTTTCCTGTCACCCAGCTATTTCCACACACCTTAGGGGTACATCCCTTCAGGCAAGTCATCTTAACTCCTGGAATATCAACAAGCAAAGCTGGTAACTGATCAACTAGTCAAGCACAACACATTATCTCTGAAAGTGATTTATCCAGTGAAGATTTTAACAAATTTTCTTTAAAACCTTTCCGTCACAGAAGATGGACAATCCACTTTAACAGTGAGACACCAACAATTCACAAAGGCCTAGAAGAGCTGGAAAACATTTTCTACCATATTTTTAGTCACAGTTAACACCTACTAAAATTCTGCAAGAATGAGTTTTACTTTAGTTTCATTATCTTCCTTTCGGGTAGTTTTGTTTTCTTATTGTTTTCTGTCATCTAGTTTTAAAAAACAAGTTATACATAAGGAGAATCAAATAAGAAAAAAAAAGTCATGAATGAATAGCAAAAAATGAGCTAAAGTATCTGTGTGAGTCAGTTTCTTTCTTAGGAAAGAATGAAATCTAGATAAATTTATTCTTTACAATTGATAAACAAGAATTTCAAAGTTTAAAAAAACTTTCTCAAATGCTAAAGTCTTTAATACAATGAATGAAATTTACATGGGTAAAAGCTGAAACTACCCTTGAGAAAAACCCTACTTGTCATAGTGACTAACAGATTCTGAACTCATCTCAAATGCTTTATTACCTATGTGGTGTTAACACATCTGTAACATCTGATTTGGGAAAAGAAGTGAGCATACTGAGGAAATGGGCAGAAAGGGGGGACAACTTGCAAACCACTCCTCTCTCAAAGAGACTTTGCCCATGACCCATAAATAACACACTTAACATAGTCTGGGGAAAGGATCTTCCTTAAAATTGAATAGTGTTTTTGTTGTCATCTGTTTCTATGTATTTTTTTTAATTTCTTCTTTGATTTCTTCAGTGATCTCTTGGTTATTTAGTAGTGCACTGTTTGGCCTCTATGTATTTGTGTTTTTTTACAGCTTATTTTTCTGTAATTAATTTCCAATCTCATAGCGTTGTGGTCAGAAAAGATGCTTGATACAATTTCAACTTTCTTAAATTTTCCAAGGCTTGATTTGTGACCTAAGATGTGATCTATCCTGGAGAATGTTCTGTGTGCACTTGAGAAGCAAGTGTATTTCACCACTTTCAGGTGGAATGTCCTATAAATAACAATTGAATCTATCTTGTCTACTGCCTCATTTAAAGTTTGTGTTTCCTTATTTATTTCCTGTTTGGATGATCTGTCCATTGGTGTAAGTGGAGTGTTAAAGTCCCCTACTATTATTGTGTTACTGTTGATTTCCCCTTTTATGGCTGTTAGCATTTGCCTTATGTATTGAGGTGCTCCTATGTTGGGTGCATAAATATTGGTAATTGTTATATCTTCTTCTTGGACTGATCCCTTGATCATTATGTTCATTATGATCATTCCTTATCTCTTGTAACAGTCTTTATTTTAAAGTCTACTTTATCTGATACGAGTATTGCTACTCCAGCTTTCTTTTAATTTCCATTTGCGTGGAATATCTTTTTCCACTCCTTCACTTTCAGTCTGTATATGTTCCTAGGTCTGAAGTGGGTCTCTTGTAGACAGCATATATATGGGTCTTGTTTTTGTATACATTCAGCCAGTCTGTGTCTTTTGGTGGGAGCATTTAATCCATTTACATTCAAGGTTATTATCAATATGTATGTTCCTATTACCATTTTCTTAATTGTTTTGGGTTGGTTTTGTGGGTCTTTTTCTTCTCTTGTGCTTCCCGCCTACAGAAGTTCCTTTGGCACTTGTAAAGCTGGTTTGGTGGTGAATTCTCTTCCTTTTGCTTGTCTGTAAAGCTTTTGATTTCTCTATTGGATCTGAATGATATCCTTGCTGGTAAAGTAATCTTGGTTGTAGGTCTTTTTCTTTCATCACTTTAAGTACATCCTGCCACTCCCTTCTGGCCTGCAGAGTTTCTGCTGAAAAATCAGCTGATATTCTTATGGGGATTCCTTTGTATGTTATTCTTTGCTTTTCCCTTGCTGCTTTTAATATTTCTTCTTTGAATTTAATTTTTGTTAGTTTGATTAATATGTGTCTTGGTGTGTTTCTCCTAGGGTTTACCCTGTATGGGACTCTGCACTTCCTGGACTTGGGTGACTATTTCCTTTCCCATGTTTAGGGAATTTTTTCACTATAATCTCTTTGAATATTTTCTCAAACCTTTCTTTTTCTCTTCTTCTTCTGGGACCCCTATAATCTGAATGTTGGTGTGTTTAGTGTTGTCCCAGAGGTCTCTGAGATTGTCTTCAATTCTTTTCATTCTTTTTGTTTTCTTCTGCTCCTTGGCAGTTATTTGCACCATTCTACCTTCCAGCTCACTTATTCGTTCTTCTGCCTCAGTTATTCTGTTATTGATTCCTTCTACGTATTTTTCATTTCAGTTATTGTGTTGTTCATCTCTGTTTGTTTGTTCTTTAGTTCTTCTAGATCTTTGTTAAACATTTCTTGCATTTTCTCAATCCGTGCCTCCATTCTATTTCCAAGATTCTGGATAATCTTTACTATCATTACACTGAGTTCTTTTTCAGGTAGGTTGCCTATTTCCTCTTCGGTTATTTGGTCTTGTAGGTTTTTACTTGCTCTTTAATGTGTGACACATGTTTTTTGTCATCTCTTTTTTTTTTTTTTTGATGGTGGGAGTGTGTTCCTGTCTTACTAGTTGTTTGGCCTGAGGCTTCCAGCACTGGAGTTTGCAGGCTGTTGGGTAGAGCTGGGTCTTCGTGCTGAGATGAGGAGCTCTGGGAGACCTCACTCTGATGAATATTCCCTGGGGTCTGAGGTCCTCTGTTAGCCCAGTAGTTCAGATTCAGAGGCCCAAAACCTATGGGATGCAGCAAAAGCAGTTCTACAAGGGAAATTATAGCAATTCAAGCTCACCTCAAGAAAGAAGAAAAATCTCAAACGATCTAACCCTACACCTAAAGCAACTAAAGAAAGAATGAAGAAAACCCAAAATCAGTAGAAGGAAAGAAATCATGAAGATCAGAGCAGAAATAAATGAAATAGAAATGAAGAAAACAGTAGCAAAGAATAGCAAAACTAAAAGTTGGTTCTTTGAGAAGATAAACAAAATTGATAAAACTTTACCCAGACTCATCAAAAAAAAAGGGGGGGGGGGAGAACACAAATCAATAAAATTAGAAACAAAAGAGGAGAAATCACAACTGACACCGCAGAAATACAAAGGATTATAAGAGACTAGTACAAACAACTATATGCCAATAAAATGGACAACCATGAAAAATGGACAAATTCTTGGAAAGGTACAATTTTCCAAGATTGAACCAGGAAGAATTAGAAAATATAAACAGACCTATCACAAGGAATGAAATTGAAACTAATTAAAAATCTTCCAACAGGGCTTCCCTGGTGGCGCAGTGGTTGGGAGTTCGCCTGCCGATGCAGGGGACACGGGTTTGTGCCCCGGTCCGGGAAGATCCCACATGCCGCGGAGCCGCTGGGCTCGTGAGCCATGGCCGCTGAGCCTGTGCGTCCGGAGCCTGTGCTCCGCAACGGGAGAGGCCACAGCAGTGAGAGGCCCGCGTACCGCAAAAAAAAAATCTTCCAACAAACAAAGGTCCAGGACCAGATGGCTTCACAGGCAAATTCTATCAAATATTTAGCGAAGAGCTAACACCGATCCTTCTCAAACTCTTCCAAAAAACCGCAGAGGAACAAACACTCCCAAATTCGTTCTACGAGGCCACCATCACCCTGACACCAAAACCAAAGATGTCACAAAAAAAGAAAATTACAGACCAATATCACTGATGAACATAGATGCAAAAATCCCCAACAAAATACTACAAACAGAATCCAACAGCACATTAAAAGGATCATACACCATGATCAAGTAGGATTTATCCCAGGAATGCAAGGATTCGTCGATATATGCAAATCAATCAATGTGATACACCATATTAACAAATTAAGGAATAAAAACCATATGATCATCTCAACAGATGCAGAAAAAGCTTTTGACAAAATTCAACACCCATTTATGATAAAAACTCTCCAGAAAATGGGCATAGAGGGAACCTACCCCAACATAATTAAGGCCATATATGACAAACCCACAGCAAACATCATTCTCAATGGTGAAAAACTGAAAGCATTTCCACAAAGATCAGGAACAAGACAAGGATGTCCACTCTTGCCACTCTATTCAACATAGTTTTGGAATTCCTAGCCATGGCAATAAGAGAAGGAAAAGAAATAAAAGGAATACAAATTGGAAAAAAAGAAGTAAAACTGTCACTGTTTACAAATGACATGATACTATACATAGAAAATCCTAAAGATACCACCAGAAAATTACTAGAACTAATCAGTGAATTTGGTAAGGTTGCAGGATACAAAATTAATGCACAGAAATCTCTTGCATTACTATACGCTAACAAAAAATCAGAAAGAGAAATTAAGGAAACAATTCCATTTACCATAGCAACAAAAAGAATAAAATACCTAAGAATAAACTTACCTACGGAGGCAAAAGACCTATACTCAGAAAACTATAAAACACTGATGAAAGAAATCAAAGATGACATAAACAGATGAAGAAATATACCATGTTCTTGGATTGGAAGAATCAATATTGTGAAAATGACTATACTACCCTTAGCAATCTACAGATTCAGTGCAATCCCAACTGGATTCAGTGCAAACTACCAATGGCATTCTTCACAGAATTAGAACAAAATATTTTACAATTTGTATGGAAACACAAAAGACCCCAAATAGCCAAAGCAATCTTGAGAAAGAAAAACAGGGCTAGAGGAATCAGGCTCCCTGACTTCAAACTATACTACAAAGCTACAGTAATCAAGACATTATGGTACTGGCAAAAAAATAGAAATACAGATCAATGGAACAGGATAGAAAGCCCAGAGATAAACCCATGCACAATATGGTCACCTAATTTATGACAAAGGAGGCAAGACAATACAATGGCGAAAAGACAGCCTCTTCAATAACTGGGGCTGGGAAAACTGGACAGCTACATGTAAAAGAATGAAATTAGAACAATACCAAACACCATATACAAAAATAAACTCAAAATGGATTAAATACCTAAATGTAAGACCAGACACTATAAAACTCTTAGAGAAAAACATAGGAAAAACACTCTTTGACATAAACCACAGCAAGATCTTTTTTGACCCACCTCCTAGAGTAATGAAAATAAAAACAAAAATAAACAAATGGGACCTAATTAAACTTAAAGCTTCTGCACAGCAAAGGAAACCAAAAACAAGATGAAAAGATAACCCTCAGAATGGGAGAAAATATTTGCAAATGAAGCAACGGACAAAGGATTAATCTCCAAAATATATAAACAGCTCATGCAGCTCAATATTAAAAAAGCAAACAACCCAATCAAAAAATGGGCAGAATACCTAAGTACACATTTCACCAAAGACATACAGATGGCAAAGAGGCACATGAATAGATGCTCAACATCACTAATTATTAGAGAAATGCAAATCAAAACTACAATGAGGTATCACCTCATAAGGGTCAGAATGGCCATCATCAAAAAATCTACAAACAATAAATGTTGGAGAGGGTGTGTAGAAAAGTGAACCCTTTTGCACTGTTGGTGGGAATGTAAATTTATACAGCCACTATGGAGAACAGCATGGAGGTTCTGTAAAAAAACTAAAAATAGAATTACCATATGACCCAGCAATCCCACTACTGGGCATATACCCTGAGAAAACCATAATTCAAAAAGACACAGGTACTCCAATGTTCATTGCAGCACTATTTACAATCGTCAGAACATGGAAACAACCTAAATGTCCAATGATAGATGAATGGATAAAGAAGTTGTGGTATGCATATATGATGGAATATTACTCAGCCATAAAAAGGAACAAAATTGGGTCATCTTTAGAGATGTGGATGGACCTAGAGTCTGTCATACAGACTGAAGTAAGCCAGAAAGAGAAAAACAAATACCATATATTAACGCATATTATGTGGAATCTAAAAATGGTACAGAGGAACCTATTTTTAGGGCAGGAATAGAGATGTAGAGAACGGACTTGTGGACACAGTGAGGGGAACAGGAGGGTGGGACGAATTGAGAGATTAGGTTTGACATAAATATACTACCATGTGTAAAATACATAGCTAGTGGGAACCTGCTGTATAGCACAGGGAGCTCCCCTTGGTGCTCTGTGATGACCTAAATGGGTGGGTGGGAGGGAGGTCCGAGAGGGAGGGGAAACAGGTATACACATAGCTGATTCACTTCATCATACAGCAGAAATTAACACATTGTAAAGCAATTTGGCTCAAAAAAAAAAAAAAAAGATTTGATCATAATGAAACTAACACTGTAAATCAACTACACTCCAGTAAAAATTAAAAAAAAAAAAAATTGAATAGTGTCTCTACCAGAAAAGAAAGAATCCTTTTTTTTAAAAAAGTATCACGAATTTAGGCTTCCCTGGTGGTGCAGTGGTTAAGAATCCACCTGCCAATGCAGGGGACACAGGTTCAAGCCCTGGTCCAGGAGGATCACACATGCCACGGAGCAACTAAGCCCATGCTCCACAACTACTGAGCCTGCGCTCTAGAGCCCACAAGGCACAACTACTGAGCCCGTGTGCCACAACTACTGAAGCCTGTGCGCCTAGAACCTGTGTTCTGCAACAAGAGAAGCCACTGCAATGAGAAGCTCACGCACCGCAACGAAAGAGTAGACTCCACTCGCCACAACTAGAGAAAGCCCGTGTGCAGCAACGAAGACCCAAAGCAACCAAAAATAAAATAAATTTATAGAAAAAAAAAGTATCACTAATGTATTAAGCATTTTAAACATACAATTAGAATACTAAGCTCTAATTTAACTGGTATTACATTATAAAGTTAAAGTCCCCAAACAAAGCTACTTCTAAATTTAAAGAAGACTAATGTATTCTACATTAGATTAGGAGATACTAAAATAGAGGCAACAGAAATATATAAATTCCTTTATAATAAGCAATGGAACAAGGAATCAAAAACATACAAGGTAAAATTATGCCATGATTTCTACTTCCATTTTTAAACTCCCAGTAGGATTTTTTTTTACCCAACTTGCCAACATTCTACTCCTAACAGACATTTGGCAATATTGGGGAAGTTCTTTAAGGTAATTTCATTTGGTGCCTTCTAAAGCAAGTCAAGGGACTTCCCTGGCAGTCCAGTGGTTTAAGACTTCGCCTTCCAATGCAAGGGGTGCGGGTTCAATCCTTGATTGAGGAGCTAAGATCCTACATGCCTCGCGGCCAAAAAACCAAAACATAAAACGGAAGAAATATTATAACAAATTCAGTAAAGACTTTAAAAATGGTCCACATCAAAAAAAAATCTTAAAAAAAATAAATAAAGCAAGTCAAGGTTTTAAAACGTTTATATCATGCAAGAGTCTAAATTAGGTTTCATTTTCCACGTAGCAGCTCTTCTACCACACTAATTCAATAATCTGAAGGGAGAGGCTGAAGTGAAACTGGTCTGGCTGTACTTAGTAGAAAATAACCTTTCAACAGCTTCTATCTACAGAAGCCCTGATAAACTGTGATAAAGTAACTAGAAACCCTTAACTGCTCACCAGCTTAAGGAATCCCATGATTTTTAATTCCCAAAAATAAAGTCCACTTAATTCTATTTTTTCTTTTTTTGTCTGTATACATATATGAGCAGAATCCAACAAACAAAAACAAATGTAAAAGGCCGTCATGAATTACTACTAACTCAGTGAGCTATGCAGACTTCATGCTGAACTTGGATCCAATTATACATTTTTTGATTATACAAGAACCTCTTTAACTTTCTTATAAACAACTCTATAATCTGGTAAAATATCAGTTAAAACAGCCACATACCCTGAATGCTCTATTCTTCTCTTCTTTCTGCTGTTTCTCCACTTCAACATGGCGGGCTAGACGAGCCAGAGTCAAGGCGACTTTATCCTTCTGATGGTCAATATGGTCTTTATGCTTAACGTTATCCTATAATTGAAAAAACAAGTTTCATTCCTTCTAGTTAACAAAATTAGCTTTGGAATAACACAGATCCACTTACCAAAGAGTTACTGTACTAAAGAAGTATGGACACCAATGGGGGAAAGAGGCTGGGGGGGTGTGATGAATTGGGAGATTGGGACTGACATATATACACTAATATGTATAAAATGGATAACTAATAAGAACCTGCTGTATAAAAAAATAAATAAAATAAAATTCAAAAAAAGAACTATTTACTTTTTTAATTTAATTTTTATTTTATATTGGAGTATAGTTGATTTACAATGTTGTGTTAGTTTCAGGTGTACAACAAAGTGGTTCATTTATATTGATACATATATCCATTCTTTTTCAGATTATTTTCCCCCACAGGTTATTACAGTATACTGAGTACAGTTCCCTATGCTATACAGTGGGTCCTTGTTGATTAAGGAACTAATTACTTTTATCATTATCAAATTTCTAAGAACCTGTTTTGTTTATGTTTTAAAATTGTGGTATTTTGTAGGACAGCCAGTCACCCACCAGCATCTTTGTTTTTCAAAAAGTTACATAACCTATTAATCATCCTTATTTACTTTATGATCATCTGGATATTGAAAAGTTTGGCATTGCTTTGCTCTGAGCCCATAAGGTAATGCCAAGCCATTGGTCCACCCCCTAAAAGTCTAATAGCACCAACCCCCTTGGTTCTGGCTTTTCAGCAATTCCTAGACAGTATTTATGTAAGAAAAATTATTGATTAAAAAGAATACCTCTAACTTCTGTTTTCTGGCTCAACATGTAAAGAATGAACTTAGAAGTCACCACTCCATCCTAACAAGTTAAAAGCTTGAAACAAACTGTAAAATTAACAGCCTCTCTTAGATCCACCATAGAAGTGAGGTCACAGTGTAAGTGACTGATGCAAAAATGGGAGAGACAGAGGGGCAGATACAGAGAATCACAACTGAGTGGAGCAGAAACCCAGGGTGGAAACCTCAGCAGGACCAGTGCTGGGGAGGAAAACCTGAACTGTAACTGACCAAGTGCTGGAAGCTCAGTGTTGTCAAGTATTAACAAGACTTAAACTCCAGGGGGACCCAGTCAAGGAAGGGGACCTTACTCTTTTTGTGAGTTTACCTTCAAAAGCTCTACCAGGTTCTCACAGTGACGACTGGAGAAAAATCCCACCTTGTTTCCAGCAGGGGGAGAAGAAAAGTAAGCATTTCAAAATATGTCAGAGTGTTCTGTCCTTAACAATGCCTGGTCTCAAGAGAAACTACTTCAAGAGAGCCTGACCGACCTGGGAGATGGGAATTAGGCCATTTCAGGCCACTGCAGCCACCCTCCCAGGTGAGGGGAAGGCCTGAGAAGCACCAGCGGGTTCCCAGTCCAGGCGCACAGGCTCTCCAAGGCTGAGACCAGGCACACAGAGCACCAACACTCCCCCAGCCTTACCACTCATCACTAAAGGCCTGTTTACCAAAGTTCCCTTGACCCACGACAGCATGCCCAACTTTCAACAAGAAAATTACAAGGATACCAAAGGGCAAAAAACACAGTTTGAAGAGTCAGAGTGAGCAAAGAATGGTAGACCTGGCAAAGATGTTGGAATTATCAGACCAGGAATTTAAAACCACCATGATCACTATGCTGAGGGCACTGATGGAAAAAATAGACAACCTGTAAGAACAGATGTGTAATGTAAGAGAGATGGAAATCCTGAGAACCAGAAAGAAATCAGAGATCAAAAACACCACAACAGAAATGAACAGTGCCTTTCATGGCTCACCAGCAGACTGCACACCACCAAGGAAAGAATCTGCGTGCCTGAGAATATGTCAACAGAAAGTTCCAAAACTGGAAGACAAAGAGAAAAAAGACTGAAAAAAAAAAAAACCCAGAATATCCAAAAACTGTTACTGTTGCATAATGGGAATACCAGGGGAAGAAAGAGAGAAAGGAACAGAGGAACTATTTGACGCAATAACGACCAATAATTTCCCCAAATTAATGTCAGGCACCAAACCACAAATCAAGGAAGAAATAAAACCCTCTTTCTTTGCAGAAGAAATGCTCTTCCTAAGAAAAACAACATGCAAATAAACCACACAGTAGTTAGGAGTGAAGTAACCTGTGTTATGAGATATTTATAACAGCTTTATTCATAAACTTTATTTGTAACAGCTTTATTCATAAGCAACAAAGCACCTTTAGTAGGTTAATGGATAAACTGTATACATCCAGATGATGGAATATTATTCAGTGCTAAAAAGAAATGAGCTACCAAGCCATGAAAAGACATGGAGGAATACCTAAATACATATTACTAGATGAAAGTAGCCAATCTGAAAAGGCTATTTACTGTATGGTTCCAACTATATGGCATCCTGGAAAAGGCAAAACTATGGTGACAGTAAAAAAAGATCAGTGGTTGCCAGGGGTTAGGGGAGAGGGAGGGATGAATTGGCAGGGTACAGAGGATTTTTAGGGTAGGAAATCTATTCTATATGACACTATAAAGGTAGATACCTTATTACATTTGTCCAAACCCATAGAATGTACAGCACCAAGAGTGAACCCGAATGCAAACTACAGACTTTGGGTAATAACGTGTCACCATAGGCTCACTGATTATTCCAAATGTACTACTATGTTGGGGGAAGTTGATAATGGGGGAAGCTTTATTGAGGGGTGGGGAGGTATATGGGAGATCTCTTCCTCTTTTTTTTTTTTTTTTTTGCTGTGAACCTAAAACTTTTCTAAAACATAAACTCTATTAAAAATGTTTTTCTAGGGCTTCCCTGGTGGCACAGTGGTTGAGAATCTGCCTGCCAATGCAGGGGACACGGGTTCAAGCCCTGGTCTGGGAAGATCCCACATGCCACGGAGCAACTGGGCCCGTGAGGCACAATTACTGAGCCTGCGCGTCTGGAGCCTGTGCTCCGCAACAAGAGAGGCCGCGATAGTGAGAGGCCCGCGCACCGCAATGAAGAGTGGCCCCCGCTTGCCACAACTAGAGAAAGCCCTCGCACAGAAACTAAGACCCAACACAGCCATAAATAAATAAATAAATAAATAAATTTAAATCATATGGGCGTCTATTAAAAAAAAAATGTTTTTCTAGGGACTTCCCTGGTGGTCTAGTGGGTAAGACTCCACGCTTTCAATGCAGGGGCCCAGGGTTTGATCCCTGGTCGGGGAACTAGATCCCGCGTGCGGCAACTAAGAGTCTGCGTGCCATAACGAAGATCCCGCATGTCACAACTAAGACCTGGCACAGCATGCATGCATGCATAAATAAATAAATATTAAATAAATATAAATAAATTTTTTTAATGTTATTCTACCAGAAAGATTGTGTTACTAACGAAAATATCCCTTTTTAGGCAAATCAATCATATATGTACAACCCAAATTTTATCTAAATTGGGACATAGTTGCATCAACCAAATCAAACAGCAGGTGTGATTTTCCAAGTACACAGAAGTTCCACTGAAGTGAGCATATGTAACAAGGCCGAGGTGGTATTTTTAGTACAAGGCTACATCATTGCAGTAAAGAATGTTCACAGGATCACTTTGGGTAGAAGTAGTCCCAAACTAACTTTCTGACCACTTGGCCAGCCTATACCACTGCATCAGGTAGCAGGTGGCATCTTACCAACTTCAAAATGTCCTTTTACAAGTCATAGGACAATGCAGCTTACTAAAAATGATAGTCATAAAAATTTATTTATCTGAGCTCTGATCCTGAGATAAGTGTATCTCTGTCTTAAAAGCAAATGAAATTTATTCTTTGGGAAGATAAAAAATTAATCTCTTTAAAATGTGGGTACTACCTTGAGAAGAAAATGTAGCGGAGCACAGGCTCCGGATGCGCAGGCTCAGCGGCCATGGCTCACGGGCCTAGCCGCTCCGCGGCATGTGGGATCTTCCCAGACCGGGGCACGAACCCATGTCCCCTGCATTGGCAGGTGGACTCTCAACCACTGCGCCACCAGGGAAGCCCTAAAAGAATTTTTAATTTAAGGAAGTTAACTGTATTTAAACATGGACCTATAGTGTGTTAGTTTTTCTGACAGAGATGACATTTTATTTAAGTTTTAAACGCTAGCAAAAGTCATGCTTGGAAGGTCAGGTAAACCAAGGTCATGTTAACACATGAGGTAGACAAGGTGCAAATTAGGATTTACTGACAAAATATGTTGTTGTGTCACAACAATGTGAATATTCTGGAGACAGGAAGAAGGCCATGTTTTGGGTTGATTAAGGTTAATTAACGTAATTAAGGTAATCCTAATCCAGGAAGAGTTACCTTGAATTGATGGTTCCACTATCATTTTACGTTTTCCCAAACCACGACAAAATAACCATTCTGAATTACTTCCCAAGTTATACTCATTCAGGAAAACTTTACATAATATTTACTCTTCTTAAGGTTTACATTAAAGCACAAGTAATGATCCTCTGATTTACACTGTAAATTATAAACTCTGGATGCAAAGCTAAATGAAAACTAATGCCAGAAATACAGCAATTATATATCCTACAGGAAAAATTTTAGTAATCCACTAGTCAAAATATAAGTATGCTCCTAAAACTTTATACCCCCTTCAAGCTATATACATATGCTAGGAAGATAAATTATTTAGCCCTTTAATCAACATTTAAACTTTTGTTTGGATCTCTTCAACTTCATTCTAAAATTAATCTCTAGCCCTAGAACTTTACCTTTTAAAGGTCAAGTAAGTATAACCTGTTGGTATTATTGTTAAAATTATTTTTCTTATATTTAGCTATCAGTAGCCTGTTGTCTTTTATTTAACTATATGGTTATGTCAAAACAGGATTACTTATGTTATTTCTAATTAATTCTGCTGATCTGTTTGTTAACTTTCATGACTTTGAAGGGCTCAAAAGACCTTATGGCCCTGATGCTTTCTGAAAACAAAAGGCATTCAGAATTGTGTTTGGTCTCCTTCTCCTTCCCCTCTAAGGTGGGTTAGTTTCCAGGAAAAAAAAGAAAAAAAAGAACTCTGGCTACCTACACTGAAAGCAGAAAAGCAGATCTGAGAGACAATCTGTTGTGAGTAGATGAAAAGAAATGGTAGCTAGAGAAAGGAAGAACTTCAGCTTTGAAATCTTTGCCATTTAAAAATGACAAAATGGAAGTACTTTAAAGAAGAATGTGTTAAAGAGGAAAGAAATTAAGCATGTGCAGCAGGGTGATATTCATTTGATATTTTTCCATCACAGACTTGGGTTTGGGAATCAAGGTTGCTGGTTAAAGCCAGGCATGAGTAATAGGTTATCTATGAACACTCACTCTCTCCAGAAAGCCAAGTCCCTGGGATTTCCATTGTTAGTGATCCAAAATGAGGGCTGGCCTCAGATCTCACTGAATTATATTCTTCTGTGGTTCTGGAAGAACATATCGGCATTGGAAAAACAGAGGGATCATTGATATTAAAATGCATGTTAGCGATTTAACCCATTAGGTCACAGAAGGCCTTATTTTGCACAGAAGTTTAACTGGTAATTCAAAGAATCAATATGTTCAGAAATAGGTTTTAACTGATCAGAACATGGGGGAAAAACTTACTGCAGGCCACCTTGTTACTCACCCAACTGCAGAACCAAAGCTACAGTACTGTCAGAATATGGGCAGAAAGTGAACTGATTTCAGGCTACATGAAAATGTCTTAAATGTTTCCTGTAGAACTAAGATGAAAAGGGGCCAATGTATCTTTCAGTTTGTGAATTTCCACCATTCCCTTAGTGCCACAATGCTGAATTGTAATTTAATGTGAAATCACAAAATTCCAGGACTCTTCTTAGGCTATATTTGCCAATCTCCCCCAAAGCCTATAGTCTAAAGAAGCTTTTAGGCCCTTGGAGTTTTTCTAAGGGAGGTCAGGCTTTCAGATATGTAACTTCTCAAACTAGAAATGGAATTGGCTCCCAATGGTAAGAATAATGGGCTCTCAGTTTCATTTAGAATGTTAGCAGCTACAGATCTTCAGTCATCCTTCTTGAAGCACTTGTTGTGATTACCCTGGATTAACTTCTATATTACATACTACTAAAGAGTAATATTAAAGAGTCCACAATGATAGCAAATGACCAGCAAGAAAGTGTATCCGCTCAGTTATCTGGGGGGAGAAGCATAGGAAAGGAAAGTCCTAAGAAATATATTGGGGAGGGGAGAGTCTCTATTTGCCTCTCTCTCTCTCTCTCTCTCTCTCTCCCCCTCCTCCCCCCCCCCCGATATATATAAATTATTTTGGACGTGCCACATGGCATGCAGGATCTTAGTTCCCTGACCAGAGATCAAACCCGCACCCCCTGCAGTGGTAGCGTGGAGTCTTAACCACTGGGCTACCAGGAAAGTCCCTATTTGCCAATATTTTAGATCACTTCTCTGAGTTAGTTTTTCTTCCATACCCACCCGCTCCCATTGGGGAAGTTTGTGGGGTCCTAACAATTAAGGAGAAAGCTGTAAAGCCAGAAAAGGTTAAAGAGCAGATTCTAGTTCAGTCCCTATGAAATTTTTTTTAACTAAAATGATGGTTTTAAAAAATGGGAAGCAGAGGTATGATTCCAATGACATAGTCCAACATACCAAAATCCGTGGGTGATCAGGAGTTGGAAGGTTACAAAATGAGGGCCACACTGGGTACAGGAAGGAAAGCTGTTCCAGAACCTCAGAAGCCAGGTTAATATGGCCTTTCCCTGCAACCCTGTCTATGCTCACCCCTGGACACTACGAAATTCTTATATACAAAGCAAATTTGGGTTGTGTCCTAGAAATGACAGCAGATTAAGGATACTGGTTATATCTGAGTGCACATATCCATGAAAGCTAAGCATATTTAGGAGAAAATAAGCAAGAATTCTTCTGTTTTAGAGGACAATGTTTATCTTTTAATGGAGCTTGGCAGTCACAGCAAAAATTCCAAGTCCAGAAATAGATAACCTGGGCGGGAAGGGAAGAGGGCTTTCTTCTGATATCTAATCTGTAATAGTGGGATTCAGTGGGTCTCTATAATTGGGGAGGGGACAGGGGAGGAAGGAAAGCCTGATATAGAATTCCCTTATTTTGTCAAGTAAGGGTATTTTTAAAAAAGGAACTAATATCAATGGTCAGCATTGTGACTTTTCATTTCATAAGAATGAAGACACAAACTTGAGCTAATACTTCAAAATTTCCCTCAGTAGTCTCATTATTGAATAAACTTAACCTTGTGAAAACTAGTTGCACTGTCCTGATTTTTCTCTTTTTGCTACAAATAACCACTTCAAACTTGAAATCAGTTCAAGTGAACGTGAAAACGGTTCTGGCCATGGACTCACAATCTTGCTCATAAAAGATCATCAGGAATAATGTCCAATGAAAATTCTACTATTTAGGCAAAAATTTTACCAAAGCAATTAATACTTTCATATACTAATCAAGTTTAATGAGCTAACAAAGATTTCCTGGAAACTATTAAAATTTCTAACATTGCTATGGAACTGTGACCTGCTATGTGAACCATAAAATAAATGCATACCAAATCTTTAAATAAGCAAATTAATGACACAGCACAAAATCCCACTTGTCAATGAAGCTATAACGTATATATTTCAATGTCTTTTTTCCACATCATTTGTATTTGTTTTTAAGTGAAAATGATCCCATTTTTTGTAAAAATATTTAGAAGAAACCAAATCTAGAAGGCTATAAATCAAAATGTTAACAGTAGTTATTTCTGTCTAGAGGGTATCTTTTTCCTTAAATCTCTATTTTCTAATATTTCTGCATTAGAATATGCTATAAAATTGTTAAGAAAATTTTAATTACTAATGAACAAGACTGTATAAAGACAAAAAGTCTCGAGGATCTCAATCTTTTGTTTGGAAATGTAATGAATTTGGCTTAAATCACTACTTTTTGCCTTTTAAAAATATAAGTTTAACATGTATCCTTCATAAACGCAAATGGAAATTTTGTCTCTAAAAGGAACATAATGTTGTATATAACTTTTTCCCTCCAGGTTTCTTTCTGTATCTAGAAGTGCAATGACTGGATTACGTTATTGCCTAAACATAACAGAAACAGGTATTAATCAAGAATTAGGGCAAGCCATTTTCAGTTCAACAGGCTGAACAAAATTCCTGAAACAACTGCTTTACTTCATACAAACTCCAGTTTCAAAGCCTATTTCTCATTGCCCATCCCTTCAAAGCTTGGGTCTCTAGTTTGGTCTTAGAGGTTTACGCTCCCAGAATAAGTTCTGTTTACCAGAATCTCCTTGTACCCAACTTATAACTGAAACCACACCCCAAATAACATTTTGAAAAACAACAATTTTTCTCAAGAATTTTATATTCAAATACAGATAGAACATAAGAGATAAACCCAGCAAAGCTGTACAATATTTATTTACCATCTCCAGCAGCAAAGCTTTAAAACCAGGAAACAACCCTTTTGTACAAAGCAATCTCCTTCCCACCCCCAAACTGGTTAGTGTTTACAAATACAAAGTACATGGAACATATGCCTTATAGGAACAAATTTTAAAACATACATATAGATATACACCATTCTGTAAAGTACTACTCAGTGAAGAAGGTTCGTACCACCAAACCTCTTCAATAAGATTCTTCCTACAATGTCTTTTGGGTTAATTACCAATATCTATATTTGTAAAATTCTCCTCCTAGGCAGAATGATTTTGATTCTCTTTAGACACAGGACCCCCCCCCCCAACCCCCCAAAAAACAACCTTGGAACTTAGGAGAATTTTTTAGTATCTCCTACAATGAAGCTGTGACAAAACAAAAGGGAGTTACAATGTTTCAACCCTTAGTGCCACTGCTCTACCTCTGGCACAGTAAGAAAAGAAAGAATTGTGGAGAGAGATAAGAAAAGGTGAAAGTAGCAACCAGAGCAAGGAAAGAAACTCAAAGCAGAGAAAAAACAAAAAGGAAGTTGACAAAACGTGCTCTAGGTGCTGCTGGAGATGCCACTGGCACAAGGTTCACAGGCCCTGTGCAACACATCTCCAATCTCCTAAAAAGCAACATTTTTTAAAGAAATACCTTCATTTTCTCCAAGTCCACACTCAAATTATCTGTAAGCCAATGCACAGGGAAACAAGCCACACTGAGCTGCAGTGAGGAACATGGCCCACAGGTGGGCCTGCAGTGTGCACCTGCCCACCATGATGGAATGCCCCTCCCTCTTCAGCAGCAGCATCCTGTTCATCACCAAATCTGTTCTCCCACAGGGCCCCAGTTTGTTGTCACTGCTGGAGCCGTCCCTGGGGCTAGAGGTGTACTGATGGAGAGCTTTCCTTTGGCTCAGTTCAAGGAAAAAAAGGAACTGCCTAGATGTCCATAGTGGACAAAGAAACTTCTAGACAGACTACTTCTACGACCTTACAAGTAATGGCTACGTATCTTAGTACACTTGGAATAGGTAGGAACCAATACATTCTCATGTACATTTATCCTTTCTTCAACCTGATCTCCTCCAATTGCGCCCATAGCGGCTGTTCCTTACAATTCTGAAAAACCAGATACACGATGTTCCCCACACTCATGCACACACTGATTCCTTCACCTGAATGTCTGGCTCCTGTTTCTCCACTAGCCCAATCCCGTTCCAATCCCATTCCAAACCACAGCTCAAGCATCTGGTAAGAAAAGTTTTCCTGGACCACTTCAGATGGCCCTCTCTTTTGTTCCAACCTCATCATAGGCATTCCTCTAAATAGAACAATTACACTGTGTTGGTATTTCTTTCTCAAGAGAATATACCATCTCTTATTAACTCCCAGTATCCACAGACCTTCCTCAGGGCCTGCTTGCACATAGCAGGTACTGATTGTTTCCATCAGAGACACAAAATGACAAAATACCATCCATCAAAAATTGTATACACATACCTATACATTCTAGCTCTTCATTCTACATTATTTTTAATTTTTTTCTTATTGTTTATTATGAGCATTTCTTAGCTTGCACTTAAGAGACTATTTTATTTTAAATACATCTTTCAATGACTTAATCCATTGTTGGGCTTGTATTATATATATGTAGCTTAATGGTTCAGCCTTAAAAAAAAACTGTAAACAAGGGGAACATGACATGATGACATGAAATGAACTATTATATACTATTAAATACATTTTAAGGTATATTTGTATTTATATCCAATACCATCCCACAGTTATGAGAAATCTACAAATGTGGGTAGAAACAGCATAACCACTATAGAAAGGAAATTTGCATCAGGCTTTCAAGTTCCAGGCATTATTACCTCATTTGAGAGTAGGAAAACTTAGTCTCAGAGAATAAGTGACTTGTTAATACTCAGATTAAGATCTCTGGAATTCAAATACCATGTGCTCAGCATTCCACCTTCCTTTCATTAAGCCAGTATCCTCAAGACATCAGTTAAAAAAAAATTTAAGTGTATATCTGAAACAAAAAGCGTATAACGAACAAAAGAGGTACAACAAAGAAAAACACAAGCATCAAGAACTATGACTGAAATGATCAGTGCTGAAAATGAATGGGACACAAATAAGAAATCCATGAAACAGAAGCCAACGACAACATATCCAGAAATCATCTCAGTCCAGCACAGTGAAAACTCAATGTGAGAATGAAGGTTAGGGTTTCTGATTGGACAAGTGAAATAACCAGGAATTAGTTAATAAAGACATCAAGTAATAAGGGATAAGAGTACGGCCATAAACACAAAATCCAGGGAAGGGTAGTTATTTGACAAATTACCTTCTCAGAGAGGTTAAGATTTGAGTGGCGTCTTGAAAGACAAAAGAAGGCCACTGAGTACACATTGAATTGAAACTTGGAGGAACAGTGTATATTCAAAGCTCACCACTTGAGCAAATTGTTTAATATAAGTTCCATTTCCTTATCTGCAAAATAAGAGTGCATTTCTGCCTCAAGAGTCCCTTGCAACCAACAGCCTGGTACGTATACGTTCTATCAATAGAGGCTCTCTCCTCTAATCCTTCCCAGGTAGGAAGATGCCAATTAGACCCAATACTATCGAAGAGCTTCCAACATCTGTCAAAATATATTTCTGTCAAAAGCAAAAGAAAACAGGAGCTGTTATAAACCATTAGGCAAAGACCAACACGCATTCGAACCTGTGTTAAGAATCTAAATGAAACTAATTACAATTGTTCTCCCTAAGGCAGAAAGGAATGGGCTGCACACCTAAAAGCAGAAAGCTTAATGTAATTAAATGTTTTTTAAAATGGAACTGAAAATTTTAAACTATGTTTAGTGACTTGGAAAATATCTTTTTCCCCTATCATCCACATCACTGTTGCCTCACTAAATAAAAGCAGTATAGAAAAAAGGACCACAAACATAATTATTTTAGCACATCACTACACTGTAAGTCAAGGCAATGTGAAACACAGCCATAACATAAAACCAGGAGTTAACAAGAGGTCTAACTGTAGCCCTTAAAATTGAATGCTGTGATAGAGCCACTTTTATGGGTAATGAAAGAAAACAGAAAGCACAGGATAGCTCATGGGGAAAAAAAAGTATATGAAAGTTAGTCTTACAAAGGGACTACTAACAGAACCCACAAGATAACATTTGAACCATTTAAGTTCAAAGAATTTCTTTTAATATTACCAGATATAAAGGATCTGCTTTCACTTCTACCAAGGGATACACTACTCAGGAATATTAGAAAACGCAATACAACTTGAGAGATCTCCGAAGTCCTAAAAGAAACTACAGACAACCTGAGAAGTCTTATTAAATTGACAAGGCATCAGAAAATCCAACAGACCATTTGAAATAGACAGTTACCTCAACAAAACCAGTAAAGTTTTTATGCCCTAGAAAAAAACCTGATTAATGTTAAAGATACAGTATATGTCAGGGCTGTACTATAAATTCATGATGATGAACTTAAAATTTTTATTAGAGAGAAAAAATGCAATTGACCACAAACTACATGTAATAATACATTTGCACAAAGACTATACAGAAATGAGAAGATACTACCACCAGTAAACAAGAAGGCATTAAAAACTGATGAAAGTTCAATAGCCAAATACTGTGAGACCGGACTGGCTATTTTTTTTTAAAAAGGAAATTTTTAAGAGAAAACTAGAAAATCTCTTACAATAATGCTGAAGGCATTGTATTTAAACATAAAAAGCCACATCAAAATCCTGGCTAGTATAGACTGGTAGAATAAAAAATATAATCTCCATCAAAGAGATTAAGGAAGATCAGACATCCTTTTAGAAAGGGGTTTTACATAAAGGGGAAGAAAAGACCCAATACAAAGAATGAAATAACTGAGATGCTAACAACAAAAGGACATGGTTGGCCTGTGATCACTTCCAGATATATCCACGGGAAGCAAACCTAATTTTGAGTAGTATCTCAATGGTACCAAACACTACTATAAAAATGGTTTCATTCTTATAAAGTCAAGCAAATGAAAAGACAAAGTAGTACAAAGATATCATCCCACTAATCAATACAAGAAAAAAAGATTTAATAAAACAATATTCTCATCATTCATCCAGGAAAAGACATTCCATAACATATTTTAATGGCTTACAAAACTTGTTATATCTGGATAAATAACTGAAAGATTTGCATTCAATACAGTGATCATCATCAGCTTACTGACGACTTCCACCTGTTTATTTTCTTAAGTGAAAAATGAAGACCTGATTGGGGTAAACACTAATGAAAAACTATATAGAATAGGTCCAGCCAACTAAATGACAAGAAGGAGATGCATACAGATCTGACAGTCAATTACTGGACTAGCCACTAAGTAAGAATGGTAAATTTCAAAAGACAATGGAACCTGAACAGTGCAAGTCTGGGCAAAACATGCCTCACATTAAAAAAAAATAAAAAAAAGTTTTCAGTTATTGCAGTCTTTATTTCTACAAAGATCTAATCCATAATTTCTAACCTTTACCAGAATCCCAATAAAGTATGTCCTCAAGAATACTGAATGTGGCATTTAACTCTGTTCATCCATGTCATTTAACTCTGTATCCAAGTTTACAGCTAGAAGGGATTCTGGATTGCGTCAATTCCAACCTCCTTGTTCACGGTACCTGAGAGGTTATCCTGGATGGAGCAGGCCTTAAGGACATTATCGATCAGGTCACTTAGGTATCATTCAGTAAATTATTAGTATAATAGTAATGTAATATACTAAACAGTACCCAAGGAGCCTGAGTTTATGCTCCCCTCAAAATGACATTTTGAGGGCTAGGTAAATAAATGGAATTATACTGATAAAGAAGCTGCCACACAGTAAATAATAATAATAATAACAATAATGTTTAAATGCAATTACACTGATAAGCTGTCACACAGTCTTAAAAAAAAAGATAAAGTGTCAACAAATGTACTCATTTTCCTAATGTCCTTGTTACGTATTACCGAGTAAACACACCCACTTATCAAATTGAAGTTGTGTTACCATGGCTAAGAACAAGGTTAGACATGAGACAAATGGTTCAATCAGAAACCTAGAACCTAGATATAGAAAACAAAGCTGCCTCAATGCCCAGAAAACTGAGCCAATCACTAAAAACTAAAATAACTACTGTGAAGTTATTTAAATAAAGGGGGAGGAACATACTCTATAACCTTCTGAAATGGATCAATAGTGCTGTAATGAAAACAAAGTAACATTCAGAAGGAGAGTACATTTAGATAGTGCAATTGTACAGAAGACGAATAAACTACAAGATAAAAAAATCACTGTACAGAATTTACATAAATATCACCAGCAACATATGCAACACATTAAAATGTTAAGTTTTAAACAATAGTGTGAAATTTAAAAAGGCACTTCATGTAACAATGAATAGAAACAGCATTTCTGTGTACACACAGTAACCATGAGAAATCATATCATTTCCACATACATTTTATGTCTAGTCAAACTATAACATTTTAAAGAAAAAGGATCATTAGATGCATCCCTTTCAAGAACACCAAATCACTCAAATTGCGATGATTGCTAGGCCTCCTAGAAGACCTAGAGCTGTTCAAACATCAGAGGCTGGCCTGATGGAGAATCTTGTTGAAGGCTCTGCAAATGGCAGACATGATGTGAAAACTTGTTATCTAATTATGAATTCCATACACTACTATGGTTGTCTATTAGGGCTGTTTCCCTACACCAAATCCCTGTTTTTAGTTTTATAACACCATCATCATTCAAGTATGCCAGAGAAAGACTTTAAACTAATCTTAAAAAAAAGGTTAAGAATATTGTTTCTTCTGCAGTCAAGCACCCAATCTACAGCTAAACCTGCTCCCACACTTCGGTGTTCTGCCCCATCCCCACGCAACTGCCGAACCCCTTCAGAAGCTAGCCACCTGACCACCAGTTCCATGATATCTCAATACCTTTTTATTTTCAGGAAAGATCTCTGGAGATGCTTGGGCATATCAATCAGAGAGTGGCAAAGCAATGCTACTTGTTGCTACGGAGCAACATAACACAAAATGAAGACAGCAGCAATGCTGCTCTACAAACATTGAGAACAGTTAACACTACTCCACTATACACTTAAAAATGGTTATGATGGTAAATTTTATGTTTTGTCTTTTTTTAAGCACAATTAAATATAAAAAAATTAAAAAGAGCAGGTTAGGTGGAAATGCCAGAGCAGTTTCAGAGAACCAGGTCTTCAAGCCACATAATTTTGGTTTGAATTTTGGAAAATAAGAGTATCTCAAAAATCATCAAGTTGGTGACACAGTATGCAATTCAGGGAAGGGACGGGGAGAAATGGAAAAGTGGGAGCAGTGCGAAGTAGCCTCAGACAACTGGGAACATCTATGTGCAGCCGTACAGAAAAGTGTCAAGATCTCTCTCTCCAGCAAGTTTCCCACGACTAGTCCTTTCACAGAAGAAAACTACGGTGCTACAGCAAGGGCACATGAGACTGCTGAACTGGTAGAGTACACGTCGTGAACTATAAAAATCTTCGTATGACTTCTTAGGCCCTTGTTTCTTTTTAGACAGTACCAGTGCTCTTCTAGTGTTCAATTTGAAAGAATTTTTAGAGCACTGGCATGGACCTAAAACAGAAGTAAAACTTTGTGAAAAGTATAGAAAAATTAAAGGTAAATGTTAACTCTAGATATGACTTGACCAAATGTGCCAAGAGGAGACTCTATCAAGACTGCAGCTTAAGCTTCATCTACAAATAGGACAAACAGAATCAATACAGTACCCTGAAACTATCTGACAAAATAAAATAACTTCTTCCAAGTAGGGATATTTGCATCTTCAACCTCTACAGCACAAACAGGGAGAGGAAGAAAAGTAAACAAAAAGGGTGCTGAATATGGTTATGATGAGGAGGGGGAATGGGCTTCCAATAAACTATCAAAAAGTGGGGCACCAGGGAAAGCATCAGTCACCAGTCTGCAGGAACCATGGCAAGAAACAGAAACCATATAAACCTGAAAACAGTGTCATGGTCCACTAACAGTAGACCCAAAATACTACGGTCAAGCAGATGAAAAAATAATAATAATGCAGATGTTCGACAAACCAAGAAATTACAAAATTATGAGTCTACTGATAATATTTTTTTCTATTTGGCCAAGCAAATAATTCTAGATGATGTATTCAGACCCCTCCAATTTGGCAGTTTCTCCAACACTGAAGTCATGATGTGAAGACAAGGGTCTAAGGGCTGGGCACTGCACAGCCACTGCCTCGAGACAGATACTGTAGGACATGTAACTGAGGTATCTGCTGCCAGTTCCAGTCTGACGGAGAAATCATAATGCGAAGAACTGAGAACGAAAAGATAAGTCGTCTCTCATGGTAAGAGTCTGACTAGATTAAGGGACCAGTAAACCAAGAACACACCACTGAAGTCTTGAGAAACCATTAATGGACATCCAGAAAGAGAAGTGCATGAGATGTTCTCTCTACTACATCCACAGTTACGCTCTGAATCTGAAGGATTTCTCAGTAAAATCTAGACTGATGGCATCCCTCTTTATTATAATCAGAGGACCAGATTGTCAGGCATGTTTGGAATTCTTGCTCTTTCAAGAGTTCAGATTTGCATGCCTGGATGGTGTAACATCCTTGATTTCCAGGGCACTAATGTGCATTATCTTTTTTGTATTTAGAGCGTGATGAATTACGGAGCTCAAGAGTTTAGAAGGGAGTCAAGGTCATCTTGGTGAAAGGCCCAGATTATCCTGTGAGAACACCATGACCAGGTCTCACAGCTTGTGATATATGAGAGCTTGACAGACTTAGGAGTGACAACTGCAGAGAATTCTCTGTGTAGCTTTGGGTGGTGAAGACAGTTACTGTGAAAGTTTCTACAGAGATGTCACAGGTAGGAAAGTCTTCTTCCAGCTGGTGTCCACAGTAGACCTGGGACATCTAGCCACCCCACTGGAAGCAAACTGGATTTTGCAAATTTTGATTTGAATTTTAGTTCTTGATATACAGCTTCAAGGCTGATTCTGAAGTCTCACAGAGCTTGACAGTAGTATGGACACTTGGTGAGCTGATCACCCTGACATAAAGAGATTATAACAGATTTGTCGTTTTGTGAAGATCTGACAAACGGAAGCCTAAACAAGGAAGCACTGATGACCTAAAAACGAAGGATCTGCCTCTGGTGTTAGAGATCTAGTAGTAGGTTATTTCCAGATCCAAAATCTCCTAGTCCTCAGTTTACCAGTGAGATTTTCCTGAGGGGGAAGAAATATTTATGTTTTTCCTTAATCGTAAGAGGATTCAGATTCCTGAGTACCCTCCTCTAGACTTATTTTGGACTAGAAATAACAGGTAAACCTTTGTTCAACCCTACTGAACGTCTCTACCACTCACTTGGCCAAGAAAGCATGAGTCTCTTTATTATTTACTTCATTCTAAAAGTCTAGAATTCAAATGTCAGCTGTGATCATTCCAGCCATGCGTTCAGATTCTGAGGTGCCCTCCTACCTGTAGATCCTGTGTGGATGGGAGGAGCAAGTAGCACAGTCAGCATCTTGGACAGGTGCACTGCTGAACGTGAATGGGTTACTAATTCTTGTACCCATGGCGTTCTGGAGATTCTCCCTTTTTCCTGTATCTATAGGGGTGGTTTCGGGGTTTGTACCAATCCCCTCTGGAGTATCCTCTACTGTGATAATGTGCTTTCTGGTCATGACTATAGAAGTATCGATGTTGGTTATAGTATTTGCTGTGGTCTTTATAGTCATTTTCCTTTATACTGTTTTCTTCGGCAACTACAGCATTCACATCTTGTCCAAAGAGGGAAGTACCGTCAAAGGGCAAGTGTGAGATCTTCTCTTGGGTTTTCTTAGTGAGAGATGTGAGTCGAAGCCAAGCCTGCCTTCTGTAGTCTATTGCCATTGCCATAACTCTGACCACAGAGTCCATTATATCCCTAGTAGTACAAAGCTGCCAAAGGCCCGCATCCATACCATCAGATATTATACATCTTGCTTTTCCACGATCAAACTCTGGGTCATGGACCAGATCCTCCATGTCTTCCCAGAGTTTACGCTGATACTGAGTCATATAGGCCATGTAGCTAGCAGCTCGGGCTGCAATGGAAGCAGCATGGTAGAATCTACAACCCATGACCTCCATTTCTTTCGAGGTAGAATCCAGAGGTGATGTTGTGCTTCCTCTCTTGCTGTGCTCTAATGCTTCTACGATGGGGCCCCCGGCCGGTGGATTTGGTTGGAAAGGAGAGGTATCCTTGGCCACAGGATATACCCTGTGTCCCATGAAGGAGGAAGGATGGCAATCAGCAGGGTCTTTAAAAACCTCAGTGGTGGCGATTCTCAGAAGAGGATGCAGTGGAGGGACCAAACGTTTCTTAGAAGTCACACAATCAGGTTTCCCTTCACATGGTTCTGCTTCGGACTGTAACGTGACTCTCTTGATAATACCTCTTTGTTCCATTCTTTTCAAAAGCCCTGTGAAACTAGACTGACTAGGGTCACCTGGCTGCCCTTTGTCATCAGCTGAGGGGGATTTGCAGTCAGCTTCTTCTTCCACTGTGGATAAATGTTCTTCCTTGGAGGTAGAGATGTCCCAAGGAACCGAGGAATTCTTACTTGGCCTAGAATGATGAAATCGAAAACAGCTCCTAGACTGCAGATCACGTATCACTCGGGACATCTCAGCCACTTGTGTCTGGAGATAGAGGATGGCATCCTGTCCGTGCTGTGAAGCAGAAGACTCTACAGGTAAATCCTCCTTGACCTCTGAAGAGGCCAAAGATTCTTGGGGGACCAGAAGTGGAGATGAAGGCAGAATCTGGCAATTTTGTGATGGCTTAAGCGTCTCTGTCTCAGAGATCTTAATAACTGAATTACTTTGATCACTTTTCTGGTTCTCCAATGGGTTCTCAACAGAAGAAGGTTGAGAAACTATCCTGTGTGGACTGCCGGTACAGCTCCCAGAGGAGGAGCTGCTGTCTCCACTGGGAAGAGGAACACTGCAGCTAGAGCACATTTCTGGGCGATGACTCTCAGAGGATGGCACCTTAGACTCAGGCATTCTCTGGGTTATCCACATGAACAAGAAAACCAAGGAAGAAAAAAAATATGCTTTTAATATGTTAACTTTCAAGTGCAGAGATGCATGTCCAGTAAGTAGAACTCAATTTTTTAAATTATTATAATTAACAATATACAATCCACTTCAGGTCAGCAAGGGGACCACAGAAGTCAAATCCACAAATTTCACTACCCCAAAGGCCCCAAACCAACTACTGGCATTAACCTGGCACTGTGTCTATGAAAAAGAGTAAAAACAAGCCCAGGTCAAGGGGTGCCATCCTAGCCTGCTGCTTGTTCCCATGCTAGAATAAGAAGAGGCAACAAGACTATTGGTGAAAACAATTAAAAAAAAAATCCCATTCAACATATGTAAGGCAACAAGCAGACGTTAATAATGGCAAAGAGAACTTGGGAAAAGTTCCACTGAGAAGAAAAAACATTTCTAGAAGTCCTGCACTGCAGAGTCACTTTTAAATCCCTTTAAAAATTCTCATTCACTCTCCATGAACAAAATTTTCCAGTTGCACAGTTCTACTCTACGGTTTGTAGTTTTCAAGGAGCTTTGTTACCTCATTTCATCCTCACAACAACCCTGTGAGGTAGGTATTATTCTTATGTGGTAAAGAAACTAAGGTTAAAAAGCTACTTATCCAAATTCACAGACTTAATAAGAAGTAAAGCTGACACTAAAACCTAGGTATTTTGATTGCAAGTTCAAGTCCCAATACTTTATATCATACAGCAAGTAGCTTTCTGGCCGCCTTGAACACACAGCCAGTTCTCTAATGAATCAAGAAAAGAGCCCATTAACAGAAATTCGGGCTAAGACAAATGAAAGACAAGATTTCTACAAAGTGCTCAGCTACTTTGGTTCTCAGAGTAGGGGAAGCATAAGTTTAAAGGTCAAACCCACAACCAATAAATCACAGGTCAGAGAGAAAACCCCAAATATGAGGGGGAAAGAGGAGGTTAAAAGGATGACACCTGAATAATCCACAACCCTTCCCCATATTCCATTTCTAAAGGATCTTCACATATCCTTTCTTCCAAGATACAACAAATTTTCTGTGGCCACATGGTTCTGGAAGAAAAGGATCCAGTTCTACAGGGCACCTGAGGAGAGACAGGAAAGGAGAAGGGAGCCAAAAATCTTGCAGTTTTATTCCATTTCCCTTTTATCAGATATGGCCTCCAAGGCTTAGAACTTTCCTGTGTCACATAATCCTTTCAAATCCTCGCTGAAAGTAGAGGAACAAAGCTGGAAGCAGGAGATCTTCTGGGCAGAGGACTCCCTGGACTACCTTTCAGGGCCATTCTAACAGAAACAGGCCGTTCTCTAAAGCACAATAGCACCTAAACACAGCCATCGCTGATTTGATGACTCTCTTTAGAGAATGCTTCTTAAATGCCAGAAGTGAAGAAATGCAAGTCAAATGTAATATACTTACCTCACTCTGAGAGGTGCTAGGCTCTTCATCATCACTGCTGACCAGATCAATGTATTCCAGAACAGGTCTCAATGGTCCTTCCTAGGAAAAAATGAACAAATTAACAAGTCATGGAGAGTTATTCAAACTAAATTAGCATTTAAAACAATCCTTTTTGTCGATGCTGGGATTTATTGGCAAGAACTCTTCTGAAGAGGAAGCCTTATGGGTGGTAGAAAATAATCAAAACAAATGCAGATGAAAATATTCATAGCACAAGACTAAGAAATGATGACAAGACCTAAAAGAGACTCGGCCAAGGTAGGGTATTAGGACTGTGTTGATTCCTTGGGGAGAGGATTATTAACACAGGAATAGTGCTACAAGGTCAGATACTGTAAGCCAATGCTTTTCAGATGGGATGGGTATCTCTGACTAGGAACTAGGCTGTACTTCCAACTCCTACAGTCACACATCAAACCTGGTTCTCCTTCATCTTTTCTTTCCATCCATACTGACTCCACGGCAGACCAAGCCTTGAATGCTAAGCTTAAAAGCCTAGATTTTATTCTGTAGGCAAAAGGGAATCAATAAATACTAAGATGGGAATAAGATCATGAGAGCTTACCTTAAGAAGATTAATCACATAGAGAAGTATAGAAAGCAGGATAATTAATCAGTCCACACACATAATAATGCAAAACTAAAATAGTGGTGATGGCAAAAATAACAGTGATGCTGTGGTGCATATACAAAAGGATATACAGGTAAGATGAAAACAAAAAACAAAAAATGATTGACTATAAAAACAAAACCCCAACAACCACAAGGAGTCAAAGTGGTCACTAAGGTTTCAAGCTTAGGAGACTAAAGGATAGACATAAATTTGGAATACAAAGACAGAGCTGGCATTCCTTTGGCCATAATGGGATGATGTACGAGGGGTACACAGAGGCACCTGGCAGACAGCTGGAAATGCAAGCCTGTAATCTGGGTATAGGAACGTAACTGGAAATGGAGACTGGAAAGATGCTCCCCTACAAGACTAGTAACTCTAGAACTAAACTGAAACTATGATATTGCCAAGGAAGAAAGCAAAGAGGAGAAAGAAGGGATTCAAGGAGGCTCTTGAGGAAATGATGGAATTTTAGGATTTAGGAAGAAGAGCTAAGTAGGTAATCAGAGATCTGAGAAGAATCAGAAATGCACAAATTCAAAGAACCTAAAGACAGAGAAAACCTCAATGAAAAGGTGTCAATGCTAAATGTGGCCAAAAACACTGAGCACCGAAAAAAAAAAAAAGCCACTGAATTTAACAACAAACAGAGCAACTTTCAAGATAGCAGTGAGCATACCAGTCAGGCTCTAAAAAATTAAGCTGAAAATGAGGCAGTAAAGGCCAAGAGTAAAGATTATTCTTTGAAAAATTCTACTATGTTTAAAACAAGAGAAAGAGACATGGGGGAGAACATGGCTGAGGGAAAGATTTCTCAGGATTGGGAAAGACGGCTGTTGGGAAGCCAAAGTGATATATTCAGTGGAAAAATTAAGAGAAAAAGACCTCAGGTCAAGAGACAGAAGCTAAGATCTAGTTAAAGATCCTCTTCCTGAGAGGAGGCATCCAGTCTCAAAGACAGTGTATTTCTCCCCTAGGCTGCAACTGCTCTCCAAGCAGGAAACTGCTTTCCCTGCAGGTGGTGATTTAGCCACTAAGATAAAACCAGAGAGCAAAACTTCTGGGCAGGGCTCATGTAATAAAGTAATTAGGATTTCTGCCTGAGCTGTAAAAATGGACATTTAAAAAGAGGATTAGAGAGACAGATATTCTGCAATGTGTGGTCAACAGAGATGAATCACCTACTTTAAGACCCAAACCTACCATTTGTAATAAGGTTATCAAAATCATACATTCAATCCAAGAAGGTAGTAGAGGAGATAAAAATATAATAGCTTGCTCTCCTCAAGAAATGTACGTTAGGAACTTTTATTACACGCCCAGTGAAGCAGCACACCAAGAAAGTCCCTGAGGTACCAGAAACACACAGAGGCTGGGGCAGAGCTTCCATGAAGGGTTGGCAGGTAGAGAAAAAAGGGAGATGAAAGGATAACTGGGCACAAAGCACAAAGTAGAATGGGCAGGAAAATGGTCACAAACAAGATGAAAAAGTAGCTGCAGAAACAGGAGAAAGGGCAGGAGTAAGGACAGATGAGAAAAAGTAGCATAAATATCCTGCTGGGGTCAACCACTAAACTGATACCCAGCCACCTCTGAACTACTGAACAATGACAACTTATGATTCACACTAATTAAGAGAGCAGAATAAAAAGAATCAGGATAGGAAGTCCATACATGAGAAAAAGCAGGGGTCATTGAGAGTATTCATTCACTCAACGAATATTATGGAGTTATAACTGACAGAATGGTAGGAGAAGACAGCATGTGTTTGAGACCTAAAAAGGCAAAGAGGCTGAGTGGAAAAACAACGGAAGATAGATATTCCAAAGGAAAATATTACTTATAAACAAACACTCTAACTGTAGCTAATTTTCACAGTGGATATGGCCAAACTTCCACCATAACGAACCTACGGAATCAACACCCTTTGGTACTCCGTTGATTTTACTCTAATCGGGAACATGTGTCACTGAGCGCTGTACAGGCAAAGGTACTAAACTTTTCACGTATGTTATTTCATTCAATCCCCACATTACTTCGCTATTGTACCATTTAACAAAGGAGAAAACTAACTGAGGCCCATCTGGTTCTCTAATCACATCATTGGCTGTGTGGTCTCTAATCACATAATTCTGAGGCAGTTCCAAGTATACACACTATGTTTAAATCAATGCTTATTTCCTAAGTTTCAGAGATAAGATACTTTCTCTTCCTTTAATTTGAGGAAAAAGTCTACCTGCTACTGTCCCCAACTCTGAATAACTCACAACACTAGCCAAAAAATAAGTTATTAATTCTCCTCAAACAGTAATAATTATAATACAAATACCAAGAAAAGGCGATTTCTTACTACATTTATAATGGCTGCTTATATTCTTAAAAAGTATAAATGCATGTGGTCCTCCAATTCCAAGGTATTTTATTTAAATTTGCTTCATCCATCAACTAGTGAACCATCATTCTCATCCCCTCTGTACCAGTAACAAAATCAAAGGATTCTACTCCAAAGTCACACAATTTAGGGGCAGGAGCACAGGCAGAAGCAAAACACGGGTTTTTTTCCCCACATAGAGAAGTTAGGGACATAGTTTACTTCTGCAGTCCCGCCCGATTCAAACATTTCAAATGATTCCCAAATGCCTGCTCTAAGTTCAAATTTAGTCCACAATTCAAAATCTATACTATCCGGCCCATCCTTCCTTCTCCCACTTAAAAAAAAGTACCCTTCAGAACTAAGCATAATCCTCTCTCCTCTCCCATTTTGATGACTTTCCTTGTTTCTTCTTAAAATACTCTTTTAAACACATACAAACACTAAATGCTTCCTATGAAAAATAAACTGAAAATCGTATGTCTTTTTTTTTTTTTTTACAGCACCTTGTACTTTTTATAAAAGAACTTTCTACTAGAACTATTTACAAAGTCCTCATCCCTATCTCATCTCTCACACTGAAATACTGACACTTACGGGTAGGATGTACTTCCAACTAATCTCTGTAGTTCTAAGGTACTTAATTCAGGACTTTGCTCCAACATTATTTTTATTTACTGAGCTAATACAACCCCAAGATACGCAGCCAAAAGACACCCTCATTATTTGTCCATGACCCCCCGAAGTAATTTATGAAAATATACAAATATTCCACATGTTCAATGATTCCACATTATACCAATCATCTTGGTTGAAGCCTAAATCTCATGTGCTGTTATCAAGATTACGACAGGCTGTCTCAGCAGTTTTTATACCTTTGTATCTAGAGTAGCACTGTGAAAGATCACGTCATTAGCCCTGAGTTAAAACAGTTTTCTGGGAGTAAATTAACTAACATATCTGCAGTTTCAAAGAATGCAGAGAATAAATATGGTGGCTGAATAAGGGATCATATTACTAAATTAAACAGAAAATTAGAGCAAAAGACCTAAATGAAAAGTTTGTATAGTAATATTCTGTCTCTTGAGTTAAAGCACTGTTTACACATGTGTATTGGCTTCGCAAAAATCAGACGGTACACTTATGAACTGTGCAATTCTCTGTATGTGTATTTCAATAAAATTTAAATGAAAGGGCTCATTTTTGCACCTCCACATCTATATCCTTCCGTTCCTTCAATATGCTTAGTTTCAAACTCTGTATTTTCTAAACCACACAAAAACTACTGTGCCACCATGCGGATTAAAGATGGGAAAGTTAGGCTAAGAATGAACTAAGAAATCCAAACCAGTGTAAATCAAGAAGTAATATCACAATGTTCTTTTTGTATCTGAAGAAATCTTAAGCACAGACTATTTATTATTTTTATTGAACAAGCACTACCTGAGGAGTCAAGTATAAGATTGGGTTAGAGAGAGAAGATTCTGTCTCTAATGTATTTTAAAATAGAATTAAGGTATCATTAATACATTGAAGTGTTATCACCATAAAGGCATAAGGAATGTTTTTATTAGGTTTCTTCTAGTACTGTAATTGCATTTAATACATATAATTCACTTCTCCATTTTGAACTATCAAACCTTTGAATTTATATTTGGAAACAGAGATAAATATAAGATGTATCAAGATGGACACATATTCACTGACTGTGTATTTTTACTCTGGATGCAAAGATATAACAGATTCTCTACATTTAAAATAATATTTAACTTAAAAGAGTATTCTTAAACTTCAGTCTAATACATGCTTACATTAAGTACTGACAAGCTACACCACCATTCTTCACTCCACACAGTACCTATATATATATATTTTTTAATCTTATTTTTGTAGATTCCATCTATGATTCTCAAAGTAAGCCCCATAGTTCATAAAGAAGTGTATCCCTCTTACTTTAATTTCCACAAAATACCAAGGTAAATATTCTCCATTCACAAATATACCCATATTCAGGGAGAACCTGAAATATCTGTCCTGAAGAGCCAAACATACTTCAACTCACAGTGAAGGAACAGGCAGGATACAATTTCTTCTACCACCCCCGCCAAACCTTTAAAGTTTAAAATGAAAAGGATACAGCACCATATGCATGGGCAAAGACAAAAAAACCCAAGAAATGATCTTGTGAAAGACTCCTAAACAAACCCACTGAAACACAATACAACAATGCATCACAATGGCCTAATGTTGGGGTACACAGAAGACACTGTTTAATAACCAGTTTTTCAAAACTGTCCAAGAACCAACAAACACAAATACACATCAGACAGGGAATTAAAGAAAGATTATACACCTTTAATAGCAAACCTCAACTACAGTATTCAAAAAGAATCATTTACAGTAGAAGGATTCTCTAGCTAAGTGAGATACTACTTTTAGCAGAGCCTTTATAAAACTTTAACAGTGTGGGGTGGAAATTATCCTCAAATGTATCATAGCACCCCCTTCAGTTTTTGCAACCAATGTTTTACAAAGTGTGTTCACAGCTTCATACACCCCCGCATTTGCACCAACATGAAGATTCCTGGGCCCCACCTCCCATTTCTGATTCCATAGGTCTGGAGTGAGGCCCGGGAATCCACACACTTCTACTTACTAATGCTTGAAAACTACTGTCCGAAGGGAATAAAAACAGAAAGATACAGGATGCTCCTGGTGATACGGGCCCTTCATTGTGAACCTCGCCTGCTGGACTGTGCTGTAAACAGGATGAGCTCGGAGCTTAGTGAAGTCTTCAAGCCACCCGCCTTCACGTTATGGAGACACACAGGCTCAGAAGTTGAGTTCCTGCAGCCCTTCTGGTTTTCTACCTCATTCCTCATCACTAGCCGCCCCTTCTCCCTAACCTGTGTGCTATCTTTTAGAAGTTACTCTTGTCTCATTTCAAAACACTCTTAGGAGACCACAACCCTGCGTACATGAAAGGCTCTAAGTGCAGGGGGAGAGGCGAGATTCAGGGTACAACACGCACCGCAGGCCACAGGCTTTGTGATGCCTACTGGGGCTGCTCAGACACCTCTTCAGGCAAATTCCCTACTCCTATGCCCTACTCCACAGTGTACAGTCTCTATCAGACATTCACACACGTTTGCTGCATGATGAACAAACAGGTGAGAGGTAATCACATCACGGCTTATCACGCATAGTCTCTGAGTCGGAAAAACCCGAATATCGTCGCTACTTACACTAACAAACTGAATGTCATCTTCATTTTCCTCGGGTGTTGACTCGGACGCCTCAGGCCCAGCTGGAGGGACACATTCTATTATCTATAAAATAAGCCAAAGCACGGTTATCTAGACAACCCCGCACTTACAGATTTTTCCAAAGGGAACCGAAAAACGAAAGCTCTCGAGAAGACCTAACGGAGCCCCAGCCTCCGCGAGCCCGAGGTCGCGTCCGTGGACCGCAGGGGCCCCTCCGCATCCCTTCTCCCGAGGAGCAGGGAGCACGCTCCCCCAAGAGGCAGTCGGCCTCGGAACCCACGCCGCGCCCGCGCCGAGCAGAGGTTCCCGAGCCGGGCCGGGCGGCCATTGTTGCTGAGGCACCCTCGTCCCCCAGGCCCCCAGGCCCGGCCCAGCACCCCCCGGACCCCGCACCACACCGTGCCCAGCCCGCTACTCACCTCCGACCCTGGGTCTCCCATCTCCCCGACAGCCCGCCTGCCGGCACCCGCGCTGCCGCCGTCCCCGCCGCCGCCTCAGCCTCCCCGCCGAACCCGCCGGCCAGCCAGCCACACGCCGCCGTGACCCGCCCCCGCGTGCGTGCCGAGCCGAGGACGCCGCCGAGCCGCCGACACCGCGGGCGGAAAGGGCTGCAAAACCGCTTCCCGAGGAGGAGTGGCCCGCTAGGCCCGCTGTGCCTGGCCTCCCTGGCGCAGTCCCGGCCTCCCTCCTCCGCCGCGCCGGCCGCTGGGAACTATAGTTTCAACAGCACCGAGACCACCCTAAGCGTTACTGGAAAAGAACGGAAGAGGACCCCGAGGCATGGCGCATGCGCTCCTCGAGGCTGACGTCACTGCCGCTCGCCGGGCGGTGGGCTGGCGGGGTTCTGTTTTACAGTAAAGGGCGGGGACGAGGATGGGGAGGAGTGCGTAGGCATGCGTTTCGTGTGGTTGTGGAAGTGACAGGCGGGTGATGGAGACTAATTTATCACTTCTCCTTTTTTCTCCGAAGGGTCGGAGATATGGATGCTTAGCCGAATTCTAAGATCAGTGCAGAAATCTGAGGCAGCCTTACACTGCTCACCTGTTCTCCATCCTCAGTCTCCACTCAGAGCCTGTATTAATACACCTGAGGAGGAAAACTGAGGCCCTGAGCTCCCATCTCCAGGTTGACCTGAAGAAAGCTGGCGAGGCTAGAGAATCCTGGGCCCAGTAGGACAGTAATGTTACAACGTACTTTTTAAAGACGTTCTCAGATAGTATCTTAGTAAAATAGAATAGTTGACTGTTTTCCAGTGTTCACACTCAAAAATCCTGTAAAATAGTTCACTCATGTTCAAATATGTGTTCTCATATTTTTCACTTAACTGCCTTACCAAAAAGCCCCATTTTTTTTTTTACACATCCACAATTGTTAGTAAAGGTTTTGAAAAGACTTTAAGTTGGAAAATTCTTGTAAATCTTAGATGCCTTTTTTGCCTGTCTGCATACATGCCCAACATGTGATTACCTATATTGGTAGTAATTATTGCTTAATAGTCCATATTTCCTTCCAGGGCTTTATGACTTAAGTTGCTTTTCTACTTCGTAAGTTTGAGAATTGTAGAGGCAAATTGAGAATGAGAGACCTGCCTGTTGTGTTCCTTAAAAGCTGTATGTAAATATTTCTAAAACTTTTAAATGTCTAGGCAAAACTTGTATTTAGGATTCTCCTAATGTGCTGGTGAGAGTTCAGTGGAACATTTACATTAACCATTTGCAGGTAGGAGTTAATGTGTAAAACTTGGAAAACAAGAGCCCAAATATGCTCATAACTCTTCATTCCTTGTGCGCTCCCAATACAGGGGGCCAGGGTTCAATCCCAGCCAGGGAATTAGATTCTGCATGCATGCCACAACTAAGAAGTCCCGTATGCCACAACGAAGACCTGACACAGCCAAGGTAGACTGATAGATAGATAGATAGATAGATAGATAGATAGATAGATAGATAGATACTGGTGTTAAGATTGAACCTGTACCATGATTCTCTGAGGAAGGTATTAAAAAAAATTTCTAAAAGCATATTTTTTTAAATGCAAGGCATATATAATATGATCAGAACCACATCAAACCACCAAGCAAACCATGCCTGAAATAGGAACCCGACTTAAGTACTAATAGTAATTTTCTCTGGGGAGCTGGACTATGTGTTAATAAGAAAATCTTTTGAAACCCATTAATATTTAAGCGACATGCCTGTAGTTCCTGTAAGGCCAGTTTTATTTAGCTTGGTGTAGCAGAGGAGAACAAACTATAGGCAAAGCTTGGGAGTCCCTTAATCTTAGGAAATTAAGAAGAGATTGGGTGGGGTGCTTTAAAGGCCAGTCGGTGTGGTAGGGAACTGGTTAGAATTGGAAAAAGCAGAGTTCTTTGCTGATTGGTTCAGGGTTCAAAATGGAAACTTTTAACCATGGGAAAATGTTTTTTATGTTTCACTGTGGATCCATTATTTTGCTTTATGAGTTAAGATCCTGAAGGGAACCCATCAATGGGTTTGGTAACCCCTCAAATTCAGTTCTCTTAGACTTTGTTGGACACAACATTATAATAATTTCCAAATCTACATGTTGATATCCTTCCTTCAACTCATTGAAACAAATAAGTACAGGCTTCAACTTTAGTTTTGATTTCAGCAGTTTTCTATTGACTTTCTAGCTGGTTTTGTTGAGTGATTATTTATAGAACCATCTGTTTGAACATTGGCTGCATCCAGGATTTAAGATTCCAAGTCCTGGTTCTTGACTAAGGGAATGACACCAAGAGGAAATTAAATGCATCAGTAAGTCTCAAACCCTCTTTAAGAATCACTGTTCAGGGAATTCCCTGGTGGTCCAGTGGTTAGGACTCAGCACTTTCAATGCCGGGGCCCCAGGTTCAATCCCTGGTCGGAGAACTAAGATTCCACAAGCCACCTGGCCAAAACAAACAAAAAAGAATCATTGTCCAATATTCATAAATCTCAAAAAAGGGAAAGTATAGCTACCATGAGCCTGTCATTTATTTAAGGAGCATTCAACTTGGGGAAAAGAGTTAATATATACACAGCACCAAATATTATGCTTTAGAAAAGGAACAAATATTTCCAATGCATTTGTATTATTAAGAACCATATTTGGTTTGGAGTAAATGCTCTAAGACCTGGCAACTGGAATGGTCTCTTTAATAAGTTCTGATAAAGTAAGAAATAGATTTATAGGCATTTATTCCAAAATAGAATATTCTTTAGGGAAGAAAAATGGCTCTTAAGATACTTTGGAACCAGTTGTCACAGTCATTTTCTGGGAGTTGTGAGAGCAGAACAAAGAGCATTTAGATCTGAAAGAGTACAAAAGACTATCCACTAGGTCTGTAGTACAATTTCTTTGTTCCTCTCAGGTCTGGAATTCTGTACAAGTGTTGCACACAAGGAAAAGAAGCGCAGGAAAAAAGGGGTGGTTCATTTCTATGGTTGGGTCATATGTACAAGCCACTTTTCTCATCAGAGGAAGCTGTGATAATTACTTCTTCGGGAAAGGAATCCTCCCCTTCAAGCAATCAGGTATTTGCCCTTATGAGTAAACTGGGAACAGTAGTTTGGGGTAACATTACTACATATTGTGAGTAGTATTTGCAAAACTTCCCACCCTCTTTCTAGAAATGTTTGGAGGATCATCTTTCAGTATTTGCTTCATAGCAGTACTACTCCTCCATATAAGGCCACTGAACAAAACTTCTGATGGTTCAACTTGTAGTGGGTCACAAGGGTTTTGGAAACACCATGGACAACCAAAATATTAGAAATGGTTTGTATCTGATAAAGTAATTGGTCTGTGGCACAGTTTAACCGTAGGTATATTTGTTACTATCTTGCTGGCTGGTATTAAGATGTCATAAGTATTAAGATCTATTTAACCTCTTTTATGATAATCTACATGTTAGAATAGTTGTTAAAATTTATTTACTAAAGAGTGACTATGGAGGAATTTAAGGCAAGTATAATATTCTTTCTTCCCACAAACTGAAGGGTGAAAAATCCTAAGCACGAGCAAAACTTCTGTATGATTTCACACTTACAGAAAAATTGCAAGAATAGTATGTTTTATCGTATTCTGTATTTCTATCTACATAGAAATATACACATACTTTTTTCTTTCTGAATCACTGGAGAGTAGGTTGCATATATCATGCCTCCTTATCCCTTAATAGTTCAGTGTGTACTTCCTAAGAATCAGGATTTTCTTTGACATGTGTACTTGTTTTAGTCCTCTTGGGCTGCTTTACTAATTTAGCATAGAGAGGGTGGCTTAAACAACAATTTATTTCTCACAGCCTGGAGGCTGGGAAGTCCCTGATCAAGGTGCCAGCACAATCAGTTCTTGGTTAGAGCCCTCTTCCTGGTTTGCAGACAGTCTTCTTTTACTTTCACAGGGTGGAAAGCAGAGAGAAGCAAGCTCTCTTGTGTCTTTCTTGTAAGGACACTAATCCCATCGTGAGAGCTCCACCCTCATGACCTCATTATCTCCCCCAAACTCCATCTCCAAATACCATCCTAATGGGGATGAATTTTGAAGGGACATAAACATGTAGGCCATGACAGTATTATCATCAAAATTTGGAAATTTAACATGGAATGATCCTTTTTTTCCTAATCTGCAGTCCTTTATCACATTTTATCAATTGTCTACTCCAGGATCACATACTGCATTGAGTTATGTCTCTTTATTCTTCTTTAATTCGGAGCAGTTTTTCAACTTTGTCTTTCATGATATTGATGTTTTTGAATTCCCAAGGCCAAATATTTTATAAAATGCTCCCCAATTTTGGTTCGTCAGATGTTTCCTCATGATTTGATTCATGTTATGCATTACCAGACAAAATAAATCGAAGTGATGCTGAAGTGTTTTAGGTGATCACATCCAGAGACCCATGATGGCTATTTGACCCTCATTGAGGATATTAATTTTAATCACCTGGTCAAGGTATCGCCCCATATCAACAATATGTAATTTCCCCCTTATAAATAATAGGCCATCTGGGGGGATATACTTTTAGACCATTCAAACACTATGCCTCATGAAATGTATTGCCTATATATAGCATATTCTGATGATTTTTGCTTTTCCCAAACTTTACTATGACGTCCACAAAATGATAATATCCCAACTCTACTGTTCTCTCAACTTTTTTTTATTAAGATTTTAATTAAAAATTTTATTGGAGTATAGTTGATTTACAATGTTCTGTTAGTTTCTGCTATACAGCAAAGTGAATCAGTTTTACATATACATATATCCACTCTTTTTTTAGATTCTTTTCTCATATAGGCCATTACAGAGTATTGAGAAAACTTCCCTGTGCTATACATAGGTCCTTATTAGTTATCTATTTTCTATATAGTAGTGTGTATATGTTAATCCCAAACTCCTAACTTATCTCCCCGACCCTGCTTTCCTCCCAGTAACCATTAGTTTGTTTTCTGTATCTGTTTTGACTCTTTTTCTGACTCTATTTTCTGACTCTATTTCTGTTTTGTAAGTTCATTTGTACCATTTTTTTAGATTCCACATATATTTGTCCTTCTCTTTCCGACTTCTGTCCTTTTCTTACTTCACTTAGTATGAAGTAAGGTCACCTCTAGGTCCATCCATGTTGCTGCAAACGGCATTATTTGGTTTTATGGAATATTACTCAGCCATAAAAAAAGAACGAAATAATGCCACCTCTCAACTTTTTTCAGCTGGCATTCTTCTGTAAGAGTCTTACCTTTTCTTTTAAAATAACGTTTTATAAATTTATTTTTGGCTGTGTTGGGTCTTCGTTGCTGTGCACGGGCTTTCTCTAGTTGCAGTGTGCAGGCTTCTCATTGTTACGGCTTCTCGTTGCAGAGTGTGGGCTCTAGGCGCGCAGGCTTCAGTAGTTGTGGCACATGGGCTCAGTAGTTGTGGCTTGTGGGCTCTAGAGCTCAGGCTCAGTAGTTGTGGCACACAGGCTTAGATGCTCCACATGGCATGTGGGATCTTTCTGGGCCAGGGCTCAAACTCGTGTCCCTTGCACTGGCAGGTGGATTCTTAACCACTGTGCCACCAGGGAAGCCCTGAAATAATTTTTCATGTATTAATTCATTTCTAACCTTTCATTGAATGATTTTTTGATGTTTGTACAGAGTGCAGATACAGTCACATCAAGAGCCTTCCTAGCATGTTACCTGGTAATCACTGTGGATACTAGGGGTTCAGAATATCAGAGGTCATTGATTCACAACTTCCTGTGCATCTACTTTTTCTACCTTGTGACCTGTAACACTTGTTTTAGATGTAGCTTGGCCATGCCATATATCTATGTTCTGATTAGTATTTTTTTCTTTAGAGACAATTTTACATTCACGTGCAGTTTTAAGAATACAGAGTACTTGTGACATGATGATGTGCAGAGCTATGCTGATGTGGACAAATGATGTCACCTGTCATTCCAGTAAACACATGTTACTGGATTCCATCCCTCAGCCACTGCAGTGCACACTGAGGGGAATTCAAGGTGGAGAAAAAAAGGGTACTGGCCCTAGATCGGTAAGATGTATATTGAAGGAATAATTTCAATGACCCAAGATTCTTGCATCTTCCCATACATAAAAGAGCACTGAAATCATTAACTTGAGATGTCTTTTTTTGTGTGATTAGCAGTTACCTTGTGATCTTTGCTACATTTTTTTTTTTTCAGCAAAAACTCCTACATATCCTGGCTCTCCTCTCGCCTCTTTGGAACAGTTCCTCAGAGCTATCTGAGTGGCTGTTTCCCCAGGCTACAGTCCTCAGTAAGGTCCCCAAATAAAACATGTAACTTGAAACTTTTTAGGATGTGTTTCGTGTTTTTTCTGTCAATAATTTTGGCAACCAATGAAGAGACCCAGAGCAGACTTCTCTCTTTTGCCTAAACTCGATGAGGATCCAGAGCCTGGGTACCAGCAGAGGCCTCTTGTGCCCATCTGCCTCCTCTGAGGGTCCAGATAAATTTGAGTGAGTCTCTCCTGTGTCTCTAACCTCCCATTGTTGGCTCATGATCCTAAGTTTTGTTTGGTGGTATTAAACTCCTCACTGGAGTAACAGGTTTCCTTGAACTTAGGTACCTGGGTTATCCACCGTTGAAAGACACTGGGAAGATTTTATTATGTTCATACAGAATTTATACTTACAAGTACTTGCTTAATTGGGAATTAAATGAAATCTTGCCCTAATAATGGCCAAAGCCAAAAATAAATGAATTAATTAATTAATTTAAAAAAAATTAGGAGTGGTTATCATTATTTATTTATTTAGCTGCGTTGGGTCTTTGTTGCTCGTGCAGGCTTTCTCTAGTTGTGGCAAGCAGGGGCTACTCTTTGCTGTGGTGTGCGGGCTTCTCATTGTGGGGGCTTCTCTTGTTGTGGAGCACAGGCTCTAGGCACACGGGCTTCAGTAGTTGTGGCACACGGGCTCAGCAGTTGTGGCTCGCGGGCTCTAGAGTGCAGGCTCAGTAGTTGTGGCACATGGGCTTAGTTGCTCCACAGCATGTGGGATCTTTCCAGACCAGGGCTCAAACCTGTATCTCCTGCATTGGCAGGCGGATTCTTAACCACTGAGCCACAAAGGAAGTCTGGGAGTGGTTAACTTTAAAAAACAACAACAACAAAAAAGCAGTCAACAGAAACTGCCTGTGAGAACAGATTTGTAAGAAAAAGATGCCAAATCAGCCATTATATACACATTCACAGAACTACAGGAAACATGATTAAGAAGTAAATAAAGGTATGATGGCAATGTTACATCAAATAGAAAATATCAATAAAAGATAAAAATTATACAAAAAGATGGAACTTGTAAAGTACAACAAATGAAAATTTTAAAAAATCACTTCATAAACTGGACTTCACCAAAACTAAAAACTTTTGTGCTTCAAAGGACACCATCAAGAAAGTGACAAGATAACCCAAGAAATGGGAGAAAATATTTGCAAATCATATATGTGATAAGAGACTTGTATCCAGAATGTAAAGCTATACAAAGATATATAAAGATGTACAATGATCAATAGGCACATGAAAATATGCTCAAATCATTAGTCATCAGGTAAGTGCAAATCAAAACCAGAATGAGATACTACTTCACACCCACTTGGATAACTGAGATTAAAAAGTCAGATAACAAGAGTTGACAAGGATGTGGAGAAACAGTAACCCTCATGGTACTGCTAGGGGAATGTAAAATTTTGCAGCCACTTTGGAAAGCAGTGTAGCAATTCCTCAAATGATTAAACGTAAGAGTTAACATATGATCCAGCAATTCCCCTCTTAGATATATACCCGGGAGAAGTGAAAACATATGTTCATACAAAAACACTTCCAAGAATGTTTATAGCAGCATTATTCATAATAGCTAATAGGTGAAAGCAAGGCAAACATTCATCACTTGATGAATTAATAAATAAAATGTAGTATATGCACATGCAATGGAATATTATTCATGCACAAAAAGAATGAAGTGCCAATACATACTACAAGATGGATGAACCCTTAAAATGTTATGGTAAGTGAAAGAAGGCAGTCACAAAATACCACCTCACTGCACTTCCCAGCCCATGATGCATGCCTGCTGGTGTGTGTGGCAACTGGGGGCTGAAACTCAGGCTTCAGTGGACAGACCCAGGGAGAGGACTCAGTTTGGCTGTGCGAAGACAGTCCGAAGGGCCTAGAATGTGGTCCAGGCTGCAACTGGGGGTGTGTGCAGGACACAGCCCAGGTCCATCATGCGAAGGGAGGGGCAGGCTCCACCATAGCAGTGTGTTCACAGGGGAATGCAGGCAATCGGCTCAGACTTCAGCCCTGTCTCCATGTGTGGACAACCTTCCAGAGCTTGTGCATTCCAAGAGCTCGGAGGGGTGGAGCTCATGAAGAAGAGGGAACATTCCTAAAGTCATTCTATGTAACCACCATCACCTTGGTACCCAAACCAGACAAAGACACTACCAAAAAATTACAGGCCAGTATCTTTGACAAATATAGTTAGAAAAATCCTCAAAAAAATATTAGCAAACCGAATCCAACAACACATAAAAATGATCATATACCATGATCAGGTTGGATTCATTCCAGAGCCACAAGGATGGTTCAACATTATGCAAATCAATCAACGTGATACGCCAAATCAAAAAAAGAAATGACAAAAACCACATGATCATCTCAATAGATGAGAAAAAGCACTGATAAAATTCAACATCTATTCACAATAAAAACTGTCACCAAAGTGGCTATATAGGGAACATACCTCAACATAATAAAAGCTATCTATGCCAAACCAAGAGTCAACATAATACTCAACAGTGAAAAGCTGAAAACCTTCCTGCTAATATCTGGAACAAGACAAGGATACCCACTTTCACCACTTTTATTCAACATAGCGTTGGAAGTCCTAGCCACAGCAATCAGACAAGAAAAAGAGATAAAAGGTATCCAAATTGGAAGCAAAGGGCTTCCCTGGTGGCGCAGTGGTTGAGAGTCCGCCTGCCGATGCAGGGGACATGGGTTCGTGCCCCGGTCCGGGAAGATCCCACATGCCATGGAGCGGCTGCGCCCGTGAGCCATGGCCACTAAGCCTGCGCGTCCGGAGCCTGTGCTCCACAACGGGAGAGGCCACAACAGTGAGAGGCCCACGTACCGCAAAAAAAAAAAAAATTGGAAGGAAAGAGGTAAAACTGTCAATATATGCAGATGACATGATACTCTCTCTAGAAAACTATAGCCTCAACACAAAAACCTATTAGAACTGATAAACAAATTCACCAAGGTATTACGATACAAGATTAACATACAAAAAGCTGTTGTACTTCTTTACACTAACAATGCAACAACAGAAAGAAAAAGTAAAAAAAACCAACCCTTTTAAAAATCACATCAAAAAGAAATAAAACACATAGGAATAAAACTGACCAAAGAGGTGAAAGACAGACGCTGAGAACAATGAAACACTGATAAAGGGAACTGAAGATGATTCAAAGAAATGGAAAGATAACTCATGAGCTTGGATTGGAAGAATTAACATTGTTAAAATGACCATACTACCCAAAGCAACCCACAGATTTAATGTGAACCCCATCAAATTACCCATGCCATTTTTCACAGAACTAGAACAAATAATCCAAAAATTGATATGGAACCACAAAAGACCCAGAATTGCCAAACCAATCCTGAGGAAAGAGAACAAAGCTGGAGGCATAACCCTTCTAGACTTCAGACAATACTACAAAGCTAGAGCAATCAAGGCAGCATGGTACGGGCACAAAAACAAACATATGGATCAATGGAACAGAATAGAGAGCCCAGAAATCAACCCACACACCTAAGGTCAATTAATCTTCGACAAAGGAGGCAAGAATATGCAATAGAGAAAAGACAGTGTCTTCAGCAATCAGCGCTGGGAAAACTGGACAGCTGCATGTAAATCAATGAAGTTAGAACACTCCTTCACACCATACGCAAAAATAAGCTCAAAATAGTTTAAAGACTTGGGACTTCCCTGGTGGTCTGGTGGCTAAGACTCCGTGCTCTCAATGCAGGGGGCCCGGGTTTGATCCCTGCTCAGGGAACTAGATCCCATATGCCACAACTGAGAGTTCACATGCCATAATTAAAGATCCCACATGCCACAACTAAATCCTGCATACTGCAACAAAGATCCTGCACGTGACAACAAAGATCCTGCGTGCCGCAACTAAGACCCGACACAGCCAAATAAATACATAGATGTTAAAAAAATAATTTAGAATCTTGGGGTGGAGTCAAGATGGTGGACTAGGAGGATGTGGAATTCACATCTCTGCACAACTAGTGCACCTACCAGGCACTGGTGGGGAACCACAGACAACTAAAGGAATGGGAAGATGCCCAAGCGACTGGGCAGGATGTTGGGGGAGGGAGGGGGGAGGAGAAGTAGAGGTGGGATGGGACCAGCAGCCCTGAGGAGCAGTTGGGGGAGGGGAGGGGTTCCCACGCCCAGAGGGAAACAGGGGAGACCCTGGAGAGGGCAGAGAATCAGAAGGGAATGAGGCCAGCATTTACCCTGCCCACTTGGGCCCTGGGGAGCCTGCTGAGGTCCTGGGCCTGATCCTCTGCCCATCAAGACCTCCTCCAGCCACGTGGGTCCTGTGGGAGTGGGAGGGAGAAAGGGGGAGAAAAACTAAAAGCTGGCCGAATTGGACCAGCACCCATGAGGGGCAGCTGGGTGGAGGGGAAGGGTACCATGCCTGGAGCGGCTCACCCACAATTAGGGATCAATGGGGACAGGGGAGACCCTCAGGAAAGCAGAGGATCGGAAGGGAGTGCAGTTAGAGTTTTCCCTGGCCACTTGAGCCCTGGGGAGCCTGTTGAAGTCCCGGGCCTAATCTGGGACCAATTACAAGTATTGAAATTGAATCTGTGATTTAAAAATTCCCAACAAACAACACTCCAGGACCAGATTGCTTCATAGGCAAATTCTATCAAACATTTAGAGAAGAGTTAACACTGATTCTTCTCAAACTCTTCCAAAAAACTGCAGAGGTAGAAACACTCCTAAACTCATTCTACAAAGCCACCACCACCATGATACCTAAACCAGATAAAGATATCACAAAAAAAGAAAATTACAGACCAATATCACTGATGAACATAGATGCAAAAATCCTCAAAAAATACTAGCAAACAGAATCCAATACAGGACCTAATAAAGGCCATATACAACAAACCCACAACAAACATCATTCTCAATGGTGAAAAACTGCAAGTATTTCCTCTAAGATAAGGAACAAGACAAGGATTAAAGACCTAAATGTAAGACCAGACACTATAAACTTAAAACTCTTAGAGAAAAACATAGGAAAAACACTCTTTGACATAAACCACAGCAAGATCCTTTTTGACCCACCTCCTAGAGTAATGAAAGTAAAAACAAAAATAAACAAATGGGACCTAATTAAACTTAAAAGTTTTTGCACAGCAAAGGAAATCAAAAACAAGATGAAAAGACAACCCTCAGAATGGGAGAACATATTTGCAAATGAAGCAACGGACAAAGGATTAATCTCCAAAATATATAAACAGCTCATGTAGCTCAATATTAAAAAAGCAAGCAACCCAATCAAAAAATGGGCAGAAGACCTATAAATAGACATTTCACCAAAGAAGACATACAAATGGCAAAGAGGCACATGAAAAGATGCTCAACATCACTAATTATTAGAGAAATGCAAATCAAAACTACAATGAGGTATCACCTCATACCAGTCAGAATGGCCATCATCAAAAAGTCTACAAACAATAAATGCTGGAGAGGGTGTGGAGAAGAGAGAACCCTCTTGCAATGTTGGTGGGAATGTAAATTGATACAACCACTGTGGAAAGCAGTATGGAGGTTCCTTAAAAAACAAAAAATAGAACAACCGTATGACCCAGCAATTCCTCTACCGGGCATATACCCTGAGAAAACCATAATTAAAAAAGAGACAGGTACCCCAATGTTCATTGCAGCACTATTTACAACAGCCAGGACATGGAAACAACCTAACTGTCCAACGATAGATGAATGGATAGAGATGATGTGGTACATATATATACTGGAATATTACTCAGAGATAAAAAGTAACGAAATTGGGGGGCTTCCCTGGTGGCGCAGTGGTTGAGAGTCCGCCTGCCGATGCAGGGGACACGGGTTCGTGCCCCAGTCCGGGAGGATCCCACATGCCGCGGAGCGGCTGGGCCCGTGAGCCATGGTCGCTGAGCCTGCGCGTCTGGAGCCTGTGCTCCACAACGGGAGAGACCACAACAGTGAGAGGCCCCCATACCGCAAAAAAAAAAAAAAAATAGTAACGAAATTGGGTCATTTTTAGAGATGTGGATGGACCTAGAGTCTGTCATACAGAATGAAGTAAGTCAAAAAGAAAAAAAACAAATATCATATATTAACACATATATATATGTGGAATGTAGAAAAATGGTACAGATGAACCTATTTTCAGGGTAGGAACAGAAGCGCAGAGGTTGAGAACGGACGTGTGGATGCAGTGGGGGAAGGGGAGGGCGGGAAGAATTGGGAGATTAGGTTTGACATAAACACCCTACCATGTGTAAAATAGATAGCTAGTAGGAACCTGCTGTATAGCACAGGGAGCTCAGCTCGGTGTTCTGTGATGACCTAGATGGGTGGGATGGGGCAGGGGGAGGGAGGTCAAAGATAGAGGGAATATATTTATACATATAGCTGATTCACTTGACTGTACACCAGAAACTAACAAAACACTGTAAAGCAAGTATACTCCAATAAAAAAATTATTTGATAAAAAAAATGTTAATCCCACCCCCCCCAAAAATAGTTTAAAGACATAAATATAAGACATGAAAGCATAAAACTCCTAGATGAGAACACAGGCAAAACATAGTCTGACATGAAATATAGCAATGTTTTCTTAGGTCAATCTTCCAAGGCAGAAGAAATAAAAGCAATAAACAAATGGCACCTAATCAAACTTATAAGCTTTTGCACAGCAAAGGAAACCATAAGCAAAAGGAAAAGACAACCTATATACTGGGAGAAAATATTCGCAAACAATGCAACTGACAAGGGCTTAATTTCCAAAATACACCAACAGCTCATACAACTCAATATCAAAAAGCCAAACAACCCAATCAAAAACTGAGAAGACCTAAATAGTCATTTCTCCAAAGAAGACATACACATGGCAAACAGGCACATGAAAAGAAGCTCAACATCATCAATTATTAGAGAAACGCAAATCAAAACTACAATGAGGTACCACCTCACACCAGTCGGGATGGCCATCATCATTTACAAATAATAAATGCTGGAGACTTCAATTAAAAAAAAAAAAAAAAGAACTCCAATAAATGCTGGAGAGGTGTGTGGATAAAAGGGAACGCTCCTACACTATTGGTGGGAATATCAATTGGTGCAGCCACTATGGAGAACAGCATGGAAGTTCCTTAAAAAACTAAAAGTAGAGTTAGCATATGATTCAGCATCCCACTCCTGGGCATATATCCAGGGGAAATTCTAATTTGGAAAGATACATGCACCCCTACGTTCAAAGCAGCACTATTCACAACAGCCAAGACGTGGAAGCAACCTAAACGTCCATCAACAGAGGAATGGATAAAGAAGATGTAGTGTATATATACAATGGAATATTACTCAGTCATAAAAGAGAATGAGATGATGCCATTTGCAGAAACATGGATGGACCTAGAGATTATCATACTAAGTGAAGTAAGTCAGAGAAAGACAAATATATGATATCACTCATTTGTGGAATCTAAAAGAAAAAAAAGATACAAATGAACTTATTTACGAAACAGAAACACATTCACTAACATAGAAAACAAACTTATGGTTACCAAAGGGGAAGGGGTGAAGGGATAAATTAGGAGTTTGTGATGAACAGATACACATACATTATATATATATAATAATATACATTATTATATAGTAATATATAAAATAGATAAACAACAAGGTCCTACTGTATAGCACACGGAGCTATATTCAATATCTTGTAATAATCTATAATGGAAAAAAATCTAAAAAAGTGTATATATGTAAAACTGAATCACTTTGCTGTATATATGAAACTAACATGACATTACCGATCAACTATACTTCAATAAAACAAAACAAATAACAGAAAAAAATGTTTACAGCAACAACCTACAAAATATAAAAAACGTAGGATTTAAATTCGTGTGTAAGACCTATATGAAAAAAATGCAAATATTTACTAAAAAAAGAAAAGCTATAATTTAAACTGAACTTGTTCCTGAATTGGAAGAATCAGTTTTGCAGAGATATAACTTCTTTCTCAATTTGAAAACTATTTAAGTGTAATTCCAATCAAAATGATCATAAAACTAATCTGGGGGCTTCCCTGGTGGCACAGTAGTTAAGAATCCCCCTGACAATGCAGGGGACACGGGTTCGAGCCCTTGTCCGGGAAGATACCTCGTGCCGTGGAGCAACTAAGCCCTTGCGCCACAACTACTGAGCCTGTGTGCCACAACTACTAAAGCCCATGTGCCTAGAGCCCGTGCTCTGCAACAAGAGAAGCCACTGCAATGAGAAGCCCACACCACCACAAGAGTAGCCCCCACTCATCACAACTAGAGAAAGCCCGCACACAGCAACGAAGACCCAACGCAGCCAAAAATAAAAAACAAAACCTCATCTGGACTAATAAACTTATAAAAATAGTCAAAATATTCTTAAAAAACAAAGAATTTTGAGTTATAATTATCAGGTGTTATAACCTCTAGTAATTAAGACATTAAAATGGCAAATTAAAGCATGATTTCATTTCATTTCTCCCGCAATTTTTTTTTCAAGATGAATATAAAAAAATAAATAAGTCCACAAAGACAGCAACAGAGATTTTTCTTTTGTCTTCATCATCTTGGGAAGTAATCTGGGATTTTGAGAGGTCATTTTACATGTATAACTACCATTTATAGAATGATTACTCCATGCCAGGTGCTGTATTTTGCATCTTACACATATAACTTCATTTGATCCATACAACCTTACAGTGTATTATCTGGTATTATCTGCATCAGCCATTTGAAAAAATGTTGTGAGAAATTAAATAGAGTAGTAACTGATTTCACAGGGCAGAGGAAGCAAACCAGTTTGCCCCAGAAAACCCAGGAGGGGCTCAGAACTGACCTGGTATAATGGATGATGTAGATAAGGTTCCATATAACAAAGATAGGTTGAAAGACTGCATGCAGGAGCCATAAATCCCTCCTCCTACACATCTCCACATCTCTACTCACAAGACATTCTCTGCATTAAGTTAAAAGGAGACATCCAGGGCCCAGGACACCAGGTGCAGTTGTGGGCATGAGTGAGAGCTGAAAAGAGAATTCACTGAAAGTCTGTTTTGGGAACACGGTCACTTCCAGCCCCCTTTTGCTGTCACATGTGCAAAGTATTAACAGCCGGAAGAACCACAGGATCTTCTGGAGAGCAATGCAGCACCAAACAAAGGACTCAGTCTCAAGACTGATACATAGGATAACTACCCAAACAGACAGCTTTCTACCCAGCGATTCAAGAGTGAAGTTCCCCATAACATTTAAATATGAAAGAACATCCAAGGATCAAATGGAAAGGCCCTGGAGAGAAAAAGTAAATCTAAGGTAACAAGAAAAAGAGATCTTGGTTCCGTGAAACAGATACTGCCCAGAAAATAATATTTAAAAGAATTTTTTTCTAGAGGGATAAAGGGCATCCAGAAATAAACATAGTATTTTAATGAAAAAGAAATAATCAGGGAACAAGAAATAGGTCTTGGAAATTCGAGTTTTGACAGTTGAAATTAAAAATTCAATAGATGACTGGAATTTACATAGGCAAGGAAATGTCTCAGAAACAGAAAAAGCAGCTTGGGAGACTCACAAAAAATTGCAGAAAAAGATATAAGACAGAGATTCAGTTCAAGGTAACTGGATTTCCAGGATAATTGGACTTCCAGAAAGAGATAAACTGAAGGGTGGGAGAACATTATAATTTGTATAAAAAGTAATAAAATAAATTTTCCCAGATTTGAGAGATCCATCATGTACCCAGTACAATAAATTTAAAAAGCTAAACAACAGGCACATGTTCTTCCAATTCCAGTATATCAGAGACAAAGATTACAAGAGCCCCAAGGAGTATGAGGACACAGGTTCTGAGTAAAAGGAGAATCAGAGTTGCACTGGGCATCCAAATAGCAACAGTAGATGTAACTCTGGTATAAACGCTGGTAACCTTGCTACCTCTCTACTCCTCCTCTGAGAAAGCAAACAAAACAATGAGGAAAAATAACAAATAAGTAACCAAATAAAGATTCTTTTTAAATGCCCCACTTTCTCAGCAAATAGGTGACAGAAAAAATGTGCAAAACTCTAAAGAAACACGGACTTGCCTGGTGGCAACAGTGGTTAAGAATCCGCCTGCCAATGTAGGGGACACAGGTTCAAGCCCTGGTCCGGGAAGATCCCACATGCCACGAAGCAACTAAGCCCGTGCACCACAACTAAGTCTGCGCTCTAGAGCCTGCGAGACACACTGCTGAGCCCGCGTGCCTTAGAGCCCGTGCTCTGCAACAAGAGAAGCCACTGCAATAAGAAGCCCGCACACCACAACAAAGAGTAAGCTCCCTGCTCGCTGCAACTAAAGGAAGCCTGCGTACAGCAACGAGGACCCAACACAGCCAAAAAGAAATATAAATAAATAAAATAAAAACTCTAAAGAAACGCAATTAAAATTAAACAGAAAATGCAAAGGAAATGTCAATGGGCCTCATAAGTGGCAGATCTCAGAAAGTACCAGGCAAGTATACTTCCTGAAAGGCAGAAACTCCTCCAGAAATGCAAAATCTAGAATCTGTAAATCTAACAACTGAGGGGGGAGGTGAGCTGAGCTTCAGCAGAAGTCAGATGCAGAGAGAACAGGCACAGAGAGTATTTGGAGGGCTCCCGGCAGCAGATCTCAGAAAGGTCCAGCAAAAACATACCCCCTGAGGTGCAGGGCTCATCTGGAAGAGCAGGGGCTCTGTCCTCTGTCTGCTGTGCTGGTGAAGGACCTGGGGATGCAGGACCAGTGACAAGTCCTCTCCGACTGAGCCTGGGTCAGACGACAGAGGAAGCAGGGCTACACAAAACATTCCTCAGAAGAGCCACAGCAGCCAGAGTCAGTGGTCTCTGTGAAGCAAAGAGGGCCCCTCCTATCATCCACAAACCCAGATGCAAATAGCTGAGCTGGGAAAAACCAAGTCATTAAGAAACAAGTGTTCATGAAAGGCTATGGCACAGCATCGGTAAGTGATTTTATAAGAAAAAATGTGGGAAAGAGCTGCAAAATTGTCAAACGCAAGAAAGCCATTCACAGAAAAACATTGCCATAGAACAGATGAAAACACTGAGTGCACATTCCAGCACAGGGTAGAACTCTCTGTGAGACTGTCATCTCCACGGAGGACGCAGAACACAGGGCAGGAACTCAGATGTTAATAAATTTTTCTTTGGCACTTTGTTGCACTAACTATAGACTTAGGAAGTCCTTTTCCTTTAGAGAACATAAAAATATCCACCAGTTTACTTTTCTGTTATGGCTTCACTTTTAGCTCTTTACTCCATCTTTAATTTTTTTCTGGAATTTGGTTTGAGGCAGGAATAGACTTAAATTTTTTCAGTATACCTATTTTATTTTGGGATGGGGAAATGCGTATTTCCAAGAAACGATATTGCATGCTCATGGGCCTGCTAGAAATTCTCTGGTTTGATGCGTCACTTGTACTGAGGGTGGAATCTACTTGCAGCTTCTTCACGAGTTTGTGCTCCGATCAGCACAGCCCAGCGATGTCATGGGTGTCTCCCAGCCTGTCACTGCACCTGTCCTTGTGCTCACTGCCAGGGAGGCTGCAGAGTCTCCAACAAGATCCAACGTTAAGACTTACAACTGAAGGTGCTTTTGTTTCAGGTAACTGTAAAACCCATAAAAAGCAAATTTAAAAAAACAGGGCAAATTTATGGCAGTTTTATAATACTTTTAATAGTTACATGTTATTTTTATATCTATTTTTATATTAGTAGATATCTACTATATCTACTTTTGCTCAAAAATGCAAATTATTAGTAACTATTATTCATGAGGAGAATTGAGAACTGTATAATTTATTCAGAGGAATTCCACCATAGAAACTAAAGTATTTTAGATATATTTTTATCTCAAGTGACATTAAAAAAAAAGTATTACAGAAGTTTTAAAACACAAAGTAAAATGAACCCCTAGTACACCCATACATAACCATCATCTTTAAAAAGTTATCAACTATTCTGTCATTCTTCAAGTCACATTTATTGATTGCTTGTTAAGTTTCTGGAAAATGTCCAAGCCTCCCTTACCTCATTTAAAGCTAACAAACCCAACGAACGAGGTTGTGGCAGAATTAGTGTGAAGCTAACAGTTTACTTGCATTGGATACCTTCCAACAAAGGGGCCCTAGAAATATGTTCACATGGTTATGTTTTTGTAAAATTTGCAAAAATCACACATTTTAACCATTAAGAGCGCTGTCTCTTTCCACTTCAACTGCTCCTTTGTGCCTTCTCCTGCTCCTCCACAAAGTGGCAGTGAGCACTTCTAAGATTTTATTAAGGGTTGACTGGGATATACTTTTGTGTTTTGTAATCTCTTCCATGTGTAATTAATTACGTTATTGCTGGCCATCTCAGTTTGGGATGTGTTCTAGAAATACTCTGAATGTGGTCAACTTGAAGAATATTTAAGAGCACTCACTCTGTAGAAAATTTAAAATGCACCAAAATCTTACAGCTCAGATTTCAAAGAAACTCAATAGAAGTTTCCTCAAATTTGACAACAATCAAAAAAAATTACACTGTATTACTAACAAACGGTTGAGAATTTGAAAGAAACCTCTGTAAACTGTCAAAAATAAAAAGCAAATTTCCATCAACTATGTTAAAAGATACTCAAAATGAGCTTCCTATTACTCCTATTACTATAGAAAAGTATATTACAAAGTTGTCAAATGAAAAGACAATATGTATGCTTATCTTGGCCTAAATAATATTTCAAATTGCATCTAATACTGTATTCATAGTTTTGTGGGGGTTTTCTTAAACAGCTTGCCAAATTCAATAAGCAATAAGCCCCACAAAACCTGGAACCATTTATGAGGTTAGTATATTATCCTTGTTGAAAGATCAGTTCTTCAAGGTCATGTAGATATTAAAAGGCAGAACATGACTTAAAATCACAGTTTCAATAGTAGTAAATACAAAAAACGATATGGCTAAGTGTTGGTTATCTGTTCATGACTCTGTGATTATGGCAATTCATTTAACCTCTTGGAACTTCAGTTTCGCTGTGTACAAAAAAGAGATCCTATTAGATCATCTTTAAGTCGTCCCTTCAAGACTAGACCAATGACAGCTACCTTGAACTCAGTACTGGGTGGAGGACACAGTCTATCACAGGGCATGGGGCATGGGTTGCTAGGCTCTTGGACACGTTAAAATTTGTAGAAATTTGGTGATTTTTTGGTTTATATTCTTTCCTAATAATGACTATAGGAAAACAGCCAGCCCCACCCCCCCACCAAAAGGAATATATAGGGGTAAAGAAGTGTAATTACACTTAGGGTTCTGTTGAGTTAACCAGCCTAGAAGAGAAAAAAATACAGCCGTATACTACTGGGCAGTGCTGTATTTGACTAACTCATGAAGTATGTCTAGATGAGGGTTTTTTCTTTTTTAATTGAATTTATTTTTGAGATAATTTAGATTCACATGCAGTTGTAAGGATTTCAATACCCAGAGACACCATGTATCTTCTTCTCAGTGTTCCCTTGGTGAATCTTGCAAAACTATAGTACAATATCACAACCAGGATACTGAGTGACAGTCAAGATACAGAATATTTCCATCACCACAGATCCCTACCACTGTCCTTTTACAGTCACACTCACTTCCCTGACATCCTCACCACCTCCTTAACCTCCTTAACTCCTTAATCTTAAGAATTTTGTCATTTCAAGAATGTTATACAAATGGAATCCTACGATACGTAATCCTCTGAGATTGACTTCTGTCGCTCAGAATTAAGTTGTTTTAAATAACAAAAATCTGTTCCTCCTTACTGCTGAGTAGTACTCTATGCTCTGGAAGCACCACAGCACTCTTGTGCATGTGGATGTTTGGTGGTTTCAGCACCATCTGTTGAAAAGACTACCCTTTCTTTGTTGAATTGCTTTTGCTCCTGTCAAAGGTCAGCTGATTGTATGTTTGTGGATCCATTTCTGGGTCCTGTGTTCTGTTCCATTATCTATTTGCCCACTCTGTCACTACCAAACTGTCATTTTTGGTGAGTCATGAAGCTGGGTAGTCACTCCTCCAACTTTGCTCTTTTTCTTCAATACGGTGTTGGCTATTCTGGGTCTTTGCTTTGCCATATAAACTTTAGAATCAGTTTGTTGATATCCACAAAGTAACCTGCTAGAATTCTCATCTGGATTACACTGAATCTACAAATCAAACTGGAAGAACTGATATCTTAACAATATTGAGTCTTGCTATCCATGAACCCAGAATATCTCTCTACTTACTTAGATCTTCTTGGATTTCTTTCTTCAGAATTTTAGTTCTCCTCATACATTTCTGTACACAATTTTTCCTTACATATATATTTCCTAACACATATATTCCCTTACACATATTTTGTTGGATTTATACCTAAATATTTCTTGTAGAAAACACACAGTTGGTTCTTACTTTTTTTAATCTACTCGACAATCTCTTTTAATTAGTATATTTTGACCATTCACATTTAAAGCGACTATTGGGGGAATTCACTGGTGGTCCAGTGGTTAGGACCCTGTACTCCCACTGCAGGGGGCCCAGGTTCAATCCCTGATTGGGGAACTAGGATCCTGCAAGCCGTGTGGTGTGGCCAAAAATAAAAATAAAGTGACTATTGGTATAGACAGATTAACATATACTACATTTGTAACTTTTCTACATGTTACCTTGTTCTTCCTTCTTTTTTTTGTTTTTTTAAAAAAATATTTATTTCATTTATTTTTTTGGCTGCGTTGGGTCTTCGTTGCAGCACGCAGGCTTCTCTCTAGTTGAAGTGTGCAGGCTTTCTCTCTCTAGTTGTGGTGCAGGCTCCAAAGCACGTGGGCTCTGTAGTCTGCGGCTCGTGGGCTCTCTCGTTGAGGCGGGCGAGCTCAGTAGTTGTGACGTGTGGGCTTAGCTGCCCCACAGCACGAGGGATCTTAGTTCCCCAACCAGATATCAAAACTGTGTCCCAGTCACTGGAAGGCAGATTCTTTATCACTGGACCACCAGGAAGTCCCCTTTTTTTTGTTTTTGCTTTTGTTTTTGTTTTCCAATCTTTTCTCCCTTCTCTGGTTTTAATTGAGCATTTTATCTTCTTTATCTTCTTAGCATATCAATTATACTTTAAAAATTTTTTAAATTTTATCTTCTTAGCATATCAATTATACTTTAAAAATTTTTTAAAAATATTTTAGTGGTTTCTCTTAGTGTTTGCAACATATATTTACAACAAATCTAAGTCCACTTTCAAACAACACAATACTGCTTCATGCTTACCCTTTTTACTTACTATATTTTCTTCCTTCCTGATGTTCCCAGATTCCTCCTTTAATCGTTTGTTTACAGAACTTCCCTTAAATGTTCATTTTAGCATTGGTCTGTTGATGACAAATTTCCTTAGTTTTCCTTCACCTGAGAATGTTTTGATTTCTCCTTCATTCCTGAAAGATATTTTCACCAGATAATCTATGTTGACAGTTCTGTCAGTATTTGAAAAATGTTGTGCCTCCTTCTGGCCTCTTCTATTTTTCTCTATATGTAAGGTGCCTTTCTTCCTCAGTGCTGTCAAGACTTCTGTCTTTAGTTTTACAAAATCTGACTTTGTAACTGGTGTGTATTTCTTAAATACACTCAGCTTCTTGAATTGAGATTTGTCTTTGCTCAATGGGGAAAGTTTTCAGACAATGTATCTTACTTTTCTAGCCCTGCCCTCCTCCTTTCCTTCTGGTTCTCTGATGACATGAATATTAGCTTCTTTGTTATAGTCCCACAGGTACCTGTGGCTGGATTCTTTTTTGCCCCAGTCTATTTCCTCTCTTGTTCAGATTGTGTAATTTCTATTGTTTACCTTCAACTTCACTGATTCCTTCCTCTGTCCCATCCATTCCTCTCTTGAGCCAATCCATTAAGTTTTTTATTTTGGTTATTGTATTTTTCATTACTAAAATTTCCATTTGGTTCTTTATATCTTCTACTTCTTTGCTGAGACTTCCTCTTTTTTGTGCGGAGACATTCTATGTTTTCATTCATTTCAAAAACACGTCTTAATTTCTTGTTGAAGCTTTAAAATCTGTGTCAGATAATTCTAGCATCTATGGCAGCTCAGTGTTGGTATCTATTGTCTTTTTCACTCAAGATATTCCTGGTTCTAGGAATGACATGTGACTTTTTATTGAAACAGACATAGACATATTGGTTATTATATTATGAGACTCTAGATCACAAATTTTCTGCTTCAGTTGGTTTCCGCTGACACCACTTTAGGAGCAGAAAGGGGGATGTTGTTTGTTGCCTGGTTACTACCAGGTAGTAAAGAAGTCCAAGCTCCCTAGTTAGTTTCTGTTAATACCTGAAGTTGGGGGAAGGGGCTCCTTAATGCTGAGCAAAGGTAAACGTCATGACTCTCCATTAGGCCTCCTCTGACATCAGCCCAGTGGGATGGGATTCAGGTCAGTGGTACTTCATTATAAGCTGGCAAAGGTGGAAGTCCAGGCTCCCCACTTGGCCTTTGGTGGTTTGGGTGAAGCTGCAGTGTTCTCTGTGGTATTTGGCTGAAGCAGAGAGGTTATTGTGTAAAATAATATGTTTTCTGTCTTGCTAACCTGCCCCTCCCTGATCTTTTGAAGAGAAGACAGGCTTTTTGCAGGGCTTTCTTGTCTGCATCCATTGGCATTTCCAGGTTGCTAGCTTCTTCAGCTCCAAGCCTGGGATATGAGGCAAATAGAAAACTCAGGGAACTCACCATTCTATCATTCTGTGAGTTCTAACGTTCATAGCTGGTCTGCCTTCTCTCCATCTTTCAGTCTTCTTATGTTTATAAACAATGTTCAGGGTTTCCAGTACATAGCAGGAGGAATCCCAAAGTACATTCCCCACCCATTTACCCTCAACTTTTGATTTTATATCTATCTCCTCTAGACACACATTATTGGGTCTTGCTATTTATTCATTTTGGTTCATCTCTGCCTTATTAACTGGTGTGTTTAGACCATTATTTATTTTTTTTATAAATTTATTTATTTTTGGTTGCGTTGGGTCTTCGTTGCCACGTGTGGGCTTTCTCTAGTTGTGGCGACCGGGGCTACTCTTCATTGTGGTGTGAGGGCTTTCCATTGCAGTGGCTTCTTGTGTTTCGGAGCACAGGCTCTAGGTGTGCGGGCCTCAGTAGTTGTGGCACGTGGGCTCAGCAGCTGTGGCTCACAGGCTCTAGAATGCAAGCTCAGCAGTTGCGGCACACAGGCTTAGTTGCTCTGTGGCATAAGGGATCCTCCCGGACCAGGGCTCAAACCCGTGTCCCATGCATTGGCAGGCAGATTCCTAACCACTGCACCACCAGGGAAGTCCAGACCATTATTATTTAATGTAATTATTGCTATGGCTATATTTAAACATAATTGTAAGTTTTGTTTGTACTCACTGTTTTGTTCTTCTGTACCTTTTCCTGCCTTTTAAAAAAACATTTAAACATTTTTAAAACTTCCATTTTATTTATATTTTTTAGTTATACAATCTTTTCTTTTTATGTAGTTAATATTGTACCACTTCATGTAATACATAGAAACTTTGCAACCATATACTTCACTATACCTAACCCCTACTATTTTATGCTCTAGTTCAGCGGTCCCCAACCTTTTTGGCACCAGGAACCGGTTTTGTGGAAAACAATTTTTCCACGTTGGCGGGGGGGGGGGGGGGGGGTGTATTGTGTGTGTGTTGGGGGGTGGTTCAGGCGGTAATGCAAGCAATGGGGAGTGGCAAATGAAGCTTTGCTCGCTCACCCGCCGCTCACGTCCTGCTGTGCGGCCCAGTTCATAACAGGCTACGGACCAGTATCAGTCCATGGCCCAGGGGTTGGGGACCCCTGCTCTACTTGTCATGTGTCTAGTACAAATGACAAAATAATGTTACAACTTTTGCTTTCTTTTAAAGAAATCAACAAGAAAAAATGGTATTTTATATTTGCCTATTTAACCATTCCCATGCTTTTTGGTCAAATCGGCACCACTTCTCAAAACTTGAGGATTACCAAAGTGCACCATTTTCCTCTAATGTGGATGAATATAAATTTTATATTAAGACTGTTCCTCACCTTCCTCATTAACTCATGACAAGTAAAGAAATATCACTTGGCACCAACATGCTTGTAAATTAAAACACAAACTTAAGCAATAAACCAGGTAGCAGTACTGATTATAAGGTAAGTTGGTTATAAGATGTTTTTGTTTTTCACACTAGCAATTGCAATTTTTAAAAAATGCTTAATATAAAAATCTTGTTGAAAATACTCTGTCCAAACCCTGAAATCTCTACAATATTAAAAAAACAGGAAATATTTTCAACTCATTTTTAAGAGTACCTCAATTTCTCTTCAAAGTAAACATGAAAGGTTATATAAGGCGTAACTATATACCTGAAATTTAAAACAAAAGAGTATCTTATTTCCCTTAGAAGTTCACTGGCAAATAGGAAAATTTGGAGATGTAAACGATTCATAAAAATGAACTGATATGGGCTTCCCCGGTGGCGCAGTGGTTGGGAGTCCGCCTGCCGATGCAGGGGACACGGGTTCGTGCCCCGGTTCAGGAGGATCCCACATGCCGCAGAGCGGCTGGGCCCGTGAGCCATGGCCACTGAGCCTGCGCGTCCGGAGCCTGTGCTCTGCAACGGGAGAGGCCACAGCAGTGAGAGGCCTGTGTACCACAAAAAAAAAAAAAAAAAAAAAAAAAAAAAGAACTGATATGTAGGAAATGTCCAATACTATGCAAGCATTTACTGAGCTTCTACTATGTGCTAGTCATTGCTAATAACCAGGGTTATACACTCTTTTCAAGAAACTCACTACCTAGTAGGGGAAAATGACAAAAAAAATGAACTCTTACTATAAGGAAACCAGAAAGGTTGAACTTTACTCTCTTGAAGAAAGTGGGGAACTAGTGAAGGATTTTCAGTAGGGGAGAAAAATGGTAAACCTCACAGACTGGCTAAACTACCATCCACTCCCCTTGCCCCCCTTGCTTACCTTTATTACAGAAGCTAGGAAAGGTAAAAATTCACATTCCAAGCCTCTACTGCAATGAGGGATGGCCACATTGATACAGTTCTTGCCAGTGAAATGCAAATCTACTTGAAAAGCCTTCTGGCAAACCTTTTGATTTTTTGATATCCAGGGCTTGTTCCAACCCTTGCCTTCTTGCCTTAAATCCAGCATGTGTAAAACTGTGCCAGTCATGCTATAACCCTAACGGAAAGGCCAAAATCATCCCAGGTAACATAGCAATGATACCACTGAGCTACTCAAGCAAAGCCTGAAGCCATCTCCAGATTTCTTGTTATTCAAAATGATAAGTCCATTCAAGTGATTTAGTTGGGTTTTCTGTCATGAGTCTGAATGTCTTCTTGACCAATAAAAGTTATAAGAATAAATGTGTATTTCAGAATAGCCATTCCTGAGTTACTGTGGAGGATGGATTAGGAAGGGACAAGAATGAAGGTAGTGAGACTTGTTATTAAGTTATTATTGTACTCTAAGCAAGAGAAACAAGGGCAGTGATGATAGCGAGGAAAATATAGATTCAGAGATATTTAAAAGGTGAGAGAGAAAAGGCAAGATAAAGAAAAGGTTTCAAATATCTTCTAAGTTTCAAGTTTGAGAAACTAGGTGGATAGTCATGCCATTCTCCAAAACACATATGGTGAGGCATAAGTTCAGCTTTGGACATATTCAGCTTGGATACCTATGGGACAACACGTGAAAATGATAAGGCATTTGACTATGGATCTTGAAGTCAAGAGTGAGGTCTGGATTAGAGAAACCCAGATTTGAGAGTACCATCAGATACAGGGTACTGTCCAACAGAATTATAATGTAATTCTAATTACATATGTAATTCTAAAGTTAAAATAAATAGATGGATTTAATTTTAATATTTTATTTAACTCAGTTTTTCCAAAATATTATTTCAACATGTTATCAATATAGTTATTAATGGGGATGATTTACATGCTAAGTCTTTAAAATCTGATGTGTATTTTATACTTAAAGCTCATCTCAATTAATCTGAATGCCTTTTTCATCACAAATACTTCATCTATACATAAATTTCATAAAACTTACAGTTGAAAAAAGTAGATTCACATACCCATACTGTTCCAAACACATTTAAGTTTGCCAGTACCTGAAAGAAAATTTTTCCTTTACTTTTTAAATCCACACTGGAAAAATCCTGTTTATCTGTTTTAAAAAAATTGATTTGCCTTCAGAGCAAAAGCACAGCAGTTTGAAAACTACATTTGTCCAAGTTAAGTAAATTCAATAAATCTTGTGTCAGCTCAGTATTGCTAACACTGAACTCAGAGTTACTGAGTAAATTGAAAAGCAACTCTAAACTTATCAATAAGTAACATTTTTCAAATTTTTCTTGTAGTTTTTGTAGTAAATTTACCTGCCAAAAACAGTTAAAATCTTATGCATACCAATTCATATTAGAAAAATGTGTAAAGTTATTCTGACTTTTATTTTTTAAAGTTTCAATTTCAAAATAAATTCTAGAGGCTTCCCTAGTGGCGCAGTTGTTAAGAATCCGTCTGCCAATGCAGGGAACACGGGTTGGAGCCCTGGTCCAAGAAGATCCCATGTGCCGCAGAGCAACAAAGCCCACGTGCCTAGAGCCCGCGCTCCCCAACAAGAGAAGCCACCGCAATGAGAAGCCCACGCACTGCAATGAAGAGTAAGTAGCTCCCGCTCACTGCAACTAGAGAAAGCCCGCGCACAGCAATGTAGATCAAATGCAGCCAAAGATAAATAAATATTTAAAAATTTTTTAAATAAATAAATAAATTCTAGTACTTGTCTAGGTAGCACAAGTAGGCTTTTTCCCTTACTTGGAGCTTCAAATTTAGATCATTCATATTCTGTTTAATACTGAGCAGAAAACAAATGGCCCAATTTTCTCTTTGATTATTTAAATATTTGGCTAGCATTTCTGTTGTTGCAAGAACATCTTGAACTGGTGTTAACGGTACAGTTAAGTTTTGTAGAACTTTTCCACAATTCAACCAACTGGCAGAGTACACAAATCACTAAATTCATTGTCTTTTCATTTGTTCAGCAATCCTGTAAGCTGATGTTGACTCATAGCACTTAACACGTAACAACTGTACCCATGACAGCATCATAGAGATCATTTCGGAAAACTGAGCACAAGTACTCTCAAACTGTACCACACAGTGGAATGAAGAAATAGGGGAAACACCAAGCTCATTTAAAAATTCCAGTGAAATCTGACTTTTGACCTAACCTAGCTGGAATGCCATTTATTGTGACAAGAAGTACTTTTTTCTCATCTAGATGAAACTCTTTTGATAATTTAAAGATTAAAATATAGCTATACAGGTCATGAATTGAAATTATTTCTTTGTAAATTTTTAAGTCCTATGAGACAAAACGCAATCCAAGTATTACTTGGACAGCACATTTTCTATTACATAACTCATCTAAAGCTAAAGAAAAGTACTTGTAATTTTTCAGATTTTGAATCAATTAATCTTTAATATTGTTAAAAGTTCCTGTATTCTACAAGCAACATTTGGTGACAACTGAAGACTGTACTTTTTTTATAAGATGTTTTTAGGCTTTAACTCATAAATTTCTAACAATTTCTATAACTGAAATAATGAACTTTACTCTCCATCTATCTAAAACTAATTCTTTTTCATGCAAGAATCCAAGCTGTTTTATATCTGGCCAAACTTAACAAACTCAATCCTTTTAAAAGTTGTTCAAAAAAATTCTGTTGGACATTTCATTGTGATTTCAGGCGACTAAATTTCAATTCTTTTTTGACTTTTGAAAGGTAACTTCATTCACCCATTCATTATGCATTTGCTGGAACTGTCTCAATATTGTTCCTTTACTGTCTTATTTTTTGTTAAATTATAGCTTGTTTTTCTCTGTCACAACAAACTGCAATCGTCATTCACTGTGAAATCTGCAACATACCTTCTTCCAGTCTTTGTTTACTGTCCCAGTTGTAGGACTAGCTTCTGCAGTTCTACTTGCTGCTTTTTCAGTATGCCTTCATTTTAAAATTTAAAGTTCGTTCATATTCATGTCTAAACTAGAAAAATAGTAAGTAAAACAAGTATATCAATTATCAACTATGATTTACAGAAGTAATCACTGTAATTCCTGTTGTCAGCATAAAATATTCAGATAAATACACTATGTTACATTGATTCATAGTAAAAAATAATTTACATTGAATCCAACACCAACTCAATCAGTGATGTTTATATATAATACCAGACATAGCACATGGAGTCTGACAAGCACATTCCAACAATCACACCTTAAGCAAGATAACAAAATTAAATGTATTTTTTAAAAAAACAAATAAGTTGAGTTCAACAAAAATATTTCACACTGCTTTAGTTTTTATGTTTAATTAAAATTAATTTAAAAATCTACTTTCTTAGTCCTACTGAACTCATTTCAAATGCTTAATAGCCACATGGTCCTAGTGGTTACCATATTAGATAGTGCAGATCTGGAAATGAGAAAGGCAAAAGTCACAAGGCTTGCAGTTTTTATTCCATTTCTCTTTTATTTGATATAACTTCCAGGGCTCAGAAGTTATTTGGGTTATATTACTCTTTCGTATCCTCACAAAAAAATAAAACAAAGCAAAAATGGAATTGTTGGATGTTCTGTATAGGATTCCCTGAAATATGTATTTGGCTCACTCTAGCAGACATGGACCAACCTCTAAAAACCCATTGCTCCTAAAAACAATCAACTTTATCTCTTTGGAGAATGCCTTTTAAACAGCAACGTGCTGAATAATGTTTAACAACTGGCTTTTGAAATAAAAATGTATGCATTTAAAAGATGTGCAGCATACAATTTACAAATGATAAAATCATATACAATACTCTTTTCTCTTTGGCCGCACCACACGGCTTGCAGGACCTTAGTTCCTTGACCAGGCATTGAACCCAGGCCACGGCAGTGAAAGCGCCAAGACCTAACCAGGGAATTCCCACACAATACTCTTTCTTGTACGTTCCATATAGCCAACTGATTCTCATAGACTTTTGTTGACTTTTGTCAAACTCTTGTATCTGTAGCTAATCTGTGATTGCAATTTGACCAGGATTTTACAAAGGGAGTTGCATCCCAAACAGCTAACTCTTTTCCCAACAAACTTATAGTCATTAAATCTGATATATGACCTACTGTTAAACTATTTCTCACCCTTGTACAAATTATGTTCATTAAACTGAAACCTCTTTCAGCTTCAGCACTATTGACTGCAATGGTGCTATCTTTTAGCTTTTTGTACGGTTGTAGGAATTGAAACATTGTTTGACTTTACATTATTATTTACAAATTCCTGAAAATCATTCAAATCAACTTCGAATTTTAAAATTTCACACAAATGAAATAATTTTTTTTCACCAGTTATCCATGGTGAAGTTATTTCTTCATAAGGCCATGTAGAAGGTTCTAGCAAATCAAAATAATTAAAAATACTTTCATCATGGTTCCTGTCAGATAAAAGACGTAAGTTCATGTGTTGAATTATATTTTCTAGTAACATGCTCCTAGGAAGGGCATTAAATTTATTATTTTTATTAAATGGAATATCTTTAAACTTATCTGACTTAATCAAACCTTCAATTTGAGATTCATGCTTTCCAGCACCAATTTTTAAATTTTCCAAGGCTTTTATGGTACGTTTGATCAATTTTTGTGCTTTCTGAATGTTAGCTGAGCTTGACTGTAATGCAGTTGAAAGTAGTGAAAATTCTTCAAGAATGTCAATCATTAAAGCAAGGTCTTGCAAGAAATTAATGTTAGCTAATCTCTTTGCCAAACCAGAATGAAAATGAGAAAAATGCATATATAATACAGGATATGCACGCCATACAGCAGTAGCAGCTTGTAAACTACATGCTGCCCATTTTGGTCCCATTATCCGGCCAATTTTAACAATTTCAGTTTCAAGATCTTTAGCTACATTTTCTAAAAGCTTGTTTAGATTTTTATTAGATTGATGATAATTAGAATAAATTTTATGGAGAAATATTTTTAAATGATTCACCTGTTTTATTTCAGATATTGAATCATCAAGGGACAAGTGCAATCGATGGTTTAAAACAGTTCCAAATGATGATTTCAGGAAAATTTTCTAACAACTTTGTAGCTACTCCAGACTTTCTTCCCAGCACTGTATTAGCACCATCAGAACAAAATGCAATTAAATTTGCTTTCAAATATTTATTAGTGAAACCACAATCATTTAAAGTACTCAATAATGTATTGAAAATACACTCTGCTGTGGTTGACACCAATTCTTTCAAAGCAACAAATAACATAGTGGGTGCAGGAACCGATTGAACTGTGCACTGGAGATAAATCACGAAGGTCCTTTTCTTTGAAACTGTGGATGCCTCATCAATTACAATACAGATTTTGGCATTTTCTTCTATAATATTCTTAAATATCGTCATCTTCATTTCTTTTGCAATATGCTTTGCTATTCTTGTTGCACTGTATCGTGTATTTAAACAACTGACCTCTCCATTTTTCTCTTGTAATTCCATTGCCCCTTCAATATCAGATAAAGGTCTATTATGTTTTATTAAACTATAAACAGTATTGAAAACTTTCACAGTAGCATGAATATTTTTATTACTTTGTTTATGCACTAAATTAGAAACTGAGTCATTAATTGATTCCTTTAACAAATCCTGAATTTTACCATGGGCTTTAGAAACATCATGTTCCCTAATTTTTTTTCGCAGGGAAGCTTGTCTAGTAGTTTTATTACTGCCATTAGGGGTTACTAAATATGCAATCCACTCCTTGGACACATGGACATGCTTTACTGCTTTCAATCCCAAATGCTGAACTGTTGAGCAATCCTTACATCCTAATTTACCTTCTTTTATTTCAAGCCATTTGTACTGTTCTGTAAACATAAATGCTTGTTTTTCATTCCAACAATCTGAAAGCACAAGATTATCCATTTCTTCCTTTGATGAACATGATGGCTTTTCTTCAATGATTGGTTGTTCAACATATTTGAAATTTGATTCCTTAGACTTAGACAATCCACAATAGTTTTTGTTCCTATTGTTACTTTCTGTGCCTGTTTTCACTTTCTTCACATTTAAAAAATGCAATAAATCACCCTGTCGTTTTGGCATTTTAGGGAACAAAATCTGAAAAATAATTTTACATATGTAAGTAAAAGTCACGATAACACTTTTAGGGTTAATGTAAAAACTTCTGTTAATGATTTCTTTATATAATTTTAGAAATTAATTTTAAACTAGAATAGTTACCTTGATTTTCAGTTTATACCTATAACTTCAATATGACTTGCTATTTCTTGAAAAATGCACTATCAGTTTTTTAAATTCTATAGCCAATAATAAGGTCACAAAATCTGACTGAACTTTTGATGATCACCCAATTCAACAGAAAAGTTGCTCATATGATTTACAAGTATAGTTCTAGTGTGAAGAGTGGTTGATACTTTCATTTACATTATTAAGAAAAATGTAAAAAAAGATGTATATCAGAACTCCACTCATTCATCAATGATAACATCAACATCTTTGTTGACTCAATGAAGAGTTTTCAAATACTGCAAGATTTCCTCAATGTTTTGTATAGCATAGAGCCTAGTAGTTAGACATGTTTTTAGGCTTAATCTGCATTAACATTTCATCCATCACTTCCTTCAGTTTAGACAATCAACAAATAATAAATCACGCCCTGCTCTGTACAATCGTTTGCCAATTACCTTGCTGTAAACACTTCCATCTTCCTTCAGGAGCACATTGTTATACCATATTCCTACCACACAGTACAACAGATGTAAATAACCTCAAGTGTGTAGATATTAGGGTATGAAGAGTTTTGAGCATCTATTACCTTAAACATGATAATCTATTTACCTTTAAGTTTTTATATACTTCAATTTTTAAATTGATGTATAGTTGATTTACAACGTTATGTTAGTTTCTGGTGTACAGCAAAGTGATTCAGTTATATATATTCTTTTTCACATTCTTTTCCATTATAGGTTATTACAAAATACAGTAGGACCTTGTTGTTTATCCACTTCATATACAGTAGTTTGTATCTGCAAATTCCTAACTCCTAATTCATCCCTCCCCTATCTTTCCCCTTCGGTAACCATAAATTTGTTTTCTATATCTGTGAGTCTGTTTCTGTTTTGTAAATAAGTCCATTTGTATCATATTTTAGATTCCATATATAAGTGGTATCATATGGTGTTTGTCTTTCTCCTTCTGACTTACTTCACTTAGTATGATAATCTCTAGGTCTATCCATGTTGCTGCAAATGGCATTATTTCATTCTTTCTTATGGCTGAGTTATACTTGAATTTTTAATAATGGCTATGTTTAACAATCAGCTCAAATTTAACAAACAATTCTTGCAAGCCAGTTCAAGCCACCTCCAGCACATACTGCACTTAATGACACAACTGAAGAAACACAAATATAATATACTTACATCACTATGATAGGTGCTACGCTCTTTATCATCACCACAGATCAGATCAATGTATTCAAGAACAGGTCTTGATGGTCCCTCCTAAAAAGGAAGTCAGCAAATTTACAAGTCATTAACAATCATTCAAACCAAATGTGCCTTTACAATCACTAGGGGTTTTTTGGTTGGAATTAGCAAGAATTCCTGTGAAGAGGTGGCCTCACCCGTGGTGCAAAATAATCAGAAACAGAACCAGCAGAGGTAAAGATTCAGAGAAGACCAATATGCAATGACGACAAAACCCAAAAAGAGCCTAAACCTATATAGAGGAAAAAAGCCATGTACTCCTTTGGAAACGGGAAATAGACCAGGGATAATGTTAAAAAGACACAGATATCACGGTACAGTATTTTTTAACTGGGATGGTTATCAATAATCTTTTACATATCTAAGCTCAAAAGCATGGAGTTCTTTGCTATCTCTGCTTCATCCTCCATACCCTTACGCAACCAAATATCAAATCTCTTCAATCTTTTCTTTACACACATACTACCTTCAACATAGACCAGGCCTTAAATACCCGAGTTGAAAACCTACATTTTATTTTACAGGCAAAGGAATCAACTAGTAGTGTTCAGACGGGAACCACATTAAAGCTGTGCTTCAAGAAGATTAGGAGACAGGACTTCCCTAAGACTCCATGCTCCCAATGTAGGGGGCCCAGGTTCAATCCCTAGTCAGGGAACTAGATCCCACATGCCATAACTAAAGATCCCATGTGCCTCAACTGAAGATCCTGTGTGCCACAACAAAAAAAAGATCTCGCAGGCCACAACGAAGATCCCACATGCTGCAAAGAAGATCCCGCATGACGCAACTAAGACCCAGCACAGCCAAATAAACAAATATTTTAAAAAATAAAAAATAAACTTGAACTGCTAATTATTTTTAAAAAAAAAGAAGAAGAAGAAGATTAAGAGCGTATGAAATGTGGGATGATCAGTTAAGAAGAAAACCAATGCAGACAAATGGTAATTTAATACTAAAGTAGAGTGAGGGCAAGGAGAATAATGAGCAAGTGCCCTCTTCTGTATGTACACTGCACTTCAGGAAAATTTACACCAAAGATAAGAGCTCTTTCTGTACTCCCCAATTTTCATCATTCCTTTCTTTCAGCATATTGTGTTTAGTTTGGGGCTTATGTATATGGCAGCATACAAAGAGGATGCTGTGCCATAATGCAGACTGAGGCTGGAAAATAAGATTTATACGAAAAAACTAAGGAATCCAAACCAGAATACATCAAGTAGTAACATTCTTGATAAAAGATATAAAAAGAACACAAAAATTTTTTTGTATCTGAGAACCCTCAAGCAGAGCATTGTACCCAGTAGCATTTCATCTTTTTTGGATGGTACTATAAGAAACATAGTAATAAACACATCCTGATGGAACCCAGCATAGGATGGGGTGAGAGGAAGTAAATTCTGATCTGAATGTAGTTTAAAGGAGAATTAAATGATCATTTTTATGTGGCACCATTTAAATGCAACAGGAATATTTTTACTAGATTCTTTTCGTACTGCAATTCCACTCAGTGCATATAATTCATTTCTTATTGAGCTGTCAACTCTTCAATCCTCTAATTGTAAACAAGGCTATTTCTAAGAGGTTCTATCAAGCTGGATGTACACTACTCTGGATGCAAAGGTACAAAAAATTCTCTATATTTAAAATAAAATGTAAATTAAGATGTCTAAACCTCACCTTAACACAAGCTAATATTAATATTAACTCAGTCAGAATTTATAACATGATTATGCATTTAATCCTGAGAGTATGACACAAAATTACACCCATTTATTTCTCCAACCTTAATTTTGTAGAATCCTACTGTGTTTCTCAAAATAAGGCACACAAATCATAAACACTTGTGTCACGCCTAGCTAGAGCTGCACAAAACACCATCAAGGTCATCGTATCCTATGCATTGTCTTTATACCACGGTCAGGAAGAACCTAAATTATTTTTCCTAATGACCCCTGCAATCCTCTTTCCAAATGTTTTTCAGTACAAAAACAGACATCATGGCTCTTCAATTTCCACACCTACATCACTTACTCCTCACCACATGGGGAGGCAAAGTCAGCATACAATCCTTCTTGGTATCCCCAAATTTATAAAAGTTCAAGTGTCAAGAAAAAAGTACCACATGCACTATTGTGGCGAAGAATGTCAAGGAAATGATCTTGATCTTTTAAAGAATTTCTATATAACCCTACTAGAACATAAAAACAATGTTACCACAACCTTTAGGGAGGGAATTTTGTTTGATTTAAAAACAAGTCATTTGCAAGAGGAAGGAGATATGGGGATATATGTGTATGTATAGCTGATTCATTTTGTTATAAAGCAGAAACTAACACACCATTGTAAAGCAATTATACTCCAATAAAGATGTCAAAAAAAACTGAAAAAAAATATAAAAAAAAAACCAAGTCAATTACATGGTTGCCATAAACCTACAGTAACTAAGAAACACACAAAAATTAAACAGGCAAACCTTTAAAAAAGATTATACACCTTTAACAGCAAACCTCAACTAACTACAATATTCAAAAAGAGTTGTTCACAGTAGAAATATTCTCTAGCTAACTAAGATACTACTTTAAACAGAGCCTTTGTAAAACTTTAACAGTGTGGGGTGGAAATTATCCTCAAATGTATCATAGCACCCCCTTCAGTTTTTGCAACCAATATTTTATAAAGTGTGTTCACAGCTTCATACACCCCTGCACCAACATGAAGATTCCTGGGCCCCACCTCCCATTTCTGATTCCATAGGTCTGGAGTGAGGCCCGGGAATCCACACACTTCTACTTACTAATGCTTGAAAACTACTGTCCGAAGGGAATAAAAACAGAAAGATACAGGATGCTCCTGGTGATACGGGCCCTTCATTGTGAACCTCGCCTGCTGGACTGTGCTGTAAACAGGATGAGCTCGGAGCTTAGTGAAGTCTTCAAGCCACCCGCCTTCACGTTATGGAGACACACAGGCTCAGAAGTTGAGTTCCTGCAGCCCTTCTGGTTTTCTACCTCATTCCTCATCACTAGCCGCCCCTTCTCCCTAACCTGTGTGCTATCTTTTAGAAGTTACTCTTGTCTCATTTCAAAACACTCTTAGGAGACCACAACCCTGCGTACATGAAAGGCTCTAAGTGCAGGGGGAGAGGCGAGATTCAGGGTACAACACGCACCGCAGGCCACAGGCTTTGTGATGCCTACTGGGGCTGCTCAGACACCTCTTCAGGCAAATTCCCTACTCCTATGCCCTACTCCACAGTGTACAGTCTCTATCAGACATTCACACACGTTTGCTGCATGAAGAACAAACAGGTGAGAGGTAATCACATCACGGCTTATCACGCATAGTCTCTGACTTGGAAAAACCCGAATATCGTCGCTACTTACACTAACAAACTGAATGTCATCTTCATTTTCCTCGGGTGTTTACTCGGACGCCTCAGGCCCAGCTGGAGGGACACATTCTATTATCTATAAAATAAGCCAAAACACGGTTATCTAGACAACCCCGCACTTACGGAAGATTTTTCCTAAGGGAACGAAGAACGAAAGCTCTCGCGGAGACCTAACGAAGCCCCAGCCTCCGCGAGCCCGAGCTCGCGTCCGTGGACCGCAGGGGCCCCTCCGCGTCCCTTCTCTCCGAGGAGCAGGGAGCACGCTTCCCCCAAGAGGCAGTCGGCCTCGGAATCCACGCCGCGCCCGCGCCGAGCAGCGGTCCCCGAGCCGGGCGGCCACTGTTGCTGCGGGGCCCTTTCCCCCAGGCCCACTAGGTCCCCAGGCCCCAAACTCTAGGCCCCAAACTCTAGGCCTCCAGACCCCCAGGCCCCTAGTCCGCCAGGCCCCAGATCCCAAGTCCCCCAGGCCCAGGCCCCCAGGCCTCCTAGGCCCCAGACCCCCTAAGCTCCCCAGGCCCCCTAAGCCCCCCAGACCCCAGGTACAGCCCAGCACCCCCCGGACTCTGCACAAGGCCGGGCCCAGCCCGCTACTCACCTCCGACCCTGGGTCTTCCATCTCCCCGCCGCCGCCTCCCCCACCGGCGGTAGAAAGGGCTGCAAACCGCTTCCCCTGAGCAGCGGCCCACTAGGCCCGTGGGGCCTGGCCTCCCTCCCAGAGTTCCGGACACGCTCGCCCGCCGCGCGGGCCGCTGGGAAATGTAGTTCCGGCCGCGCCGAGACCGCTCCGCGCGCGGAGGGGCGCGGGAAGACTGAGCTACTGCGCATGCGCTCCTCGAGAAGCTTCTGCTGCTCAAGTGGAGTCATTAGGTGACCTTTCTCTCCCAACTTCTGTTTTCTGTTTTAGAACAAAATTGTGGCTTATATAATAGCTCAATGGTGTTAAAATGCTTACTAGTGAAATCGTGACCAACCGTTTTCTTTAAAAAACACACGAACGATTGTGAACAGATAAAATGTGTGAAAACAGGTATTATCTGAGGACATGTAAAGCTTTTTCTCCTTTCCCCATCAGCCTAAGATCACCTGTAGTCCGACGAACCTGTATTCCCACAGAATCACCTTTATGATTCTGACCCTGGCCTGCAGTGAGCGAGGCCATACAGCGGAATAACCTCAGGAGACAAAGGAATGGAGTTATGAGATTTTAAGGAAGGGTTTACGTAGGTGAAATGTCAGTGAAACTGTTCTGATAGGGTCAAAAGCAATTATAGGGCCGCGTGTAAAGAGTTCAACATTAGGTCTGGACTGCAAAGGTCTTGGTAACTTGGGAACTACAAATTAAGGTAGATATTAAATGATGTATCCAGGAACCCCTGTGCCAGGTGTGAGATATGAGGCTGGTTCTCTATATCAAAGAGACCAGCCAAGAGAGGGGCATTTCATTCTTACTGATACATTTTCAAAGAACAAAGTGTCTCATAGTCTGATTTTAGAGTACAAAGTTTCTCATTGAGCAAATAAGAAACCAGTAGTTATCAAAGTCACTTTGACTTTGTGCCGTATTTCTTTGGTAGAGACACTGTCCCTTGTTACTGTTTAAGCTGACTTTAATGTGTGTGTGATATTTAAGCCCAGCAGACATTTAATTTCTCGTCGGAGGTCCGTTTTTGCCAGTCTAAATGAGCACATGACATTATGTTCATAGGTGGTATTAGATACGACTGTTATAGTTTTTGCATTTTCACAAAGTGCACTTGTTCCAACTAAATTTGGGGCTTGTAAAAGAAAGTTGCGAACAGGACGGACCTACCATGATGATCTCCCCAAAAGCCACAGGTAAGTTAACCATTTCTAAATCCCTTAAATGTCTAGGAGAGGGTTGCATTTAAAAGATTTTCCTAGGGGCTTCCCTCTGGGCGCAGTGGTTGAGAGTCCCTCTGCCGATGCAGGGGACACGGGTTCGTGCCCCGGTCCGGGAAGATCCCACATGCCGCGGAGCAGCTGGGCCCGTGAGCCATGGCCGCTGAGCCTGTGCGTCCGGAGCCTGTTCTCCACAACGGGAGAGGCCACACAGTGAGAGGCCCGCGTACCGCAAAAAAAAAAAAAACAATTTTCCTAGTCTGCTGGTAAAAGTTCAATAGAAACGCACTGTCATAGGTTGCCGTTGGGAGTTTTCCAGTTAAGCTCTTGGTAAACAGCAGCACGTATGTGCCTAGAGCCCAAATGTGCTCATGCCCTTCATTTCGGTAATTGTTGAGGGGATGGTCTTTTCCATTTAAGATATTCTAATAGGTATGTAGTGATATTGCATTATGATTTTTTTTTTTTTTTTCCGGTACGCGGGCCTCTCACTCTTGTGGCCTCTCCCGTTGCAGAGCACAGGCTCCGGATGCGCAGGCCCAGTGGCCATGGCTCACGGGCCCAGCTGCTCCGCGGCATGTGGGATCTTCCCGGACCGGGGCACGAACCCGCGTCCCCTGCATCGGCAGGCAGACTCTCAACCACTGCGCCACCAGGGAAGCCCTGCATTGTGATATTTTTAAAAAATATGTATTTATTTATTTGGTTGCACCAGGTCTTAGTTGCGGCAGGTGGGTTCCTTAGTTGCAGCTTCAGGGCTCCTTAGTTGTGGCATGCATGTGGGATCTAGTTCCCTGACCAGGGATCGAACCCAGGCCCCCTGCATTCGGAGCAGGGAGTCTCTTATTCACTGCACCACCAGGGAAGTCCCCTGCATTGTAATCTTAATTTGCATTAACCTAATGACTAATAACGTAATAATGTTGAGCATCTTTTTATGTGTTCCTTTGCCATCGGTATGTCTTCACTGGTAGTGTCTGTTAAGACCTTCTGTCTGTTATTTAAATGAGTTATTTATTTTCTTATCGAATTTTGAAAATTGTTTATTTATTCTGGGTACAAGTCCTTAACAGATATGTGATTTGCAAATATTTTCTCCCAGTCTATGGCTTTTCTTTCCATTTTCTTAAAATTGTCTTTCAAAGGGAAGTTCTTACATTTGATGAAGTCTAATTTATCAATTTTTTTTTTTTTTGGTGGTGGTGTATCTAAGCAAGATTACAAATATTCTTCTTTGTTTTCTTCTGAAAGTTTTAAAATTAGGTTTTAATTTTAGGTCTGTGGTCCATTTAGAATTCATTTTTGTATATGATGTGAGGTATGCATATGTATATACCATTGTTCCAGGACCAGCTGCTGAAAAGAATAGTTTTCATTTGAATTGCCTTTGCACCTTTGTCAAATATCAGTTGTCCATATTCGTGTAGGTCTGTTTCTGAACTTTCAGTTATATTCTACTGATGAATTTATCTATCTTGACACCAGTACCACACCATCTTGATTACTGTAGTTTTGCAATAAGTCTTGAAATCAAATAGTGTTAGTCTTTCAGCTTTATCTTCTTGTTTATCTAATTGTTGTAGGTGTTTAACTTATCTCAACAACGTTTTGTAGTTTTCACTGTCAGATGTTATCTTGTATCTTGTATTTTATATCTTGTTATCTTATATATCTCGTCAGATTAATTGCTAAGTATTTCATATTTTTTGATGGTATTGTAATTGGTATGATTTCTCAAATTTCAATTTCTGATTGTTCATTATTATTACAGAAATAAAATAGATTTTTCTCTAGCTTTATTGAAATATAATTGACAAATAAAAATTGTATACATTTAGGTGTGCCACATGATGTTTCAATATTATTACACATTGTGAAAAGATTACCACAATCAAACTAATTAAGATATCTGTCAACTCACAGAGTTACCATTTTGGGTGTGTGCATGGTGAGAACACTTAAGATCTACTCTCTTAGCAAATTTCAAGTATACAATACATTATTGTTAACTATAGTCACCATGCTATCTGTTAGGTCTCCAGAACTTACTCATCGTATAACTGGAAGTTTGTACCCTTGGACCAACATCTCCTCATTTCCCCCACCCCCACAGCCCATGGTAGCCACCATTCTGCTCTCTGTTTCAACGAGTTCATCTTTTTTAGATTCCACACATGAGATCATGTGGTATTTATCCTTATGTGTTTGGCTTATTTCACTTAGCATAATGTCCTCCACGTTCATCCACATTGCTGTAAATGGCAGGATTTCCTTCTTTTCTAAGGTGGAAGAGTATTCCACTGTGTATGTGTACCATATTGTCTTTATCCAGTCATCTGTCAACAGACATTTAGGTTGTTTCCATGTCTTGGTTATCATAATAATGGTGCAATGAACACTGGAGTGCATATATCTCTTTGAGATACAGATTTTATTTCCTTCGCATATATACCCAGAAGATATATGCTAGATCGTATGGTAGTTCTATTTTTAATTTTTTGAGGAATCGCCATACTATTTTCCACAGTGACTGTATCAATTCACATTCCCACCAAAAGTGCACAAGGGTTCCCTTTTCTCCGCATACTTGCCAGCCCCTATTATTTCTTATCTTTTTTATAATAGCCATCTTAACAGGGGTAAGGTGATATTTCACTGTGGTTTTGCTTTGCATTTCCCTGATGATTAATGACATTAAGCACCTTTTCATATAACTGTTGGCCATTTGTATGTTTTCTTTGGAAAAATAAGGTCAGGTCCTTTGCTCATTTTTAGATTATTTGGTTTTGTGCTATTGAGTTGTATGAGTTCCTTATATATTTGTATGTTAATCTCTCTTTAAAGAGATTTGGTTTATGGTTTACAAATATTTTCTTCCCTTCTGTAGGTTGCCTTTTTGTTTTGTTGATAGTTTGCTGTGGCAGAAACTTTTTAGTTTGATGCAGTTCACTTGTTTATTTTTGCTTTTGGTGTCTGTGCTTTTGGTGTCATATCCAAAAATATCATTGCCAAGACCAATGTCAATGAGCTTTTCCCCTACATTTTCTTCTATTAGTTTTTCAGTTTCAGGATTTACATTTAAGTCTTTAATTTAGTTTCAGTTGATTTTTGTGTATACAGTAAGATAAGGGTCCAATTTTATTTTTTGCATGTGAATATCCTGTTTTCCCAACACCATATATTGAAGAGACTATTCTTTCCCCATTGTGTGTTCTTGATGCCTATGTCAAAGATTAGTTGTTGATATATGGGTGGTTTTATTTCTAGGCTTTCAATACTGTTCTGTTGGTCTATCTGTTTTTATGCCAGTACTATATTGTTTTGATTACTATAGCTTTGTAATATAACTTTAAATCAGGAATTGTGATGTCTTCAGCTTTTGTTCTTCTTTCTCAAGATTTCTTTGGCTATTCAGTGGCTTTTGTGGTTCCATAGGAATTTTAGGATTGTTTGTTCTATTTCATGAAAATGCCATTGGGATTTTGATAGAGATTATAATTGAATCTGTAGATCATTTAAGGACATTTTAACAATATTATTCTTACAATCTATGAACAGACCAGTGGGGGTGTCCTATTTGTGGGGGTCTGCATGTGAGGTGTCCCAGGGGGCTGGTGGGCAGGCCTCCTGGTGGAGTCTGTCAGTCAGTAGGATCCTCAGCCCTTTGTTGAGTCTGGGTCCTGGTTTCTGTAATTCCCATCTCTCTTCCCTGCACCCAGCCTCTCCCCTATCTAGCCATGTCAAATACCTCGGGATTCTGGGTAGGCAAGAAAGAAGTGGACCTCTTAGGCAGCGTTCAGCATGGCTTGGGTGGACCAGCTCATTCACTACCTCTCACTTACCCCCATGGGAGAAATTATGGTCCAAGGGGGTTTCTCTTGGTACTAAGCTGTGCCACCTTGGGGGAGTGGTGATGTGGGTAAAGTGAAACTGTTCTTACCATCTTCAGTCCATCTATTCTTGGATTTTTTTGTTCAGTGGTGTGCTAGAACCTCTCTGCTGGACCCCTGGGCTCCCACAAAGATAGTCTCATCCATGGATGAAGATGATGGTAGAAAACTCCTATTCTGCCATCTTGCTGACCCGACAGCTGAAATACAATGATTTCTGTAAATTGATCTTGTATCTTGCAACTTTGCTGAATTCATTTTTTAGTTTTTTTTTTTTTTTTACACTTTTTTTACTCTTTAGTTCTAGTACCTTTTTGGAGATTCCCTTAGATCATCTGCATAGATAAACTTGTTGTCTATGAATAAAGACAGTTTTTCTGCTTCTTTTCCAATCTGAATACTTTTTATTTATTTATTTTTAAAGACTTTGCACATTCCACTGACTCTTTTTTTTGGTTGCACCAAGTCTTAGTTGTGGCAGACAGGCTCCTTAGTTGTGGCTCGCAGGCTCCTTCGTTGTGGCTCGTGGGCTCCTTAATTGTGGCTCATGGGCTCCTTAGTTGTGGCATGCATGTGGGATCTAGTTCCCTGACCAGGGATCAAACCCAGGCCCCCTGCATTTGGAGTGTGAAGTCATCCACTGCACCACCAAGCAAGTCCCCTGAATACCTTTTATTTCTTTCCTTGGTTTATTGAACTAGTTAGAAGCTCCAAAATAATCTTGACTATATGTGGTGAGAATGAACATTCTTGACTTGTTTCTGACTTTAAAGGGAAAGTATTCAGTCTTCCATCATGAAGTATAATGTTAGCTGTAGGTTTTAACTGCTTTGTTAATTTTCAGATTTGGGACTTCCTGAGACACGTTGACTTTTTGACCCTGTATTTGACTATAACCAGGGAACAGGAACACTGATATTTGTTATTGACCCCCAGGATGATTAGCCCTGCCCAGGCTCCACCTCACAATGACCAGAGCCCACAGAATGAACATGGACATACACTTCCAGTGGATGGTCTATCAGGTGACCACAAAATTGAAACCCAGAGAGCAGACAATGACGTTGCAGACACTGAATTAAAAAAAATTCATCTCAGCTCTTATTTGACAAGCATATATGATCATTCAATATATGAAGCTTTTTATTTTTATATTTTTAGGTTTTTTTAATCTTTTTAATAAGTCTACAAATAATAAATGCTGGAGAGGGTGTGGAGAAAAGGGAACCCTGCTACACTGTTGGTGGGGAGGTAAATGGGTGCAGCCATTATGGAGAACAGTATGGAGGTTCCTTAAAAAACTAAAAATACAGGTGCCGTAGGATCCAGCAATTCCACTCCTGGGCATATACCCAGACAAAACTCTAATTCGAAAAGATACAGGCACCCCTGTATTATGTAAAGAAGCCATCAGCCTAGAAAATGATTTTCTCCCTGGATTTTATACATTAATAAGAAAAAAGCAAATACTTTTTATGTTTTCAATGGGACTTATTTATATTTAAGTAAAAATAGCAAATGTTAACATAAGTTATTTCCTTAAGAATATTTATTTTGTACAACCACATTGTTATCAAGCAACATTTATGGAATGTTCCTGGGTCCACAGTGCTGGACTTTTTAACCATCATAATCATCCTCCTTTCCAAGTTTGAACATGGCCTTGTGCACTGAAGAAGCATGGCTTGACATTGTACAGTTGTCACGTGTGACAACCTGATATCAAACGAGAGGCCTGTTGATAAAGAATGTTTTATCTTTTATTCATTTACAAAATGGTATTTGTATATATGTGTGATTACTAAACCCATATGATTTTGTTTTCAATTATTTTCTCTTCTGATACTATGAAAACAAATCAGTTAAAACTAAGCAATGTAGCAGTGTGATGTTCTGTATTACACATGCATATTTAATATACTTTGGGCAATAAAAAGAAGCATGTAAACAAACAAACATGAAAAAAGATTTTTTAAAAAGTTGATGCATTGTTTTAGCAATCATGAAAACTTGGGTTTATTTCTTTTTCAGGAGCACAGTGGAATAGTTTAATATTCAAATAAAAAGGTCTTGCTGTTCTAATTTTTTCAGATTCTTATTTTATACAATTTTATGTAACAGAATAATCCTGTAATCTTATTGCCAAAACTCTGTTACTTCATTAGATATGATTATCAGATTTTAGGCTGATTTTGCTGCTGTCATGTTTGTGAACATTGATTATTTCACTGTTTACTTTTCCAAACATGTGCTTATACTAAAGATCCAAAAGCTAAAATGGAGAGTCATTGGTAATAATAAATGTACAGGGATTGATTAGGACAATGATGAATCTTTGGGGTTAAAGTTTTTGTTGCTAGGGTAAGAGCTCTGATTGTCCTGTTAGTTTAGCTGTACAAAGGACCACTTTGGGGTGGGAAAGTGCATATTTCCAAGAAACCATATTGCATGCTCATGGGCCTGCTAGAAATTCTCTGGTTTGATGCCTCACTGGTACTGAGGGTGAAATCTACATGCAGCTTCTTCACAAGCTTGTGCTCCATCAGGGCAGCCCAACAATGTCGCAGGTTTCTCCCAGCCTGTCACTCACTGCACCTGTCCCTGTGCTCACTGCCAGGGAGGCTGCAGAGTCTCCAGCAAAATCCAATGTTAGATTTACTACTGAAGGTTCTTTTGTTTCAGGTAACTGTAATACCTATAAAAAGCAAGTAAAAAAAAAAACAGAGCAAATTTATGTTAGAGTTCTTATAGTATTTTTAACAGTTTTTAGGTTACAATAATATAATAACAGTATGAGTTATTTATCTTTGTGTCAACTACAAATTTTTGCTTAAAAATACAAAATTGTTAATAAGAACAATTATTGTTGAGGTGACTTAGGAATTATTTTATGATCTATTCAGAAGAATTCCAGCATAGATAACAACTAAAATATTTAACATATATTTTTATCTCACAAGACTTTTAAAAAACTCAAACACACAAAGGAAAATTAATGATCCCCACATACGCATCTTAAAATATTATCAACAATTCTGTTTGTCACTCTTTGGTAACACTTATTGATTGTTTAAGTATCAGGAAATTTCCCAAATCTGCCTTGCCTCTGTCATATATATATCTTCTTTATCCATTCATCTATCAATGAACACTTGGGGTGCTTCCATATATTGGCTATTATAAATAATGCAGCAGTTAACATAAGGGGTGCATATATCCTTTCAAAATAGTGTTTTTGTTTTCTTTGGAAAAATATCCAGAAGTTGAATTGCTGTATTTTATGGTAGTTCTATTTTTAATTATTTCAGGACTCTCCTTACTGTTTTGCATAGTGGTTGCACCAATTTACATTCCTACTGACAGTGTATGATGGTTCCCTTTTCTCCACAATTTGTTATTTGTTGTCTTTTTGACAACAGCTATTCTGGTAGGTGTGAGGTTATCACTCACGTGGTTTTGATTTGAGTTTCCCTGATGATTAGTGATGTTGAGCATCTTTTCATGTGCCTGTTGGCCATCTGTATGTCTTCTTTGGAAAAATGTGTGTTCAGGTCCTCTACCCATTTTTTTTAAACATCTTTATTGGAGTATAATTGCTTTACAATGGTGTGCTAGTTTCTGCTTTATAACAAAGCGAATCAGCTATCCATATACATATATCCCCATATCTCCTCCCTCTTGCATCTCCCTCCCATCCTCCCTATCCCACCCCTCTAGGTGGTCACAAAGCACCAAGCTGATCTCCCTGTGCTATGTGGCTGCTTCCCACTAGCTACCTGTTTTACATTTGGTAGTGTGTATATGTCCATGCCACTCTCTCACTTCGTCCCAGCTTCCCCTTCCCCTTCCCGTGTCCTCAGGTCCATTCTCTACATCTGCATCTTTATTCCTGTCCTGCCCCTAGGTTCATCAGAACCTTTTTTTTTTTTTTAGGTTCCATATATATGTGTTAGCATATGGTATTTGTTTTCCTCTTTCTGACTTACTTCACTCTGTATGACAGACTCTGGGTCCATCCACCTCACTACAAATAACTCAATTTCATTTCTTTTTATGGCTGAGTAATATTCTGTTGTATATATGTGCCACATCTTTATCCATTCATCTGTCGATGGACACTTAGGTTGCTTCCATGTTCTGGCTACTGTAAGTAGAGCTGCAATGAACATTGCGGTACATGACTCTTTTGAATTATGGTTTTCTCAGGGTATATGCCCAGTAGTGAGATTGCTGGGTCCTATGGTAGTTCTAATTTTAGTTTTTTAAGGAACCTCCATACTGTTCTCCATAGTGGCTGTATCAATTTACATTCCCACCAACAGTGCAAGAGGGTTTCCTTTTCCCCACACCCTCTCTAGCATTTATTGTTTGTAGATTTTTTTGATGATGGCCATTCTGACTGGTGTGAGGTGATACCTCATTATAGTTTTGATTTGCATTTCTCTAATGATTAGTGATGTTGAGCATTCTTTCATGTGTTTGTTGGCAATCTGTATGTCTTCTTTTGAGAAATGTCTATTTAGGTCTTCTGCCCATTTTTGGATTGGGTTGTTTGTTTCTTTGATATTGAGCTGCATGAGCTGCTTATAAATTTTAGAGATTAATCCTTTGTCAGTTGCTTCATTTGCAAATATATTCTCCCATTCTGAGGGTTGTCTTTTGGTCTTGTTTATGGTTTCCTTTGCTGTGCAAAAGCTTTTAAGTTTCACTAGGTCCCATTTGTTTATTTTTGTTTTTATTTCCATTTCTCTAGGAGGTGGGTCAAAAAGGATCTTGCTATGATGTATGTCATAGAGTGTTCTGCCTATGTTTTCCTCTGTAGAGTTTGATAGTGTCTGGCCTTACATTTAGGTCTTTAATCCATTTTGAGTTTATTTTTGTGTATGGTGTTAGGGAGTGTTCTAATTTCATTGTTTTACATGTAGCTGTCCAGTTTTCCCAGCACCACTTATTGAACAGGCTGTCTTTTCTCCATTGTATATTCTTGCCTCCTTTATCAAAAATAAGGTGACCATATGTGTGTGGGCTTATCTCTGGGCTTGCTATCCTGTTCCATTGATCTATATTTCTGTTTTTGTGCCAGTACCATACTGCCTTGACTATTGTAGCTTTGTAGTATAGTCTGAAGTCCAGGAGCCTGATTCCTCCAGCTCCGTTTTTCTTTCTCAAGATTGCTTTGGCTATTCAGGGTCTTTTGTGTTTCCATACAAATTGTGAAATTTTTTGTTCTGTGAAAAATGCCATTGGTGGTTTCATAGGGATTGCATTGAATCTGTAGCTTGCTTTGGGTAGTATGGTCATTTTCACAGTGTTGATCCTTCCAGTACAGGAACATGGTATATCTCTCCATCTATTTGTATCATCTTTAATTTCTTTCATCAGTGTCTTATAGTTTTCTGCATACAGGTCTTTTGTCTCCTTAGGTAGGTTTATTCCTTGGTATTTTATTCTTTTTGTTGCATTGGTAAATGGGAGTGTTTCCTTGATTTCTCTTTCAGATTTTTCATCATTAGTGTACAGGAATGGAAGAGATTTCTGTGCATTAATTTTGTATTCTGCTACTTTACCAAATTCATTGATTAGCTCTAGTAGTTTTCTGGTAGCATCTTTAGGATTCCCTATGTATAGTATCATGCTCTACCCACTTTTTAATTGGGTTGTGTGTTTTTTTACTGTTTGATTGTATGAGTTCTCTGTATATTTTGCATATTAACTCCTTATTGAGTATGTCATTTACAAATATTCTTCTCCCATTCATTAGGATGCCTTTTTGTTGATAGTTTCCTTCATTCTTCCTTTTTTTCTCTTTTTCTGTTCTTTTCTTTGCTCTTCTTTTGCCTCTCTTCCCATGTGATTTGCTGACTCTCTTTAGAGTTACATTTGGATTCCTTTCTCTTTTTTGTGTGTGTATGTATTATAGATTTTTGCTTTTAGTTACCATGAGGTTTATATATTGTATATATACATGTGATTATTTTAAGTTGATAGTCTCTGAAGTTCAAACACATTCTAACAACCCTGCATTTTTACTTCCTCCCCAGCATGTGTCATGTTTCTGACATCATATTTACATCTTTTTGTTTTGTGTACCCCTTAACTACTTATTGTGGATATAGATGATTTTGTCCTTTAACTTTCCTACTAGCTTTGTAAGTGGTGGATATACTACCTTTACTGTATGTTTGCCCTTACCAGTGAGATTTTTTCCTTTTGTAATTTTATATTTCTAGTTGTGGTCTTTCTTTTACACTTAGAGAAGTCCCTTTAACATTTCTTGTAAATGTTAGTGCAGTTTAGTGGTGCTAAACTGTTTTAGATTTTGATTGTCTGGGAAGCTCTTTATCTCTCCTTCAAATCTCAATGAAAGCCTTGCTGAGTGGAGTATTCTTGATTCAGGTTTCTCTTTTCATCACTTTGACTATATCATGCCACTCCCTTCTGGCCTGCAAAGTTTCTGCTGAAAAGTTGGCTGACAGTGTTATGGAAGTTCCCTTGTGTACAACTAGTTAGTTTTCCATAGCTGCTTTTAAGATTCTCTCCTTATCTTTAACTTTTGTCATTTCAGTTATAATGTGTCCTGGTGTGGACCTGTTTGGGGTCATCTTGTTTGGGACTTTCTATGCTACCTGGACATGGAAGTCTGTTTCCTTTCCTAGATTAGGGAAATTTTCAGTTATTATTGCTTCAAAAAAGTTCTCTCCCTCTTTCTCTCTCTCTTCTCCTTCTGGGACCCCAACAATGTGAATGTTAGTATGTTTAATGTTGTCTCAGAAGTCTTTTAAACTGTCCTCATTTTTTTTTTATTCCTTTTTTTTTTTCTCTTCAGCTTGGGTGATTTCCACCTCTCTGTCTTTCAGTTTGCTGTATCATCTAATCTACTGTTGATTCCTTCTAGTGTATTTTTCATTTAAGTTATTTTATTCTTCAGCTCTGTTTGGTTCTTCTTTATATTTTCTAAGTCTTTGTTAAACTTCTCACTGTGTTCATCCATTCTTCTCCCAAGTTTGTTGAGCATCTTTATGATGATTACCTTGAACTCTTTATCAGGTATATTGCTTATCTCCACTTCACTTAGTTCTTCTTTGGGTGTTTTATCTTGTTTCTTCCTTTGTCACCTCATTTTGCCTAATTCTCTTTGTTATTTGTATGGTATGTAACCTAATGGTAGGTTGGTTACATTTCATGATCTTGGAGAAGTGGCCCTTTGTAGGAGTCATTCTGTGGGGCCCAGCAGCACACTCCCCTCTGGTCACCAGAACTATATGCTATAGGGATGCCCCCATGTGGGCTGAGTGGGCCCTCTGTTGTGTTGGGGCTGACTACTGTGGGTGCCCTGGTACACAGGACTGGCCTCTGGTCCAGTTGGCTGCCAATCCCTACCTCCTACAGAAGCTACCAGCTGTTGGTGGGTGGGGCCACATCCTGGCACAGCTGGCTGCATGGCCTGGAGAGTCCTGGGGATGGTGCTGGCCCACTGTTGGGTGAGGCAGGATCCTGGCAATTCTGGCTGCAGGCCCAGGGTGTCCCAGGTCAGCTGGCTGCAAGACCCAGTGGGTCCTGGGGCTTGTGCCAGCCCACTGGTGTGTGGTGCAGGGACCTTGCATGCTGGCTGTGGGGCTTGGGGCTCCCAGTGTGGGTTCTGGCCTGCTAGTGGGTGGGGCCAGGCCCCTGTTCAACCTGAGGGTGTCCCAGGACTAGGGGTGACTGGCTGGTGGGCAGGTAAGCCCCAGCACTAATAGGCTAGAGGGAGGACTCCAAAATGGTGCTTACCAGTACCAGTGTCCTCATGGTAGAATGAGCTCCCAAAAGTGGCTGCTGCCAGTGTCTATATCTCCAGGGGAGTTCCAGTTGCCTCCTGCCTATCCTGGAGGCTGTCCAAGGTCAGCAAGTGAGTCTGACCCAGGCTTCTTTCAGATTGTTGCCTCTGAGCTGGGACTTGGAGCATCTGAGATTCTGTACCTGCCCTTCAAGAACGGAGTCTCTAATTCCTACAGCCCTCTGGCTCTCCTGAACGCAAGCCCTGATTTCAGAGCTAGATGTTCCGGGAGCTTACCTTCCTGGTGCAGGACCCTAGGGTTGGGAAGCTTGAAATGGGTCTTGGACCCCTCACTCCTTGGGAAGAACCTCTGCAATTGTGATTATCCTCCTCTTTGTGGGTCACCTACCCAGGGATGTGGGTCTTGACTGTACCACAACTCCGCCACTCCTACCCTTCTTGTTCTGGTTCCTTCATTATATCATTAGTTGTAGAAGGCCTTTTCTGCTAGTCTTCAGGTTGTTCTCATAGACAGTTGCTCTGTAAACAATTGTAGTTTTGGTGTGCCCCGTGGGAGGAGGTGAGCTCAGGGTCTTCCTACCCTGCCATCTTGGTGACCAGGAAATCATTTAGATCAGGATTTCTAAACTTTGACAGAACTGACATTTGAACTGGGTAATTATTTTGTTGTGGGGGCTGTCCTATATATTGTTGGATGTATAGCAGCGTTCCGGGCTCCTGTCCACTAGATGCCAGTAGTATCGCCCAGTTGTGACAACCCAAAATATCTGTGTTTTCAAACCCCCTCTTTCAGGGGCAGGGGACAAAATCCCTCCCACTTTGTTTGAGCACTGCTGTATTAGATCACCTTTAAGTTATGCGTATGTAATATTATGGTAGAGATTATGTAAACTGGGACAGCTTTGGACATTTCAGTAGAAGGCTGTTAGAACACTTAGTGGGATGTTATAGAGGTGATCTTCTAATATTCTGTAATTCTTATAAACAAAATTTTCTTTAGCTCTCGTAAGAAAACAAAAAATGGAGAAAGGTCAGAAAGATTGGCAACATCAAGCTCTAGGCAGAGTGCGAGCTGCTAGCAAGTTGAGGGCAGTCACAGGAGTGAGGACAAATAGATGACAAAGGAGTCAGGATGGGATTTAGCTCTTGCTTTCACACAAATGAATCTTAGCAGGGAAATGGTTGTCCTTTCAAATGCAAGCCAGTGGCAACTTCGAGCTCAGTCCTGAGTGGAGGGCACAGTCTACCAGGGCCCCTGGTGGGGTTACTGGGCTTCCTGGATGTATTGGAATTTGTAGAAATCTACATGGTTTCACAGTACCTATTGCCTTGCTTATAGTAATGGGAGGACAGTTGTTTTTCCAAATACTTTTGAGGGCAGGGGGAGGAAGGGTATGGTTTGCCTGAATAAATGTGTTCACTTTAGGCTCCTATTAGTTAAATGAGCAAGAAGAGAAAAATATAGCAGCATTCCACCAGGTGGTGCTATATCTGACTCATTCACCAAGCATGGCTGAATTAGGTTTTCTGTGACCCTGTCTCTCCCAGTGTATTTTCTCAGTCCTTTTGAAATAATGTGGATTGAGCTATACTTCAAATGAAAGATATCTGCTGGTTGAAAAAAAAATTCCATTCTAGTGTTAATCTCTACTTCTGACTCAAAATATATGCATTTCTATTCCAAGGATCTATCTTGACAACCAAGCTCAGGCGCAGAAGGCGCTAGAACATATTGTGTTCATAACAAAAGATTTCTCCCTTTTTTCAATTTTTTTTTTTTTTTTTTTTCGGTACACGGGCCTCTCACTGTTGTGGCCTCTCCTGTTGTGGAGCACAGGCTCCGGACGCGCAGGCTCAGCGGCCATGACTCACAGGCCTAGCTGCTCCGCGGCATGTGGGATCTTCCCAGACCAGGGCACGAATCCGTGTCCCCTGCATCGGCAGGTGGACTCTCAACCACTGCGCCACCAGGGAAGCCCTACCTTTTTTCAATTTTAATTAATGCTATCGCCAGGTGATTTGATAACACTGCGACTGGCTGGTACAAGCAAAACTGATATAAAAACTTTTTAACTTCAATTTCTTCAATACTCTGCTGACTTATCAGAGATGAATTTCATGCCTACCCTCATCAGCCTGGGATATAAAAAAGGCAGAGGTTAGGATATTAAAATGCTTTGCAGAGCTCTGAAATACAATGTGCTCCAGAAGACAGCCCTATGACCTGGAGGTCTGGTTACATGGCATTTAAACAGGGAACTTGGCCATGATACACCAGGACAACTGGATAGCCTGACATCAAACTGAGAAGTTCTATATATTCAATATACTGTGATAAACCATAATGGAAATGAATATGAAAAAGAATTTTTATGTATGTATAATTGAATCACTTTGCTGTATAGTAGAAATTAACACAACATTGTAAATCAACTATACTTCAATTAAAAAAACAAAACAAAAGAGAAGTTCTAAGGGCTCATTTAAGCAATTATCTCTTAACTGGCAAGTTGTGAGATTCACCATCTACTGAAATTTTTAATCCCTTGGGGAGAAAAAGGATACAAATATGTTTATCTTTTATAAATCTTCAGGTCTGTCTACCAGTATGCGTGAGCCAAGAGAAAGAATTCCCCTTCAGCTGTTATAAGTAGGTTTTTTGGTTATTTTGTTTTGTTCTTTTTAAGGAAGAGAGACTATTATTGACCCTCAGCAGAGGTAGCCTTAATTGAATAGTAACATACTAAGGGACCCTCAAGGAGGATGGGGCAGTAGTTAAAACAGTGGGTGGGGGTGGGGTGGGTCCATATCCTATTTAAAACATGGTCAGAAGAAAAAGACAAGTGACATGGTCTCAGGCGAAGAGCAGGCAAATGGAAATCAAAGATAGAAGTAAAGAAAATGGAAGGAAGACCTGCCCTCATGTTTTTATCATATACGTCTGTTTATCAATTAAAATATTAATAGCGCAACAATGCATATTTGTCATATATTTTCCATCAAAATAATGGAGAGGAAGGGTGACAACAGGTGGAATGGCCAGGACTTTGAGTTGCTAAAGCAAACACAAAGTTCCTCATCACAGGCTTGCCTAGGGCAGGGCCTGACCATAAAGTGTATTTTCTTTAGAACTCGCTGCAAACAAATATTTCTTCCTTTTAGTATTTTAATACAAACATATTGGTAAAAATCCTTATCAAACAAATACAAACTATAACAACTGACTTAAAGATTTAAAGACATTGAGAAGCAGGATGGGGATGGTAGAGTGCACTAATCTACCTCAGAGACCTCCTAAAGGTCTGTATTTCCCTTATTCTAGAGAAGCACTTCCTAAATTGCCACGTGTCCCTCCTTTGGCTGCTTTCTACCCCTCCCCACAAGTTAACATGTGTTGTGTGAAGAGAAAGAAAAGCTCCTTAGTGAAACACATTTGGAAAACACTCTACACTATATGCCCTTCTTAGAGATTTCTGGTGCACTTGGGCATATTTAAAGGGCATCAAAATATTTGAGAGGCTCTGGGAAAGGAGAATCCGTGTAACTGACTCAGCATTTCCCGAGTTTAAATCCCCATCCCGTCCCTACCTTCACCCCCAGGAATACTCATTAGCATCTCACAGGCCTCTAGTCTCCTCTAGTAGAGTGTTTGGGAAATGCTATTCCATAGATACAAGTATTGTGTCTTCTTGCTACATTGAAAGGATTGTGAAGATTTACAAGACTTACCGAAAGGATCTACTTAATATCCTGAGAGTTCAGATTTTTGCTCAAATATGGCTTCTTGGTACAATTGTTTAGCTTTTGCCCTATCATTCTCCTAATTGAAACATCATCTGTGTTGGGAAATAATTGTTTTGTGATTCCTGTAAAAACAACAACAAAACACAGAAAAACACTTTGTCAGAAGGATGTAGACTCACAGATGCAGAGAACAAACCAGTGGCTGCCAGTGGGAAGGGATGGGGGAGGGGTGATATTGGGTAGGGGGGTAAGAGGTACAAACTACTATGTATAAAATAAGTTATAAGGATATATTGTACAACTGGCAATATAGCCAATATTTTATAAGTATAAATGGAACATAAACATTAAAAATTGTGAACTACTATATTGTACACCTGTAACTTATATAATACTATACATCAACTATACTTGAATAAAAATAAATTAATTAATTTTAAAAAACCACTTTATCAGGCCTCTGCATCTTAAGGTATGAACTGAAATAAAACACCAAGCAATTCACATTATAATTTTGTCTCTATTTTGAAAAAGCAGCCCAACACCCATGAGATATTTAAATAGATGAATCTCTAGGCAGATTTTTCAAAGCAAAGCAAGAGATAACAAAAGTCTATATCATAAACTGAGAGCATACATATATGTCTTCCTATGGTACCATTCAGCTTTAACCTTGCTGCTTGCTCTGAATGCTAAGTGCCCTTGATCCAAAATGCTGGGAATTTATTTTTACCCATTCCCAACATCAGTTGAAACAAGCAGATTCTGACTGACTCTTTTCCAACTAAGAAATGATGCACTATTAAAATATAGAGAGCTGTGATTCAGTGAGTCCTTAAATTTGTTGGATATTTGCAAAAAAATTACTTGATAACCTAAATTATTATATTTAAGGAGGTTAATTAACTTAAAAACCATAAGTAGGATGGTTAAATTAACTCTGTTTTTTTCTGAGTAAAAGATAAGGGATATTTCTAACCAAGATAAGAAAAAGAAAATAAGACATAAACTGTTACTAAAATTTTGTTGGAAAGGATTTTGAAAATTTACTTTTCTAAAGCTATGAATTTTATGAATTCAAACTTTTCAGTGATATAAAATTCATTTTTATTTTAATAACCATTTTTAATGTAAAGTTGTTATACAAAATTCCCCATATATCATAAGAGGTTTAGGCTATCCTCAGATTTTTCTCTCATAGAAAAATAAACTTGAAGAATAAAAAAGATAATGAAAGAACAACTTAAAGTTGAATGGTAAAATAATTTCAGATTCATGTGACAATATAATACAAACACATTATCACCTATGATTTCTTGAACTTCATTCTGATTCATAGCTGGTTTCACTGCCTTGTCCCTTGAAGTAGAGGATTTTGCCCCCGTCAGGCTGTGTGTGGCCATGTATTCATTTGTGTAGAGCACTTGCATTAAATCATTAATAAACTTCTGAGGCTTGCTCTTGTTGCAACGGGCAATCTGCCATTTTTCAATCTTGAACTAAAAAATTAAAAATAATAATTGAAATAACTGAAAAAGGAAAGGAAAGGAATATCTGAAGAATATATTACTCATTGAATTAATACAGACCAGAAAACAAAACCAAGTCTTTAAGGTGATGTATGATACTTTTAATATATATTGTACATTTCAGGGGTTAGAGTTAGATGTTAACTTTGAGATAATTCCCAACATATATGAGGTATTTGTTCTAGAGTGTATACAAATTCTTGTCATGTAATCTGGATTTGGTGCTTTAAGGATTAATCCATACTTAACATTTCCTACTAAGCATGGTAGCATAATAATGGCCCACTGACAATATTCACATCGTTATCCCTGTAACCTTTGAATACGTTACCTTATATGGGAAAATCAACTTTGTACGTGTCATTAAAGTACCTTGAGATGGGGAAAATATGCTGAGTTATCCAGGTGGGTCCAGTCCAATCACGTGAGCCTTTTTTTTTTTTTTTACACTTAAAATTTGTGTACTTTATTGCAGGTACGAATATGTATATTTACATACACATATAACTTTATGTTTATAAATATATACACACAGTATCTGGTACGTAGTAAGCACATCATAAATGTTAATAATAATAATGAAAATGGCTAACATTTATTGAGCACTCACATGAGCCCTTAACTGCTGAAGAGGGAGGCAGAAAGAAGACACAGAGGAAGGAGGAGAGAATAGAAGAGTGAGAGGGCTTTGCCTGCCCTGACTGGCTTTGAAGATGATGGAAGTGGACCATGAACCAGGGAAGGGGGATGCCTCTAGAAGCAGGAATGGCCTTCAGTTTATAGTCGACAAGAAAACAGAAAACAGGGAACTCGGCTCTAGAAGCATAAGAAACTGAGTTCTACAGCAACCCCCATGGACAGGAAACAGATTCTTCTCCAGAGCCTCCAAAAAGGAGAGTACCTGCCAACACCTTGATTTTACCGCATTTCTGACCTACAGAACTCTGAGGTGGTAAGTTTGTATTATTATAAATCACTAAGTTTGTGGGAATCTGTTACACAGCAAAGGAAACCAGTACACTAAGATTCAAATATTCTGAATGTTAGATAGTGAGCATTTAATTACTGCTCTTGAAGGCATAATTTCCCAGGCCGATTCTAACAAAACTTGTATTTTTAGCTTCTATTTCTTGATTAAGAGAAGTCGGGAAAGTAGAAGAATTGTGTTCTGCCAGCATGTACAGCCTAAAATTCACCTTGTCTCAATGATACAGTTTTATAACCTTTAATGCATAGTTGTCCTTCTGTCACTGGTTTAAGAATTTCCTAGTTTAATAACGTCATCATTGTCCACCATTTGACTTTAATTTTCTGAACTGGATATTCATTTCACAAATATTAGATTTATTGTAAAAGACTGTTTTACGTAGTCAGAATATTATGATTGACCTAAAGTTACATAAAGTGATCTGATAAGACAGTGATTATGTTGTACAGTAATTTTAATTTTGTATGTAACTGTATCCCAGAGAAAGATGGGATGGTCTACCAGCTGACCTGTTTCTCATCCACGTGATGCTCCTCCTCAGTTTTCAAGGAAATTGGTGAACTGTAATTAGAATTAGAATTACTACATGTGGAGGCAAATGAATCTGGTGAGGAGTTATTTGTTGCTCTCCAGAGGGTGGACGCAGACGTGGACAGGGTTCCTCCACCCTTGAGCAGGGCCTCCGCCATACCAACCAATTCTTCAAACTGGGTGACGGCCTGAGGTAAAACTAAAATGGCAAGAAAAAGTAGTACTTTACAAATACTTGGCATAGCAGCATAGATACATATTTTCTATGATGTGTATATGCATAGAAGTATGTAGACCAAACTGTTAACACTTGCTATCTTTGGAAAATAAACATGGTAAGAAGAATGGTTGGAACATATTTACTTTTTTTTTTTTGGTGGTACGCGGACCTCTCACTGTTGTGGCCTCTCCCGTTGCGGAGCACAGGCTCCGGACGCGCAGGCCCAGCAGCCATGGCTACGGGCCCAGCCGCTCCGCGGCATGTGGGATCTTCCCGGACCGGGGCACAAACCCGTGTCCCCTGCATCGGCAGGCGGACTCTCAACCACTGCGCCACCAGGAAAGCCCTAACATAATGGTTTTAAGACTTGATTCTTTTTCTAATTGCTAATGATGTTATTTGAAGGTGTTTAAGGAGACATTACTGATTCTATCACCTTCCATCAGGCCAGTTTAAGTGACAAGATAAAATAAACCGTTTCTCACAGATTGAAATAAATTTTCTATGGCCTTAGTGCATGATTTGCCAGGGAGTCAAAGGCCATCAAATTAGTAAAAATTCATGGCCACAGTTCAAATCTATGTGTTCACATATTAAAGATGGATTTTGGTAATCAACTGAATGTTCTCTTTGTTCCTTTTTTTAAATGGAAACTTACACATTCAAAGCTTTCATGCCTCCATGTTAAATGGCCTTCTCTTGTTATATCTAGTTTCTTTCCTAAGGACAAATAACATTTTGTTGGAGTTGGAAGACACCTTGAACCCTGTGTAATTCAACTCCTCACTCTATGGTTGGGGGTAATGCCTACTGGAGAGGTGAAAAGACTGAAACTTTTTTGTACTTTTCTAAGCATATTATTGAGCTGTATAATCTTTGGAATAATAGCTGATTGGAGACCTGAAAATCAGACATATTGATGACATGTCCAAATCAATACATTTAGTACTATGTTAGTAGAAAAATTTTTAAATCTGCTAAAGAAGAAAATCTTATTTTATATTTTTTCAATTAATATTTGCTAAGCACCTCTCATGTGCCAGACAGTTGTTCAATCAGCAATTATTTATTGAGCACTTAATAATATTAGACATTTATCTAGCTTCTACTCTGTGCCAGGCACTATTCTGGGAACTTTACTGATGTTCATTTGTTTACTCCTCATTGCAACTCTCTGAGATAGGTATTATCATTACCCGCAATTTACAGATGAGGACAGTTAGGCAACGAGAGGTTAAATAACCCATCAGGGTCAACTCAGTGAAAAGAAGAGGCAACATTCAAATTCGGACTCTGCCAATTCCATGCTATAAACTTCTATGTCATGCCAACTCTCAACATTTGCCCACCACTCTGTTAGGTGCCAGGGATGAGACTGGGAGCAAAACCAGATGTGATCCTAGACTCTTGGAACTGGGAGGGGGTGGGGGTATTGTTTACCTAACCATGCTGTATGTAAAAATTTGGCCTGCTCAAAGAAGGTCTGGCCACCTGTCCTAACCGCCACCCACCACCCCCCAGTTCCTGAGAAGTAACCTCTCAACCCTTGAATTTCCCGAGCGATAGCAGGAGTGTCTTTGTTATTCATGGTGAGCCCCTTAGAACACACCTGATTTATGTTTATGCTAAGGAGTTTCTCAGGGTGGGGACAGTCACACCCAATAATCTTAGGGTAGAAGCTGGCCATAGCCAGAAAGCCAGAAAGACCATGTGGGCAATCAATCAGTGAATCAATCATGCTCACGTAATGAAGCCTCAGTAAAAACTTTGGACACCCAAGCTCAGAGAGCTTCCTGGGTGGACAATCCTCTGTGCATTTTGTTGTAACATATAAAGACTAGTAGGTAATATATCCTGAGGACAGAAGTTCCTCACTTGGAAACTAACCAGACTCTGCCCTATGTGTCTCTTCCAACTTTGCCTGGTTCTAATTTGTATTCTTTCCCTGTAATAAATGTAACCATGAATATAATAGGTTTTGGTGAATTAAATTTCTCTGGCAAATTACTGGACCTGAGGGTGGTTTTGGAAAACCCCTAAACTTGCAGTCAGTATCAGAAGTCTTAGAAGACTTGGCAGTCTAGAGGACTGTGCCCTTAACCTTGAGGTTTGGCTAACTCAAGGTGCATGCAAAGAAATAAAAAATCACAGTTGTTAAGGTCACAGAGGAGAGGCAAACAGCCTAGAGAGGGAAGGGCCACAGAGGGCTTCTCTTAGGAGGTCAAGATTGATCTGAAACCTGAAGGCTGAGCAGGAATTAAATAACCGGAGGGAATGAGGAGGTCATCAGAAGCATAGGAAACATAAGTTCTGTATTTGAGGAACTGAAAGAAGGCCAAAGCTGGAATGTAAAGAGAAAAAGGGAATTCTGCATTAAAGTGGGGTTTAAAGAATATTCACTGTTTTTTCTAATAATGAAAGTTATACATGTTCATTGGAATATATCCTTCTTGCCATTTCTATTTTTGTATATCTCTATTCATGTATTTTCTTTTACATAATTAGGACAATGCTATATGCATAGCATTGTATCATGGTTCTTTTTTCCAATTAAGACCATAAATTGAATATTTTACCTATTTTATTAAATCTTGGAAAATATGATCTTTTGAGGTCTAATTTGCTTAGAATCAAAGTCAAGATCTTATGTGAAGTCTGAGCAGAATTTAAGTAGGTAGAGGGGGATGAGTTTGACAAAAGGATATACCCAATTAGCTCACACTAATATGTTCGAGATATAGAACATTTCTGCCCACCCAGAAATTTGCCTCATGTTCCTTCCAAATCAGTCCCTGGACTCACCTCAGGGGAAACCATTAATGTGACTTCTTTAGTCAGAGACACGTTTTACCTGTTCTAGAATTCCATATAAACGGATACAAACAGTATATTCTCCTTTTTTTGGTCTGACTTTTTTGTTGTTGTTGTTCTGCATAATGTTTTGAGATTCATTCATGTTGTTGTGTCAGTCATTCTTTTTTCAGGAGGATGAATATTATTTTTATTTTTTATTGAAGTATAGTTGATTTACAATGTTTCAGGTGTATAGCAAAGTGATTCAGGTATGTGTGTGTATATATATATATATATATATATATATATTCTTTTTTGTCGCTGAGTGATATTTCATTACATGGATACTCCACAATTAAAGTATCCATTCATCTGCTGATGGGTTATTTTCCACTTCAACACATGACTTTAAGGATTCCCTAATATCTCAAGGTATTGATGTCCTCTAATTTATTCAAATGCTCCTTTTATTCTTTTGGAATTTAGGTTGCTTCCAGTTTTTCTTGATTACAGACAAAACTCTTATGAACCACCTACCACACACATCTTTATATGCATCTCTGATCGTGTCAATGCTATAAATTCCTGAAAGCGTAACAATAGGCTCAGAGGTATAAATGTTTCCAAGACTCAGTTAATGTCATTGAATGGCTCTCTAAAAAGAGTCTTCCATCTTAAATGCCCACTAGCAAGGTAAGAAGTCAGCCACATCACTGCACCATCAACAAGAGGTGCTCATTATTAACAACAATATTCACTATTTTGATAGGTTAAAATTTTAGTACAATTATTTAAATTGTAATTATTGCAATTATTTGATTATTGTGAAGTTGAATACATATTTATTTGTTTATTGATTATTTGAACTTATTCCTTGAGATACCTATTAGACCAAAGAATGTTAGTACTTTTTAAATTTTATGATAGCTTAGATGGTTTTTGTAAAGTGCTTATAGGAATGCCTAGTGCATTATAAACACAATGTATTAGCTATTGTTATTAATTCCTTAATAACACTTTAACCTTTATATCTTAAGCACTTTAACCTTTAATTTGTCATAAGTTGCAATTATTTTTCTTAGAGTATTTTAATTTTAGTACGTTTTAAATGTACACACTTACAATACACTTACAACTTACAACTAATAACTAACACTTACAACTAATAACAACCTGCTGTATAAAATAAATAAAATAAAATTTTTAAAAAAGCACACACATATTTTTAGTTTTTACTTAATTAAAAGTAGCAGTCTTATGGAAGCAAACTAAGTGTCCATCGACAGATGAATGGATAAAGAAGATGTGGCACATATATACAATGGAATATTACTCAGCCATAAAAAGAAACAAAATTGAGTTATTTGTAGTGAGGTGGATGGACCTAAAGTCTGTCATACAGAGTGAAGTAAGTCAGAAAGAGAAAAACAAATACCGTATGCTAACGCATATATATGGAATCTAAAAACAAAACTGGTCATGAAGAACCTAGGGGCAGGATGGGAATAAAGACACAGACCTACTAGAGAACGGACTTGAGGACACGGGAAGGGGGAAGGGTAAGCTGGGACAAAGAGAGTGGCATGGAAATATATACACTACCAAATGTAAAACCGATAACTAGTGGGAAGCAGCTGCATAGCACAGGGAGATCAGCTCGGTGCTTTGTGACCACCTAGAAGGGTGGGATAGGGAGGGTGGGAGGGAGGGAGATGCAAGGGGGAAGAGACAGGGGGATATATGTATATGTATAGCTCATTCACTTTGTTATAAAGAGGAAACTAACACACCATTGTAAAGCAATTATACTCCAATAAAGATGTTAAAAAAAAAGTAGCAGTCTTTTCCTTAGTTCATTCATTTACTTTACACTTAGCAAGTCATTCAGATCAGTTAAATATTCACTCATATATTTCATACAGTTTAAACATCTTTTCACAAGTAAGTTTTTTTTCTCCCCGGATATATTTTTTTCTAACTTTTAATGTAAAAATTTAAACACACACACAAAATAGTAAACTCCCATGTACCCCATGCCCTAGTTTCCAACTCATGGCCAATCTTGTTCCACCTGTATCCCCACCCACTTTCTTCCCACCTCCAAAATTATTTCAAGCAAATCACAGGCATCATTTCATTTTATCTGTAAATATTTCCGTGTATATCTCCAAAGGTAAGAAATTTAAATATATATATATATAATATATGGTTTTATATATATATATATATATAACCATAACACCATTGTCACAGCCAGAAATACTTAGCAATAGTTCTCAAATATCATTTAAAAAAAAAACCAAACTAGCAAGTGTTCAAATTTCTCTGACTGTCTCATTTTTGTTCTTGTCTTTAGCTTGTTTGAACCAGAATCCAAATAAAGTCCATACATTGCAATTAGTTGCTGTCTCTTTTACAAACTATAGGTTTCCTTTTCATCTCCTAGTTTTTTCCTTGCAGTTTATTAGTTGAAGAAACTGGGTCCTTTGTCCTGCAGGGTTTCCCACAGTCTGGATTCTGCTGATTGCACCCCTAAGGGGGTGTTTAACATATTCTTCCCTGTAGTTAGATCTAAAGGCTTGATCAGTGTTTTAACTTCCAGCAGGTGGCATTGAATGCATGGTTACCTTTTGTTGCGATATTAGCGGTCACTGATGATCACTGCCTAGATTCATCAGGGGTTGCAAAATGGTGATATCCTAATTCTTCATTTAGCTAGAATTCTACCAAGGGAAACTTTCTCTCATCAACTATTTGGCTACCCTGAGGTTCATTTCATATAATAATGGCAGGATAAATGCTTGATTTTTCAGTCTGTATTTGCCAGTTTTCAAAATAATGAGTTGGTTCTTTCAGATGACCATTAAGTTTTTTCTCTTTTGAATGAAGTCATGCATGTAAATATACATGATAACCAGTTGCCCTGATCATTATTATTGATGCTCCAATAATAATGATCTTTAGCCAGTGGGAATCTCTTCCAGTTGACACATCCACATGGTCTTTGCTGACCTCCTTGCTTTCTGGTAGGACAAGATTTTCATCTATATTTCCTGTTTGAGGCTCCTGACAAATCTTGTCCATTTCCTGTGCAAGTTCTGGAATTAGCCGTTTCTCCAGGGAACCCCAGCTCCCTTTAGTGGGGAACGGTATTTCAAGGCCACACCCAAGTGCTGGGAGTGCTCTTTGCTATTGGGTTCTTGTTTCTAGATCTCTTCGGTGAACAGTATTAGAATATACGTATTATTAATTTTTAAAGATAAAAATTCATCTTGTGTCAAAACCAGTACTCATTCAAATTCAGAACATGGAGTTTTAATTTAAACTGTACAGTTATGTTTTTAGTACGCCACATGGTGTGAAATGAGAACCTAACTTAAACCTGCCCCTCCCCGCCACATTGGAATATCAGTTTTCCCAGCACCATTTGTTGAATAATTCATCCTTGTCCTAAATGGCTTGCAGGACTCGCTATGTAAATTGTCAGGCCCATTGCAAATGGAAAATGCAGGACTCCTTGTTCAAAGCTTCTTCAGAATTTTAATATGGTGACAGTATTTTTAACCAGTATGGGGGCCTTCCTAGGAGCAGGGCCCGGTGTGACTGCACTGGTCATCCTACAGTGATAAGCAGACACTATATGGCACTCACCTTACCAGGTTCTGCTCTGAATACTTTACATGTCACCCAGGGAAGTACTTTTATCATTTCCATTCATCTCACACTCAGTTACACAGCTAGTAGGTGGCAGAGCCAGGATTTGAACTCAAGTGACTTGGCCCCTGTAAACCCATGCTCTTGTCCTCTGTGACACAGTGACTCCAGGACATTTCTTCCCTGTATGGGAGGTATTATCCAGGGATGTGTGTTCTGTTCCATCGACCTGCTGGCTCTTATCCTAGTAAGTTGCTTTTAATTATCAGAACTTTATATGAGTTCATGTTGACAGTTAGGCCCTCAGATTCTTTTTCAGAATGTTCTTAATTGATTTTGCCTATTTATTCTTTCAGGTTAACTTTAATATAATTATTGTCAAATTACCACAAAAATCAAAATCAAAACAAAACAATTATGGGCATTTGATTGGGACTCTAGTCAAACTGTGAGTTATTTTGAGATGAATTGGCATCTTCTCATCTATGAATTTGACGTCTCTCTATTTAGATCTGTGTATTTCTCCATTGACTTTTTAATTTTTCATCATAGATCATACACATTTCTTGTTAGGGTAACTAGTAGATATCTTATAGTTATTTGTAATTAATGTGTAGATTCTTTTTAATTATTTTTTTTAGGAATAAAACCAGCAATTTCTGATCTATAAGGAAATTACTGATTTTTTTTAAAAAATGGTAGCTATTACATTTGGGGCACCTATTATGTACTAGGCATTTATTATTTTTTAAATACAATAAGGCTTATAATGAAAAATAGCAGTCCTCTGCCCTACCGCTCACCACCCTGGATTACCTACTACTCCTAGAGGGAGAACTTCTGATCCACTTACCTGTTTCTCTGGTAGTTACCTTCATAGTCTTAAATAATAATAAGCATATACAACTATTCTTTTATTTTTTCAGATTCATGTAATTATTTATTGACTTTCAACTACGTAACATGACAAGGCAGCCCTCTTTCAACTCCTCCCCCAGCCACACAGAAACACACACACGCGGTACCCACATGTGCAAACACATACACACTCTTCTTCTCTCCATCATCCCAGGATAGTTGTAACACAACTGCTACTTCAATAAATACTGTGCTTACATTATTATAGTGATGTAATTCTCAATTCCTTTCCTTTAAAACATGACTTTTTTCCTAGAGTTAAAATGATCTCATTTTTAAAAGCTTGCTTATTATTATTTAACTGTTTCTCTGACTTAAACATCTCAAAACTTCCTACCAGAGGTGTAAAATCTCCTTGCAGTATGTTTGGTAGATGACATCATGTCATCTATCAATTTCATTTTTTTTTTCAGTGATCTCTCTCCTGTAACCCCTGTACCTGTCCACCTCTAGACCAGCTGCTTCCAGGCTACTGTGGACCTGTCACCCTGGAGTGTCCCGTCACTATTATTCTGTGGCTACATCCTGTCCCTCTCCTGTACTGGACTACCTGTTTTCTGATTGACTTTCTAGATTCACTCTCTCATTTTGAAGGAGCACACCCTCCCTTAGCTTTTGAAAAAGAAAGCACAGGAAGTACATTGAGACTTCATAAGTATGAAAATATTATTATTCTGCCCTCACACTTGGTTGATGGTTTCACTGGGTATAGAAGTCTAGGTTTAAATCATTTCCCTTTAGAATTTTAAAGGCATTGCTCAATTATCTTAGAGCTTCCAGTGTTGCTGGTGAAAAGTCTGATGTCACCTGACTCCCATTCCTTAGCGGATAACATTGCTTGTTCTCTCTGAAAGCTTCTAGATTTTCCCTTCCTGGTGTTCTGAAATTTCACACTGTTATGGCTTAGATAAGCCTTTTTGCTTTTGGTGGTATCTTTTTGATGTGCAATAAACTTTTACTAATTACTACTTCAGTGATTCACTGGTTTTACTTTGGCTATTTCTGAAACTTTGACAGCTTTCTACTATATTTAAATGAACCTGGGCAAAACATAATTGATTTTTCCTTCTTTACTGAAATCTCATTAGTTAATAGAGTGGAGTTTTCGGCTGAGGCATTGTTTTCCCTGGGTATACATTCATTCTTTACAAATAGTGATAATTTAATACCCTTTTGCACAATAGACATACCACTTTTTTCCTTTTATATCTTATTGTGCTGTTCAGTTGTGGTCCACAAGATATGTTTCAAATGTTTAACACATGCACGTAGAGCACACACACGTCTGTCATTCTGAATGTCTAGAATGGCATATACATTCTGCTATTTTTCTTAGTTAGCAGGCTTTATAGACAGATAAACAGCTCTGATTCTTAGTTCAAAGAGGAATATTGCTGAGCAAAAGTTAACTAACCACTCTGCACTCTTCTCTCAGACCCCTTTCTTATTTGGATTATACATTAAATTTCAACTTTCTGACATCTTCCTAGTTCCCAACTGTAGCTTCACAAGGAGGCCTACTATGGCCATGATATTTTAAACTGTAAAACACCCCCTCTCCCTCAAATCCCCATCCTCCTTTACCTCTCCTATTTTTTCCATAGCATTTATCACTAGCTAACATATTGTATAATTTACTTAATTTTACTTAATTGTTATTTTTCATGATTTTGACTGCTTGCCTCACTGGAATGTGAGCTCTGTGAGAGTGGCGATCCTTGTTTTGTTCACTGGGTTTTCCTAGGTACTTAGAGCAGTGCCTGACATACAGAGGACCTTGTAAATATTGACTGAAAGAAGAAATGCATGCATGAATACTGCAGTGGCAGTTGGCAGTTCCTGACTCTTCCTGTTGCTTGAAGTCTAACCAATAGCCAACTTTACTTTGGTTTCTAAGGGTACATACTAGTGTGTGTGCATGCAGGGGGGCAGACAATATTAAATACAGAATAGAGTATGTAGACTTTTAAGTGCCAAAGAGGAAACAAAACGGGAAGGGATAAAAAAATGTTGCAGGGGGAGAGAGGTTGAAAGTTTAGATGGAGGGAGGAGGTCAGGGCAAAGATGAATTTACAGTGAAGATTTGAAGTACGTAGGGTGCAAACTATGTGGATATCTGGGGAAAGAACATCCCAGGCCAAGGGAACAGCCAGTACAGAGATGCCGACGTCAGGTCACGTCTGATGTCTTTGGAGGGAAAGCAAGTGGTCCGGTGTGGCTGGATCACAGAGAAGGATGGGGAGAGAGTAGAAAACAAGGCCAGAAAGGTATGTGGAAGGGAGGTGGCTGGATCATGTAAGGACTCAAAGATCATAAAACCGACTTCAGTTTTACCCCACGTGAGGTAGACGTGCACTGGAAGGGTCTGCAGAGAGGAGTGACGTGAGCTGGCCTACATTTAGCAGGATGTTCTTGCTGCTGTGTTGAGAGTGGACCACACAGTAGCATGAGCAGAAGTGGCAACACCAGTGAGGAAGCCACCATGATAACCTGGGTAGGAGATGCTGGTGGTTTGGACCAGAGTGGCTGTAGTGGGGGTGGTACAAAGAACTGTATTCCAGAGATATTTTGAAGGTGAAGCCAGTAGGATTTGCCAATGGACTGAGTGTAGGGTGTAAAAGAAATACAGAAATACAAGACAGCATCGTGGTTTTTGAGTTGAGAAACTGGAACAATGAAGTTAGCATTAACCGAGGCGAGGAAGAAAGAGAGGAGCAGGTGGCAGGGGAAGAGTGGGAATGTGGTCGTGGGTGGTGGTGTTTGTCTGAGATGCCTGCCAGTCTTGTCAATACGCAGTTAGCCCATGACTCTGGAACTAAAGGGAGAAGTCCAGGTTGGAGATAAGTCATAGTTATTGATGGATTTAACACCATAGAATTGGATATGATCCCCTATGGAGTGAAAGCAGATAGAAAAGAAAGAAGTCCAAGGACTGAGCCTGGGGCATCATCAAATATTTAGAGGATAAGATGATGAAATGAGGCAGCCATATAAACTGAGACGGAAAGCTCAGCAGTGGAGGAGGAATGTGGTGCCCTAGAAGCCAAGGAAGGAGAGGTAGCCAAGGTGTCAGATGTAACAGGGCACTTAATGTGATCCTTGAGAAATGACCTTCGGGCTTAGCAATATGAAATGTTATGGGCTGAATTGTGTCCCCCCAAAAAGAAATGTTGCAGTCTAAGCCCCAGGACCTTAGAATGTGACCTTATTTGGAAATAGGGTCTTTATAGATGTAATCAAGTTAAAATGAGGTCATTAGAGTGGGCCTTAATCCAAAATGACTGACATCCTTATAAAAAGAGGGAAGTCTGGACACAGAGACAGACAAGCCCACAGTGAGGTCATCACATGAAGACTGGTCTTAATGCTGCCTCAGGCCAAGGATCAACCAGAAGCTAGGAGAGAGGCCTTCCCCAGCGCCATCAGAGGAAGCGTGGCCCTGCTGACACCTTGATTTTGGAATTCTGCCGTTTAAGCCACCCAGTCTGTGATACTTTATCATTGCAGCCCTAGGAAACTAATACATGGAGGTCATTGGCGATCATGAGAAGAGACATTACAATGGAATGACAAGGACCTAATTGAAGTGGGATCCAAAGGGAATAAAAGGGGGAAAATTGAAAACAATGTATAGGGTCAACATGTAAGGAGTTTTCCTACAAAGGGAAGGAGAGAAGCAGGGTGGAAGGCAGAAAAGCAAATGGCCTGAGAAAGGTGGGTTTTTTTTGGTTTGTTTGGTTTTTTTAATGGGAGAAATAATTGTATGTCTGATGCTAATGGGATGATTCATTAGAGAGAGTGGGGAGGATCTCTGGAGCTCTGTCCTTGATCAGCAGAAAGAGGACGCATAGATGGACATACTGCCTTTGGCTGGACAAGAGGACAGGTCACTCATGGGTGACAGGAGAGGAAGTGGAGGTTAATACAAGCACAGGTGCAGGGAGCTGACAGTCTTTTCACATCCTCCAAGTTCTCCATGAAGCAAAGGCACCAGCTGAGAGTGAGGATATGGAAGGTGTGGGAAGCTGGCAGAGAGAGGAGAAAATGAAACAGCAACTCCAGAGTGAGGGACAGAGAGAAACTGTTCATAGTGATGATTCTTTTCATATACTATATTTTTAATATTATTTTTTGTCTGTGCTGCGTGGCATGTGGGATCTTAGTTCCTGACCAGGGATGGAACCCGCATCCCCTTAACTGGAAGCACGGAGTCTTAACCACTGGACTGTCAGAGAAGTCCCCTTCGTATACTATTGAAACTGATTTGCTCCTCTTGCATTTAGAATTTTCTCATCTAAATTTATGAAAAAAATGGATCTAATTTTCTTTTGGGGGGGGGTCCACGTGTCAAGTTCTGGTGTTAATAAAAACAGAGACAGAATCAATAGTGATGATTACTGAGCACCTATCATGTATCAGGCCCTGGTAAAGCATTTCTTCCAATTATCTAATTTAATCATCTTGGCAAGAAGGACATGAGAGATTGGCTCCACTGTGTAGATGAGGAAAGTGAACCTGGGGCTGAGGGCAGGACAGTGACAGGGCCAAGGCTTACAGCTAGTAAGCAGGGTTGGGATTCAAACCAAAGTCGGTGACTTCAAGATCAATACTTGAACCAGCAATGTATGCTAACTTTATCAACTAGCTTTTCATCTTACTCTACGTTCTGGAACAGATGGTATAAAAATAAGAACAATCTGTTCTTCGAAAATTGCAAAAGCCTCACCAGGAAAAACCATCAATTATAAAGATGCAATATTTAAAGCGTAAAAAATAAGGAGAGAATGGCTTGTTGGTGGAATAAACATCTTATTTCCATTCATGTGTGCCTGTTTCTACTTAAAATTAGGAAGCCTTCAATTTAATCAATATCTGTAGGAACTCATCTGAGCCATTACTCTGTCAATCTAGCTCACCACAATGTTCTGTCTCCTACAATTTCTGCCTCCCCAAATATTGTGGAATTGTCTTCTTTATTTCCACAGCCATTGCCCTAGGCAAGGCTGCCATCCTGTTAGTCCAATGACTGTAATACCTTCAAAAGTGGTTCTCCTCGACTCTCCTTTCTGTGCCCCTTGTACTCATTTTGTACACAGAAGCCAGAGGGATTTATTTTTAAAATACTCTGTGTATTTACTGTTTTATAACAGAATGCTGCCCCACATAGGATATATTGCCAAATATTCAGCTGTACAAAATAGTGCATGATGCCTAACTACAAGTGGAAAACATAATTAAAAAAAAAAAACACTTAAACACAATATAGGATTCTGCAAAAAGGCATTATTCCAGGTTGTTTTTAATTTTCTTGGGCCTGTCTTTCCCCTTTATGTCTTCAGTGGAATGTGATTATTTTCCAAACCACTGCTCCCAACCCCAAACCTGAAATTTAATATGTGGAATCTTTAATTCCAGTAAGTCTATAAGAGATCACAACAGGCCCCATTTTCTAGTGCTTTCCTTAGCAGAGGAGAATGAGATAAGTACATCATGAACACCTTGACATATCTGTTGTCTTACTGATCTTTTCTCTCTAAGCCTATATTAAACACTCAATAAATATTTGTTGGACAGTATTAAATGAATATGACATTTGGTATTTTGTAGGAATAATCTAAAATTTTTTTATCAATAAACTAGAGGCTTCAGTAGAGTACATCCATATTAAATAATGTAATCATAGATTTTCTTAAAATGTGGTTTTTGATTTTTTTTCTCTAAGGTACTGAGTTTTTCATTCTTGACAGCTGATTTCAATACTTTCCCTCATCAAGTATTTTTCCTTTCATCTAAAAATGTCAATTTTCTCTAAGTTTACCTTGAAGCATGACCAAAGACTGTCGAAGGCGGCTGTTTTCTTTCCGGATGTTTGTTAGTTTTTGTTTCAGGCCTCTTATTTTTGTGCACAATTCCTCCTTCGACAATTCTGCTAGAGGGTCTTCATCCTCACTGGAGCTCTCACCGGGCAGAAAGGCATTTCCCGAATACGGGTCTCTCTAAAATACAAGGCAGGCACAACAAAAGCATCAAGGCAGCTCTCGTGGTTTATCCTGTGTTCTGGATGCTGCTGGGACTTAATTAGACCTACAGGCTCCTGCTTTTCCAGGAGGGGAGCTGAGCCCTTGCGAGTGATCTAGCCTCAGCTTGGTCCTCCACTATACAGGGGAACTCAGAATAAAAGAGGACATCAAAGTTTCACACACACACACGTCTCTTTCAAAACAGTAATCAGGAGCTTCCCTGGTGGCGCAGTGGTTGAGAGTCCGCCTGCCGATGCAGGGGACACGGGTTCGTGCCCCGGTCCGGGAAGGTCCCACAGCGGAGACCTGTGCAGCGGAGCGGCTGGGCCCGTGAGCCATGGCCGCTGAGCCTGTGCGTCCGGAGACTGTGCTCCGCAACGGGAGAGGCCACAACAGTGAGAGGCCCGCGTACCGCGAAAAAAACAAACAAAAACAAAAACAAAAAACAGTAATCAGGATTCTGACTTTCAGCCTAACTTCAATGAAAAACACAAAGTAGAAAAATAGTATAACAGAGTAGAATCAACCAGACCACCATTCAGATCTTTGTAACTCATCTACGTCCTCCATTTCTCTCCCGACACCTCATCCACAGCCTCTTTGTTGAGACTATGCCATGAGGCTAATTTGGGGGTTTATTGCATCAGAGAAAGGAGAAAGATTTACCCAGAACAAAGCACTGACGTCTACCTTTTAGTTTCAAAAATATTTTTTAAGGACAGCAGGACAATAGTCCGAAAACGTATGCCTTTGAGTCGTAAAACCCAGGCTTTGTTGAGGCAGAAAAGAATTTTCTCAAATTACTAAGGTGGCCTTTACATTAATCCAAATCTGGAAAATTGGAGCACAGAAGGAAATTTATAAAGATCCAAATCTAGAAGCCTGGAGTATGATGTTTATAAAAATAAACTTTAGGGCTTCCGTGGTGGCACAGTGGTTGGGAGTCCGCCTGCCGATGCAGGGGACACAGGTTCGTGCCCCGGTCCGGGAAGATCCCACATGCAGCGGAGCGGCTGAACCCGTGAGCCATGGCCGCTGAGCCTGTGCTTCCGGAGCCTCTGCTCCGCAACGGGAGAGGCCACAGCAGTGAGAGGCCCGCGTACCACAAAAAAATAAAAATAAAAAAATAAACTTTAGAAGACATAAAGGCACATGTACACCAGAACACAACATTGTGAATCAACTATACTCCAATAAAAATTTTGAAAATAGAGAGAGATCAAGAAAGTTCCTGCTGAATAGGAAGCGAAGAGACCTCCTGGGGCCAGGCTGAGGAGCAGGAAGGACAGAAAGTCAGATTCCAGTGTCTGCTCTTCCTGCCCCGACCTTTGTGGGGAAGAGAGGTGGATCAACGGGGTTAGGGTAGATGATAGAAACATCCAGATGAATGAGGGGCAGTCCCAGGGCAGCAGGGCCAGCTCCGTGCTTCTCAGCACATCATAAATGCCCTAAAGGGGCCCCATGTCCAGCAACACCAGGGCAACACGGCGCCTTCTGGGCCACGGATCAGAAATGGACAAAATTGGTGTCTGAACAAATGGACCAGAGACAATGTCCAGACTCCCCAGAGCTCATGCAAAGAAGCTGGAGAATCCAGAGGATCCCTGTGTCCCGGTCAGGAACTGGGTAAGTGCTGGGGGAACTGGTGAACAGAGAGGCTACAGGGTGCCAAAACCTTACAGAAGATGGCAGCGGGTCCCAGCACAGCAAACGTCAGCAGATGGTGCCAACAGAACCCCCTGGGAGCTGGAGGGAATGCTGTGCCTCAGCAGTAACAGTACTGGACACTAAGGAAACACGCAGAAGACTTAGAGCCTGGGCAGAAGACCAGCAGTCCTTCCCCAGATGCTGGATGATATGTAAGACTCCTCAAAACTTGAAACACTTCCCAGGAAAAAAACAGGAAGTGGAGGAGAGTGAGAATCTAGTCTCCATTGAGACTTAAACCCTGAAGTGACTGAAACTATACCAATACCTCAAAGGGATTTTAAACACCAGAACACTCTAACTGGGCTTCCCTGGTGGCCCAGTGGTTAAGAATCCTCCTGCCAATGCAGGATACACGGGTTCGAGCCCTGGTCTGGGAAGATCCCACATGCCGCAGAGCAACTAAGTCCCTGCGCCACAACTACTGAGCCTGCGCTGTAGAGCCCGCGAGCGACAGCTACTGAAGCCCATGCGCCTAGCCTGTGCTCTGCGACAAGAGAAGCCACCGCCATGAGAAGCCCGTGTGCCGCGACGAAGAGTAGCCCCCTCTCCCAGCAACCAGAGATAAGCCCGTGTGCAGCAACGAAGACCCAATGCAGCCAAAAATAAAATTAAAAAAAAAAAGAACACTCTGTAATTCACTGTCAATGGACAAGTTCAAGCTTTCCCCCCTCCCCCTTTTCTTATCTAGCAGGGATGGAGAATTGAAAGCCAGATGAGATCAGTTATAGAAAATACAATTATATTTTTGTATGATCAGTAATGTATACATTCAACCTCACTCCTTATTTTACAAGTATACAAATCTATGTATGTATACATATTTCATTATTCCACTTGTGTGTGACATATATAATATATATAATGGTAATGAAAATTACTATTGTTCTATGTTGGCAAGTAGCTAAAGTACTCATACTAGATATATAAATCTTTAATAAAAAAACTGATGCATTTGGTTAAATAGAAACGAAATATTTATTTTAAAAAACTGAAGGATGCCTATTGAGATCATAGTTCTATGCCAAGTAATTGGGAAAAATAGAATATATGGTCTAGTTCTTGCAGCAATTTCCCACAAGAGAGAAATGAAATCAAGCATAAATCCATTTATAAGCATCATTGGAAGACAAAGTTAATAGACAATAGATTGGGATAAGATATTTGCAAAATCTAAAACCACATGAAACTAATTTCTACAGTAGATATGGTATATGCGCCAATCAATAAGAATGGAACAGGAACCCACCAGAATAGACTAAGAAACCCAACAGAAACTATAAAAACTCAATAGAGAAATGAACAGTGGCAGAGACTGCTGGCTATCACCAGGTATTTGTTCTCCCATTCTTCTACAGTAATAGGTTTTTAGCTCAGCAGATAGGTGTCAGCTAGATTACATTTCCCAGACTCCCGGACAGCTCAGTGTGGCTATGTGACCAAGCTTCCGCCAATCAAATAAGAGTAGAAACAATGTATACCACTACTGGGTCATGACCTTAGGAGGAATGGGCTGGCCTTCTCCTGCCTGAATTCTATTTTTGTTGGCAGAGACGAAGGCATGCAGGTGGGAGCTGGAGTAGTCACCTTGACCCAGAGACAGAGGCTGTGTGTTCAGGAAGGTAAATGAACAAGATAAGAGGGATCCTCAACATTTTGGCACTGCTACAGCAACTAGGACTGCTCTTGCTATTATATGAAAGGGAAATAAACTTCCATCTTTATACGCCACTGTGATATTTGGGTCTTTGTTACAGCCTTTACAACATGCATCTTAACTAATGCAGATTTTGGTACCTAGAAGCTGGATACCCAAAACTTGACATATGTTTGAATTACTTAGAGGTCAGGTTATGGTCAAAAAGAGCAAAGGTATAACATGCTGGAAGATTGTTGACTCTTGTTAGACCTTGGTGATGACACATTTGGTAAAACCGTCACCTGCAATGCCTTGGAAGGCACACCATGTACTTATTGAGACTGGAAAAAGAATGTGTGTATCAGTGATTTCTTGTCAGTGCTAGCTAGTTTGCAGAAATGGAAGGCTTTCTCCTTCCATCTGCATTTAGAATGTAGCATGCAATTTAAACTGAGTCCAGTCATGTTAAATCTTCAAGGTTTGAAAAAAGTGAATGACGTCTACATCTAAATTGTAAGAGATAAGAAAAAAAGCCTGTGAACTCAAGGCTTTCTCAAGAGCTTCTCTTTAAGTGTTCTCTGCCAGACACTGAAATCCACCCCAACAGCAAGCCTCAGCTTCAGTGCATTATCTTCAAGCTTTTTGTTTCATATGGCAATTAAGTCACTGCCAAAAGTTGGAGAGAAAAGAGGCTGAGCAGCCGTAATAAAAGAGGAGAGGTTTCAGGCTTGTTTATGACCAAATAAGATCTCTGGCTGTAGCTACTTGCAATGAAACCAAACAGAAAGAAATAGTCTGGAAAGTTATTAAGTTTTTGAGAAACACAATTTGCAAAAGAAACCATACTGGCCTGCTAGAGCAGGTGACTATTTTGCCCTCAAGGAACCACTAGACAACCCTCCCCCTCCAAAACCTGCACCAGCAAATTGAAACAAGATATAATTTTCTCCCATCAATTGCCAAATATATGAAATAAGGACATAAATGCTAAGTGTTGGCAGGGAAGCACAACATGGAATCCCTTATGCACTGCTGCTGGGCATGTGGACTGATGTGGACATTCTGGAAAGCAATTTCATTGTCATATGAAAGCCATTACTCACCCTTCTAAGTGTTTATTCCAGAGACATTCTCACGCTGTTTCTTAAATGGACATGTATGCGGACATTTATTTTGTCATTGTTTGTAGTACCAAGATGCTGGAGGAAATCTAGGTTTTCATCATTGGAGGAAAGGATAAGTAAAATGATGCTATGCTTTGTTAGACACAACGTATCATATATAATAGCAATATAGATGTTAAAAACAGTGCTGATTGAAAAGTCAAACAGATTGAGCTATATATTATGATACCAATGTACTACTAAATGATGTGTGAAATGATGGAGCCATAAGGTTATACAGTGCAGCATGATTTGTAAACAGAAAAAGATTGGAAACAAGCCACATGCATGCTAGGGGACAGTGGGTGATGATGTACAAAAGAGAAAGTTCTTTATATACTAGTGGAAAAATTGTCAGAATACATTAAGTAAAAAAGCAATGTACAAAGCAGCCTATCTAGTAAGTTACTTTTTGTGCAAAAGAGGGGATAAGAATATCTATATTCATATTTGCTTTATTTGAACAAAGAAACACTGGGAGGATAAACAAGAAAGCCATAAATGTGGTTACATGTGGTAGGGGGCCAGGAGTCAGGAACAGGGCTGGTGGGGACAGCTGTGTGGGAGACTTTTCACAGACACGCTATGTAGATATACAGATATATAATTTTTAGGCTTTTGATTTTTTTATTACTCAAAACTTCATCTTAAATTTAGCTTTCTGACTCTGTGCTTGTGCCTTCAACACTTTCACAAGGATTTTCTGCCCCTCCGTAGGAAAGCATATATGACCGGTCATGGACATGCTTAGCAGACACGGACCCACCATGGGCCCGGCTGACATGTTTCGTTTCAGGAAACCTCATAAGAACTTTAGGTCTCACAGCAACAACTTCTCAAAGTTGGCCTGGGCACATTCCACATGCAGATTTTGGTGCTTTCCCAACCTTCTGGGTTTAAGAGTAAACAATTCTATTGCCAGGGGTTCGGGACAGCCTCGTTTTGTCAGAGGCCGTGTTGTGGGGCAGCCTAGGGTGTGCGGCATGCCAGATGCTGGACCGTTCTCAGTGCCTCCAGACACTATCCCAGGAGAGTAAAATATATTTTAAACCATGAGAATGTACAGTATGTATTTTAAAAATTAAACGAAAATACATGCACATAAGCACTCCATGTATTACAAAGACACACAAATAAAAAATAAAGGATAAACAGGTGGATAGTTTGTCCAAAGTGTAAGAGGAGAATGGGAGTGGGGAATTCAGATCAAAAAGGAATAAATGAATAAATACAAATAAGAAAGGGGCCCTGGCCAAACCTGTGATGAGGATGGGCTGCAAACTGGAGTCAAAAAAAAAAAAAAAAAAAAGCAATAAATTTTAGAAGAGGTGTTCCAATTTCTCCAGTGGTTTTGGGAGGAAAAAAATATTTTCTGCCAGTTTGCTGATCTTTAATGTCCCAGGATATCAAGGAAAGTTTGGACAATGTATAATTGGCCACACTTCAATAGAAGCTGGTAAAATGGCTTGTGAATATATTTCTAATTCAACTTGTTTAACATTAAAAAGAGAACATGAAATTTTATTCCTTCAGTTGAATAAAGAATTAAAGGGAAGAATCTATTAATACAAGAGGGGGAAATGCACTAATAAATTGTGAAAGGAATTATGGAATTATGGCAGAGCAAGGGAAGAAAGTACCACCACAACAACAGCACACCAACCTGCCCTTTATCCAGGTCACTGTTCGCATTCTCTGAGTCCATCGTCTCCGTCCTTTTCCTCTTTCCTTTTCTAAGAGCTTGGGTATTGGTAATTTCCTCTGTTTGCAAGATCTTCTGCATTTTCTTAGTTACCAAAGGTTTTCTGAAATTGTAGGAGGAGGGAATGCCCATGAGATGGTGCTACTCTGGACGTAGTCCAAAAGTTAATGTTTTTCCTTAAAATGAAAAACAAACAAAAGGATCCATAATATGTTTACAACTGTATGTTTCATAAAGGGACTAGCCACTCAAGTAAATTATTTTACTCAATACTTCCTGTCATTCTTTCTCCCACTGGCTAATTCAGGACACACTTTCACTTGGTTCAAAATCATGAGGATATCATGTTTTCAGAACGTGGGATACAGGAAGCTGTCATTTATAAAATCAAATAGTATAAATTTTTTCCATCTTTTCAAGTTTTTTCTTGTCAATCAGTTATGAGGAGTCTAAAAAACAAAGTAGAAACCTTGTAAAATTATGCAAATGATTTGAGGACTGAAGTTATATAACTTTAGGAAAAAGACATTAATAATAGCAGATCTAGGGTCTTCCCTGGTGGTCCAGTGGTAAAGAATCCGCCTTCCAATGCAGGGGATGTGGGTTCGATCCCTGGTCAGGGAACTAAGATCCCACATGCCGCGGGGCAACTAAGCCCACGCACCACAACTACTGAGCTCACGCATCTCAACTAGAGAGCCTGCGTGCCACAAACTACAGAGCCCATGAGCCCTGGAGCCTGTGCACCACAACTAGAGAAGAGAAAACCTGGTCGCCACAACTAGAGAGAAGCCCACGTGCCTCAACGAAGAGCCTGCGCACCTCAACGGAGATCCCGCAGGCCTCATTGAAGATCCTGCGTGCCGCAAATAAGAGCCGAAGCAGCCAAAGATAAATAAAATAAATAAATGAAAATAATAAATAAATCTTTAAAAATAATAATAGCAGATCTCATCAGGACAAAAAATATTCCAAGGGAGATCAATAAGAATGGCCTAGAAATTTGTTCTGTTTTTTTTCTGAAAACTCTAAAGTTTTGAGATGGAAGATTTTCTTTGGTGTAAACTTAAGAGTAGCACCATAAAGAACGCAAAAAAATCTCAAAGGCAACAATGCATTTCATTAAAGTTTTAAGGTAGAATCATTTTTTCAAACCCTGATAAAACAGATGATAGTTTTTAGGTTTAATAGTTTTGAAATGATCAAATCTAGCTTTTGCTGTGTATGGATGATTCAACACTTTTGGTCATAGCATCTTTTTTTTTTTTTTAATATTTATTTATCTGCCCGTGCCGGGTCTTAGTTGCGGCACGCAGGATCTTCCTTGCTGCATGCGGGATCTTCATTGTGGCATGTGGGATCTAGTTCCCTGACCAGGGATTGAACCCAGGCCCACTGCATTGAGAGCATGGAGTCTTAGCCACGGGACCACGAGGGAAGTCCCTGTAGCATCCTTATTACTTGCATATGTTGGTTTGTTTTCATGAAAAGATATTTAATTATAAATAATAAAACTTTACAGAAGAGACTAGCTTAAAGGGAGTTTGACAAATATGTGGATTGTTGAGTAGAAGGTAACTATACTCTTTACCAAATTACACCAAGTAATCCTTTTAGAAAATATGGTTCTTTTACCTATTTTAAGAGAAATTCATTATTCTCTACTCCAAGCATAAAATTATATTTAGTCTTTCCAAGATTGCTTGTTGTGACTTTTTGAAAACTTACTTTATGTTTTCAAATACATGAATAGTGCTTCAGCTAACACATGGGACTGGACTGTAATATCTAACTCACAAATATCAGAGGTCTTACTTAGTATCAAACTTTATTAATAATTTCAAAGATACAAGCAATCAAAAGGCACAGGCAGAATGGGGAGGTCTAGGACATCCAGGCTTTGTAGGTTCTTCCTTCTAGAATAAGAGGTGAGGCCTCTAACTGAGGTTTGGGGGTCACCTCACACAGTGGGTGTGTTTAAGTCGTGACACTTCTCCATTTTATACCTTAGAGTTGTACAGCTTGCATGACCTTCTCCAGGGAGTTATAAATCCATAGATCCTAGGTATGTTTGCCATAGGCAATTTTAAATCAGGGATGCACAGTTAAGAGCATTCCATAGACAAAAACTCCACTTGTAGCAAATATCATTCGTCTGTTTACTCAGAGCAAGGTCAACACACATTTTCTGTGAAGCGTCAGATAGTACATATTTTAGGCTTTGCAGGCCAAGGGGCAAAATCAAGGATATTATGTAGGTACTTATAAGCAAGAAGAAAATAGATCTTCACAAAAGTTTTATTCATAAAATTGAAACTATACTAATAATAATTGAGTATAACTTTTTGTCAGACAGGCCTACAAATGAGACTGGAATTTAAAAAAATATCTTGTTTAATTAGGGTTCAAAGTGTTCCCTACCATCAGAATTAATGGCAAATGCTTACTTGCCAATGCTGACCCATTATGAGATTTTATGAATTTTGTGACCTTGGGTTAGGCAATGATTTCATAGATATGACAACAAAAACGTTATTTTCATAAATGATACCATCAAGAAAGTAAAGACAACTTACACAATGGAAGGAAATATATGAAAATAGATCTCACAAGGGACATGAATACAAGATATATAAAGAACTCTTACAACACAATAATAAAAAGACAAATGCTCCAGTTTTTTAAATGGACAAAGGATTTAAACAGACAACACTTCAAAGAAGATATATAAATAGCAAATAAGCACAGGAAAAGAGGTTTAGTATCATTAATCACTACATAAATGCTCATAAAAACTACAATGAGAGGCCTCTTCATATGTACTAAGATGACTATAATCAAAAAAGACAGAAAACAAAGTTTTCTTAAAGATGTGGAGAAATTGGAACCCTTATATCTTGCTGGTGGGATTGTAAAATAGTGCAGGCATTTTGGAAAAGTCTGGCAGCTCTAAAGTTAAATATTACGTCATCATATGACACATCAATTTCATTCCTACGTATATACCCAAGAGAAGTGAAAGCATACATCCATACAAAAACTTGTACACAAACCTTCATAGCAGTATTAGCCATAATAGCTAAAAAGTGGAAAAAAACAAATGTCTATCAACTCATGAATAGATAAATAAAATGTGGTGCATCCCTACAGTGAAATATGATTCAGCAATAAGAAGAAAAGAAGTTCTGATACATGCCACAACATAAATGAGCCTTGGGAACTTTATGCTAAGTGTAAGACATCAGTCCCCAAAGATCACACATTGTATGATTCCATTTATGTGAAATGTCAAGAATCGTCAAATTTATAGAGTCAGAAAACAGATTAGTGGTTTCTTAGGAGTGAGAGATTGGGGGATTGGGGGAGGAATGCCTGCTAATGGGTTTCTTTCAATGGGGACAAAAACGTTTTTTAAAAATTGGATTGTGGTGTTGCACAAACCCTCTGAATAAACAAACAAACAAAAAACCATTGAAATATGTACTTCAAATGGGTGAATTGCATGTGAATAATATTTCAATACAACTATTTAAAAAATACATAATAGGGCTTCCCTGGTGGCACGGTGGTTGAGAGTCCGCCTGCCGATGCAGGGGACGCGGGTTCGTGCCCCGGTCCGGGAGGATCCCACATGCTGCGGAGCGGCTGGGCCCGTGAGCCATGGCCGCTGAGCCTGCGCGTCTGGAGCCTGTGCTCCACAACGGGAGAGGCCACGACAGTGAGAGGCCCACGTACCGCAAGGAAGGAAAAAAAAAAATACATAATAGGTTCAAATATTTTCTGCAAAGTACCTTCTGATGAATAATAAAATGAATAACTGTAGGCTTTAAGGACCTTACATTTTCACAACTTTTGTAAAATCTTCCAACAAACATTTCTCCTGCTCCACACACATTTTTAACCACCATCAATTGTATCAAGTCTTAGCAGATTCCACCCAGGTTGTACTGAATTAGTGTTTTCTCAACCTCTTTGGATATATTCTCTCCCACAGTTGTTTCACAGACTATTTATAATGGCTAATTTGTGAGTCACTCTAAATTAATCAGCAATTACTTCTCAAATAAATAAGAACTGAGCAATATCAGTAATACCTGTTGATTTGTCAAGAGCCAAGAAAAACTCAGTCATTTGCCGTGTGTTTTAATTATGTTGCTCCTGAAGTCCTCATTCCTTTGAATAACTGTTTTTGCTGAAAGGCAAATAGTCTTAAGTAAGTTTATTTTTTTCTGGGCACATGCCTTAAGCTACTGCAATAAAACACGATTTAATTAACTCACTATTGGTAAATGGCTTTCCTTAATTGGCTAACAAACAAACCACCCAGAAACTTATTTTGGTTACAGACTCATTTTTGTGAAGAAACTCTGCTGTGATATTTCATTTAAAATTTTCTAATTGTTGTGACTTGTCCTGTGAGTTGGATGAATACTGAGTTTGGTAATGTGACATATATATGTTTTTTTTTAAGCACAGGTATAGTGTCAGTGTATAATACACACAATGCTTTGCCGTCTAGTTTGGTGACAAAATAATCCACACGCCACTCTGCTTTAAAAGCACTAAGTCAAATTTTCTCTTTCTTTTCTTGCTTTGGCATGATTGGCATACACTGGTAGTAAAAAAATAAAATGCAGTGTCATACAATGGTATGACGATATGCACGACATTAAAACAATGTCAAATTATTACAATGGCATCACTGTGGTTTGTGCTGCACTGAGCGGGCTACCCCGTGTGGTCTCTGTCACAACTACTCAGCTCTGCCCTTGCACCATGAAAGCACACAGGCAATCTGTAAACACAGCAGTGTGGATGTGCTCCAATAAAACTTTACCTGTGGACACTGAAACTTGAATTTTGTACAGTTTTCACATATCATGATATGCTATTCTTATATTGGTTTTTTTCAAGTATTTAAAACTATAAAAAACATTCTTAGCTTATAGGCTGTACAGAAACAGGAGGCAGGCAGAGGGGCAGCAGCTTGCTGAACCCTGATCTAGGGGCTCAGTTATCACGTTGAAAAGGAATTCAGATGTGTCACATGCTTCCTTTTCTGTCATCCTCATTTCTCTTCCTGGCAAGCAGAACAACCGCTTTAACTTCTTTCTCCCCAGTGCCTTACTTCACTGCACATTATTACTAAACATTTAGAGCAGCACTTGAGAGACACAATATATAGCCAGTTAGATCCTACAGCAAATTGTTATTATTTGATAAAAGTGGATTTTGCCAGATATAACTGTTCACCATCACTAAATAATCAGTATTATTTAGTGATGGTAACAGAGCCAGAGTCCTGGTTCACAGGGGTTGCTGATAAGCCCAGGGTGGGAGAGGGGAGACTGGGAAGTTACTGATTAATGGGTATAGAGTTCAGTTTTGCAAGATGAAAAGCGGTCTGGAGACGGATGATGGTGATGGTTGCACAACAATGTGAATGTACTTTAGGCCCTTGAACTATACACTTAAAATGGTTAAGATGTAAATTTGATGTTATGTGTTTTTACCACAATAAAAAAGTTGGAAAAAAATTAGTTTGCAAAAATACAGATTTTGTAATATCCTAACTGTACTAAAATTTTCTCCTGCTGATATGATTTCATTAAAGAGCAAATCCTCAAGTTTCTTCACAAACACACAATTCATTCAAGACCAACCAGAATGGACATATCAGACCTCTTTTAGAAGCTCTACTTTTCAGTAGATTTCAGGCCACTGTTCTTACATCCACAGACAGGTGGGTCAAAGTTTGTACTACCTGCCAATTAGCAAATTCAGAATGGGTATTATGAATATGGCTCTATAATAAACACTACTAGTTCCTATAGTTGGTAAAAAAATTTACCATGGAGTTATCTGCCACTCTTTATTTATTTATTTTTTTAAATAAATTTATTTATTTATTTTTGGCAGTTTTGGGTCTTCGCTGCTGCACGCGGGCTTTCTCTAGTTGAGACGATCTCATTGCGGTGGCTTCTCTTGTTGCAGAGTACGGGCTCTAGGTGCCTGGGCTTCAGTAGCTGTGGCACGCAGGCTCAGTAGTTGTGGCTTGTGGACTGTAAAGCACAGGCTCAATAGTTGAGGTGCACGGGCTTAGTTGCTCCATAGCATGTGGTTTCTTCCCGGACCAGGGCTCGAACCCGTGTCCCCTGCATTGGCAGGCGGATTCTTAACCACTGTGCTACCAGGGAAGTCCCTGCCCTGTTTTATATTTTATTTATTTATTTATTTTTTTGCTAACAGAAACCATTTGATTAATTCCCAGGTAGTTGTAAGGGGCAAGATTAAATATAACCACAGCCATGAGACTCTCCCAAGATATGTGGTTGGATGAATAACATGTCAATGACTTTCAATTTTTTTCCAATCTTTTGTAGCTCACGGCAAAATATACATTCTACATTTTGATCCAGAAAACACACATACACACATACACCCACACACAAAAAACTAAAACAAAATTTCAGAAAACATACTCACTTTTACTGCATGTAATGTATTCTTTCAGATTCTATTCTATCTACTGTATTTTATTTCATTTTAGTAAGTGCTGACTGATCACAGCATGTTAAGTTGATTTCGCAGCTCACTAATGGGTTATAACCCATAGCTTGAAAAATGTTCTAACCAGCCTCCAAGTTATGGAAAACATGTACGAGAAATAAGACATAGAGAACAGAGAACTTTGTAACTAATGAAAGCAAATGAAATTAATAAAAATATAAATTATTAATGCATTTAGGTTTACTTTTAATATGTCAATACTACAATTAATGCAGGAGTTCAAAAATACAAAAGCTGCCTCTGAAATTCTAAGAAACAAAAGGCACCATATATATATTTTTAAATAAATATTCAGCACTTTTTTTTTTTTAGATGTTGGGGGTAGGAGTTTAGTAATTTATTTATTTATTTTTGCTGTGTTGGGTCTTCGTTTCAGTGCGAGGGCTTTCTCTAGTTGTGGCAAGCGGGGGCTGCTCTTCATCGCGGTGCACGGGCCTCTCACTATCACGGCCTCTCTTGTTGCGGAGCACAGGCTCCAGACGTGCAGGCTCAGTAGTTGTGGCTCACGAGCCTAGTTGCTCCACGGCATGTGGGATCTTCCCAGACCAGGGCTCGAACCCGTGTCCCCTGCATTAGCAGGCAGATTCTCAACCACTGCACCACCAGGGAAGCCCGAGGCACCATATTTTTAAAAAATAAATTTATTTATTTTATTTTTGGCTGCGTCGGGTCTTCATTGCTGTGCGCGGGCTTTCTCTAGCTGCGGCGAGCAGGGGCTACTTTTTTTTTTTGCTGTGTGGGCTTCTCACTGTTGTGGCCTCTCCCGATGCGGAGCACGGGCTCTGGACGCACAGGCTCAGCGGCCATGGCTCACGGGCCCAGCCGCTCCGCGACATGTGGGATCTTTCCGGACCAGGGCACGAACCCGTGCCCCCTACATCGGCAGGCGGACTCTCAACCACTGCGCCACCAGGGAAGGGGCTACTCTTCCTTGTGGTACGCGGGCTTCTCTTGTTGATGAGCAAGGGCTCTAGGCACACAGGCTTCAGTAGTTTTGGTGCACTGGCTTAGTTGTTCCGCGGCATGTGGGATCTTCCCAGACCAGGGCTCGAACCCATGTCTCCTGCATTGGCAGGCGGATTCTTAACCACTGTGACACCTGGGGAAGCCCAAGGGACCACATTTAAGGAAACTAAATGAACATCAAAATATCATTCAGGTATCTCACCTCCCTTTGTATTTAAATAAAAATTCTGTTATGAATTAAATAAAAATCATGAAAGGCAAGTACGGCACTACAATAAAACTTAAGTACCCTTTCAAATTGCCGAAAGTTTTGGATTGTTTTCTATACATATCGGTTTTGGAATGTACAGACATAGAAGGTCCTCTTCAGTACTCCAGTCGGAGTATGAACTGAAGACTCCCCTCTAAATGAGTTCCAAAGTGCCAGGAAAAAAGTGCCAACATATTTCTAAATATCCAGTGGCTGGTTTAATGTTCTCTGTAAAATGGGCTACTAGTTTCAGCTCAGCCTTTGGCAAGGCATGGAGGAGGGACATGTCCATATTATTATTTTTTAATTATATATACACTAGAAGAAGGCAAATCAGGATAGGAATGGCTCTGAATCAATTACACTTCAATTTTTTAAAAAATTGAAACTCTACCAAAAAAAAAAAAAAAAAAACCACCAAAGATCAGAATGGCTGTGAAGGGTTGGGCGCCCTCTCCTGCAGCAAGCACAGCGCTCTACTGAGCAAAGCAAGTGCTTCCTTATCAAAGTGTTCTTGACTTCTGGAGAGAAACTACAGGGTTTTACTAATATCTATTAGGGAGCATTTCAACTCACTCTTTTTCCTCACGCCAATTCCAAATGCCATCTAACGTGTTTTCAATTTCCAAGTTGTTCCAGAAATACTCCAACTAAAAAGATGATCAATATACTTTAGGATGATACGGCAATGCTGCCAAACTATGATTGCATGGCTTAGACTGATTGGAGACTGTGTGTGAACCTCAGAAACACTAAATATGTTTGAGGGACTCTAGACCTGAATCATTTTCAACTTCCTATGATGAGAAAGGAAAGAAAAACAGTCTCATCAGGCCAGAGTTTGTGGATGCACTTTTACTAAAGCTAATTTAACCAATGAGCTGTGATGTCATGCACTGTCATGCATGTAACCATTATCTAGGAAAGGAATTCATTTAGCTCCCCATCCTGCCCTACCTGACATCCTTAGATCTTTCCAATCCTGTCTCCTTCATTTAATAACAATAAAAATATAGTTAATATTTACTGAGTACTTACTATACCATTCAAAGCATTTAACCTGTACTACCTCATTTAATTCTCACCATCGTGCTCCAGGGTAGGTCCAAGGATTATTCACACTTAACAGATGAGGAAACTGGGGCCCCAGTGGACCCTGGCAACCAATCCCAGTTGCTAACCCATAAGAAGGACTCGAGCCAGAAGTTAGAAACTAATCATCAAATCAGCTTTTCAGCAAATTCTATCACCTCCAGTAACTAGCTTTTGCTTTCTTTGCTTGATGAAGCTCTTACAGGGCCCTCCTTGCCAAGTTCTGCCTCGTAGTCCCATTTCCCCAGAGACTGGAGTCTTGACAGGATCATCAGAGCTTCTCAGGACTCTCATCCCACTCAGCCACAAGGGCTGGAGACCCTCTCTTTGCCCCTCTGATCCCTTCTCCCCCCAATCTTTAAGCTGCTCTCTAAGCCTGGAGGTTGACACGCTTGGGCTCCCTTGCCCTCGTCCCAGCTGGGTTCAGCCAACAGCATGTCCAAGCAGGAGATCAGAGGGAAGGAGAACAGGGAGTTAGGAGGATGTATCCTCCTGCCTCCCTTCCTGTGGGGTTGCCTTGTCTATGTGACCCTCTCGTGTCAGGTTGCGATAACCACTTCCTGCCCTTCCCTGTAAGCCTACAGCTGGTGACATTTCCATTATGACGAGCCCCGAGGTACAGCACTGTTCCTCCTGGTTTGCCTACATCCGGCTGCTATGGTCAGAATGGGTCCTCCCAAAATCCATATGTTGAAATCCTAACCCTCATAGGTTATGGTATCAGGTGATGGGGCCTTTGGGAGGTGATTAGGTCATGATGGGGGGAGCTGTCATGAATGGGATTAGTGTCCTTATTAAACAGTCTCCAGAGGGATCCTCGGCCCCTTCTGCCAGGTGAGGACACAGTGAGAAGTCAGCAGTCTGCAGCACGGAAAAGGGGCTTCGCCAGAACCCAACCATGCTGGCACCTGATTTAGGACTGCCAGCCTCCAGAATTGTGAGAAATACATTACTGTTGTTTATAAGCTACCCATTCTCTGGTATTTTGTTACAGCAGTTTGAACAGAGAAAGACACGAACTGCATCATCTGAACCAGAGTCTCTCTGCTGCTCCTGACCTGGCAGGAAAGCCAGATGCCAAATAGCTCAGCCTCTGTCTCATCTGTAATGAGACAGTGAGACCAGCTCATTTTCATCTCGATGTGGTCAGGAACAAGACACCTACAGCAGAGAGATAATAGTGCAGAAATCAGAGGCTGAGAGCGTTGGAAGATAATCTTCACCTGCTCCACAATGTCACCTGTCCCCTCAAATGTCTACGAAAAGCCTGTAGCCGCATAGAGAACAGACTTGCAGTTGCCAAGGGGGAGGGGAGTTGGGGGAGGGATGGATTCGGAAGTTGGGGTTAGCAGATGCAAACTAGTATATATAAGAATGGATAAACAACAAGGTCCTACTGTAGAGCACAGGGAACTATATTCAATATCCTGTGATAAACTATAATGGAAAAGAATATGAAAAAGAATATATATATGTATAACTGAGTCACTTTGCTGTATAGCAGAAATTAACACCACATTGTAAATCAACTATACTTCAATTAAAAAATAAAAAAGCCTGTAGCTGTATGTGTGTGTGGGACCACCTGCAAGTCTGCACAAAAAAGTATATGCAAAACTCAGAGGGACTCTGGATAAGTTTTCCTATGGTTCTAGGGCCTCCAAAACCTTTTCTGAGGAATATCAATTTTTGTGAGTATTTTTCTCCTTGGCTATTCTTATGTTATTACCTGTCCCCATCCTTGATATTTATGTGCCTTTTCCCCATTTATCAGAAACACAAGTGCAGTGTCACGCCTAAAGAAGAGTAAGAACAATGAAGAAGAGTAAGAACAATTTCACATTTTTTTGATTAATGTAGAACATTCTATCCATCTTGAAAGTTGAGTGCAAGATGAGATCATTAAGATTTTTGCTTTAAGGAACCATATTCTAGAAAATTAATAAGTTTCAGACCAATTTTTAAAATTCACAAAATGTAATAATTTTGATGCAGGAATCAATGCCTATGCATAAAAATCAGGAGTGATGCAACTTTCAAATATTAATTTATCTTATCAGTTATAACATGAAAGGACAAGCTAATTTCTCTTTGAAATATCTGCCATGTTAATATCGTATACTAATGAAATTAAGTGTATACCATTTACCAATGTGTCTATTAATTTTGTACTTTAATAATCTTGAAAGTTTAGGTCAACATAATCTGCTGAGTCACATATTTCAGATAATTTACTTAATCAATCATCTTAACTGCTTTGCCCTCTCATCTACTACCAATATTAGATACTAATATTATTTCAATACAATATTATTACTACCAATTTCTTGCTCTAATATTCTTTTGTATCCTGTTGAAGCAACATTACATTCCCTGATGAGGAAACCCAGGACATGGTCCTGTACCCTGTGGGTGAGGAGAAGTAAACAGGGACCATACCAGCCGACTCCTGGGGTTCTGGTGCCCCTTAATCCAGGCACCTAGACCCAGACTCCATCAGCTCACCTGGGGCAGACCGCCAGGACATGGGGGACACTAACTGTGACCCTGCAGTGTCTGCTCAAGGTGGGTTCCTGCTTCACTGCAGATGGCCCCAAAATGAAACTGCAAAGAATAGACCCAGAGGGATCTGAGACACTCAGGAAATTGTGGTTCAAAGGCTGTCTCTGGGTGGAATGCATGAATATTGTACAAAACCCTTCACAGCCTACGGGGTCAGCAGGGAACCTGGAGGAGATAGAACCACCAGACGGAGAGAGTAGGACACCCTGGAAACTGGACTTGCCCACTGGAGTGAGGAAGTCCCATGATGAAATAACCAGCCTTTTAATGTGATGGAATGTGATCACAGTGACAGGACATGGGGATCTAGTGTCCTGGGAATATGGGGGGCGGGGTTCACAGGCACGGCAAGCGTGGGAAGCCCGAGACAGTGGGTGGATGGAGCTCAGCCACTAGGATGGGTGGGCGGTCTTCCACACCACAGGCAGGGTTATCCTGGTAGGATCCAGGGCCCCAGCTCCCAGGTGTCCGGGGAAGGCTGGATGTTGAAAAGCCTCACAGCTGAGGCTTAGGCAGGATGTAGGAGGAGTGTCTGCTACATTCACCAGGATATCCAGGAGTAGTTTCTGGGAGCCTGATACTACGTCCTTGCCTCTCTTTTAGCCTTAAGACTATGGAGATCCTTGCAGATTCAGCTGAAGACTGAATTCTAGGACCAGTGTTTTTCGCTCAGAATGGGCTTATGCATTCAAACATCTGGATGGTTGTGGAGTGGCCCTAGATAGTTAATACAGGCTTCCCTTCTCAGGGCTGAAACTGACATTCCAATGAAAGTTACAGAGTGAACTCTCTTGCCCCTCTCCCAATCTGTTTAAACTCTCGGGAAGACAAGGAAACTCAGAGAACACTGTCTCCACTTAGCCGTAGGGTGGGCGGTGTTCGCCTGCATTGGGGAAATGTCCCTGAACTTGTATAGGTTAGAGCTGAGTGCTTCCTCAGCTCATCCCAGGCTGATGGTGCTCCAGACCCTTCTCCCAGTCTCAGGGGAGGCACTTAGGTGACGTGATGCCGATGGATGAGAGAATGATTTGATGCTGCGGAAGCCTTGGTATCTGTGTGGATTTGTATGGTTTTGAGGATTCTCTTTTTCTTTTTGGTAATAACTCCTTAAGAACCTGGTGAAAACTATGGACCATGTCCCTCTAAAGAGACTCACAGTTTTACATATAATTTCAGGTCCCTAGAATCCTGTTCGTGAATTCCAGGCTAAAAGCTCCTACAGCAGAGATAAGACCAAGAACAGGCTTTAGGTTTTTGGCTTTCTTCTTTGAAATGTAAACTTTACTGGATTCTAATTCAGTGAGTTTGCTATTTGTTTCCCTGTCTTACTCCATAAAGTATTTTGGAACCACAAAGACATTTTAAGACATATTTTTCTTTCTGTTCCTAAATCCATGAGATGTCATTACACTGGGATAATTTCAATACTCTCTGGAACTGTGTGTGTTTGAAACATCTTTTACTAATTTTCGGTTACTCATCCCATTTTCCTTGATACGCTTGCTATCTCTGTTCTCTTAGTGACATTCTTTCAGGCCATCAGCATGCTGATGCATTAGCATACAAAGCTACTACCACAAAATATTTAACGCAAAAGTCCTACAAAAAATTATTGTAAGAAATGGAGATAATTTAGCTATTAAATATTGCTGTTGTTTTATTAAGACAATCTGGAATTTAATTCATAAACATCAGTTAATCAAGAATTTATTCATCTCATAACATATTTACTATGTAACTTATAAACCTCTTACCTTACTTTTTTCCCTTTTTTCACTTAAGAATGTTGAAATGCTTGTAATGAACATGGCAACTCTTATCTTGGATCTAGAAGGCAATGACTTCTGCTTTCAAACTGGCTTTGTAAGTTGCCCATTCTTAGAAATGGTGGAAATATTTCACACTATCTGAATAATAATGAACAACACTGCACAGTGATTTATAACTCTGAGAGCTTTATAATTTGATTTATGAACAGCTCTCAGATTTTCCATTGGCAGTTCATACAACTCTGAGTAAACTTTCTGGCCAAATGACTCAGTATTTTGCTGTATGACTAATCCCACACTCATTGTGGAAACTGGAAATGAATTCTATTTGCTTGTGGATAATAAATGATTACTTTACAAAAACTGTCTGCAAAGCATTATAGAGTAGATGAATTCAATTATACTGATGTTTTTAAAGTCTCAAACTCAGCAGACTTTTTTGAGAAGTCTGTAATGTTCACAAAAAAGAACAACCCCTCCCTCCAAGCATTATCATGGATTTTGCCACCCATAGGATAACAAATCCTAATTAGGCTCTAAAATTTCTAAAACATTAAAAGAACAATTTGGGATGATGTCATTTGAAATATTTTCTCTTACAATGATGCCTTTAAGTTATTTTCCAAGTTTTTATTACTGTAAAATAAAGTCCTTTCCTGGGATATATTTGCTGCAAAGATTTGATATTATTGCAAATAACAATTGTTTCTCCTTCATAAATGCAAAATTTAAAATGACAATAGTGATGCATCTGTATGATGGCTCCCCTGATTCTGGTGGCTGGAAATTGCCTCCAAGATTATGTTACTTGCTGTCGGTGCTCCCAAATGATGTAGCTCCTTGAACTTTCAATACAAGAACATGTATATGGTTGGCATAGGCCCTGGTCTCAGACTGCCATGAAAACTATTTGGGAATAAACAGGTATACAACATGTTTCCTCAGATTCCTCCCAATTCCTTTCATGCCATTGATTTCTGAGAGTAAAAAACTTCACTTAGGATCAAGAAGGTTGCCAGTCCAAAATCGGTATGATTTACTTCAAATCATTTATTGCTAGAGCCATTCTTACCCAAACTTTTGGTTTTCAAGGGGGTAACATTCCAATGGAATGTCTCTGTGTGATTACCAGTTGGGTCATCTACTACCTTCTATCGAGGTTTGTAATAAACGCTTACAAACAGCCAGAGCTACATTCCAAGGCATTCGTTCTCTTTCCCTAAAAATCCTTCTTCTAGTCTGAGCATTAGTAGCCAGGGCTGGTGGGGAGGGGCCCAGGGGCAGGGAGCCATCACAACCAGTCAGGGTCAGTTTTAATTCTGCAGAGTCAAAGGCAGTCTGAGAGCAGAAAGAACTGGTCTGGGGGACCCAGGGAGCATGAGGACAAGTATCTAAACCACAAATGCATTGGAGAGGTCACCTTCTCCCCTCCCTTCAACTCTCAGTTTCTCTCCCACTGCTGGCTCCATCTCCCAAGTTGTACCCCTGTCCTGACAAAAGCCCATGTGTTGCCCTTTACTCAGGCTTTACTTGCATTTCTACCCATGCATTCTAGAGTTAAATTTCACCAAAGACTGTAGACAGCGCTCTTGCCTCTTTCCCACGTCCTCGTCCCTCTCCAATCCACTCCCGTCCGGGTTCAGCCTCTCCCACTGCGATGAGCCAGTTCCCTGGAAGGTGTGCAGAGGGCTCATTATCACTGGTCCTCAGTCCTCAGGCTCCTTACCCCAGATGTGCATCTGTCCTGGGAACCCCTGAACTGGAAGCACTTCCCACGTGTCATCTGCTCTCCTTCTCCAGTCCACAAGGGGAAGATATCTCCAAAGCTCTGATTCCAGCTTTTGGTTTTTTTTTTTTACTTTCTGCACAAAGTGTAAAGGTTTTTTTCTTTTTATTAAATTATGTGTAACATAGGCAAAATTATTTCAGTCAATAAATTTTTAAGGAATTTCACATGTTCTGATTTTTTCCACTGCCAATCACATTTGTTTCACCAAAGCCAGAACCTTCAAGATAAGGTAGCCCTTGCAAAAAGAAGTTTTGCTCAATCCACAGTTGTCATGTCAGTCCGTCCACAATCCTTTTAGTTGGGCTTCTTTGATCTCCAATGGAATATGGACAAACTTCAAAATTCCCCACCTGTAATCTTTGGGATCCAATTTCCTCAAGCAGTTTTCTTTAGGACCATGTTTAGGGTCAGGAGATGGATCTGCCTGGTTCTGAATTTTAGATACCCTTTAAAAATGCATTAAGTTCAAATCATATTCACTCCTAAGCTGTCACACCCTAGAACAGTAGAGATCATTGGGATGTGCCAAATACCTAAGATAAAAAAAGTTTTACTGTTTGGCTTTTCACAGTTCACTTGTCAGCTCTGTCTTGTAGTTCTTCCCCACAGATCTAACACATAGTTCTAGGAGTAAAGGAAACCACATAGTTACTCTACGAGGCGGTTCCAGCGATGCAGGTTTACAGAAAAAGCCCCATCAGGGCTTTTTCTGATAGAACTGATACCAGTTCTTTCTACACTTTCTCTTCCATAGTCATTTCGTCCACATCAGTGACTTCAACTATAATTGATGTGGGTGATTCCCATCTGTCTCTGGTTCTCAGTCTCCAGCCGTGTTTTCATGGGTAATTTCACACGGATGACCTTCTGACACCTCTGCCCCTCAATGGGTCTGAAACTCAGTTTGTCACCTCTGCCTTCACAACTCTTCCTTCACCTGAGCCCAAAACGTGAGTCCTCTGCAATCCCTGCCTTTCCCTCAATTGGTCACCACACAGCTTAGATGGATCCTTCTCTTCTTTTCTATATTTCTCCCTGACCCAGACATCAGGAATTTGTGCCATAACTTCCTACCTCTAGGGAGGTACTGCAGAAGATGTTTCTGTCATGTTATTAAAGCCCCTTACTCTTATCTTTGGGAGCAGAATGACTCAGTGATGAGGGGCCTTGGGGAGGGCCTGGGGCCACCAATGGGCAGGGCTGGTATATAAAAGGTCCCTCCTCACACACGGTCCTGCCTCTTGCTCACTCGTGCTGCAGGCCTTGTGGATTGGAGAGTGTCAGGCTCTTTTTAGCCTCTGGTCTTCAGGTGAGAAGTAGTACAGGTAGGGTTCTTTCCTGCTTTACTGTTGGGAAGGACTGTAATTCTTTAGCTGTGACTGGGCGGGGGTGAAGAGTTAGTGGAAAAGGAATAAGACGCCCCATTTTGGCTTTGAGCCTAAGCTATGCTCTTCAATCTGACTTCACCCTGAATAGGGTTAACATTTTAATTTCCTTTCAGTTCCTCGTGTGTGTTCTCAATTTGGTTGAGCATCTAAAGGGAAAAAGGGCTGCAGGGTGGACCATCTTCTACATACCAGATACCAAACTCTCTTAACTAATTTCCCCAACTCATTTGTCTTCTCTTGTGTGACAGTGCTAGCTCACTATCATAAAAAGTCAAAAAATTATATATACTTTTCCATTTTCATTTTTTTATTCTTTGGTATGAAAGATTTGGCCATGGACTTTCCTCCTCCACCCCTACCTCCAAACTTTAAATTTGTGAATTTGATATAATGTCAATTATTATTTTTTAATGAAAATCTATCAGAAAGAAAAGGTATGAATTTTACTAAATTAACTTCCAAAAAGGATTGATTGGTTGATTTAATATTTATTGAATTCCACAACGCATTAGCATCACACAAACACACAGAAAGAAGCAATTAATAACATGCCATTTGGAGAAGGGAGTGATAAATTAGCAACAAACAAAGCAGAAAACAATGGAACCTAAATACTAAATTCTTTCAACGATTTGGTTTGCTTATTATTATTATTAGTATCCTTGAGATAACTGATGCAAAGAACAGAAATGAACGCATCTAAAAATAAATATCTATAATCCTACTGCAGGGCAGTTAAGTATTTGCCTGCCAAAAGAGATAAATGATGTTCTTGTGTGCACTTTGAACTTACAAATGGCTGCAGCAAGACTCAGAGTGATAACAAGTTGTAACTCAAAATCATAATTGCTATTTAGTTGCTTTCTGTTGTTATAAATGCACAGTTTGGGGCAAAATGGTTACTATGCTGTATTTGCGGTCTTCGGCATGTTTCAAGGATATTTAGGGCCATTTCAGCTCACTCACAAATTTTCCTCAATAAGTATAAAGTAACGATGACCTTCCTCATTAGTTATTTCTCCCAATGTTTGCAAAAGGTTAATTCAGTTTTGTTGTTGTTTTAAATTACTCCACCAGGCCACTGTGAGGCAATGCGGTACAGAATTCTTCCTTTCCTGTTGTGCCCCACACGGCAGGCTCCCAGGCTTCTCCTCAATAACCCCTGCACAGTGGATGGCAATGTGGTCTCCCACTGCAGTGGCTGCGGTATCAGGAAACCTTTGAGCGACCTGCACAAATGCAGTGCTACCTATCAGGCCCAGAGCCAGGGACCTTGTAAGCCCATCCTGCAGGCACTCTGATTCACCATTCTCACTTTATACAGCATCTGCAAGCAAGGTCCACCTTCAAACCAGAACAACTGAATGAGATAATGCTTATTTTATCATAGGAAACAAGATGTACATAAGAAAACTCAATCCATTGTTTCCCATGGTGATGAATCTGGCATTTAAGATGTGCATTATTCAATGCCTTTTTGAGTGTCCTTTAATGCTTACACGTGGTAATACGTTAAAGGCCTTAAGAACATCAATGGTAAGCCTTTATGCAGAGCTGAATAGTGTATTTTGTATAGTTAGAAAACCACACTGATCTTGAGATCCTACAAACAAATAACAAAATTAAGTATTGTCATCGATTTTTGAACTGCTTTCCGGAATTTTACAAAATACTTTATTAAGACACAATTTCTTCAGTCTCCGAAATATTCCAGAGTCCACCCTAGTAGTTACTAGCAACTCCACAAATGCAGTAATGGGTTACCTTGTCACTATAATTGCAGTTTCTCTACGCGAGCAAACAAAACAAGCAAAACCCAGCCCCGCACGGGAAAAGCCAGCACTGGCTCGGGAGCAGCAGAAGGCGACAGAACACCGGCCGGCTGAGGTCACTGTCGCAATTGGTCCGGGCCAGGTGGCCCGGCGGCCGCAGGGACAGAGGCCACTGCAGCGCCCCCGCCGCGCCTCCCGCGTCCGCACTGCGCCAGCGGCCCCAGGAAAATCTCCAACTGCAGGATTCCTTTTGCTGATTACGAAGAAAGGGGAGGGGGCAAGAGGGAGAAAGGGAGTGTGTGCGTTTTGAGTGTGATAGATCACTACTTCCTCACTCGCCCTACAAAATCTCTCCTCAAAATATTTACAAGCCAATCTCCAACTTCCTCCATCTGCTGGTTCCTCAATCTGAAATTGCCTCTGCCTCCAATTGCACTAAAGGAGGCAAGGTTTTAGGGTCAACATGGATACAAGAGTATGCAAAGTGCCCCCTTCTCGGCTGAGTGACAGAGTTCAAGTCTGCAGACCCGAGCGCTCCGCCGGGGAGCGCGCCCAGTTCAGGGGGGACGGACGGGACGGGCCCCCGTTCCGGGGGACCCCAATTCCCAGGAAAGGCCCTGCCCGGGGCTCACGCTTCGGCGTGCAGGAACCCCCCGCAAGCAATAGCTCACCCAGCTGCATCCTCCGAAGCCCCAGCCTCGGGGTGGGGCGCGGGGAGGTGGGAAGCAGGGGCAGCACCGCCTGCAGGCTCCAGTCGGCGCCTCGCGGTCTCCCCGTGGCTCCGGGGCGCCCCCTGTCGCCGGGTTTCCAGCGATCTGGGCACGGGAGGCTGGAGAGGTGGCAGCCCGGGCGTCCGGGAACGGAGGGGCGCCCGGCCCGTGCCCCCCGGACGGTGCGGACCGGCGGGCGGCCCCGCGGGATGGCGCTGGACGCTCAGGCCCGGGCGCAGCCCGCGGCTGCCGCCGGAGCCGTAGCAGCCATGTCCGCGCGCCCGCGCTGCCGCAGCCCGGCCGTGATGTCATCCGCTGAGCCCCCGCCGCGACGCCCCACGCCCGCCCCCCGCGGGCCGCCGCGTCCCCGCCCCGCCCCACGTGCTCCCGGCTTTGGGGATGCAGAGGCCGGCGGTGGCCGTGGGACGATGCGCAGAGCCCAGGTGGCCCCGTTGCCGGCGGCGCTGCCCCTCCCCGTCCGCCGCGTCTCCGGCGGGGCTGCGCCCGGGGGCTGCGCACGGGTGGGGGCGGGGGCGCCCGGGGAGGGCGGGGTGGGCTACCCGCGGCCAAGTCCGTGCCAGGTCGCCGTCTGCTGAGTCATGGCCAGCGCTGCCCGCAGCCCGGGCTCACTCGCGTAGCGCGGCGGACGCGAGTGCGCAGCCATTGGGCCGGGCGCGGGGCCGCAAGCGTCGGGCATGACGCGCTGAGCTGCGCTCGCCCGTGCCCGCAGCTCAGCGTGCGCCCCGCGCGGGTGCTTGTGCCGCCGCCCTCCAGCCCCGCCGGCAGCCGCCGCCGCTTCGCCCCGCACCATGATTGCCGCCGCTTTCCTCGTCTTGCTGAGACCCTACAGCATCCAATGTGCCCTTTTCCTCTTGTTGCTTCTGCTGGGCACCATCGCCACCATCATCTTCTTCTGCTGCTGGCACCGCAGGCTCCAGAAGGGGAGGCATCCGATGAAATCGGTCTTTTCGGGTCGTTCAAGGAGCCGAGGTAAGACACCCCGCGACGGGCTTACTCGGGCCGGAAGGAATCTTTAAGCCGATTTGAAGAGGGAAGCGCGCTCTCTGGCTTCCGCGCTGCTCCCTCTACCCTATCCACGCCCGCTCCCCTAGCCCAGTGCGTTTCCGTGTTTAGCGTCCCTGTCCCCCTCCTCGGGTCGGCCGGATTGGGGTGACCGCGGGAAGCAGATCGCCGGGAGGTGGGGGGAACGCACCAGATGCTTGGTGTCAGTGTGCTTAAGCCCTGGGGATGGCTGGAGCGCAGTCCGGGCTGCGGCAGCCTCGTCCACCCCCACCCTCCGGCCGGCGCTGGACCGTGGAGCATGGAGAGTTCGGGGCTCCCCAACTCCCCCAGAACTTTCCCTGAAACTTCTCGCGGAGAAATCACCTAGAGACCGATGGCCTAGTAAACAGCCCTCCCAGCAGGCTGTCCCCACTGCGTTAGAGGCGTCCGGAACGCGCCTCCCCGACCCTCGTCCCCCGGGTAAGTCGTCCGTGACTCGGCAGGTGAAGAACAAGGAGTTAATTGACGTCTCGTTTTTCTTTTTTTTTCCGCAGATGCTGTTTTGAGATCACACCACTTTCGTTCCGAGGTAATTTATTTAGCGCGCACGCTCAAGGTCAGAAGAAGTTCTCTTTGCTGGGTACCAATATTAATCATATGGGTGTTCAGAAGCCAGTAGGGCGTTGAATGGCGAGCATGCTACCCCCAAGCCGAAAGGGACGTGTTTCCTTTTAAGTGACTCCCCAGCATGAGTGCCTAGTGAACGGTATTGGCAGATCTCTTGTGTCCTGGAGCCGCTGTGCTGGAAGGGGTGAGACAGCCCTTAAAAGCGGCCAGACCTTAGGAACTGAGCCTCGGGATGGATCTCAGTTTCCTTGACAATCTATAAATCGCCCGAAGCTTTCTGGGTGCAGGCAGCTGGCGGCGGCTGTTCACTTGGGTATCTAACCTCAGCTGGGAGCTTTTAGGGAGCTGGTGCAGAGCAGTTTGATCCATGTGCATTTTCCTTTAGACTTTCAAGTTTATATTCCTATTCACCCGGAAAGAGCTCCATGTTTTACTGGGGATGTCTGATGATTTTTGCAGAGCGATGGTGGTAGTGATCTGGCTTTACTAACAAAACGTGGACCATCCCTCCGTAAACAGGTGACCTGGCTTTGCAGCAATTCAGTGGAACTGTTGTAGGACTAGTTCCGCTGGAGATAGACCAAAATGAGAAACACAAGCTCTCCCTGACCCAGCATTTCTTGATGAATTTCCAGGCCAACCCTCCACTTAATGCGAGATGATTGTCCCTCTTTTCCCACGAGTTTCACACAGCCAAGAGAGTGCTGGTAGCAATGTTTGATGCCCTTTGCTCATTTTAGCAGAGACTTCATAGTTAGAAACGCTCCATTGACTTGCCATTTACCTGAAAAGTTATTTTACATTTCATTTCACTAGTTAATCCAATGTTTTATTCCACCCTAGATGTTTGATTGGACTCTGGTTGCTTGATAGCTTTTACTGCATTACTATAACATCGTTATAATGTGGCACAATGAATAATTCTACATGGAACCCCAGTGGGTGAGAACTATTAACTCAATTTAGGACTGTAAAGAGAATAAAATAACCAGTCAGATAATCAGAGGTTCCATTGCTGCCTTTACACTAACTAGCTGTGTGGTGCTGGGAAACTCTCTCAACTTCTCAGCCCTTCAACTATAAAATAGGGCCAATAGTACCTTATAGGGCTGTAGGGGGAGGGCAGGTTTACCAGTAATCATGTTAACAAAACCCCACTTAGTTCATAGTAGCTATTCAGTACTGGGTAGGTATCATTACATTTTGTAAAATTGAATTAAAAATGTGTAAAAATAAAAGATCTGTCCACAAATCTTAAAGTCTTTATTAGATTAATTCAAAGTTATGTGAAACAGCATAAGCTGTGCCTGTTATGAACCAACACTTTTTGAATACTTGATTAATTTAATAGAATAACCCATTTAGAGGTGACAAAAAATAAATCACAGCCAGGGTGCGAACACCAAAATTTAGGATTTTCATTTTAAAAGGAAATCACCAGTCCAGTACGTGTAAATGATAGAACCAGAATAAGAATCCTGTTATGGGTTGTTAGATTAGTCATCAAGTGTTTCAACTAAAGCATAGGCAGAAAAAATGAGATAGGTCTACGTTTTGTCTAGTTATCTGTCAGTTAAGCATTTGTCCTGAGCTTGCATTTGGTTAGGAAAGCTGGGAGTGATTGTTTAATGCCATAGCTCATTTCACAAGATTCCTGGTACAGGTTGACATCCTGTGTGTGCTTCGTATTTGCCTTGTCTGCCGGGCTGGGAACATCATGACGGCATGGACCAAGTCTCTCTTGTTTAGCGCTATATCCCCACTGCCTGGTGTATAATGGGCTCTTAATAAGTATTTATCAAATGAGTGAAAAATTCTCTGTGAGTGCCAGTTCTTGTAACTGGGCAAATACAACTCAGAATTGGGCCAAAAAGAAAAATGCACATTCTCAGGACGTTGCTCAGAATTCAGCATTTGCTGAATCCCAACTCTTATTTTATCTTTCTAGACTTTAAAACATTGCCCTGGAGTTTGTGTTAAAAAATGTAAATCACTAATTATAACAAAATGTATTTGGTTAGATTTTTTTTTCTCAGAAAGTTCAATGCAGTATTAGCTTCATTTGTTGATAGGCCCCCCATGTTCCTTTTCATACCAAGTCCCTGGGTTAAACTACTCAAAGAATGTCATTTTATAAGTAAAAATCGTGAGACTGTTCCATGAGAATGTCATATTTCATCATTGTTTCATGTTCGCCACAAATAAGACATTTTCCTCTACGGAAAACAGAGGGGATTTTTTTTCCTTCTCCGTTTCTACCAAAATGCCATTTCCAGCAGGATTTTCTCCTTGAGAAATACCTATGAAGTTTTTGGATTCTAGCGTGTTAGAAAATTAGAACTTGTGTCACATAATGGCTATTCTTGTTGCTTTGTAGCAGTAGCTGCTGCAAAATAAGTATCAAAGAAAATGTTTTGATTTTCCTACAAGTTATAGTCCTGTCGAGTATTCTATTCCTCATCCCAATCTCAGTCAGTAGATAATTCACTCTCAGTATTGCCGTGGCTGTCAAATGAGGAAAATGGGTTTAGGATCTGAGGACTTATTTTGAAATGTGAAAGAGCTTTGGGAAAGCCCTGGAACACATGAGGAAGTTCAGTTAGCTCTTGGCTGCTTTGCTTGGCGGAGGATATTGCTTCTGCTTTCCACACGTCCAGGAAAGTCCAACTGGAGAGGAAATTTCAGGATGTTTCTTCCCAGGTAGGGAGAGAAATACTTCTCCACGGGGGAAACCCTGGCATCAGGACTCAGTGTGCTTTGGGGAAGTTCTGCAGCAGGAAAAAAAGCCACGTATCTCTTGTGAGGGGCTGCAGCTTTTCCCCCCTCACTAAGTGGATAATAAACACCTTTCTTCAACTCAGTTTCTTCCTCATGAAGCTAGAAATAAATGATTCAGAGATTTATGAGATGTTTGGGAACCATAACCACCAACAGCCCCTTTTTATTTTCATATACTTGCAAACTCATCTCTACTGGCTTAAGAGTTCTCTAAGTTTTAATAATAGCATATGAGAATGTAAAATTATTAATCTACTCAGCAAGGGCTCAATCTCCAATTCTCTGACAGATAAAAGGCCCAGTTAGATAGCTAGAAATATGTGCTTTGTATATGAAAATAAAATACTTGTACCATATATATAGTAATAAACAATATATATAGTGATGAGAGGTGATTTCACATGGAGATGGGACACAGTCTGGAAACCAAGTGTTCATTCTGGGTCTCTAAGAAGGATACTTTTCCTGGGGACTTAATAATGTTTGATGCTGTGACTTTACACAATGCTTAACTGTTTCCCTAGATGCCTGTGGTGAAGATCAGACAGTGACAGTCCTGATTTTAAGGAAATCTCGGAAAGTGATATGGGTAATTGAGGTACCATTAGATTACAAGAAAGAACCTTGTGAGCCCTTCAGTAGAGTGAAGACAATTACATATAATGCCCTTGGAGAATACCCAGCATGAACAGTGGTACATGATCCCTATTCATCAGCTCGGTGGAATAAGGGCAGCCTTGTTTGATATCAGCAGAGGCAGGAGGGTGTTTTGTGTCCATCAGGATTGAGTAAATATCTTCACTTCCTGTTTAAGGGAAAGGAACCAAAAGAGTTAACTCTAGTTAACTCAAGCGAGATAAGGACTCAGTAAGACAGGAACCCCCAGCTACATTTTGTCTGCTGTGTAGTGTTTAACTGTGTCACTCACAGCTCAAAGAATCATATGCCCAAAATTCTCAATGAAAGAGAGAGGCTAAGTGGAGTGAATTTTTAGTGGCGATTTCTTACAAAGCTGAATGGGCAAATCCTTTGGGTTTTTCCAGTAATTTTCCACGTTATCGTAGATGAAAGGATGGTCCACACTGACCCTCTTGGCCTCATCATGTTTCCAGAGAATCCCTGCACCAAACCATGGAAAAATGGTCAGTGGAATACCCATAGTTCACAGCTTGTTGTGGAATTTGCATCTTTCATTAAGGGTTACTCAGTGGATTAGAGAAACTGATAGTTTATTATTTAGTTCTCTTTTACAATTAGGTTATCTTTATAAAGATAAAGATAAATAAATAAAAAAAATTTATTTATTTATTTTATTTATTTAAAATAAATTCTTTGCCTAGAGTTAAATTCTAGGTCTAAGTTAGTTTATGCTAATTAAATCAGTCTTAAGTTGAATTCCACACATGATACAGGGTTCATTTTGTTTCACACAATTATTTTAAAAACAAAATTTACTTTTTCATCCTTTATGAGGTATGATATTAGAGGATAGGAATAAGAATGGGTCTGAGGTGTAGTCCCTGCCTTGACGATGACTTCCAGGTCACTCCCAATATCAGTGCTGAAATTTTATAGTTACTGGTTTCTTCTGCTCCAGTAACTGAACTGACATCCAACTATGAATCACAAATCTGATGGGAGCATCAGAGACCAAGCTGTGCAAGTAAAGCCAGTACATTTGTGAAAAAGACAAATTCACCCCATTCACCAAAGTCACTACCACCATATAATTTACCCTTACTTCAGCTACGTGGCAACAAAGCAGAATGCTAAAAGCAAAAGAAGAAGAAGAAGAAAGAAAAAAACCCACTTTTTTTTTCATGCATCCAAACCTTTTAAATCCAGTCTAGATGAAAGTGGAAACAAAAGCTTTTTCGGAGAAGTCTGAAATCTTTGTCTAACCTCAAGGGTTAGGAATGACTCTTTTTGAGATTGCAGTTACAACATAGAAACAGGCTAATAACAAGTATTGGTTTAATGAAAGGATTACAGGAGTAAGAGTTCAAAGTCCTGGCTTTGGGTTCCAGCTCTGCCACTAACAAACTGTGCTGTCTTGGTCTAGTATTTTAGGGTCTCTGAGATTCAGACTTTCTGTTTTCACTGGTAACATGAAGATGATCTCTGAATCTCCTTCAGAGTAAACAGGCCCTGTTTCTGCTATGTGCAAAAAAGCATCCTGCTAAAAAAAGGCATCATGTAAAACGTGATTCCTTCTAGGAACTGAAGGCAGGTAAAGATAAAGATATAATTAGCATAAACACAAAGTAACAAATTATGTATAGAAAAGGAATGGTTGGAATACTTCTGATGACATGATTGCTTCTGGCTGGGGTGATCAGAGAAGCCTTCCAGGAGGGGGTGATATTTCTGCTGCAGCATGCAGGCTGAGTAGTACCTGGCTAGACAGACAGGGGCTCAGAGCAAACCCCCAGGCCAGCAGAACCGCTTAAGAATAGGCAACGATTAAGGAAACACACCTGTTTTCAGAGCTCAGAACACGCCAATATGATTAGAAGAAAGGGGTCTTGAGATCACATCAAGATGGAAATATAAGTAGGTGCCAGCTATAATAAAAAATAATTTTTGTGTACCACTTGACAGCTGACAAAGGCTTTGACAGAACATTATTTTATTTGAATGCCTTAGGAGGGCACCTGCTGTGAGCCCTCTCAAGAGAAGGAAAGACTTTTGATTTCTTTTCTAGTAACTATGGCCAATCAGCCTGATCACTCTTTTTTCTCTGTTACGGAGAGTGGAGAGTTGTGGCCTCAGCTGCGGAGGCCTGGGACCATGATTGGCTGGGGGCCTTTCTGGTCACGCCGAAGCTGTACTCTTGCAGCGCATTGCATGTTTCAGGTCTAGTGCTCAAGCATCACTGCGTTATATTTGACTGCAGACACCATATGTCCAGGGGTTTGTGACAACCTGCTCCTGTGGTCATTACAACTCCTAATGCAAAGCATAGTAAATTTGCAGGCAATTTATTATGTACAAGGCTATGTAATATATTACAGTTTTTAAAAGTATTTGAAATGTGTCTCTGCTTTTAAACTTCTTCCTTGAAGAAAATCCCTCTCCCATAATAATCTGAATGTCTATTTCCTTCTCAAATCCTCAAGCCTAGCCCTTCGCCCTCAGCCAGTGACTTTTGTCTCCTAACTCACAGAGAACAACTTCTTGCCCCTACAAACTAAGTGGCATCTTAATCTTCCCTCCCAGCCCAAGGAAAACTTCATCTGTCCTCCCTATGGGTATTTTATGCTTATGCCATGAATTCCTTGTCTTCCTGTCTCTTGGGAGCTGTTCTGAGAGTCGTCCCCTCCTTTCTCTTCTGATGCTCCCTCTCTCCTGGCCCCTGTTTCTAACACATAAACATCATAGGTGCGTCCTTTTGAAAACAACGTAAACCTCCCAATACCACCAGCTCTTCTCTTAAGAAAAGTTCTCTGAAATCTGCCATCTCCTATTCCTCGCCTCTCATTTACTCCGCAATTTAGTAAAATCTGGCTTCTGCTGCTACGACTTGAAACCACTCACCCTTAGCTCAACATTGAGTTCTAAATTGTTACATCACATATTTCCACCTTAGGTTTAATCGACTTATCTTGCATTGGACTTTGTTGGCCACTGATCCCTTCTTGAAACTCTCCCCCACCCCCAACCTTTTTTCTCTGGCCACGGCTCCCTCTGTTCCTGCACTGGACCCTCTTCCTACTTAGATGTTGACATTCCCAGCGTATTCCCTTGCTCATAATTTTTCAAATAGCTTTATTGAGATATAATTCACATACTATACAGTTCACCCATTAGAAATGTATCATTCAATGATTTTTAGTGTTTACAACGTTGTGCAGCCATCACACAATTTAAGAAGATGATGCAACAATGCAGTCATGCATTGTTGGTCAGCTTCTGGCTGACTCACAGTTTGCCTCTACGTGGTCTGTCCTCTTCCATCAAGCCAACCCAGGCTGGTTCACATGCAGTTAGATTCAGGTTCCAATAGCAGCAAGACTGGAAGTGCACTAGGCCTCTTGAGGTCTAGGCTCTCAGCTCATAGACGGCCTCTGCTCACACATTGTTTTGGGGAGTGGGGGAAATAGAGGGCTGATGGGAGAAGTTAAATAGTGTTGTGGCCACTTTTGCAATTTTGTAGCTAATCTTTTGATTTATGTTTAGTTTGCTGCTGTCTACTATCTCTAAAACACTCATTTTAAGCTTTTTCTGTCGTTTTCCCTGGGCAGTCTTTTCTAATACCTTCACTTACATCTGTATAAAAATTACTTCCACCTGAAATTTTTAAGCCTAACCATTTCAACAATTTTGGGGGCTATACTTTCCAGTTTTAGAATATTTTCCATCACCCCAGAAAGATTTCTCATGCCTGTTTTCCACTGATCCCTGTTCCTACCCCTAACCTGCAAAACCATGAATCTGCTTTTGGTATCTGTGGATTTGCCTTTTCTGGACATTGTATGTAAGTGGAATCATATAATAGGTAGTCTTTTGCATCTCTGGCTTCTTTCACGCATGTTAATGTTTTCTAGGTTCATCCATGTTGTAGCATGTATCAATAGTTTGTTCATTTTTATTGCTAAATAGTACTTTATTCTATGACTATACCACACTTCATTTATCCATTCACCAGTTGATGGACATTGGATTTTCCCCCAATTTTTAGCTATTATAAATAATGCTGCTGTGGATATTTGCTTGAAATCTTTGTGTGGACATATGTTTCTATTTATCTTGGGCAGATACCTAGGAGTAGAATTCCTAGCTTGTATGGTAAGTATGTATTTAATTTTTTGAGGAAATTGTCAAACTGTTTTCCAAAGTGGCTGTTCAGTGTAACATTCTCAACAGCAGGGTATGAGGGTTCCAGTTTCTCCACATCCTTGACAATACTTGTTATTGTCTTTTTGATCATAGCTCTTCTAGTGGGTCTGAAGTGGTATCACTTTAGTTTTCATTTGCATTTCCCTAATGACTAATGATTTTGAGCATTTTTTTCGTGTGCTTGTTAGCAGTTCAGAGATCTTAGTGAAATGTTCAAATCTTTGACCATTTTTATTTTATTTTATTTTATTTTTTACTTTATTGAAATACTGAGTTTCGAGTTCCATCTTTAAAAACGAAATGGGCATTTTGGACAATACATTTGTTACAGAAACGAAATAAAATGGAAAGTTCTAGCAAACTAAATAATCTTCTTAAAGAAATTTCCTCCACTGCAGGAAATCTTGCATAGTCTCCTGGCCAGTCATCTGGAGCAATTCTTCACATAATTGATGATTTTAATTTAAAATTTAAGTATTCAAATTCTTTATGTATACCTCTTAAGATTTTCTATTTTTTCTTGAGTCAGTTTGATAATTTGTGTCTTTCTGGAAATTTGTTCATTTTATCTAAACTGTCTAATTTGTTGGCCTAATAGTATTCTCTTTTGCTCCTTTTAATTTCTGTAGGGTTGGTATTACTTTTGTTGGTTCCTTTTGTGTTCATCCAGCCAGAAGGTTGGGGTTTGCTCCCCTATTCGTTGCACACTTCTGTGACTGTGCTTGTGTCCAGGACCAGGTGGCAGGAAGAGAGGGAAAGAATACAATGGGAGTTTGTCCTAGTTTCTTGGGATCAGAAAGGAAGGTTTCCTTCCTAAGAGTTTTATTTTCTCCTCCTTTGGGATTTCTAATGTCACTGCTCGTGGGATTGCTTGAAAGCTGAGGCTTAAGAGAACTCAGAGAAGAAAAAGATGGGGGATTTCTGCACTCTGAGTCTTAAGAATTCTCTTCTTCACTCCTCAAGCCAGAATGAGGGGACTTTTCCTGGAGCTGTCTCTGCCTCAGCTCAGTACCCAGCTCTGGGTTTCAGGCTGAGCTGCTTGCTTGCATTCAGTCTGGGGGATACTGGAGAGCAAACATGGCAAACTCATCACTGGTTTGGTGGTACTTCGAATTCTGGCCTTTTTACTTTAAGCCTCTCGCTACTCTTTGCTTTTCAGGATCCTCAGAAGCTACTCAGTGCATTCTGTCCAGGTGTACAGCCATGCTCAGTGGGAGGCATGTGCTTGTTCTAATTTATTGTAACCAGAGCCAGTCTGTTTAAAAAAGATTTATTTATTTATTTATTTATTTATTTTTGGCTGCACTGGGTGTTATGGCACACGGGATCTTTGTTGAGGCATGTGGGATCTTTTTTAGTTGTGGCATGTGGGCTCATAGTTGAGGCATGCCGGCTCATAGTTGCGGCATGTGGGATGTAGTTCCCCGACCAGGGAACGAACCTGGGCCCCCTGCATTGGGAGTGCGGAGTCTTACCCACTGGACCACCAGGGAAGTCCCAGAACCAGTCCGTTTTTAATTAGTCTATCCACCCTCCACCTTAAGCCCATTGCTTTCCTTCTTTTATTATTTAGTTTTTGGAAAATCTCATAGCATTTTGCCATCTAGTTAAGATGAGGTTGGCAGAAATGTGTATTGCTACATATAACTCACGCAGTACTGAAGAGTCCCCCTATTTCATTATTATGCAGAATTTTTAGGAATCTAACTTCAATACATTGTCATTTGAAAAAAATTTCTTTTTGTTCAGTCTTGTCATTCTCCAGATTTTCTGGATTTTCCACTAATTCTTGAAAACCAAATAGATTGCAATACCTGCAGATTTTATTTACAAAGAGAATAGAACTCTCACATTAAGAAGTAATTTATCAGGGGCTTCCCTGGTGGCTCAGTGGTTAAGAATCCACCTGCCAATGCAGGGGACACGGGTTCAAGCCCTGGTCCGGGAAGATCCCACATGCCACGGAGCAACTAAGTCCATGCACCGCAACTACTGAGCCTGTGCTCTTGAGCCCACGTGCCACAACTACTGAAGCCTGTGTGCCTGGTGCCTGTGCTCTGCAACAAGAGAAACCACTGCAATGAGAAGCCCACGCACGGCAACGAAGAGCAGCCCTCACTCGCCGCAACTAGAGAAAGCCCATGCGCAGCGAGGAAGACCCAATGCAGCCAAAAATAAATAAATAAAATAAATTTATATAAAAAAAGAAGTAATTTAGCAATAGACTGTTAGGTTTCAATAACTAACTGACCAGCTCTGGAGAATCAAATCCCTGACCTGACCCAGCCTGTAGTGGCTGCAGCGAGGAGGCAGCAGGCCTCTGCGAGCATTTCCAGCAGATCCAGATTGTAACTCTCTTGTTTTGAAAGCTGCTGTAGGGCGTCCTGAAGGAATTACAGATATATTTGGGAAGATTTGGTGAGATGGTCCAACTTTTTTTTTTTTAAGTGAGTAGTCACAAATAGAAACTTAAAATTTTTAAAAATAAAATAATAATAATGAGGTCTAATTAATTTCTACCGTTCTGAAGTCCTTCTACAGGATCTTAACTGTTGGTGGACATTCTGAGAATCTCATGAAAGCTCTGGTCCACATCTCCAGAAAAATTAGAGCTACATAGACGTATACTTTCTCACATACTTTCAGGTGCCTTCAGGGGCCCTCTTCATGCTCATCTGTGGATCCTGGGGCAGAGGTAGACCCCAGTTAAGAACTCCTGCAGTGAACTGACTAGATATCCTGCCTAGTTAGGGTCGCTCTGGGCAGTGCCTTGGCAGGGCGGATTGAGCTCAGGTGTGAGATGTGGTAGAAAAACTCCTGTAAATTACCCGTGATACTTGGAGAAATAGTAATTCACAAAGTTGTCCCCAGTCTACAACTTGAAATGCCAGCTCAGATCTTTTTCCTGCAGCCAGGAGGTAGGAGGTACCCTTCAGGCTGATGCGATTGCTCCAAGTTTGTTTGTTTGAACTGAAGAAGTGTGTGTTCAGGAATATACGGGGCTACAGAAGCTCCCTGGGGAGATGTTTCTCAGCTCCCCCCCCATCATGCTGCAGTGATAGGGCCGCGTGAGAGGTGTAGTGGGGAGGGTCCTGACCATACAGAGAGGTGGTAGGGAGGGTCCTGACTTAGGCATTGAAGACCTGTGGTCAAGCCTGTTCCTTAGCTCACCTTGAGGGTAAGTCACTTATTATTGCTGAGATTCCCTTTCTCTTTGGGTAAACTAGAAATAGCAATGCCTGTTCTTTTTTTTTTTTTTTTACAATTTTATTTGTTTATTTATTTTGGGCCATGTAGCATGTGGGATCTTAGTTCCCCAACCAGGGATCAAATCCGTACCCCCTGCATTGGAAGCGTGGAGTCTTAACCACTGGACCACCAGGGAAGTCCCTCTGTCTTTTAACAGGACCTGTGAGAATCAGTGACAGTAATATATGTGATTTTTAAAATACCTAAGCCACTCAAATGGAAAGATAAAGGGATGCATAGCATAATAGCTATGACAGAATGGCACCTTCATTCACCATGCGTTTATTCACTGCATTAGATGATAGTAAATACCTATCATCTAATACCACAGGACATATTTAATTTCCCTGTGCTCCTGGTTGGGAAAATGGCCCTTCTATCTCTCAAATACTTTTTAGAATCTCCTCATTGTATATAGAAGAGAGAATAAAAGGAAGTTTGGTGATACAGAAAGAGAAAGTCAAATGATTTGTGTGACATTTAGGTTGGAAAGATCAGTAATTGAGTAGTTTATATTAGTTTTTTTTTAACATCTTTATTGGAGTATAATTGCTCTACAATGGTGTGTTAGTTTCTGCTTTATAACAAAGTGAATCAGTTATACATATACATATGTTCCCATATCTCTTCCCTCTTGCGTCTCCCTCCCTCCCACCCTCCCTATCCCACTCCTATATTAGTTTGTAAAATGATAGTCAAGGGGAGCAGGATGCTTTTAGGCTCTTCTGAAAATAGTGAGATCTCACCCTGCTCTACATCCTGTGCTGGAGATGACCTAGTTATGGGGAATGATAATAGCTGCCATTTTCTGAGAGTGTGCCTGTCTTTATAGATGTTCTATCTCATTTAATCAGCCCTTGCCCAGTGACTCCCAAAGCTGAAATCCCAGCCTTGGCTCTTTTACCTGCAGAGCCCATGCTCATAGCTACCGAGAAACAGGAAAGTGGGGCTGAATTACAATGAGCTGAACTGGCATTTGCCCTTCCTAAGGTTCATAGGGATCAGTGTTAACTTACAGCCTTTAACCTTGAAAACTGAGAATAACCTTTGAGCTTGCTCTTCAGGACTTAGAGATAGTGGTAATTGCCATCTGAAAGCAGGGTGGGGACTCAGATAGAAGCAAGTTTTCTTTTTTTATTAATTAAAATTAAATTAATTAATTAAATTTTGGCTGCGTTGGGTCTTCATTGCTGCATGTGGGCTTCTCATTGCGGTGGCTTCTCTTGTTGTGGAGCATGGGCTGTAGGTGCGCGGGCTTCGGTAGTTGCAGTACACGGGCTCAGTAGTTGCGGCTCACGGGCTCTAGAGCGCGGGCTCAGTAGTTGTGGCTCACGGGCTTAGTTGTTCTGTGGCATGTGGGATCTTCCTGGACCAGGGCTCGAACCCGTGTCCCCTGCATTGGAACGTGGATTCTTAACCACTGTGCCACCAGGGAAGTCCCGGAAGCAAGTTTTAACTTAAAGAAGTAAGGTTCTCTGAGCTCCACTTGTTAATTTTTGAAATCCTCAAAGAAATGAATTTCCATTATTTAATCTATTTTCTGAGAGCTTTTTTCCAACATATTGGAATTTACATTTCTGAGTTATAAGATACAGAGCAATAAGATTATAACAACATGCAAATACAGTGCATTTTCTCCATTATTGTTAGAAAGAAAATGTGCTGGTGTTTCCACAGATGCAGTCAGTGTATTTGTTAGGCTGAATTCCCCCTCATTCTGGGTCTGCTGGTTACATTACCGACGTGGCAGAACAGAAGAAAGCAAAGGCTGAATTTTAAGTAACATTCCTAGTTGTTTAGACTCTCTTAAAAATATTCGGAATACCTAGCTATATGTCTGAGTCATCTGCTGTACTGGGTGGGAGGTAAAATTGGGAAATTTTGGCTGGCTACTGCTATGTTACAATTTCTCTAGAAACCTCAAGAAAATAATGGACTCAAGCATGCCTTGAGCTTTTCTCTGAGAAACTATGGCAACGGGCCTTTTAATTAAAGCTGAAGTAGTGTGTGTAGCTTAGGAAAACAGAGAGATGCTGCCAACTGATAGGGAGAGTGTACAAGAATAATCCAGACAACTAAAAAAAAATTCATCTTAAATCTGTTTGGTAATTCTTTGTTCTCTATATTGTTCAAAGAAATGGTAGGAAACTTTTTTTACTGGATATCAGTATTTGACTTTGGAAATGTTATATATATATATATATTTAAGAGAATATAGTTTCCTGATCACGTTTTTTAAGATTATTGTTCAAATGAATTTATATTTCCTGAGTACACGTTAACTGACAGATGGAAGGCCAGCCCGGAGGGCAGCCAACCTAGGGTGGTCACAGAATGGATGCTATTTCCATTTTGATAATGGAGGTTGTTTACATGCCCCAGTGGAATGCACTGGTGGGTTGAATATCAGCAAATTAGTAAACTGTTCCCCTCTTGAGCTGAACCGTTGACAGCCCACATGCTAGAATTTATAAACTCAGAGCATACCAAACAGTAATTTAAAAAACAGAAGCTAAATGGAAAAGCAAGAGTTGCCATTTTTCTCAGATCAAAATCTGTGTTGTGCTAACATGTCCCCCTGCCCCAGTGATGGAAAGATTTTATCACCCTCTTTGCCAGAAAGAATTTGAGTTTATGCCTATTGTTTTGGTACTTCCAGTCACTCTTAAGAATGTACCTGTTTGGAAGATGAATTGTGTAGTCACCTGATAAGGGCAGTAGCTGGAGAGGGGAGGGGCATCTGATGAAATACAATGTCGTGGTGACAAACATAAAGCTGGGGACAGGGAAGGAACCGGCTCTTACGATAGTCTGTTATCTGGTCTCCTTGCCTCTGGTTCCAGTCCGCCTCTTGCTATACTGTTGGCAGAATTAGTTACCTGTAGTCAGATCTGACTTCCCACACTGTCTGCCTGCGAGATTAGTAATTTTTTTGCAGCCTCAGCTCCAACCACCTCCAACGGATGCATACCCTAAACTCAGACAAGGCTCAGCTGCCTCATGTTCACTGTCCTGTGTTTTCATACTGTTGCCAGTGCTGGAATTCTACTCTTTTTTTGGTGTGTGTGTGGCAATTCCTACTCCTACTTCAAAAGGAGGATTAAACATTGCCTCTTTCCTCCGTTTATCTCACAATCCTCCTTTAATCCTCCTGAACATCTCCCTCCAGGACCAGATGAGGACCCCAGGTGTGGGGACTGACACATCTGTCTTCTCAAAGCAGGTACTGTGTGCTTTTCATCTTGTTTCTCCATAGCCTTGTGTGGCATTTGGCGTGTGATGGGTCCTTACTCACTGTGTGTTGAATATTTGATGTTCGGTAAATGTTTGATGAAACGATGAATGGGATTAAGTGGGTAAAATAGTTGGAGTCACTAGGGCACATGTGAGAAAACACAAAGTATTTGAAATTTGGTTCTGCTGTTTTCCCTCCTCTTTCTCATCCTCCTTCTCCTCTGGGTACCACTGCTCTCAGGCTGTTTTTTGGTTTCCCAGAGCACTTTCCTCCGCATCTAATAGGCTTGCCCTATCCCAAGTGCCCCGATCTCCTGCAACACCCTTTCCTCCCCAGACTTCTACCTTCAACTCCAGTCAGAATGCCATTTCCGTACTGAAGAATGCAGCTAGACATAATTAGAGGATAATCACGTCAACCTAATTCATTCCACGTTATAAAAGACTGACAGGGAGGCCCCAGGAAGTGTCTGAAATTTGGATTTAACAATACACGGGGTTGCTTGTCTGTTCAAATTTCTGACTGAGTGTATTACCTTCCCTTTCATGCGGTATATTAATGCCCTCTCTACACAGGTTTTTATGCCAGGATTTTGGATTATGTTACTCAGTCATGACAAAGGAATATTTTGAGAGCTGCCTTGCCTGTGACCCATTTCAGTAAAATTACTGCCTTTGTTCAGCAGCATTTGTCAATAATTTGAACACTTTTTTGCATCTTTTTTTTTTACATAAATGAACATTGGAAAAATGACTGCTGATGCTGGTGTTGGGATATTAAATCTCATACAGCTGATGCACTTCGGACAGAGATGTACAAAATCATCAGGTGAGGCAAGAGAGTCAATTCTTAGCCTCAAATGTCTGCTCATGGAATTGAAGGCCATCTACAGTCTTTTATTACATAGGAAAAAAAAGCCAAAGCAAGGGACCTGTCTGGAATTCTGGAACTCTGTCCTTGAAGGTTGTGTGTAAAGGGGGAGCTATTACTAAGGATTTTTTATCTTATGTTTTAGTTTCTGGGCCTCCAACCTAAATATCTCTTACGTGACTTCCTCACATTTCATTTCTTCTGTGCTTTCACAAACACATTTTGTACAGAGGAGGGGCTGCCTGTAAAAGGTAAGGAAGATGTGCCCGGGTTTCCTTTAAGCTGCCCCCTCTTGGATGTTATTAACTCTTGGTTTAAACCCTCCTAACAGCTGGAATCTCGCCAATACCTTTGCTACAACTAATTTAGTAGATCCCAAGGTCAGGGCCCTGTAAGCCAGGCTGTGGCATATGCCCTGGGTTGGGTACTGGCACCCACAAGGGGAGGCCAGAGGCTCTGCAAACCATCATCACTTTCCTTACCTGTTTTCCTTATCCATCTGGGAACCACCAGAGCCTAGAGGACAGCTTACTCTGGACCATTGGCTCTGAAGGGCTCAGTCTAACCAGAAGAGTGAACCCAGCTGACTGAGAGAGGCCTTCCATCAGAAACCTTGGAATAAAATCAAGTTGAATAAGACCTGCCCCTACCTTTGAAGAGCTCTCTTTTTCTTCTTCTTTTTTTTTTTTAATCTCACAGTGATGTGTAAGCCGATGAGAAATTTGTCATTCATTGAAGTTAGTGTGAATGCTTCCTTTCTTCTCTTCTTTGGCTGTACCTGTATTTCCCCAAGTTTCTGTGTCTTGGGTGCAGAGTCAGGGTGTAAACTGGGATTATTGTGTGTGTGTTTTTTCTGACTCTACATGTAAGATTTTCATAATGGGATTGGGGGAGTGGAGAAAGGTAACAGGAAAAACTTTTTGTGTGCTGGTGTCTCTTCCCTGTGGGATTAAAGATTTAGTTTGGTAGCATTTGCTGTTACTGTTTATTTTAATATTATTTTAACTTTTGCATAGGTATTCAAATATTCAATAGTCAAAAATTAGAACATATAAAAATATATCAGTGAGAATTCTTTATCCCATTCTTGTTCCTCACTTTTTAGGAAATTTAGATAACCACTCTTCTTAGTTTCTTGTGAATCTTCTCATTATTTATTTTTCTATATATGAGGAAGTAGAAATTCATTTTATTTTTCTCTTATATGAATAGTAACTGTGTATGCTATTTGCATCTTGTTTTACTCAATGCACCTAGCTGAACTTTCCATTAGGAGTATTCTATTTCTTTTTATGGCAACATAGTATTCCATTAGATGCAAGCATATAAGGCAATTAACCATCCTCCTGTTACTGACACTTGGGAATTTTCTAATCTTTCGTTGTTATAAACAATGCTTAAATGTAAAACCTTAGTCATTTCACATGTGTGCAAATATTATCTGTAGGATGAACTCTCAGAAGGAGAATTATGGGGTCAAAAGTTAATATATTTCCCTTTTGATAAATCTTACCATATGGCCCTCCATAATGGTCTGGTTTAATTATTGAGGCTTCATAACATGTTGTAGTCCTCTCTTATTAAAATACACTTTTGCTTTGCTATTCTTTTGAATGATTTCTTTCTTGCAGGTTGTCTAATTCTAAGGAAAAAGACAGTATTTTTATTTGAGACCACATTAAATGGGAATTTTGCTAAAGGAGAATGGAATCTTTATCATTTTGAGTTTTCCTGTCTAAAAACTGGTATCCTTTTCTATTAGTTCAATTCTTCTTTTGTGGAGGAGTGTTTTTCATGTAGTTCTTTCACATTTTTGGTTAAGATTATTTCTAGTATTTTATCTTTTTGGTTGTGGTTAAAAGTGAGTCTTTCTTTTCCATTATATCTTCTATTTGTAGTTCTGTACAAACAGTTGGTTTCATTATCTTAATCTTGTAATCTTCTAACGTACTTCATTATTTCATGGTTTGTAGTACTTCTCCGTGGTGTCCCTTTGGGTTTTCCAGGTATAAAACACATCGTCTGAGACTAGAGATTATTGTACATCCTCCTTTCCAACTTTCACATTTCTTATTCATTTCACTTGTATGTTTGCATTGGCTAGGACATTCCACAAAATGTTAAGTAATAGTAATAAGAGTAGGTAACCTTTTCCTGTTCCTGACTTTATAAGAATGTTCCTGGGGTTTCCCTATGAAGCTTTTGGGTTGAGATAAATACATTTTATCATGCTTCAGAAGTATCCCTCTGTGCTGGTTTACCCTTGGCCTCCTGGCTTCACCTCGCCCTTGTATACTGTACTCCGGTGTGGAGCTGGGGCTCTGTAGACCACATTTTCCAGATGCCTGTGATAGCTGCTTCCCGATGGGATCTGTCATTAGGAGGGAGGAACACTTCCTGTCTCCTCTGCTCCTGGCAGAGGTGCCCAGTAGAGGCTCTCAGCACAGCCTCCAGCTTTTTCTCTAGACTTTGAGAACCAGCCTCACCTCTGTGCATAGGTACAGCAGCCAGGCTGTGTCCCTCCCTGGAGGTGTGAGCCCTCCCCTGAGCCCCTGAGGGGCTGACGGCACCTGAGCAGTGGGCTCTTCTCACAGGTCCGAGCTCCAGCTTTGTGGGGCCTCTCCTCTGAGCCCCGACATTCTTGTAACCTGATTGCTTCCCCTCCCTCCAGCTCAATGGGTGTTAGTGGCTTCCTGCAGTTGTTATCGCTAGGTTAACATTCTACCGTTCCAGTCCTCTAGCACCTGTTTCACCAATTCCCTTTATTAAATCCCCTGTTTTGAAATACTTTCTGCTTTCCCGAAAGCACCCAGTCTGATGACTCATCTGTTCCTGTTTTATTGAATGTTTTTATCAAGATTGTTTCCTGATATTTTTTCCCCAATGCTTTTTCTGTGCCAATGGAGGTGATTGTGTGTGTGGTTTTTTCTTTAGACCCGTGAAATATAATAATGGATTTTCTAATGCTGGACTTTTCTTGAATTACTGTAATAAATCTCCCTTCATCATGGTGTACTTGTCTCATGGGCTGCTGATTCTACTAGCTGATATTTTCATTAATATTTTTGCATTAACATTTGCATATGAGACTGGTCTGAAGTTTTCTCTTTTTGGGTGGTCTGTGTCAGGTTTTCATTTCAATGCTGTTAGTTGCTTTGTAAACGTTTGGGGTTTCCCATGTTTTTTCTAAGCTCTGGAACCATTCAAATAACATTTAACATTAACCATTCCTGGTTTCTGTTATTGTATCTCATTTTATTTCTTAAAGTTTGGTGGCATTCCTTTGTAAGATTCTCTGGGATTGGTGCTTGTTTGGTATCATATAATGGGAGATCTATGATGTCTGATGCTGCATTAGCTGAGCTAGTTGAGAAAAGGTTTTGTGGGTGCCAGAGCTGATCCAAACCAAGCTGTGAAACCCGTAGTGTGTCTTTGGTGCCCTTTTAATCCCATGATCATTGTACTCATGTCTCTAAGTAATTCTCCCTCTTACCTGCTCCTCTTTTCTGTCCTATTCTGATGCCAGTCCCTGCTGAGGTTTCCTGCTACTAACTGGTACAGTTTTGGGGATATGACCCAAATGCTTACATTTAAAAAAATTTTTAATTTATTTTATTAAAGTATAGTTGATTTGCAATGTGTTAGTTTCTGGTGTAGAGCAAAGTGACTCAGATATATATATATATATATATATTTTAATATATATTCTTTTTCATTATGGTTTATCACAGGATATTGAATATAGTTCCCTGTGCTATACAGTAGGACCTTGTTGTTTATCCATTCTGTATATAATAGTTTGCATCTGCTAATCCCAAACTCCCAGTACTTCCCTCCCTGCCACCCCACCCTTGGCAACCACAAATCTGTTCTCTATGTCTGTGAGTCTGTTTCTGTTTTGTAGGTAAGTTCATTTGTGTCATATTTTAGATTCCACATATGAGTGCTATCATATGGTATTTGTCTTTCTCTTTCTGACTTCACTTAGTATGATAATCTCTAGGGCCATCCAGATTGCTGTAAATGGCATTATTTCATTTTTTTTTTTTTTTTTTGCGGTACGCCGGCCTTTCACTGTTGTGGCCTCTCCCGTTGCGGAGCACAGGCTCCGGATGCGCAGGCTCGGCAGCCATGGCTCATGGGCCCAGCCGCTCCACGGCATGTGGGATCCTCCTGGACTGGGGCACGAACCCATGTCCCCTGCCTCGGCAGGCGGACTTCCAACCACTGCGCCACCAGGGAAGCCCTATTTCATTCTGTTTTATGGCTGAGTAATGTTCTATGGTATATATATGCCACATTTTCTTTACCCATTCATCTGTTGATGGACATTTAGGTTGTATCCATGTCTTGACTATTGTAAATAGTGCTGCTATGAACATAAGATTGCATATATCTTTTTGAATTATAGTTTTGTCTGGATATATGCCCAGGAGTGGGATTTCTGGATCATATGGTAGCTCTATATTTAGTTTTTTAAACTGTACTGTTCTCCATAGTGGCTGCACCAATTTACATTCCCACCAGCAGTGTAGGAGGGATCCCTTTTCTCTACACCCTCTCCAGCATTTATTATTTGTAGACTTTTTAAAAAAATTATTATTTATTTTCTTTATTCTTTTTGGCTGCGTCGGGTCTTAGTTGCAGCACATGGGATCTTTGTTGAGGCATGTGGGATCTTTCGTGTGACGCTCGGGCTTCTCTCTAATTGTGGCCCTCAGGCTTCTCTCTAGTTGTGGCGTGCGGGTTTTCTTTCTCTGGTTGTGGCATGTGGGCTCCAGGGCGCATGGTCTCTGTAGTTGTGGCTCGCGGGCTCCAGAGCGTGTGGGCTCTGTAGTTGTGGTGTGTAGGCTCCAGAGTGTGTGGGCTCTGTAGTTTGCGGCACACGGGCTCTCTCACTGAGACTCACGAGCTCAATAGTTGTGGCACGCGGGCTTAGTTGTCCCGCAGCATGTGGGATCTTAGTTCCCAAGCACACATCGAACCTGCGTCCCCTGCGTTGGAAGGCAGATTCATTACCACTGGACCACCAGGGAAGTCCTTATTTGTAGACTTTGTGATGATGGCCATTCTGACTGGTGTGAGGTGTATACCTCGTTGTAGTTTTGATTTGCATTTCTCTAGTAATTAGCGATGTTGAGCATCTTTTCATGTGCCTGTTGGCCATCTGTATGTCTTCTTTGGAGAAATGTCTATTTAGATCTTCTGCTCAGTTTTTGATTGGGCCGTTTGTCTTTTTGTTATTGAGTTGTATAAACTTTTTGTGTATTTTGGAAATAAAGTCCTTGTTGGTTGAGAAATGCTTGCATTTTAATAGCAGAATCATGAATGTGGTCATGACAAATTCTTGGGTCCTAGTACTTCATTTTCTGTGTCCCCTCTGTCTTCTCTTTTAGGTTCTCCAAAAGTCTGAGGTGAGGCATAAGTGTACCAGGTTGGGGAGAGTGCATCTTCCCATGGACTCAGTTAATAAGTTTTCCACTCAGGAACGTTAGGGGGTCCTCAGCCTTCTTTAAAAAACCCATCAGGGTCACCACGTAGCTACCTTGGAGTAAGTAAAGGAAAAGATGGAATAACACCTTGTCAAGTTTCTGATCTCAACTCTAGCCTCCTATCTCATCAATTATTTTCACCCTTTCTCTGGCCAGCAGGCCTTTCCTTGCCCTTGACTCGTTTTTGAAGCTGTGACCCTGGCTTCTCACCCAGTGCTTCCCTCCCGCATGAACTGACCATCTCCTCAATTGCTGTGCAGTGTCTCCTGAGCACGCTTCATGTTACCTTCATTGCATCCCTTGCTTTACGTCTCCATTCCCCTCTGGACTGGCCACTCCTGGGCTGCGTTCTGTGTCTCTTCACTTTTGTTTCCAGGGCTTACAGTGCTGCACATAGGAGGCCTCAAATATCTTAGTTGAATTATTGAATAAATGAAACCCAAGTAAATGTGGACACAAAGAAAGATGGATAGCAAATGGATAAATGGACCCTGAAGGGGCTTCAATACCACGTGCCAGAAACTAAAAGGATTTTTAAAAATAGTTCACTTGCAACTGTATGAAAGCAAACATGGTGTTTTCATTCAGAGGGAATTTAATTTATATTTGATATGTTTACATTGCGGATGCTTTCCTGGCAATACACGTTTTAAATCTGCTTACTCAGAAGATGTACATCAGAATAAGTCAGAAAGACAGTTTTCAAAATCTAAAAGCCTCTGGCGGCTTTTTAATAATTCACCTTTTGTATCAGGAAATTTGTGTTTTTCCTTCCTGCTTCAGGGAATGATGATAGGAGAGGTAAGGGACACAAAGGGAGTAATACGGGGGCTAAGTATAGATCTTTGGGGAGATGGGCTGACCTGAGAGTGGAGGATTAAATTGAGGGGTTTGCGGGAAATCAAAGCTCTTTCCATGATGCTGCTTCCACCTGCAAAGTGTAAACATAAATAGAACATGGGATTAGGTTTTGCTTGAATGTGTTCCCATCTTGAGCTGCTGGAAAAATTTTATCTTATTTTATTTTTTATAAATTTATTTATTTATTTTTGGCTGTGCTGGGTCTTCGTTGCTGCGCATAGGCCTTCTCTAGTTGCGGCGAGCGAGGGCTATTCTTCCTTGCGGTGCGCGGGCGAGGGCTATTCTTCCTTGCGGTGCGCGGGCTTTTCATTGCAGTGGCTTCTCGTTGCGGAACATGGGCTCTAGGTGTGCGGGCTTCAGTAGTTGTGGCACGTGGGTTCAGTAGTTGTGGCTCACGGGCTCTAGAGCGCAGGCTCATTAGCTGTGGCGCACGGGCTTAGTTGTTCCGCGGCATGTGGGATCTTCCTGGACCAGGGCTCGAACCCGTGTCCCCTGCATTGGTAGGGAGATTCTTAACCACTGCACCACCAGGGAAGTCCTGGAAAATTTTTAATTGGCAAGTGCTGTTTGGATGACAAAGGGAGGAATTTCAAATTCCTTGGACCCACTTTAGGCACAGAAATTATTCCAGACCATCAGAACACTGTTATCCTTATCTTACGGCTCCACTAATGCTACCTGCCCAGAGTACATCCCAGTGTATTCGTGTGTTCTTTATTCTTACTCTCTAGGTAGATATTTTACGTGCCAGTTTTTCTTATAGATGTACTAAATTATGATTAGTCATGCTGAATCGTGTAGGGACAGTTTTGGAAGAGATTTGCACATGTGTCTATGCTTATTATTGAATTGTATAAGTGGTCAAAATTAATCTTTATAAAGAGTTTAGCATCACTCCAAAATGAAGGAAAATTATTTGATGGTGACAGTATGAATTTGCTGATTTGATAACTTGGCTTCACAGGTGTTTTTCTTTTTCACTTTATCCACTGCGATAGAAGAAGATTAATTCTTTTAAAATATTTTATTTATTTATTTATTTATGTATTTATGTATTTATTTATTTATTTTTGGTTGCATCAGGTCTTTTGGTTGCACAGGATATTCGTTGAGGCATGTGGGATTTTTCGTTTCAGCATGCAGGCTTCTCTCTAGTTGTGGCCTGCGGGTTTTCTCTTCTCTAGTGGTGCTTGGGCTCCAGGGTGTGTGGGCTCTGTAGTTGTGGCGTGCAGGTTCCTGAGAGTTTGGGCTCTGTAGTTTGCTGCACACAGGCTCTCTGGTTGAGGTGCGTGAGCTCAGTAGTTGTGGCGTGCGGGCTTAGTTGCCCCGTGGTATGTGAGATCTTAGTTCCCTGACCAGGGATTGAACCCCCGTCCCCTGCATTAGAAGGCAGATTCTTTACCACTGGACCACCAGGGAAGTCCCAAAGAAGGTTAATTCTTACCTGTAAATCAATATGAGTGCTTCATTCTACCCACCAGAGCTCATTTCTGTCTTCTCTTGGTGGGGGATGAGGGCTGTGGGTGCAGGATGGAGCCTGTAGGGGGTTGATCTTGTGGTTTCTTCAGACAAAGTGTCCTCCCCTCATCCCCAGGGAGACGCTTCTCCTCTCCAAGGGCACACAATGTGGACACCCCTGCTGCCTCCTGTCCTTGACATCGATGCACACTGGATCCCAGTAAGATCCAATAAGGCTTTAGCTGAATGCTCCAAAACGCCGGGGGTGGGAGGAGAGAGGGTCAAGGCTCTGTCAAGGGCCAGCCCAGGCCTTGCTGCCCAGACCTTTGGATCTCTTTTACCCTTTAACTCTCATTGTTTTTTGGTCTCTCTACATCCTAAGCACAGGTGCTTTCTCTTCTTGTCTTTGTCCTAGACTTTGTATCCCCCCTCCCTCCCTCACCCCTAGCATCAGGCATCCTGTGAAGGTCGGTGCTTTCTCCTTTTCTCATTCTCTGAGAAGGGCAGGGTGAGCTCTGGCTCATGACTGCTGGCTTTGACAGTCTCTGCAGGGTCTAGATGAGAAAGTCACACTCTTCCTGCTTAATGCTGCTTTGACTGTATATTTTTGTGACCAGTTGGCCTCACATTACTATGCTAAGAAAGCTTTTTAAATTAGCCAACCGTAAGGGTACCCAAATGAATTATCCTTAATCCCTATAAAAAAAAGTACATACAAATACAATGTCAACCAATTCAATCAAAGTTTGGCATGAGGTGGAATGTTGTGGTCCCCCTTCTCCTTCCTCATAAGATTAAGGGAATAATTTTTTTTAAAAGCAAGCATTTGAATTTTGGCTTTTCCTTTAAACTCAAATGGCCACATATAGAACTCGGTAACTCTCACAGTGCCCACAGAAGTGTGATGTTCTGTTCTGTCGGAGGTGTTCTAACCATACAGGTGAGAGAATCAGCCCATTCCCATCGTGTAAGAGCAGAGCCTCTCATTTTAGCCTCCCTTGATTTGATTTTTTTTTTTACTGCAATGAGAAGTTATTTAGGAACATTTTAGGGCACAGAAGACACAGTGAAGTGAGAGACCGTTTCTCTACTGTGGAGGTAGCCCATACTTTTGATGATTACATTAAAATAAGTGAGATACGTGTTCAAAAACAAGAAAAGATCACTTTTCTAGTTTGGACATTTTCAGTGATAAAAAAAGTCTGGCTTTCTAGATATGTTTATTGCCTTTGTCACATTTCCTTTTTTTTTTTTAACATCTTTATTGTGGTGTAATTGCTTTACAATGGTGTGTTAGTTTCTGCTTTATAACAAAGTGAATCAGTTATACATATACATATGTTCCCATATCTCTTCCCTCTTGTGTCTCCCTCCCTCCCACCCTCCCTATCCTACCCCTCCAGGCAGTCACAAAGCAGCGAGCTGATCTCCCTGTGCTATGCGGCTGCTTCCCACTAGCTATCTACCTTACGTTTGGTAGTGTATATATGTCCATGCCTCTCTCTCGCTTTGTCACAGCTCACCCTTCCCCCTCCCCATATCCTCAAGTCCGTTCTCTAGTAGGTCTGTGTCTTTACTCCTGTCTTACCCCTAGGTTCTTCATGACATTTTTTTTTCTTAAATTCCATATATATGTGTTAGCATACGGTATTTGTCCTCAACCAAAAAGTATATTAGTAGAAACCTAAGATGACCAAAGCTGAGAGGAAACAATATAAATTGTGTCAGCAAGACACTGTCCTCTCAGATCTTCTTGTTTAAGCATATTAAGAATGTCCTTGAACACAGGAAAACCGGAACTCTTTGTGTGTGTGTATATATAAATACATATCCGTATCAGTATAAAAAAAGGTAGAATTAGTCTCCATCCAGTGGTGGTCTGGAGCTGGCTTCTATCAGAAGGGGAGCCACTTGTATGCATCTCTTTCCCATTGTGTGTTCAACGTTCAGAGACATCATGGCCGCGATGGGAATATTTACACCATGGAAATTGGCAAACACTCCATCATAGACTCCCCCCCGACCCCCACAACCAGTGAGCCCGTTTACCAGCAGCCACTGTCTCCATCTAATCTAGGGAAAAAAATCAGATATTCCCAAATAAGCACCTGCTAGTTACAAGATTGGTTATTGGAAAACAGACCTGTAACATAAGCCAGTTAATATTTCAGTGAAATGCTTATTGAATTTTGTATATTTATTTTTATCCCTTTATGTTACCCAACTCAATGATTTCTGACAGTTTTTTAATTGATTGCTTAGATTTTTCTGCTACTCAGACACATTCGTAAATGATAACTTTGACTTTTTTTTTTACTAATGCTCACACTATTTATTTTTTCTGTCCTATTTCATTAGCTATTGTCTCCTAAAATTTTTAAAATAATTGTGATAGTGAGTACCCTTGGCTTGGGTTTACTTTAAGGTAATGCCTTTACTGTTTCACATTTATCATAATGTTTGCTGTTGATTCCTGATAGGTAATCCTTTTAAAATTTAGGAAGTTTCCTTCTATTTCCATTTCACTCAGTTTTTCATCAACAGTTGCTCTTGAATTTATTTGCAATTTTGTTGTGCCTATTGATATCATTATTTTTTCTTTAACTTATAACTGTAATAAATTATGATGATGGGTTCCCTTTTGTTGAATCAGCCTTTAATCATTGGAATAAACTGTTTCATCTTGGAATGTTATTGTTTTCACTCACTGCTTTAGTTTTGGTAAGATTTCATTCAGGATCTTTCTATTTAGCTCCCTGTGTTAGATTGGTGTAGTTGTTTCTTTTCTTGAATTTATCAAGTTTTGTTTTTACTGTGTTAGCATCTTGAAATTAAGAAAAAATTTCATATTTTTCTATTCCTTGGAGTAATTTGAATGATAAAGTAATTATCTGTTTTAAGGTTAGATAGAACTTGAAGGTGCCCCTTTTAGCATAAAGTATATGAGAGTGTGAACTGAGTCAGTGCTGTTGCGATGTGTTTCCTGCCTCTGTAAGTTGACAGTCATTCTCCTGTTGTCCTCGGATTCTGTGGAATAAATAATGTTTTGTAGCCATTCTTCTCTCTGTGGTTCATCAGGCTATTGGTTAGTCCTTCCATCAAGGATATCCATTAGGTTGCAGTTAGTTTCACATCTCTGTTCTCTGTTTCTTCAGTTGTTTCTTTCAAGGTGTCTTGAGTCTTTGTGACACTTCTACTTTGTTATTCAATGTATCCTATTTTGTTTATCTTGGCACACAGGTCTAGAATTTTCACTGGCACACTTCTTGGTCAGTAATTGTGGGTCAAAACTTTTAGCCAGAACACAAAATAAAGACAGACCAGAGTGGGATAATTGTTATATGTTGTAGTAGCATGTGCTTAATATGCTACAAAACCCTCTGTGACTGGGAGAGCCTATGGCAAAGTGCACTGGTGCTTATCAGCTTGAAGTGTATGTACTGCCTGGGAGCTATGCTGGCATATAGCATATGGGAAACACAGAAATTTAAATTGTTAATGGCAGTAGGAATTTAGAGTATATATATATATATTTTTTTTTTAATATTTATTTTTAATTTATTTATTTTTGGCTGAGTTGGGTCTTTGTTGCTGTGTGAGGGCTTTCTCTAGTTGTGGCGAGTGGGGGCTACTCTTCGTTGCAGTACATGGGCTTCTCATTGCGGTTGCTTCTCTTGTTGCAGAGCACAGACTCTAGGCATGTGGGCTTCAGTAGTTGTGGCACATGGGCTCAGTAGTTGTGGCTCATGGACTCTAGACCACAGGCTCAGTAGTTGTGTTGCTCTGCAGCATGTGGGATCTTCCCAGACCAGGGCTGTAACCCACGTCCCCTGCATTGGCAGGCGGATTCTTAACCATTGAGCCACCAGGGAAGCCCTAGAGTATATTTTAAAAGGGATATATATGTATATATATCAGGGGTCCCCAACCCCTAGGCCATGGACTGGTACCAGTCCGGGGCCTGTTAGGAACTGGGCCTCACAGCAGGTGGTGAGCGGTGGGCGAGTGAGCAAAGCTTCATCTGCTGCTCCCCATTGCTCGCATTACCTCCTGAACCATCGCTGCCCTCCCCTGCACCCTGTCCATGGAAAAATTGTCTTCCACGAAACCAGTCCCTGGTGCCAAAAAGGTTGGGAACTGCTGATATATATAATCTATTATTTTAATTAATATTAATTTCCTTAAATACATACATACTCATAGATTTATATCCATATATATCCCTTTACATAAAGGAAATTATTTTAGAAACAAACTATAGTATAATAATTCAGTGCTCTGTGGGTGGAATTGAATGGGGGCCATGTGAATAAGTCTTTATGCCTAGAACTTTATTTCATGTTATAGTGTCTATCCTCTTTAGTATATTCTATGATTATTGGTCCATTTAGATTTTTCTTCCTCTTTTATATGTTTGTTTTTTTGTTTGTTTGTTTGTTTGTTTTTTTGCAGTATGCGGGCCTCTCACTGTTGTGGCCTCTCCCGTTGCGGAGCACAGGCTCCGGACGCGCAGGCCCAGCGGCCATGGCTCACGGGCCTAGCCGCTCCGTAGCACGTGAGATCTTCCCAGACCGGGGCATGAACTCGTGTCCCCTGCATCGGCAGGTGGACTCTCAACCACTGCGCCACCAGGGAAGCACCCTCTTTTATATGTTAAAGATAAATATACAAGATAATGAAGGTGTCCTTTTCTACCAGTAGTCCTCACAAATTTGCCTATATGCTCCCCAGTAAGATATAAGTATGTACACTCAATATATATATGTATTCTTTTATAAATTATATATACATACCTCTATGTTAATGTATTATGTATATTATATATTATAACAAACTTCATTTGGAGAAAAATGTAAACACTCTTAATTTTTAAAAAATCTTTGCTTAATACTGTGTAATTCAGCAATTCAAATGTCAGTTATTTTAAGCTCAATTTATTTTAATATTTGGTTTTAGCCATTGTTATATTTGAAAAAGATAACCGGAAAAATAGATTCAAATGGAAAAAGTGCACTGGTAACTGCTCTTACTAAAGATGACATTCATTTTTCAATTTCATTAGCTGATTATGCAAAATTATTTTAAAATAAAATTTACTAGTAAATTTTCATTTTTCCTGATGTCAGTTTGTTTTCTTATAAATGAATCTGATAGAACTCATTTTTGTGTTTTTAACAAATGATGCCAAAACTCACTGAAAATCTTCATTTGGGTGGTTTTAAGCAGATTGAAGAACTCTCTTGAAAAATTTAAAAATCTGTAAAATTAGAGCTTTCTTGGTAATAAACTTACATTTTATAGGGGAGCAAAGTCCTGTGTTAGTAGAATTGTGTCCAAATATCCATTTTCAAAACACTCATTCTAGTCTACAAACTTAAAACAGCAGTTACTTTCTCATTTGTTATTCAAACATCACCTTTATTTGTCTGATTTGTTTGGAAATATCTGCTACTCATGGCTTCCTGTCATTACTTACAGTTAGAAATTTTGGAATTCTTGTCTTTCTATGATATGAAACAGCGTAATTTGCTTTTAAATTTGATGACTCTTTTAAATGCCTTTAAAGATAATCAATACAAGTCTATGGTACACAATTTTTACGCTCATTTTTATACTAAGAACTGTGACTTTTCCTCAAAGTTCATCCTTCCCTTATTTTTGTAATATAAATGCTGCGGTTATAACTGGGCATATGGTGAAATAGCGACAGCCTCCATTTCTCAGCCTCTCCTGCAGTTTTGTTCAGTTGGATGTTAGCAGAAGTGATGCACGCACGTTGCAGGTCGAGTCCTTCAGAGAGAGTTGCTTGTCTCCTGTGGTACCTTCCTTTCCTCTGTTTGGAAAGGAATTGTGGTGGTGGGTGACCAAGTTCAACCATGTGGACAAGGCATGCCTTTGGGGAAGGCACAGCAGCAATGGAGTAGGATCCTGGTCCTTGGCTGATCTCATGGGTTAGAGGCACCTGGCAGCCGCAAGAATTAGCCGCGAGGAAGATGAATTTCTATCTTATTTGTATCACCGTAGTAGCCCAGTAATGGGCTTGTATTTTACTGTATTTTTCAGCTCATTAAAATGTAGTATAAAGAGTATATTCCTATTGTTTTTACAAAAATTTTTATGTGTTTCTATATTTTTATAAAAATAACCATGTTGATTAAAGTGGAACAGAGCAGATTGTTCAGCTATATGTCCAAGTATATGTAGAGGTTTAATAAACGATAAAAATGGCATTTTGAATCAAAAGGGATGGATTGATAGTTGCTGAGGCTAGGTGGTGGGTACTTAAGAGTTCTTTATACTCTTTTGTTATCAACCTGGGTCGTTGGACTCTTTAATCAATAGAAATTGATAAGAGGCCAGACAAGAAATTCAGGCAAGGCCTTATTGGAGTTCGAGCAGCAGCAGGAGGAAGGGAAAACAAGTGACAGGTGCCCTTGCTCACTCCCTGAGGTGGAGCAAGCTGGTCCCTTAAATAAGGTTTGGGTGGGGGCAGTTGGATGGCTGGGGCCAGAGGGTTGGCTTAGGTGGCTGCCCACCCCCTTGGTGGTACCCCCCCTTGGTGACGCAGGGATCATGTGCAGTACCCTGCTTTTGCTCCTGGCACCTCAGAAGTTGATTCTTGGCCGTTTTGTTTCTTATTGTTCATAATTTGCCCCAACTGGGCATGGGTGTAGTTATTTTTAGTCCCTTATAGTTTCTTTGTATCTGTTGCAGGAGGAGATGTTTGTCCAGGTGCATGTGCAAGTGTTCAGGTAGAGGGCCCCAGGTCCCAGCTTACCTGACTTCTTCTTTGTTTTATATATTTTGAAATTTTCTATAATAAAAAATAAACATTTAGAAAATTAAAAATAAATAAAATAAACTCTGGAGAAAGAATAGATAATTCAATGGGTGATATTACCCATTGGAAGTAAAGTTAGTCTATACTTCACACTATACTCAAAAATTAATTTCAGATGGATTAAAAATATGCATGTAATTAATTCCAGATGGATTATAAATGTGCACGTAAAGGAGGTAAGGAATCGAAGAAGATATAGGAGAACATTTTGTAATCTTGCAAGCTGGGAGAAACTTCCTAGGAAAAAAACAAAATTTACAAGTCATAAGGGGGGGGATGGTTAAATTAGGAGTTTGGGATTAAAATATACACACTACTATATATAAAATAGATAACCAACAAGGACCTACTGTTTACCACAGGGAACTCTATTCAAGGAACTATACTCAATATCTTGTAATGACCTATAATGGAAGAGAATGTAAAAAAGAATATATATTCATATGTATATGTATAACTGAACCACTTTGCTGTTAGCTCCTGAAACTAACACAACATTGTAGATCAACTTATTATTTCAATAAAAATTTTAAAAAAAGAACTCATAAAGGAAAAGATGGGCAGGTTTGAGTAAAAGAATTGTAGACTTATGTACTGTAAGATTAAAAGGCAGGTTGTAACCTAGGCAAACATACTTGCTGCATATATAGCAAATAATTGTATTCGTATTATATAGAAAGCTTCTACAAAAAAAAAAAAAAAGTGGCTTCCCTGGTGGCGCTGTGGTTGGGAGTCTGCCTGCCGATGCAGGGGCCACGGGTTCGTGCCCCGGTCCGGGAAGATCCCACATGCCGCGGAGCGGCTAGGCCCGTGAGCCATGGCCGCTGAGCCTGCGCATCCGGAGCCTGCGCATCCGGAGCCTGTGATCCGCAACGGGAGAGGCCACAACAGTGAGAGGCCCGTGTACGGCAAAAAAAAAAAAAAAGCTTCCACAGAAGCAATATGGCACATACATACAATTTGTAGAAAAATGAGTAAAGGATGTGAATGGACAATTCAAAGAAGAAAACAAAAAAAAGGCTGATAAAAATATGAAAAGATTTCCATATTTTTTTACTAATAAAAAATACAAATTAAGACTTGTTTTTTACCCATCAGACTGGCAAGAAATAAAATGATTGATACTCTCCAGTGTTGATGGGGATAGGAGGAAACAGGGCTTTCAGAGCATTGCTAGAAATGTGGTTGGTTCAGCATTTTTAGAGACACATTTGGTGGTGTCTTTACAATGTAATTTTTCTGTGGCCTGGTAATTCCATTTCAAAGTAAAGATTTAGTTAAAGATATATATATATACATCTTGTTTATTGCACTGTTTATAAAAGAAGAAACCTGAAATATCCCATATTTTAAACAATAGGAGTATAGCTAACTAAAGTATGGCATACCAGTATACTGGAAAATTATTCAGCTGTTAAAAATATTGTAAATCTGAAATGCCATCTCTATCATTGTTAGATAAAAAGAGCAAACTGCAACCCAATATGTATAGCAAGATCTTATTTTTGTGAAAAATTATTGTTTATTTGTCTGTAAATATCTGTGTAAGCATAGGAAAAAAATCAGGATGTTATTTACTAACTTCCCAGGTATTACTCTGGAGAGATGTGTTTCGAGGTACAAAACAGGGACATCCATTGATTTATATACTTTGAAAAGAGTGTGGTATACTTGTTTGGGAGGGTTTAACTTTCTAATTTGTTCTTGTCTGCAATTTTTAGACAACTAGATCTTTAAAAAAGAAAATCAAACCCCAAACTTAATGAGAATGGACTTTGTGCCATGTTCAGGTAGGAACAATGAAGGACAAAGGAAAAAGAAGCCTGTTTCTGGCTTCATATCCACAAATACATTTTAAATGAGTCAAACTGTGGTAAATGCTGGTTTTTTTTAAAAAAAAAAGCCACATTGAAATAAACACCACTTTAATCAGTCTACTGGGAAAGTCAACAGGATCATATGATCTAGGTTAAAAAGTTCCTAGCTCTTGCCCAAATAACTGCAAGAGGGAGTAACTAAATCTCTTTAAAGCTTTTAGCTACTATTCAATAACATCATCTCAGGAAAAACAGTCAGTACAAGGTGACTTCTAATGCAGAGATTTTGCTGATGTCCCTGTGATATAGGTCAAAGACAGAGCAGAAATGCACCGTAAGTGATGCCGCAGCTACCCCCAGACTGGACTAGCTCACGTTTCTCAGTGTCTGATTAGCTGTTTTTGTTTGGCCCTTGGTCCTTTTAGCTCTCTGCTCCTTCTCTCTCTCTCTTAGTATCAGTTATCAGAAGATATTAGGTTGTGAAAACAATTTTTTTCTTCTTGCTGATGAGTCGGTCTTCAGGGTAAGCAGACTTTGAGAGTAAATGTGCTGCCAGAAAAGCATTAAAGACTTGGAACACAGGCCAAGTACACATTCAGTTAGTTTCTTTGGGGGCAAAGGTTCAACCTTCAGAGTGTGATTGGGAGCGCCCTGCTCATCCCCAGTGGGGACTGGTGATACTTCGGAGACATTTCTGATCATCGCCTTGTGTGCTGGGAGCTTGTACCCATCGAGTCTCTGGCTTTCTTCCCAGGCATGTGCCTGGGGCTTGGTGCTGAGCTTGGCAAGCATCCATCCCCTACTCTTGTCCCAGGGCTCAGTAAATGCCTCCTCCACTTCCCTGTGCTAGTGCTGTAGCTCACCTTTGGGACTTGAAATCCTGCCCTGAGCAGTGGGCACTGATCAATCAGAACAGGTGCCGACCGAAGACTGATGACTTTTAATTGCTAGACCCTGGGGGAAGTTCGGGAGCTCAAGAGTGGGAAGGAGGTGGGCAACAGAGAGGACACCCAGGGGTCTTGGGGCTTCTACCCCTTAGGGCCACCGAGGCCCCACTCTGCCTGAGCTAATCAGCCGGTGCCCTAATACTCTTGCACACCTGACTGGAGCCTCCCACGGCTGTGCCCACCCACAGGATCTTTGCCTGCATAGACTCGTGACCCTTGGCAGGCCTGGTTGCTACACCATCTGTCTCATGCCTGAGTTGTCCTGAGTCATATCAGCCTCAATTTAGGAATTTCTCACGAAACAATATCATATTGGGATTAAGTTGGACCTTAAGACTAAGCTGTTAATTTAGAATAGCTTGTTGGGGACGCTGTTGATATAACTGTACTTGTAAGGTTAATTTAACCACCGTTCTTTCTTTGTGTAGAGTGTTAGTTATTCAATTTGCATACACACTTAGGTCTTTTATTTTGTCTTGGTCATACGTAGTCCGCTGCCCTTGCCTGTGTCTTGAGTGGTTTCTGCTGCACTGTCTGATAAATGGACTTTAGTCTCTTAAAGACTCTGATTTTGTAACAGGTATTGAAGATGCTTACGGATACCCTTGAAAAGACCGAGTGACCACTTGCTAGGACTTTGCTGTGACTTGTTGCAAATGAGCACAAGTTGGATTTTTCCTCCCTTTCCTATTTTTCTTCTTTCCTTTCACATCTTCGTTTTCTCCTGCACACTCAGTGAGCACACGGCGTTACGTCTCCTCTGCCTTTCCTCCCCGTGCCCTTTTTGTTGTTCCTTTGGGCTGCCTCTGGGCTGCCTTCTTTCTTAGGACTGATGTTTATGACCTCTGCTTTGTGTGACTGTTCACCACTTCAGTCATCTCGCTGTTTGGGTGCTGTTTGGCATCTTAGCAACTGGCAAGTTGTAAACACTTCACAAAACATGCTTCCTGTTTTATATTATCTAGCTTTTTATCTTGAAAAGGACGGTGTCTCTGGCATATTCCTATTTTAAACTGACTATTTAGTAGACACAGTGGCTGGTTACTGTCTGTGAGTGGGTAGCTCAGAAAAGGCTGCCTGCAAGCCGACCGTGCTCATATCTAAAGAATCATCTGTGAGACTCCCTCAGTGTGTAATTACAAAGGCTGGGTTATGATTTGCTGGTTGCTTTGCTATTTATAGACACTGCCACTGCACATGACTGTCTGCTCCCGGGAGCTCCGGCTGCAGGAGAGCAGATGGCAATGACTCTCCTGTTTTGCCCTCCTTAGCCTTGCTCTAGACCTCCATCTACCCCCCACCTCACTTCCCAGATGCCTGCTCCTTCTCTATCCTGATGCTACCTGTGTTCGATGTACATACTGCCCAATGTTTTGCTGTTGCTGTCATTTTTGTACTGATGGATTTGCTGTCCCCAGAATCTCTTTACTGTTGATTCTTTGCTGTCATTGGATGTTAAATATGGCGCATCAGTTGTTGATGGCACTGCTTAGGAAATCAGACTTCATGTTTGTTGCAGGTCAGTTTCCCAGGGAAATAGACTTTGAGATGAAAATTACCCTGCACTTGCGGGGAGGGTGCCCTCAGGAAGAACACTTAAAGGGAACAGGGAAGCAGGATCCGGCAGAGGAGGAAGTTGAATTGTGATGCATATGCACCAGAGGCCTCAGCTGATCCCACAGAGTGTTCTGGAGCTGAGGGACCCTTCAGAGTTGTTTCTAACTGAGGCAACGACTCGCCATTTCCCCTGACCAGCGTTCGCCCTGGAAGAGGGGGTGATGGTGGCCAGGCAGCTAGTGCTCAGGCTGAGGGTAATTCCCACATAGGGGTTCAGCTAAAAGCCAGGGGCTGCCAGCAGTCTTAGCATCTGGCTCATGAAGCTGGAGTTTGGATGGTGCCCCACAGCATCCACTAAAATGCCCTTTTTCTAGTTTTGAGTAAGTAGATGCAATTTCTACCCTACTTTGAACTTGATTTTAATGTGAACGTAATGTAGGTTCCACATTCTGAGTCTTTTAAAAGCCAAGCATACTTATATTCTTTTTATGGTTCATTTTGGTAAAAAAAAAAAAATGATGATGAATTCCATCAACAAGGCCAGTTTCAACAGAATAAGCCTTGCCTTACTGGACAGCCACTGCCCATAAAATTCACTGTCACTCTGTGCTGATGGCTTTATCTCGAAAAACCAAAGCAGGAGGTGGGAATGGTGAAGGCGTGAAAGCTGTCGTATCAAAAGCTGTAGGGTTAATAAATTTGTGCAAACCTTTGGCTTGGTGGTTACAGTCCAAATATAAAAAAATTGTCGGGGAATAGGCATAATCCTTATAAGAAAATAATGCAGGTGCATCCTTTGATAATATCATCTATGTGTTTGATGAAACAGTGTAACAGATGTTGTTAAATCTGCCTGTGAAACCACAAACAGACGGAGTAGACCAGGCTGCCAGAGGGATATTAGACTAACCTGTATATTTCACAGACCAGGTTGTTGGGGCAGAGTACAGATTAGCTGACCCAAATGGCCGAGTCAGAGCTACTTCTCAGCCTATGAAGGAGGCAGAGTGCTCCAGGCCCTACAGGATACTGCAGAGCAGGGGCTGGCAAAGATTTTCTGTAATGGACCCCCTGTTAGAGATTTTTGACTTTGCAGGGCATGTGAACTCTATTGCACCTACTCAACTGTGCTCCTTTCTAGCGCAGAAGTAGCCATGGGCAATAAATGGGAGTGGGCATGGCTATATGCCAATATAACTTTGCAAAAATAGATAGTGGGTCAGACCTGGCCTGAGGGCTATAGTTTGCTGACCCCTTATGGCGAGGGCAGGTCTGGTTGCCTGAAGGCTCAGTCGTAGAGCAGATACTTGCTAAGATTTAGGCAAACTTCTAAGTGTATATTTTTCTTTAATCTGTAAAATGGCATTAAAATATTTACCTCCTAAGAATACTACAAGAAATAATGCGTGCTTGGTGTTTGACACATGGGAAGTGCTGGATAACTGGAAATTATTATTATTTACACAACTCTAAAGAGTTAGAGTTGCGTGAAGTTAACCAGCTGAACAGTGTTGGGAAAGTGTTTGATAAATGAGGCTCAAATTATGTTTGGCTGTGTAACAAGACGTGTGTAGGGAACTCTTTTTGTCTTAGATTGTCTGAGGCCCCAGGAGTTGTAGTTGGTGAGGCTCACACTGCCAGAGAGAAGAGGACTAACAAAGGAGGTGGCTAGCTGGGGAATTGGTTTTGCGACCAGCTCTATGGCAGAGTCTGCTGCACTCACTGACACCAGTGTGTCCTCTTTGTTCTGGGCGTGTGGCCTAACCACGTTTTTCAGCTTCCCTTGCAGTTCATTGATTGCCCACATAAATAGGTTCTGTTTAATGAAGTGCGAGAAGTCATGGTTGCTGTTTGCAGGCCTGGCCGATGAACACCATCTGCACACAATCCTGGCTCTTTTTCCATAAACTGACAATGTGGAGAGGACATTGGGCACCTCACGAGCCACAAGGTGGAAGGTGCCTGGTGCCCTGAATGACTGTGTGAAGCAGAGTGGCTGTCCCACTGGCTAATCCTATGTGACTGTGCCCTGTATCATTTTTTTTTCTGAAAAAGAATATATATTGGGCTGGCCAAAAAGTTTGTTCAGGCTTTTACGTAAGATGGTTAAGGAAAACCTGAACGAAATTTTTGGCCAACCCAATGTATGTATAAGTATAATTGAATCATTTTGCTGTACACCTGAAACTAACACAACATTGTAAATCAACTATACTTCAATTAAAAAGTATACGAGTATTGCTACTCCAGCTTTCTTTTGATTTCCATTTGCATGGAATATCTTTTTCCATCCCCTCACCTTCAGTCTGTATGTGTCCCTAGGTCTGAAGTGGGCCTCTTGTAGACAGCATATATATGGGTCTTGTTTTTGTATCCATTCAGCGAGCCTGTGTCTTTTGGTTGGATAATTTAATCCATTTATAATTAAGGTAATTATCCATATGTATGTTCCTATGACCATTTTCTTTATTGTTTTGGGTTTGTTTTTGTAGGTCCTTTTCTTCCCTTGTGATTCCCACTTAGAGAAGTTCCTTTAGCATTTGTTGTAGAGCTGGTTTGGTGGTGCTGAATTCTCTTAGCTTTTGCTTGTCTGTAAAGCTTTTGATTTCTCCATTGAATCTGAATGAGATCCTTGCCAGGTAGAGTAATCTTGATTGTAGGTTCTTCCCTTTCATCACTTTAAATATGTCATGCCACTCCCTTCTGTCTTGTAGAGTTTCTGTTGAGAAATCAGCTGTTAACCTTATGGGAGTTCCCTTGTATGTTATTTGTCGCTTTTCCCTTGCTGCTTTCAATAATTTTTCTTTGTCTTTAATTTTTGCCAATTTGATTACTATGTGTCTCGGCATGTTTCTCCTTGGGTTTATCCTGTATGGGACTCTTTGCACTTCCTGGACTTGGGTGGCTATTTCCTTCCTATGTTAGGGAAGTTTTCAACTATAATCTCTTCACATATTTTCTCAGGTCCTTTCTCTCTCTCTTCTCCTTCTGGGACCCCTGTAATGCGAATGTTGTTACGTTTAATGTTGTCCCAGAGGTCTCTTAGGCTGTCTTCATTTCTTTTCATTCTTTTTTCTTTGTTCTGTTCCACAGCAGTGAATTCCACCATTCTGTCTTCCAGGTCACTTATCTGTTCTTCTGCCTCAGTTATTCTGCTATTGATTCCTTCTAGAGTATTTTTCGTTTCAGTTATTGTGTTGTTCATCTCTGCTTGTTTGTTCTTTAATTCTTCTAGGTCTTTGTTAAACATTTCTTGCATCTTCTTGATCTTTGCCTCCATTCTTTTTCTGGAAGGTTGCCTATCTCCGCTTCATTTAGTTGTTTTTCTGGGGTTTTATCTTGTTCCTTCATCTGGTGCATAGCCTTCTGTCTTTTCATCTTGTCTGTCTTTCTGTGAATGTGGTTTTTGTTCCACAGGCTGTAGTTTTCCTTGCTTGTAGTTTTCCTTGCTTCTGCTGTCTGCTGTCTGGTGGATGAGGCTATCTAAGAGGCTTGAGCAAGTTTCCTGATGGGAGGGACTGGTGGTGGGTAGAGCTTGCTGTTGCTCTGGTGGGCAGAGCTCAGTAAAACTTTAATCCACTTGTCTGCTGATGGGTGGGGCTGGGTTCCCTCCCTGTTGGCTGTTTGGCCTGAGGCGACCCGACACTGGAGCCTACCTGGGCTCTTTGGTGGGGCTAATGGTGGACTCCGGGAGGACTCACGCCAAGGAGTACTTCCCAGAACTTCTGCTGCCAGTGTCCTTGTCCTCATGGTGAGACACACTGCTCCTCTCTAGTTGTGGCATGTGGGTTTTCTCTCTCTAGTTGTGGTGCGCAGGCTCCAGGGTGCATGAGCTCTGTAGTTTGTGACACATGGGCTCTCTTGTTGAGGTGCATGAGCTCAGTAGTTGTGGTGCATAGGCTTAGTTACCCCACGGCATGTGGGATCTTAGTTCCCTGACCAGGAATCAAACCCATGTCCCCTGCACTGGAAGGCAGATACTTTACCACTGGACCACCAGGGAAGTCCCAGCAATCTGTGTTTTCATCAGCTTTCCTGGAGGATCTGATGCTTGATAAAGTTTGAGAACCACTGATTAGGTCATGGAAATTCCTATGGCAAATGCACACTTCAATGTACAATGTTCAATGGCTCAAACAAAATAGATGTATATTTGTTGCTCATTTAGAGGTGCAGGTGGTTGAACAGGTTGGCAGAGTGGCTTCCTCCAGGCAGTTATTCAGGGACCCAGGGTGATGAAGTCACTGCCATCTTTAATACGTGACTTTCAAGCTTTCTCTGAAGGTCATCCCAGCCCAAAGAGAAGAGCGTGGAGAAATGGCTGTAGGATTTGTTTATGGGCTGGGTCCAGAAGTGGCATACATGTCCGTATTCCATTGGCTAGAACTCAGTCACATGGCCCTGCCTACCTGCAAGGGAGGCTGGGAAATGTAGTCTAGCTTGTGCCCAAGGAAAAGAGGCAAACAGATTTTGGTGAGCAGCTAGGAGTCTCTTTATGGACATTTCTGAGGTTCTCTGTATTCTGGACCTCTTTTATGTCACAAACCCCTTTGACAGGTTGAGCTCATGGACTCATTCTCAGAATGTTTTTAAATGCATAAAATAATAAACAGAATTACAGAGGAAACCATTTAAATTGAAATATAATTATAAATTGTTAAAAAAAATTTTCACCTAGAATTGCCAAATCAATCTTGAGGAAAAAGAACAAAGCTGGAGGCATAATCCCTCTAGGCTTCGGACAATACTACAAAGCTACAATAATCAAAACAGTGTGCTATTGTTATAAAAACAGACATATAGATCAATGGAACAGAATAGAGAGCCCAGAAATAAACCCACACACCTACTGTCAATTAATCTTTGACAAAGGAGGAAAGAATATACAATGGAGAAAAGACAGTTTCTTCAGCAAGTGGTGTTGGGAAAACTGTACAGCCTCATGTAAATCAATGAAGTTAGAACATACCCTCACACCATACACAAAAATAAACTCAAAATGGCTTAAAGGTGTAAACATAAGATATGGCACCATAAAACTCCTAGAAGAGAATGTAGGCTAAACATTATCTGACATAAATTGTACCAATGTTTTTTTAGGTCAGTCTCGCAAAGCATTGGAAATAAAAGCAAAAATAAACAAATGGGACCTAATCAAACTTATAAGCTTTTGCACAGCAAAGGAAACCATAAACAAAATGAAAAGACAACCTATGGACTGGGAGAAAATATTTGCAAATGATGCGACTGACTGACAAGAGCTTAATTTCCAAAATATACAAGCAGCTCATACAACTTAATAACAAAAAACCAAACAACAAAATCAAAATATGGGTAGAAGAGACCAAAGAAAACATACAGATTGCCAACAGGCACGTGAAAAGATGCTCAACATCGCTAATTATTAGAGAAACGCAAATCAAAACTATAATGAGGTATCACCTTGCACTGTTCAGAACGGCCATCATCAAAAAGTCTACCTATGATAAAATGCTGGAGAAGGTGTGGAGGAAAGGGAACCCTCCTACACTGTTGTTGGGAAAGTAAATTGGTGCAGCCACTATGGAAAACAGTATGGAGGTTCCTCAAAAAACTAAAAATAGAGTTACCATGTGATCCAGCAATCCCACTCCTAGGCATGTATCTGGAAAAGACAAAAGCTCTAATTTGAAAAGATACATGCACCCAGTGTTCATTGCAGCACTATTTACAGTAGCCAAGACATGGAAACAGTCTAAATGTCCATTAACAGATGAATGGATAAAGAAGATGTGGTATATATATCCAACGGAAAATTACTCAGCCATAAAAAAGAGTGAAATAATGCCATTTGCAGCAACATGGATGGATCTAGGGATTATCTTTAACTAAGTGAAGTAAATCAGAGAAAGACAAATATATGATAATACTCGTTTGTGGAATCTAAAAAATAGTACAAATGAACTTATTTATGAAATAGAAACAGACTCACAGACATAGAAAACAGATTTATGGTTTCCAAAGGTGAAGGGAGGGAGGGATAAATTAGGAATATGGGATGAACAGATACACACTACTCTGTATAAAATAGGTAACCAACAAGGACCTAGTGTACCCCACAGGGTACTATACTCAATATCTTATAATAACCTATAATGGAAAAGAATCTGAAAAAGAATATATATATGTATAACTGAATCACCTTGCTGTACACCTGAAACTAACACAACAGTGTAAATCAACCTTACTTCAATTAAAATTACAATTAAAATTTTTTTAACAGAGCAATATATGTATTTATTAATGCATTAAATAACAAGATCTAGTGACAGATTTAATAATTATTTTGATTTTGAAGTAACAATGAATATAAATGGTATTTCAAGATATCTTCAGCCACTATAATTTAATAGTTAAATATCTGTGATTTCTTTTAGGGGCAAAAGTCAGATATTGCTAATAATACCAGGTTTATGGCCTGCATTTATAATTGAGGGATATGCTAAGTTTGTTTGTTTTTTGAAATTTATTTAATTAATTTATTTTTGGCTGCATTGGGTCTTTATTGCTGCACGCAGGCTTTCTCTAGTTGTGGTGAGCCGGGGCTACTCTTTGTTGTGGTGCATGGGCTTCTCATTGAGGTGGCTTCTCTGTTGCGTAGCATGGGCTCTAGGCACGTGGACTTCACTAGTTGTGGCACATGGGCTCAGTAGTTGTGGCTCACGGGCTCTAGAGCACAGGCTCAGTAATTGTGGCACATGGGCTTAGTTGCTCCACGGCATGTGGGATCTTCCCGGACCAGGGCTCGAACCCGTGCCCCCTGTATTGGCAGGCAGATTCTTAACCACTGAGCCACTAGAGAAGCCCTATGCTAGGTTTTAATTAGAGTTTAGTGAAAATAAAGACATATTTTTCCCCATCCGAGTTCATTGATTGCCTGCTCCATCTCCCTTGAATTTTATCCATGGATTCAAGAACTTCTGCTCTATACTTTATTTCTAGCCTTGGATGAGGAGAATCGTAGGGTTTTTATGGGGCATTACGTGCTTTATAAACAGCAGCTTATTGAGCTTCATAATATTTGAATATGGTAAATCTATGTCTTTACCTATAAACCTTAGCTTTTCAGGTACACCAATAACACAAAAACAATTCTATATAAAATACTTATTGCATTAAGTTTCCATTTGTTCAGATGCTTCATCAGTAAACTGGATGGTGCTTTGATCTTATATAACAATAATTCTTCCTTGAAAATGTTAACTTTTTCAATTTCTGCCTGACTTATCTAAAATGTTTATAGACATTTCTTGTTTTAATCAGTCAACATATGTTCTGAGTATATGTAGAAGATTAGCTCTGAATGCATTACTGCCTTATAACCTCCCTACCTAAGAGCAAAGTGGAGAGGGCACAGGTTTGGAGTTAGAAAGACGAGCTTTTCTATTTGTGAGTTTTGGCCTTAGGTAGGTTACTTAGTCCTGGTAAGCCTCAGTTTGGTTGTCTATGAAGTGGATATAATAGGCTTAGCACCTAAATGGTGCTTAGTAAATTATTGCTATTAATATCTTCTCCCTTTTTTGACAGTCTAAACAAACAGCCTGGTTAAGTCTGAGTATTTGATGTGTGAGGAAAATAGCTAGCCACGTGAAACCTAACAGAAAGAGTGTGCATCAGGGGTTTTGTTTGCAGGCAATGGAATTTGACTCTGACTTAAACCAAAAGAGAATTTATTACAAATGTATGGTAGAATTTACAACCAAAACTGAATTGTTATAACAGAAATAGGCAGCTTCAAAAGGTCTTTGGTGCATCCACTAGACTGATGAATTCCTTCTGCTATTTTCAGTCTTTACATCCCTCTGCTTAACATTCAGTGTCCAAGCAGAGAGACTGCAATGGGTTAATCCTTGACCGTGAGCCTCCCTGGGAACTATACCAGGTTATTGAGAGGGAAGATGTAGAGTGGGCTGTGGAGAACCTGGACTTAGCTGTGTATCAAGACTGTGCATCTGAGAAGTTACTGCCCAAAGGGTGCTGATAAAACAGGGTGGCCTAAAGACATGAAAGCAACCTAAATGTCCGTTGACAGATGAATGCATAAAGATGTGGTAAATATGTACAATGAAATACTACTCAGCCATAAAAAAGAATGAAATAATGCCATCTGCAGCTACATGGATGGACCTAGAGATTATCATACTAAGTGAAGTAAGTCAAAAAGAGAAAGAAAAATATCATGTGATATCACTTATTTGTGGAATCTAAAAGATGGTACAAATGCATTTATTTACAAAACAGAAATAGACTCACAGACTTAGAAAATAAACTTATGGTTACCAAAGGGAAAAGGGAGGGAGGGATAAATTAGGAGTTTGGGATTAACAGATAACATACTACTATATATAAAATAGATCATCTATAAGGACAAGTATACGAGTATAGCACAGGGAACTATACTCAATATTTTGTAATAACCTACATGGGAAAAGAATCTGGAAAAGAATATCTATATCTATGTCTATATCTATGTCTATGTCTATATATCTGAATCACTTTGCTGTATACCAGAAATTAACACAACATTGTAAGTCAACTATACATCAATAAATAAATAAATTTAAAAACAGTGTGGCCTAAATATGGCAGAAGTCCACTACCAAGAGACTGCCAAGTTCCCATCACCTACTGGTTGAAGGGCATCCGGGCAAGATCAAATGGCTAGAGGGAGAAATGGACTTTATACTGACTCCATCAAATCCCGTTAACACCTGTGAGAGCTTATAGCACCACCTACTGTTTTAAAAGAAAATTTCCTTCTGTTAAAAGTCATGGCTTATTTTTTATAGTATTTAGGACAAGCAAGTGTAATAAACCCCAAACCAATAATTATCTGCAGTGGTTTAGGGAGATTAAAAAAACGCCTGCTCAGCAATGACTGTGTGCTGTTTGCAGTGTTTGTGATCATAGCTCTGAACTGCTGGCAGGTGAGTTGCTGCTGTAGCATCCAGGAAGTGAAACCATAATAATAAGGGGGTCCATTGACTACTTACTGTCATCTGTGTACTGTTCTAAGAGGCTGATGTGGACTATCTCATCTAAGTACCATGTAACTCTACTAGAGGGGGAATACTGTATGCATTTGGCAGAGGAAGAAGCTGAGGCTCAGAGAAGTAACTTGGCCAAGATCGTACACCTAGTAAGTGGGAGAGCTGGGGTTCTAGCCCAGACAGTTGGACTCTCAGGACAAGTGCCTGGGATTCTCTAGAGCAGGGAACTCTCTCCTGATGACCAGGGTGGTTGGTACCTCATGTGTCTATCAGCAGGGCACACCTGCAGTGTGATTCATTTTCCTGTTTACATCTGATTAATAACACACTTTTGTCTTTAAGAATATCTTTTATTCACACAAGCAATATACCTAATAATCATAACCAACCCTTATATATCGCTGTGTGCCAGGCACTTTTCTAAGTACTTTACATTTATTAATTCATTTATGCTTCTCAACATCCCTATGAATTAAGTACTGTTTTGAATCTCCATTTTACAGATGAGGATATGGTTCAGTAACTCTTCAAGGTCACATAACTAGGAAGTGACAGAGGCTGTGTGTCAACCCAGATAGCCTGGCTGCTTGCTGTCTGTGTACTGCCCTGTAGTGTTTGTAAGAAGTTATTTTAAAATAGTCCATGTGTATTTGGATATAAGATAAATCACAGAGGTGTGTATGATGGTGCTCAAATCTTAGAAAAATGTGAAGGTGGAGTGAAAGTGAGAGAAGTTTAAGAAAGACTGATTTAAACAGTTTCTAATTTTTATTGTAAGCAGTGCTTGAATATCTACTTGGGCCTACTTGCTAGAGTTTCTCCAGAGTAGATACAGGGGTGTGGATTTACTGGGTTATTGTTCTCCAGAATGACTGTACCAACATGTTTTACTTTTTGTTTTGGTCACTATAAGTGAGTTTTATGTAGTTTTCCTAAGAGTTTCTAGAATTTGTAGGCCCTCGAGGACTATTGGTAATAATAGAAATTAAGTAGAATTTGGTTGTTTGTTACTCCTAAGAGCATAAGAGAAGGAGAGTCTGCATATTTACCTAAGAAATATGCTTATCTCACCCCACTGTGGCAGAAGCTAGTGTATCATCAGAACACTCAGTTCATTCCACCAGAGCAAAAGTTTCTGGAAATCAGTGCCACCTAGTGGTGACTAAACCCCTCAGTAGCTATCAGAGTGTGGTGTATGTGTGCGTGAGTGTGTGTGGGGAGGGAGGGCGTAGGGGGAGGACATCCAGGAACCTGCATATTTAAAAAGCAGCCCGGCTTAGCCATTGGCCCAGTTTCCCCTTCTCCATCCTTTTCACGGCACCTGCTGCACAGCCCTGGGATTACATGGGAGTCTGGACATGTTCTGGGCCTGTTTGGGGTTGAGGACCGCCTTCCCCCCAGGCCTGCACACAGAGGAGACGTGGAAACAGGCTCATGTGTTTGGGGTAAGAAGAAAGTGCCCAAACTGTGACCTCAGTTTTGCCAGATCCATTTGCATTTCCTCCCTTGTTGATTTCTGTTGACCTCCGCCCTCCTTTGACTTTGTGGCTCACCTGGAACTTCTGTCTTTTTCTCCTTCATCCTCAGCCTGGTGTCTAGGGCCCCATCATCACACCGCAGATTCTCACCTCGTCCGTTTGTGCGCTCCCCTGCATGTGGGTGTGCACATCATCAAACAGTGTTTCTTATTGCTACATAAACATTCCATCCATCCATCCATCCATCCATCCATCCATCAATCCATCACTTTACTTCTTCATTCTTGACTTATGTTGTTTCCTTGCCTGGAACATAAATTCTATCCCTTCTCCACATTCCACTGGTCCGCTGAGCTCAGCTTCATCGATTGATTCCTCCTGTAGGGTCTGTCTGCACCTCGCTTCCTCCACTGCCCCTCACCCCGCGTCGCCCATCCCAGTCTGCTCGTATACTCTGCAGCAGACTTCTGCTCTGAAGCAAATCGTCAGCTACTCCAGGACAGAGGTTATTTTATGTAATTCTTTGGTATTTTCCAAAACCGTGTGCATGTTCCCAGATGCACAGCTGAACTTGTTTCCTTGCCCAGCGAGTCGTCCTTATACTCACCATACTGTAAAAAAGAAGGAAAGTTAACATTTCATTGAGCACCTGGTATCTGCCAGATGCTATTCTTAGAATTTTATGTCTAAGCATAGTATCTGCTTATGTTTGCTTTTACATCTGTTACGTTATTGAAAACCTAAAAACCCTGTGAGGAGAATGTTATCCATTTCTTAGGCTGGAAAAATTAGATCATCAATGTTTAATAAATGTGTAGCTATAATGAACAGGTCAGCATTTAGACCCAAGCCCATCTGACCCCCCAAACCCATACCGTTTGCTGCACTGTCCTGCGCCATTTGGTGTTAGACCCTCCCTTTAAGGTGTTTCATGATGATGCCTTGCATTCCTGACTTCCTTCCTGCACAGTCCACTTCCAGGGGAGCAGAGCATCCTTTTCCCTGGGGTAATACTGGGTCCTTTCCCTGTACCATCCTGACGCCCACCTGGAGTCCCCCTTCTTCACACTTAGTTTGACTTATATCCACATAAGTAAAGCAGTATGCCTGCCTACTTTTTTTTTAAACTAGCATTTCTGGATTAAAACATCTCTTAAGGTAGAATAACTCTGGGTCCCGGAACACGAGATGCTTTGCAGGACACACAAACCTTGCTACACTTTGAGCTCACTTTTTGAGTGGTCAGAGAGCTCACAGAGCTGGTGTCTTTGGACGTCTCTGTGCAACTAGCCCCAGAGAACTGCCCAACTGACTCAGGACCAATCTGCATCTGTTCGCTTGTGTTTCCTGCCCCAGGGATTCCGAGCCAGCCCTCGGCACCTTAGGAGACGGGCCGCAGCGGCTGCAGCTGCCCGGCTGGAAGAAGCCAAGCCTGCCGTGGAGGTTCACCACCAGAGCGAGCAGGAGATCTCAGTGAGGAAACGAAGAATCAAGAAAAGCAGCCGCGTCCAGCCAGAATTCTACCACTCCGTCCAAGGCGCTTCCACCAGAAGACCTGTAAGTAGGGAATTGTCTTTTCAAAGAATATTAAATACATTGTCACATGGGGTGGTCCTTCTCTTAGTCTTCAAAAATGATCAGATCGACTTTAAGTAATTCAGTTATTCTCTTATTGTCCCAGCAAGTAGTCGGGAACTCACGTGAGTGCCAGCGAGGAATGTGGTTTCCCAGGAAGCGCTGGTCAGCGGTGGGCAGGGGTATTGAAAGCTGGTGAATCCTGACCACATGAGAGTGGGGTCTAGAGCCCGGATGGGGCCATGGAGTAACCCAGCTGAGGCCTGCAGTGGTGAGAGCTGAGTTGGCGGAGGCGGGTGACAGCAAAGCAGCATCGGGATGGTGAGGTGTGGAGGGAGGGGCCGACCCCCTCATCTGCAGCTGTCCTCCAGGTGATGCTGAGGGAGCTGGCCCCTCCGGGTGGCTTTTATGTTGCTCCCAGGCGGCACTGCTGTCCTCTTCTAGCAAGTGCCCTGGGTCAGCCGAGCTGCCTTACCAGTTACCAGGGAAGTTACCTGAATAGTTACCTGGGAAGCTTGGTGCCCACCTGGTCTTCACCCCTTCTCCTCTCCTGAGCACACTGTTCCATGTGCTCTGACCTTCTGTCTTGGTTGGGGCTCTTACACAGGGACTCGTTGCCGGGGCTGTGACAGTTAAGAATTTGGGGCTTAGACACTGACATTTAAAAAACTTTCAAGGAGTATTTCATGACTGCAGTAATCTTGCATTGCTTCAGCATTAAAAAAAAGTTTCCCTATGAGTCCTTCCTGTGCTGTGGAGAGCCTATGACCGTCGTGACTCATGCCAGCTGAGGGGAGCCAGCAAGATTTGATGTGATAATACGTCTCTGTAAATTATTAAGATAAATTATTAAGATGGGGCCGGAATACCACTGTGTTTAAACTTCATTTTCTGATAATACGTCATCTTAATTATTAAGATGACAGTTAAGGATTTGGGGCTTAGACACTGACATTTAAAAAACTTTCAAGGAGTATTTCATGACTGCAGTAATCTTGCATTGCTTCAGCATTAAAAAAAAGTTTCCCTATGAGTCCTTCCTGTGCTGTGGAGAGCCTATGACTGTCGTGACTCATGCCAGCTGAGGGGAGCCAGCAAGATTTGATGTGATAATACGTCTCTGTAAATTATTAAGATAAATTATTAAGATGGGGCCGGAATACCACTGTGTTTAAACTTCATTTTCTGATAATACGTCATCTTAATTATTAAGATGACAGTTAAGAATTTGGGGCTTAGACACTGACATTTAAAAAACTTTCAAGGAGTATTTCATGACTGCAGTAATCTTGCATTGCTTCAGCATTAAAAAAAAGTTTCCCTATGAGTCCTTCCTGTGCTGTGGAGAGCCTATGACTGTCGTGACTCATGCCAGCTGAGGGGAGCCAGCAAGATTTGATGTGATAATATGTCTCTGTAAATTATTAAGACAGACCTGCCCTTCTGTGGGGTAACTGTGTAGCAGACGCATGTGGAGTTTGCGGCCAGGCCAGTGACAATGGGAAGAAACTGAATTCCTTTACAGAAGAGGTCCTGTTTAGCCAATGGTAAAATAAGCACATACTTAGAGATGAGAGCCTTCCTTTCATGATTGAATAAAACAAAGGCTAAGTAGAATTTGGTATCTACGCGGAGCAACAGGAAATTGTAGGAAAATTTATTCATTCAACAAACGTAAGCTTTTTTATATAGGAAATAAGAGATGCACAGGTATGTATTAATAACTAATGGTTATTGAGGGCTTACTTGTATAACTGGAATTATTCACCTTCTGAATGATGAAACTGAGGCCCAGAGAGGTAATAACTTGCCTAAGTTGACCCAGTTGTTTGGGGGTAGAGTCTAGGCTTTGGGTCTAGGCGGTGGACTCCAGGGCCCCAGCACTTCCTCTGCAACCTTCTGCCTTCCTGCGCCCCAGCACCTCACCACTGAGTCCATGGACAGACACGCACACGAGTAAACGGAGTGCAGGCCTATGTTAGGGAAGTGCTGCCGTGGACCGTGCACCCGGCATTAGGGAACATGGTGCATGGCCAGAAATACTTGCAGAGAAGCAGACGCCTGAGGCGCGTCCTGAAAGAGGAGGAGTTGATCCGGTGGGAAGTGGAGGGAGGCGTCTCTGATGAGGAGAACGTGTGCAAGAGCACAGAGGCATGACGGCGTGGCAGGCCCGGGGGACAGCTCGAGGTGGTGCTGGTAGATGAGACCAGGGTCATTAAGGGATACATTATGCTGAATCGTTGGGTTTATCTTCTGTGACAGGGCTCTGTTGAAGGTAGGGAATAGGCACATTGTTTCTCCTGCTCAGAATCTAGCTAATTCTTTCTTCTAATCTCCCTATGTGGATGGAGAAGTACGTGATCATCATCAAAGTTTAGGAGCCCTCCACCCCCCCTTATTCCCTCCTGAGCACTGTACCTAACTGCCTTGGTAATAAGACATAGTTCCCATGCCTGGTAACTCTGCCCTGGAACACCTCTCCTTGCTCTCTGTTTGCCTGGAGAATTCCAGTTCACCTCTGAACACTGACTCGAGATCAGGCGGCTTGTTCAGGAAAGTCTTTTCTGATCCTTCCCATCAGAGTGAGGTGCATTCTGCTTTGGTCCTCGGCCCTTTGTACAGATCTCCAGCAGCGCAGTTACTCAAGTGAAAAAGGCAGGCTCCGTAGTGAGATGGACACGGGTTCGACTCCCGCTCTATGTATCTGGCAGGAAACAGCTGGCACCATAAGAGTTTAATGGAAGGACTGTTTCCAGAAGCATGGGCAGGGCTGAGATGCTCCAGCAGCCTTCAGGTGGAACCTACCTACCTATCTACCTACCTTCCACCCCTTGCCTGCAGGGGTGGCAGACGGCAGGGGCCTTGCTGGGTCCTGGTCAGAGGGCTGGAACCAAGGAAGCAGCCTTCCCCAGGAGCTGTGGCCGAGGCGTGCAGCCCGGCCAGAACCCAGTGAGTCAGGAAGGGGGCCGGGCAGAGTCACCAAGGATGGGCAGAGTCTGAGGGGACAGACAGGGACCCTGGCAAGTAAAAAACATACGTGGTCATCTTTGCCGAGCTGTTCAACTCCTCGAGACTCAGTTTTCTTACTGTGAAGTGATAATAACAACGGCGACCTCACTGAGGGGTGAAGATGAACTGACGTGTGGAATTAGGTGGCCTGCTTGGCATAAATACTCAGTACATGATAATTCCTTCCTCTCCTTCCCCCCCAGACCTTGACTTCCTTGGGGTCCACATCGTCTGGCCTAGGATATTTCCTGGCATATGACATCTGATGCATTTTATTGAACAAATGAATGAATGATATTTATACATGACGTGTAGGTTAGGCACTATAGGAATTCAGAGAATGGAGAGGTTTTTTTCTTTTACCCCCGAAATAAGGTGGTTAGGGGGTAACTACTTAATGGAAGAGACAGGATTGAATTGGGCTTAATTATGTGTAGGAATTGGAGAGCCAGCAGACGTCAGCTCTGGGAAATAGAGTAAGCAGAAGTGCTGATAACTGTTTGGCTGGATGTGGGGGATTATGAGAAATGTACAAGATAAAGCTGGAAAAAGTGATGGGGCCGGAATACCACTGTGTTTAAACTTCATTTTCTGTGCTTCATGGAGACCCTGGAAGAGATGAGTAGTATCATCATAGCAGGATTTTAGGAATTAAACCTGAGCAGGCTGGGTCAGAGGGGAGCAGGACAGGGCCGGGTCAGTAGCTACTGCAGAGGTCTGGGTGTCCGGTGATTAGGACCTGAGCTTGGACATTGCCTGTAGCTCTCTGCCGGCATCTGGTGGTCACTGCTGGTAGGGAACCTGAGGAAAGCCTTTGCCCTCTCCTCTTCAGAAGGATCATTTGGAAGGGAGCAGGGTTAGAGGACAGGAAATAGCAGTGGAGGCTGCCTTGTTGCTAGGGGCAATAAAAACATTCCAGGAGCTTCTTTGGGGCGGGTAAAGCTCACTTCCTCCATCTGTGTGCTTCTCCTAGGGTCATTGTTTTGTAGACTGGAAATCGTCAGAGTTGGTGGCAGGAGGCTGTTGGCTTCCTATGTCATGTGATTCCTGCTTAGCCTCTGCTGACATTTCCCTGTTTTCATGCTGTAGGGACTTGAGCTCCGGCCTTGGGTCCTCTTCTGGGTTTGGTTAGGTGCAGCCAGTAGGGCCAGCACATGAGCCCGGAGCCTGTGCCTTTTCCAGCTTACACAGTGGGAGGGAGAGGGGGCACGAGTCAGTGTCAACTCTGATGGTGGCCTGGAGATGAAATAAAAATAAATCAGCTGTGGTGACTCAGGATTATTTGAATGACTTTATGTGAAGCACTCCAGGCGTTTCTAGCAGCAGTCTGAGTAAGAAACAGGCCCACGAGTCAAAAGACTGACACAGGACGTAGCAGCGAAGGAGATGACTCAGAAGCTGTGACAGTGCACTTTCAGCCAGGAAGCTGGCCCCGAGCCACATGGAATGCATTATACTTTAGCATCTCCGGCTGCTCCAACCTAGTTACTTTTTCTGAATTCATCATTTGTACTCCAACGTGGCTATAAGAATTAGTAACGGAGATCCTAATATAAACATAATTAGTAATATATGTGTTTTCTTTGCTCCTCTTTTGAAAAATGAGATGTTTCTAAGAGTGAGTAAGCCAAGCATTTATCCTGATTTTCTCTTTTAGGTCTTGGGACTTATCCTATATATTGAGACATGTCACTGGAACATTTAGGAATTTTTACCACCTTGGAGCAGAAAAGATAATTAGATCCACATCTCCCTTGGTTCTTTAGTATTTTGACATTGCAATTGGGTCTGAATCCTAGAGCTTGAAACATCACCATCATCACCACCATCACTGGAGCACTCACATCACTGCACGCTCGCTACCTCGGCAGCCCACAGGCAGCAGGTGTCTCTGTGCTTCCCTGTTTTCTCCCCTTTCATCTTCCCAGCAGTTCTCTGGGGCAGGTGCTCACTCTCCGGAGGAGGAAACCTGTCAACATCACACAGCTGGTGGATGATGGAACGAAGATATAAACCCAAGTGTTCTGACCGGAGCAGTTGGAATAGATTCAAATGATCATGTTTCTAGGCCTAGAGGTTTATCCTAATGAATACTTTCATCAGTTTGAGTCTCAGGTTTCCTAGCTGCATAGAAGTTTTTTAACTTTTGCGTCAATCAAAACCTATTTTTAAATGGTACTGGAAAGCATAGATAAGCCCCAAACCTCACTCTTGCCATGCTTTTCGTTCAGCCTCTCCTCCTGGGGCAGAGGACCTGGGAGGCAGCAAGAGTCTTTCTACCTAGAGCCCTCACTTGAGCCTGTTAATGTAGAACAAAAAGGGGAAATCAAAACTTTAGAGCACCTGAAAATAACCAGGCACCCTGACTCTGTCCCTGTTACATTTCACTGATTCCAGTTTTGTGCACATGTCAACCCCATCGCCTGCATTTCCTGGACTTAGAGTCTCTGACACTAGCTCATAGAGGTGAAGGACTCTCTGATTAAAAACTGCCAGCGCCCCCAGGTACCGGCCAAGCGGTAGCCCTCTCCCTGTGCTGGCAAAACTGAGGCCCACGAGCTTCTGTCCTTCACTCTGGGGCTCCTGCCCCCAGTAACTGGATTATCAAGCCTGATACATTTTAAAAAAAATTTTATTGAAGTGTAGTTGATTTAATGTTGTGTTAATTTCTGCTGTACAGCAAAATGATTCAGTTACACACATATATATATATATATATATATATATTCTTTTTCATATTCTTTTCCACTCTGGTTTATCACAGGATATTGCATATATTTCCCTGGGTTATACATTAGGACCTTGTTGTTTATCCATCCTTATATAGTAGTTTGCATTTGCTAATCCCAAACTCCCAATCCTTCCCTCTCCCACCACCCTCCCCCTTGGCAGCCACAAGTCTGTTCTGTATGTCTGTGAGTCTGTTTCTGTTTTGTAGATAGGTTCATTTGTGTCATATTTTAGATTCCACATAGAAGTGATATCATATATTTGTCTTTCTCTGACTTACGTCGTTTATGATAATCTCTAGGTCCACCCATGTTGCTGCAAATGGCATTATTTCATTCTTTTTTATGGCCAATATTCCATTGCATCTATGTACCACATCTTCTTTATCCATTTATCTGTCAGTGGACACTTAGCTTGTTTCCATGTCTTGAACCTGGTACTTCTGACTCAGGCAGGCTTAACGCAGACAATTGGCGGTCCTGCTTTCTGAAAGGTGAACACTGGGGAAGAAGCTGGTGTGGCCTGAGGGGTGGAAATCAAATTTCCAGTTTGGATATGTTAAGTCTGAAATATCTACTAGATTTCCTAGGGTCTGGATTTCATGGGGTTGTCAGTACATGGATATTATCAAATCCAGGAGACTGATCAGGATAACCCAGGAAGTGAATACTGATAGAGAAGGGCGTTGAGGGCTCAGTTGGGGTCCTCCAGAGCCAAGAGGTTAGGAAGAGGACAGAGGTGCCCTTTAACTTCTGATGCCTTCCTTCAGAAAGACAGATGATGCAGAGAGCAGATTGGTGGTCGCCAGAGGTAGGGGGTGGGGGTAGGGGAAAACACAATTTAAAAAAGTACACACAACTGAATACATCTGTTGTTTTCAGTGACACAGAAAAACAAACCCTTGAATACACCAAAAAAAAAAAAAAAAAAGAATGAAAGAAAAAAGGAAAAAAAATTCCAGGTGGCTTATGCAGAGGTGGGTCCAGGGCTCTTGACTTTCACTGAAGGATGTTCGCCTTCCACCAAGAAAGGGCAGCATGGCAGGCAGAAACTTTAAAGAGCAGCAGGAAAGGATTTCCCATGCAAATGCATTACTCCTCCCCAGCCTTGCCTTTTCTCCTACCAGACCACTTCCTTGACCTCACCTTCCTTTTCCTTCCGTTGTTGGATTTTGTTTTCGAGTCTTGGGGAAATTTTCTGTTTTTCTCTTTGCAGCTTAGGTCATTGTAAGGCTGCAAGATACTTTGGAACATTGCACAGTTTTTTATTTATTTATTTATTTATTTGGCTGTGCCAGATCTTCGCTGCGGCACGTGGGATCATTAGTTGCGGCATGTGGGATCTAGTTCCCCGACCAGGGATCAAACCCAGGCCCCCTGCATTGGGAGTGCGGAGTCTTACCCACTGGACCACCATGGAAGTCCCTTTTGCATAGTTTTTCTTTGTTTTAAATTAATATTAACAGGTTTCAGACCATCTTTGTAGTCGGGAGCCTGCTGCTGTGTAGAAAAGACTAGCCAGACATCCTTGATCTTGTTGAGAATGTAGGATGTTTCTCTGTCCCTTTCCTGCTTAGGTTGTTCAGTGGTCTTCCCTTTCCCTTTCCTTTTCCAGTGTGTAGCCCCATGCGGCTTTATTTGCATAACCTCAGGACACTTCTCTTTCTGGGGAAGGCTTGCTTACAGCTCACACCTTCCTTTGGGTTAATTAATTGGTGAATACAAAGCTCCTAAAGGAAATGTTTGTTTCCTTTTCCCTTTGGAGTTCTAGATAATGAACTGAATGAATAAAGTCAAATTTCTTTTGCTAACTGCTTAAGAAGGATTTTGTGGAATAATGTCCATTCAGCTTACTGAGTCTGTGCTCATTGCTACACCTCCCTTACAGGACCTTACCAAAGGTTTCATTTATTATAAAACTGCTATCAGTAGCTATAAGAATAATTGGTGCACAGGATCATGCGGCGTACATGGTCTATATTAAATGAATGGTGCTAATATAGATAGAGTTTAGTTTCTCAAACAACTCATGAAACCAAAATGAACTTGGTGAAGGGGTTCATGTGCTCTGCTTGGAGAAAAATAAACACATTCTTCTAACTCATGATTCTTTTCAAAGCCAGCATTTGACTGAAGCAAGGCCTGTTGCCATTGTTTTTGTCTTTCTTGTACTCAGCACCACTTGCTGTCTTGAAAACCTTAAATTCTTTAAGCTCCAAGGAAATAAAACTTACAGAAAAAAAAATTTAATTAATTAATTTTTTATCTTTTTATTTTTGGCTGCGTTGGGTCTTCATTGCTGTGCACGGGCTCCCTCCAGCTACGGTGAGCAGGGGCCACCCCTTGCCACGGCCTGCGGGCCCCTCACCACGGTGACCTCTCCTGCTGTGGAGCATGGGCTCCAGGTGTGCTTTAGTCTTCTTTTTTTTTTTCCAGAAAATTTTTAGATAGCCACTTGTGCCTTCAAAATTTCCATGGATGGGGTGGATAAAAGAGCTGAAAAGATAGCTCCTTTAGAGATGGTCTAGTTTATTTCTTTGCTTCTAACCAGAACAGTCTTTACTTTATTTCTAACCTAACCAGAATGTTAAAATGTTCTGGGAAGATGGGTATAAATTTCTTTATTTTAAAGGACACAGCTCTTCCCTTGGAATTCTGTTTGATGTTTAACAGCCGTGTTTGCCTGGGGTGACTCCTTGACCTTTGCCTAAATCCTGTGGTTTACAACTTAAAACCATTTCCTATTGTACCACCTGTGAAGAGGTACTGTGAAAGATCTAGAGCTTGTCTCTCTTCGTCCAGTGCTTTCAATGATGAGGTCTCCCCTTGTCTGATGGCTTGTATTCATAGCCAGTTCATTGTACTTGAGAATCAAAGAGCTGCTTCTTTTCTGGGCTCATGGTTCCATCTCTCTGGACCTTTTCTCCTAGACCTAATTCTCCGTTCTTCCAAATATCACTGTTGTGCTCCTCTCAGCCCCCTCCTGGTGAGTGGCAAGAATCCATCTGATTTCTCTCAATAGTGCCTCTCTTTTTTTTTTTTTTTCCCAATTGTGAGGTGATGAGTGTGGTTCAAAAAAATCAAACTGTGGAAACTGAACAATCGAACATATCCAAACAGAATTTAGTTTGTGCCTTGGGAGAAAAGTGGTCAGTTCTGGAAACGACAGTGATGTTTCAGGAAAACTGCTGCTTTGCAGTAACTCTTGTGAATGAAAAATGCCACCTGCCATATTAGTAAGCAAAAGATGTTGCAGCCATCAAGCCATCACATTACAGCCACCTGACAGTGAGCCCTGGGGGAACTCAGGATGGAAACAAAGAATGCCTGCCATCTAGCAGTCAGTCACTGCAGTCTCCCCTCATTGTGCACCCCCCCAAAGGGACTCAGGATGAGAAAGCACAGGATACTGGCCCCAGATAGCTGAGGTACATATCAAAGGAAGATTTCAGGTAGCCCAGACATAGGCTCTTCCCATACATAGAAAAGTGCTAAATTCCTTAACTTGAGATGTCTGGTTTTCTTTATTAACAATAATCTTTTGATATTCTGACTACCTGGTCTTTGTTGCAAAAACTCCTGTATATCCTGGCTCCCCGCTTGCCTCTTTGGAGCCGTCCCTCAGAGCTAGCTGAGAGGCTGTGTTGCTGGATTAAGTCCTCAGTTTTGTCTGCTGAATATAACATAACTCTCAACTTTTAGGTTGTGCATTTTTTTCACACTTCATATTTTGAAAAGTGTGTTCATATTCATGATCTCATTTAATCTGCACAAGCAACTTGTATCTTGAATGGGGCTTAATATTGTTAACCCAGTCTGACAAAAGTGAGTTTCAGAGAGTAAGGACTGGCCCAGGTCATCAGTCTAGATGGAAGCAGACGTCCTTTGTCCCTGCCGTCTGTTAGGAAGAGCTTCAGCTCCAAGAGCACTTGGGGATTGGGTGGGAAATTTCAGGGACAAGAATATAGATTCCAATAGACTGGAGGAATTATGCATGTTTTCATCCTGACTCATTCCTGAGGAGTAGCTATATACCTTTGAGAGCATGCTCACAGCCTGCATTATCTGTACCGCTACCCCAGGGTACCAATGTATTGGCAAGTCCGCTTTGGTCTAATACTACCAAGTCCATGCCGCAGCCTCCACACTTTGTGCTCGGTTATCACATGGTAAAGTAGCTAATTAACTCTGTTGCTGGGGAATATCCTTGACCTGTCAGCACTGACCTCCCACTGCGTGCAGCTCAGCATCTCTGTGGTGGATGAAGATCAGATGCCTAAATTAATCTGATGTTAAGATGAGGTTTAAATACTTTTGTGTACTGTTCCTGGGAATGTGGAATGGTGCAGCTGCTCTGGAAAACAGTATGTCAGTTCCTCAAAAATTAAAAATAGAAATTGTAAGGTCCAGCAATTCTACTTCTGGATATATACCCAAAAGAATTGAAAGCAGGGTCTGGGAAAGAGATGTTTGTACACCCATGTTCATAGTAGCATTATTTGTATTAGCCAAAAGGTAGAAGCACCCCAAAAGGTGCATTGATGGATTAATTATAAACAAAATGTGATGTATCCATACAATGGAATATTATTCAACCTTAATGAGGAAGGAAATCATGACACCTGCTGCAACATGGATGGATCTTGAAGACATTATGCTGAGTGAAATAAGATAGTCACAAAAGGACAAATATTTCTCTGTGAGGTTCCTCGAGTAGCAAATCGTAGAGACAGAAATTGTCAGCGCAAGTTCCTGTGCCTGACGCACAGTGAGGCCAAACAAACGGAAACATCGGAGTTTGGAGCAGAGAAAGGTTTATTGCAAGGCCATACAAGGAGATGAGGTGGCTTGCCCAGAAAAGCCTTGAGCTCCCCGAAGGGTTTTGGCAAAGCATTTTTAAGGACCAGGAGAGGAGGGGTCTCAGGGTATGTGATCAGCTTGTGCACAGTTCTCTGATTGGCTGATGGTGAGGCAGCAGGGTGGTGTCACAGGGGTTAACATTATCAGTCCTTAGGCTCCAGGAGGCCTGGGACTTGTGCTCATGGTCATCAAGTAGTTCTTCCATTTAGTAGTGGTGGTGGGGTTTCACATCTGCAAAACCACTCAGGAAATTTGCATTAAATACTATTATCTAGGTACTTCAGAGAGGAGCTAAAGCGGAGGATATGGGGGAAGGCCTGTCCCAGGAAGGCCCCATAGGGTCCTGCTCTGTTACAAAAGTAGAATGTCGTGGTTGCCAGGGGCGGGGAGGAGGGAGTGGGGAGTTGTCTGATGAGTATGGCCTTTTAGTTTTGCATGATTAAAAGAGTTTGGGGGAAATTCCCTGGCGGTCCAGTGGTTAGGCCCGCTTTCACTGCCGTGGCCCTGGATTCAGTCCCTGGGTGGGGAACTAAGATCCCGCAACCTGCATGGCGTGGCCAATAAATAAATAAATAAATAATAAAAGAGTTCGGAGATTGGGTGCTCAACAAGGTGAATGCGCTTAATAGTACCGAACTGTATGCTTTAAAAAGGTTAAGATGGTAGGTTTTACGTTTTGTGTATTTTACTGCAATTAAAAAGAAATTGAGTTTAAACAACAGCTGCAGGCAAGGAGGCAGAAGAGTCACAGTAAAGGTTCACAGAATAAGGGCCCAAATGATAAGAACATCAGAGAAGATACATTTAGCTTATTTTAAATAAAAAGCTCATGGAGTGTGAGAAACACAAGGTAGCAAGGTACAAGTAGCAACTGCTAAGGAAAGACTCACTTACTAATTGGAGGATGTGTTCTTATATACATGGTGCAGGCATGACTGTGGATTGAATGTCACATGTCAAGACATGCTGTTTCATATGCATGAAATGACAGTTGCTATCATTCTTAGAAAAGAGAAACTCCTTAGAATGTAAAGTCTTAGTTGAGGTTTTAAGGGCTATTGTATAATACATTTGCATGAGTTAAAATATTGTACTCCGGGATAAGCAAGATTGATCTAAAACAATGTAAACTTGCATTTTAAGTCAAAAGATTGTGGGCTTCCCGGGTGGCGCAGTGGTTGAGAGTCCGCCTGCCAAAGCAGGGGACGCGGGTTCGTGCCCCCGTCCGGGAGGAACCCACATACCTCGGAGCGGCTGGGCCCGTGAGCCATGGCCGCTGGGCCTGCGCGTCCGGAGCCTGTGCTCCGCAACGAGAGAGGCCACGCCGGTGAGAGGCCCAAGTACCGCAAAAAAAAAAAAAAAAAAAAAAATTGTGTTATTTTGTGATCGGTTTGTGTTCTTGTGTCAGAAAAACTTCAGAAATAAAGTAGATATGTTGATGGTGTTCAGAGCCAGGATTTTCAGTTGGGAGAGAGAAGAGATGCAGGTGTGAAATCAGGAAAGTTAAGTAAATCCTTAATTGAATTGGAAATATCAGTTTGAACACACAGTGAGGTTTTTTCATTAAAAAAAAAAATTTCCTGGCTCTGCCCACTGAACAGGACTAGAAATAGTGACCAATCCAGTAGAAATGCCCATACAGTATTACAGTATCCTAATGTCATTCCTTTTTAAAAATTAATTCATTTTTTAAATTGAAGTATAGTTGATTTACAGTATTATGTGAGTTTCAGGTGTAGTGCATAGTGATTCAGTATTTTTGCAGATTATACTCCATTGTAGGTTATTACAGGATAATGACTATAATTCCCTGTGTCATTTCCTTTTTTTCTTTTTATTGGTGAATTTTATTTATTTATTTTTAAGATTTTTTTTTTCTTTTTTTTTTTGGCTGCACCACGTGGCATGCGGGATCTTAGTTCCCCAACCAGGGATCGAAACAGCGCCCCCTGCCTTGGAAGCGCGGAGTCCTAACCACAGGACTGCCAGGGAATTCTTTTTCTTATGGAAACAAATCCAGGCTGTGTCTTGGGTCAGGTTCCTTAGGCACAGCCTGAGAGGCTGTAAGTGATGTATTGAGGGGGAGGGTCAGGAGAGGAACAGGGAAGCAGGGAGGGTGGGGGCAAAGTCAGATGCTGGCTTGGCAGGGGCTGGCTCTGCCTGGTCCTGCATTGGCTCCAGGGAACCAGTGCACAGAGTTCATCTCAACTGGAAGCCAGCCTTTTGTCCCCAGCTGAGTTAGTCACAGGCTCTGGGCTCCTGGAGAGGGAGGGTGTGAGGAAGCTTGGGGTAGCCCAGGGGAATGCTGTGAAGAAGGGGCAGCTGTGAGCCATTAGGGTCAACAGCTGGATAGAGGGATGGAGGGATGGGCGGCCAGGCACTCGGCAGCCATCACAGGCTCCTTGGAGAAATGGCTGATTCCAGGTCTAGAATGAGAAAGGGAAGATGAGCCCGACACACCTTTTTTTTTTTTTTTTTTGCCTTTTATTGACAACTCTTTATTTTTTGAAATTTCAAACTTACAAGTTCAAGAGTAATAACTATGAACAGTATAATCTTCCTCTAGATCATCAGTAAGCCTTTTGCCATTTGATTTCTCTGTACACATAAACACACACACACATTTTTGGGAACAGTTTGAGGAAGTTGCACACATTATAACTCTTCATCCCTAAATACTTAAAATATATATCACCTAAGAACAAAGGACTTTCTCTTATATGTTACATTTCAGTTATCAAATTCAGGAAGTTTAACATTGATTCAATACTATTGTCTAACGTGTACCTGTGTTCAAATTTTCCAGTTGTTCCAGTATTGGCCTTTGTTTTTTCTATCCAGGATCCCATTCTACATTTAATGGTCAATAAACTGACCTCTTTACTTAGTCTCCTTTAATATACACACTGGCTACCAAGTTTGGAACCATAGGAGAGTATGTAATATGTGGTTTATTAATATTACATTAAGATACATGTAAAGTAATAGTACCTGTTTCAAGACTTCATAAAGCCAGGCACATCTTGTCAAACCAGAAGACAAGGAAGCATCAAAGATTACTGTGGTCTTGTCAGAAGAATCAGGAGTTAAACTTGGAGAGGCTCCTACTGCCTAGTCAATAAGAATAATGATCACAGTGGATTGAATATCACATCAGTATATTTAAAATCCGTGATATATGACATTTCAAAAAAAACCAAACTCTCATTGTTGACCTTTGGAGAATGCTAAGTGAACTAACTCACTTTTCTGGAAAATAATAAAGAGAAAGAATCAAGCATTGTCGTGTCTTTGCTGTAAGAGTTTATTCTACATGGTAATCAAATGGTGTTGTGGAGGGAAGGAGTGATGGAATTCGATGTCACCACTTTGCAAATCCAGGTGAATAATGACCTAGACTGTGATGGTGATCGTCAGTGACGCTGACACTGCAGGAGAGACATCAGGTGCCTGCTGATGAAAGGACCGGTAACAGTATCAAACTGCTAGTACTAATTACAGAGTTACACAGAACATAGGGTGGAGCTATGTGTTAGGTGATATATTGAAGACAGAGTTAGCAAAATGCAGACTCTGGGGAACTTTGGGGCAAACACTCCAATTTCTTCGACGAATAAATTGTAAGAAATAAAAAGTAGCAGGAGTAATCTATAGATTAAAAGAGATTGAAGGGACCTACCAACCAAATGTAATGTTTAAGCCTTGTTTCAATGAGCAAACCAAATGTAAAAAGAATTCTTGAGAAAGTTGGGGACTGATTGGATATTTGATGGTATTAAGAAATTTATATTAATGTTTACATTGGCAATGGTTTTGTGATTTTGTTAAAAAGTCATTATCTTTTAGAGATATGTACTACAGTATTTAGCAATGAAATAAGATCCCTGGAGTTTGCTTCAAAATAATCCAGTAAGGGGCGACGGAGAGAAATGTGTGTTAGGGTCTGATTCAAACAACACTGACCAGGAGATGGTAATTGTTGAAGCTGGGTGTGTGTAAATGGTAGTTTTAAAAATTTTTCTATTGTTGTATAAACTTGAAATTTTTTATAATGAAAGGTTTAAGACCTTTAAAAATAAGAAACACATCTTCATTTAAAATTTACCTCATCAACACTTTGCTTCATCAAGTCCCTCTTCTGGCTTTTGTTTTCCATAGAGTGAGCCTAAATTTTTGTAAATATCATTTCCAGACTTCAGATATTTACTTAGAAAATTTAAAGTATAGTTGATTTACAATGTTGTGGTAGTTTCTGGTGTACAGCAAAGAATGTACATATTCTTTTTCATATTCAGATATTTACTATAAGAAGGTTTTTAGAAAGACAGAAGGGGGCAATATTCCCATGGCTATCTTTTGATGCTTTTTACTTCTTTTTTCTTTTAACGAAGGACTATTGGCATATTTGTTGGCTTTTTACTTGGAACATTTTATAAAACCATGTTCGTGAATGGTGGGAAAATGTGCTTATTATTTAAAATTTAAACAACTACTCTAAAACAGATGGGGCAATTATATAGGCATATTCTTCCATTGTAATATCTGAAAACTGATTTTTCCCTGAGATTGCTATTTTTGTTCTTTGTAGATTTATTAATATGAGAACAATCATTATTGAAACAAAACTAACCCGAAGGCAACATGCCATCACATGGCATGACTTTGTCTTGCTGAAACTCAAATAATACCTAGTCTTACAGTCTTTTCATAGTAAGTGGAATTCTTCCATTCCAGTATTACTTTACTACAGCAGATTGCACTTATGTCTTCTCACAGAGCTCATGAAATTTTGATGAGGGCTGAAATGTGAGCAATTGAGTCGCCTAATCGATTTGAGTTAATCTTTAGTATTGACATCACGTTCCATTATGTGACTCTGCTCAGGAGATGGTTTTCCGGAGGTAGATTATTGCTTTCATTTTGCTGCTCATATTTGTACTTCTTTGTTGCTAAATAGGGCCATGAGCTGATCACATTTCCAGTTCTGTTCAAAGCTTACTTAAGACAGCTTGAAACTCTCATTAACTCTGTGAATTTTATTTAGCCCTATTAGAAATGGGCATGGATAATTGAGAATGGATTATAATTTTCAGCTGCTTTGCCAAATGCAACCCCCCCCAAAACAAACAAAAAAACCACTTCTGTTTACTTTTGCTAAACTGGACAGCTAAGCGTGGATCTTTAAGAAGCAATGGAGTTCTAACAGGATGTGTGCTTTCATGCTATTAATTTTTACAACTTGCTACTGCAGAAAAATAATTCTTTTTAAATAGGCAGCATAAGTGTTGAAAGTGAGCTCCTTTTCTATTTAGCTGTCAGAGTAACCTTTCCCTTGAACCGTGATTATAATCAGTTGTGACAGTTCACTATCAGCCTTTCCTCCTCCTGCGTTCCAAGAAGGTTAAACATTTTTGAGCATCAACCTTTGTCCCGAGTTCAGAAGGATAAAAATTATCTATTCAACCTGAACATACACTTTTGAGTGGGATTCCATTGAGCTCCTGGGAATTTTAAAGAAGGGAGGTCAGAAAAGTCATTCATTGTTGGTACCTTTTCCATCCTTTTGTTTGATGCTTTTTGTTTTTTGGTCTCTGTGAAACAGATTAGCCTCCCATTTATTTAATAAAGTGTGAACTAGACTTGATTTTTTCCACTGATGACAAATTAAATTTCACCAATAAAAAAAATCACATGGTTTAGATATATGATTGTTGATTGCTTTTGAGTTGTGTTATTATCTGTTCTCAGGAGTAAAAAATTGAGTATGGCTGGAGAGTTTTAGAATTCTGTGGTCCATGGCCTGAACCTTAAAACCTGGATGCTTCCTTTTTTAATATAAAAATAAAATGGGTCTGAAGGTGGAGGCAGAGTGGGAAGATGAGTCAGTTGGATGTCAGGCATTGTCTGATTCTTCTGAGAGTTACTTGGTGTTTGCTTTAAATTCTTAGTTATTTTCACTGGTTCTTTTTGTTTCCCTAGGTATATATAATTTGAGTAAGAGAGTATTTTATATTGCTAGGCATTGTATAAGTATCTTATTAGCTGATGTTTTAAAATCTCTCTTTCCCTAATTGTGGAGCCAAGTAAGTTGAAAAACAGGACAGTACTGCTTTCTTAGAAACATGCGAAAATTGTCTTTACAAAGCCATTGCTTCATTGTAGTCTTGTCTCTGCTCTGACTTTAATAATGAGAATAATGGGAACTATATTCAATAGCTTGTGATAAACCATAATGGAAAAGAATATGAAAAAGAATATATATATATAAATATATGTATAACTGAGTCACTTTGCTACACAGAGGAAATTAACACAACATTGTAAATCAACTATACTTCAATAAAATTAAAAAGAAAAACCTAATGAGAGGAATGATGTCTCCTCAGAAGAAAAAGACTGGACTTTGTGTTCTAAGCCTCAGCCCTAGGGAATTGTGGGGTTTCAATAAATGTTTAATAATGAACCTCTGATCGCCCTCTTTTCTGAATAGTTATTGCTTAGTCATCACGGAGTAAGAGAAAGGTGAGAAATCAGGGCGAGGAGGCGTGGAGAAAAGGAAAATCATAGGCTCAGTTATCATGGCAAATAGCCAAGTTAGATTGTAGTTTATATATCCAAATGTACCTTTCTTGAGACTTTTGAAAGTCATCTGTTCATCCTGGGACCCGAAGTTTGAACATTTGTATATAATATGCTACAACAGCACCTGGTTTATTAGCAGGCTGGGCCTAATTTAATTTTGCTTGAGCTAAGACAAGCTTTTGAGCAGTGTAAGCAGTCTGATGGAGATGCTGAGAGTGTGTGTCCTGGAGCCACATGGCTGTGTGAGTTTCACTTCTGGCTTTAGCACTTCGTAGCTCAGGGCTGTGGGCGCTGTGACTTCGTTTACCTCCACTGGGCCTCGATTCCTCAACAATAGAAGGGCGGCCAATAACTTCAGCATGTTACTGTGAGCATCGTCTTTTCACTGTGCTCAAAAGAATACTTGGCACATAACAGTGCTGCATCTGTTTACTCCTTTTCCTCATTGACATCCTGGCTTGGGATAGGGTTCCAGATGGATTGGATTCTGGAGACATGGAGGGTGAGTGACATAATGCCCCAAACTCCAGGACTTTCAAGTCTCGTGGATGTGGACAAACAGCTTTTACAATGTAGTAGGATAAGGGTGTTCTAGGAGAGTATTAGACACTTAGCTCTAAGAAGGTCAGCAAAGGCCTCTTGGGAGAAGGGGTTGGTGAGCTGAGTAGGGAGGGACTAATTGAAGAAAGAGGGACGAGCCTTCCCAGCAGAAGGAGCTGCGTGCTTGAAGGAGCAGGAGAAGGAGAGAGCTCTGTCCCTTCGGAGAGCTGGGAGCAGTTCCTAGTGAAGCTGGTGTGGAGGGTGAAGCTGGGTGGGTCTGGTCATGAAGGACCCTGCTTGTCCTGCCACAGAGTTCGGGCCTTTATCCTTTGGCTCCAGGGTCCCTGAAGGGCAGTGAGGAAGGTGGGATGATGTGTTGTGATGGGAATTACAGTTTAGAAGGATTGGTGCCAGTCTGGCGATTGGATTGGAAGGGACAGGGTTAGAGTCAGGGAGACAGGTGCTTTGGTCTGAGTAAGAAATGATTAGGGCCTGAATTAAGATAATAATAGTGCAGGTGAAAAGAGAGGAATGAATTTGAGAGCTATAAAGGAGTAGAATAAATAAAACTTGGTAACAAATAATATGAGGGGTGAGGAAAAAAGAGAAATTATATATCTATAATATATATGATGATCACATATATATAACTCATATATACATATTTCTTTTTTTATCTTTATCTCTCTCTATATATTTGGTTTCTAGCTTTAGCAAATGAATAGATTCTAGAGTTTCTCACTAAAATGGGATTAAGCAAGATGAGAGGCATAGGGTGGTGTCCGGCGGAGAGCTATGTTGGATTTCGTGTGTGTTGATCTTGAAGTGCCTGCCGGAGACCTGAGCAGTGACGTCTAGGAAGCATTTGGGTATTAGAATACGGAATTCCCGGGAAAAGAGAAAGTTGGCAAGAGAGATTACATAGTCACTTGTTGTTAAGGCTGAGAGTGAATAGATTAGTCAGGGCTGTAGAGTGAGAAAAGGAGATGAGATCCCAGATACTATGCTGAGATTCCACGTAATAATATATGAGGGTATACACGAGGGTTCAATGGTGGAAGAGAAAGTCATCAGGGCGAAACAAACAGAAGAAGCAACCAGAGAAGAAAACCAGGGAGAATGGTATCATGGGGACCAAGAGAAGAGTGAATTCCAGGAAGAAAGTGGTAATGATAGAAAATATTAAAATATTAAAATTTAATTTATATTTTTAATTAACAAAACATTATTGTTAAGAAGGGTGAAGAATGAATTTGTGCTCTGGATTTAAGCCACAAAGAGGACTTGTGTGTTTTGCAAGGAGGAAATTTTAGTTGTATTTCAGTGGGTTAGAGTACACGGGACTTTTGATTTCAAGACAGCAAGTGAAAACCATCTGATTCTTCTTGCAAAATCACTCCAAACAACAAGGCCAGCAAGACACTGAGACAAAGTCAGCGTTTGATGAGCCTGAGAGACACTTGTAATCTTGAACCACAACAGATGAAGATAAAAGAGAATGGAGAAGGTGAACGACTTCTCCAAGAAGAGGACTTGTTCACAGGGAATCCAACCATCAGCCCTCCCAGCATCCCGGACCCGTCAGGAGTAGGAATCATCAGGCTTTGTTGCGGGCGGAAGTGAGGTGGGGCCTGCAGATAGGAATTGTCGAAAAGTCTCCACAAGGAACATCGTCACTAGGCACCTTCATGACTCAGTCAGACACCTTCTTCTTCATTCCCGCAGGGGACGAGAAGTGTATTTTCTGAATTGAGTCAGAGAGGCTGTGGACTCGAAAACAGGCACTGAGGAAGGTGGGAGTGAATTGTGGGCATGAGTAAATCTGATAGGGCTTCTGCTCCTTTACCCCCATCCAACTCCCACACCCCAGATGCTGGCCTCCAGGCTTATCCTTCCTAGGAGGGGACTGGAAGACACAGAGATGAGTGGGTCTCTTATGAAAAGGCCAACTGCCACCTAGTCTCCTGGTCATGAATCCCCTGGTTGACAAAAACTTCAGTCCTGAGTGTGAATGGACAACTAAGCATCACCAGAAATTGGAGAAAGCCTCCAACATAAAGGAGAGAGAAGGGACTTCCCCGGTGGCGCAGTGGTTTTGAATCTGCCTGCCAATGCAGAGGACGTGGGTTCGAAGATCCCATATGCTGTGGAGCAACTAAACCCATGTGCCACAACTACTGAGCCTGTGCTCTAGAGCCCGTGAGCCACAACTACTGAGCCTGCGTGCCACAACTACTGAAACCCATGCGCCTAGAGCCTGTGCTCTGCAACAAGGGAAGCCACCGCAATGAGAAACCTGCACACCGCAACGAAGAGTAGCCCCCGCTCGCTGCAACTAGAGAAAGACTGCGCACAGCAACAAAGACCCAATGCAGCCAAAAAAAAAAAAAAAATTAAAATTAAAACTAAAATTAAAAAAAAAAAGGAGAGAAGAACAACAAAAATCCCGACTTTATTAAAAGAGGAAAAAAGAGGAACTCAAAAGAAAGAGTGACGATATGGGGAGCTGAAGGAAATTCCTAACCATTCTTAATGTCCTGTAAAGGGTAAGAGAAGATATTGCATCTATTAAAGTATAATTTTCAGAAAATTAAAATATGACCTTTATGCAAATATAAAATGAGCATGCATTAAAGATTTTATTCAACTCATTAATTAGTGGGGGAGCCAGTCAGATAGTAAGATCAATTCAAAGGAGAATCTGAGGGACATATATAATCAGTCAAGAGTGCAGAAATGAATCTGCTAATAGATGCAAAACAGGTTGATATCCTATAGGGGGATAATGTGTAATATTGAGGTTATCATTTTTATAGGGTGGAAATTAAGTCCATTAGATAGATACTGGACAAAACTCATTTGCATTGCTTTGGACAAGAATCCTTTGCTTTACTTCAGTCCTTTATGCTTATAGGGATGTAATAGCCTGGTCTTTTGCTTCTCAAAATGTGGTTCCTAGTCCAGCAGCCTCAGAATCACCTGGGAGCTTGTTCTTTGTTCTTATCTACGCATTAAGAAATTCTGGGAGTGGAGTCCAGCAGTCTGTGTTTTGGCAAGCCCTCCAGGTGATACTGATGCATGACGAAGTGGGACAACCACTGGTTTAGTCAACAGAAAGTCAATCAGAGGTGCCCATTCCAGAAAAAGGAACCCTTCTATACTGTTGGTGGGAATGTAAATTGGTGCAGCCACTATGGAGAACAGTATGGAGGTTCCTCAAAAAACTAAAAATAGAGCTGCCATATGATCCAGCAGTCCCACTCCTGGACATTTATCTGGACAAAACTATAATTCAAAAAGATACATACACCCCTATGTTCATAGCAGCACTATTTACAGTAGCCAAGACATGGAAGCAACCTAAATGTTCATCAGCAGATGAATGGATAAAGAAGATGTGGTACATATATACAGTGGAATTCTACTAAGCCATAAGAATGAAATAATGCCATTTGCAGCAACATGGATGCAACTAGAGATTATCATACTAAGTGAAGTAAGTCAGACAGAGAAAGACAAATCCATACGGTATCACTTATATGTGGAATCTAAAATATGACACAAATGAACCTATCTATGAAACAGAAACATATAGACAGAGAACTTGTGGTTGCCAAGGGGGAAGGGGGTGGGGGAGGGATAGATTGGGAGTTTGGGATTAGCAGATGCAAACTATTATATATAGGATGGATAAACAACAAGCTCTTACTGTGTAGCACAGGGAACTCTATTCAGTATCCTGTGATAAACCATAATGGAAAAGAATATGAAAGGAATGTGTGTGTACATGTGCAGAAAAGATCCTCAGGGGTCAGGGAAGGGAGGGGGCACCAACCCATAATATGCCCTGCCAACCTCCCAGAGACTCTTGCGCTGGAATCCATCTTGGCTAAAAGATGCACGTGCACATCAGATAGGGCCCTGAGTCAGACCGGATATGAGCAATGAGCAAGATGATTGGCTAGAGGAAACCTGGAAAACTGCCCCCATATAAGCAATTTAAGCCACCCCAAAGCACAACTCTCTCTCTGAGCCCACTCATGTGTCCTTTTCATATGTACTCTGCTTCTAATAAATGCTTTACCCACTTAAAAAAAAAAGTATGTGTGTGTGTACATAACTGAATCACTTTGCTGTATAGCAGAAACTAACACATTGTAAATCAACTATATGCCAATTAAAAAAAACAAAAGAAATCATTAAAAAAGGTGCCCATCCCTACAGAATTAGATAATCCCCAGAGTGTTCATTGGACAGTGCTCCACACTCCATTGAAAGAACAGCTAATAGGCTTTTTTGCTTATTTCCAAGTCTTGGGCACATTTTCCTGACACATCCATGAAGGAACAGCAATATGGAATTAAAAATAATAAGGAGCCATCAAAAAAGAAAAAAAAAAGAACTTCTGGAAATTAAAAATGATAGTATCCCCTCCCCAGGTGATAGTTGAGGAAATCTTCCAGAAAGTAGAAAAACAGACAATAGGAGAGAAGAGATAAGAACATTATAGAATGGCCCCAGGAGAGCCCATATCTGAAAAAAAGGAAGAGAGAAGAGAAAAATAGGAGAAAATTATCAAAGAAAGAAAACAACAACAAAAGTTCCCAGAGCTGTAGGATATGCATCTTTAGATTAAATAGATTTACTGACTGAGGGAGGAGGGGGAGAGACAATTACAAACTACTATACGTAAAATAGATAAGCAACAAGGATTTAGTGTATAACACAGGGAATTATACCCAATATCTTGTAATAACCTATAATGGAATATAATCTGCAAAAAAACTGAATCCCTATGCTGTATACCTGAAACTAACACAATATTGTAAATCAATTATACTTCAATTTTAAAAAAAGAAAGACTTATTGAGTGCCTAAAACAATGAATGAAACAAAGACCGATGCAAAGGCACATTAATATAATTACTGGATGCTAGATCCTAGATCTAGCATTTAGGATTTAGCAATTAGGATCTAATTATAGGATCCTAGATCCTATAATTACTAGATCCTAGAAACTTAGCGAAAAAGACAGAGGATGAGGAAGGATGGATAAAGCAGGGCACAGTAAGGGAGGAAGGGGGAGGGAAGAGGACATCAGATACAAAGAATGACTTGAAATCAGTGCACTTATTGTGTATAAACTATTCCTCAGCAGAGTTGATTTAGAAGAGGACACCAAGGATGAGAGAATAGTTTCCTTGGACTTAAGAACAATATTGGAAGCTTTAAGATGATGGAGCATTGCCCTTGAAATTCTGAGGGAAAATGATTTCCAACCCAGAATGTTATATCCAAGCTGTCAATAAAGTGTGAGGATAAACATCTTCATTCAGGCTTGTAATTCACCAAATTCCTGTCAAGTGAACCCTTTCTCACAAGATTAATGGATGATGTGTTCTCTCAAATGGTAAAATAATACAAGAAGGAGAAAGACACGGGATCCAAGGAATATTGCATTGCTGATACCCACCCATACTGTTGTGTATCACTGTGGAGTTGAGGTCGGAGGTAGATGGGCCTCTGGGCTGAGCAGCTGGAGTTCGTCAAGCAGAATAAATTGGAGCTTTGTTTTCCCTGGGCACTCCAAGGACAAAGCTAGTGGCAGGAGTTGAGCTCTGAGGGGGAGTAAAGAGATAAAACGACCACATCTATCTCTACTGAAGTCAAGGAAACCTCCCCAACTGCACATGCACAAGAAGGCTCCGCGGGGGTCAAAAAGGGAGGGGACATCATCCCATAATACGTGTTGTCAATTTCCCATAGGCCTCTGTGCTGGAATCCATCTTGGCAAAAAGAAGCGCACACATAGCTGAGAGGGCCCTAGGACAGGTCAGGTGTGGGAAAGAAGCGAGATAATTGGCCAGAGGAGAACAAAGAACCAGAAGAACTGACCCATATAAATGATTTAACCGCCTGTTTATTGCACTCCTCATTCAGGAGGATGCCCGCACTCTTCTTTGGGTGTGTATCTCTGCCTTGCTTCTGTTTTAAGTGAACTGTTTCTCTGTGTGCTCTCCCACATGTTGTGCTGTGTCTCTAATAATAAAGTTTGTACCTGTTTTTACAGTTTTTGCCTCCTTGAAACATTCTTGCTTTCAAATGGGTGTAGGAGCCAGGGCCACTTTGCTTCTAACCTTTAGCCCCTGGTGGCCTAGCAGCTAGGATTCCTAGTTTTCACCCAGGCTACCCAGGTTCAGTTCCTGGGCAGGGAGCTAAGATCCTGTTTCAGGACTGTTCACTGCTGTCTCTCTGAGAACAGTGTCTTCATTTCTACTTTTGTGTGAAAGTCCCACAGTTTGTTCACACTGTCTTGTGAATGGGTGTTGGTTTCCAGGCCTTTACTCATTTGAGTACTACTTTGAGTTTTCTTGTACGTGCCTCTTAACTCTCCCTGTGCAAGAGTTTTTCTTGGGTTTGTGCTTAAGGGAATTGCTGGATCCTAGAGGAAACATGGAAATAATGCCAAGTTTCTCAGAGCACTTACCCCACTTAATACTTCATCAGCCACATATCGGCAAGCAGGAGGAGCCACGTTCTTTTCAGCACATCATTATGTAAGATTTCAAAAGTTTTTGCCAGTTGGATACAGGTACTATGTTATCTCATTGTGGGTTTGATTTGCTTTATTCTGGTCACTAATGATGCCTTTTTTTTTTTTTTTTTTTTTTTTTGCGGTACACGGGCCTCTCACTGTTGTGGCCTATCCCGTTGCGGAGCACAGGCTCCGGACGCGCAGACTCAGCGGCCATGGCTCACGGGCCCAGCCGCTCCGCGGCATGTGGGATCTTCCCGGACAGGGGCACGAACCCGTGTCCCCTGCATCGGCAGGCGGACCTTCAACCACTGCACCACCAGGGAAGCCCCATGATGCCATTTTTTAGTAGGTTCATTAGCCATATGTGTTTCCACTCCTGCAAATATGTCTGTCCATTTCACTTGTCCTTTTCCTCGTTTGGTGTTTGTGCTTCTCTTATTGGTGTGTAGGAGTTCTTTATTTCTGTTCACTGGGTTTGAATTTCAATTATACTTTTCATTGCTTGGTTATTTTTGATAATCTCATTTTCTTAACTCCTACTTTTGATACACTTTTCTTTAAAAATATAAAATACATTTATTTTATATTTAATATCTGGTAATTAATCTACAGATGCTTGTGTCTGTTGTTTCTGTAGTCCCACCAGTTGTGTCCTTATCTGTTCTGCAACTTTGTAAAAAATGAGGTATAATTGATATCCAATATCTTAGTTTCAGGTATATGACATAATGACTCATATTTGTGTATATTGCAGAATAATCACCACATTGGTCTAGTTGACATCTGTCACCATGCACAGTTAAAGAATTTTTTCTCTCTGAAGATGTATTCTTAGCAACTTTCAGATCTGCACTACAGTATCATTAACTATAGTCCCCATGCTCTGCATGACACCCCCGTGGCTTATTTCTTCTTTTTTTCTTTTTTTTAAATTGGAGTATAATTGCTTTACAATGTTGTGTTAGTTTTTGCTGTACAATGAAGTGAATCAGCTATATGTATACCTATATTCTCTCTCTCTTGGACCTCCCTCCCACCCCTATCATCCCACTCATCTAGGTCATCACAGAGCACCAAGCTGAGCTTCCTGTGCTTTATAACAGGTTCCCACTAGCTGTCTTTTACACATGGTAGTATATGTATGTTGATCCTAGTCTCCCAATTAGTCCCATCCTCCCCTCCCCCCACATGTCCGTTCTCTACATCTGCGTCTCTATTCCTGCCCTGCAAATAGGTTCATCTGTACCATTTTTCTAGATTCCACATATATGCGTTAATATATGATATTTGTATGACAGACACTAGGTCCATCCACATCTCTACAAATGACCCAGTTTCGTTCCTTTTTATGGCTGAGTAGTATTCCATCTTTATCTATTCATCTGTCATTGGACATTTAGGTTGTTTTCATGTCCTGGCTATTGTAAATAGTGCTGCAATGAACATTGGGGTACCTGTGTCCTTTTGAATTATGGTTTTCTCAGGGTATATGCCCAGTAGTGGGATTGCTGGGTCGTGTGGTAGTTCTATTTTTAGTGTTTTAAGGAACCTCCATACTGTTCTCCACAGTGGCTGTATCAATTTACATTCCCACCAACAGTGCAAGAGTGTTCCCTTTTCTCCACACCCTCTCCAGCATTTATTGTTTGTAGATTTTTTTTTAACGATGGCCTTCTGACTGATGTGAGTTGATACCTTATTGTAGTTTTGATTTGCATTTCTCTGATAATTAGTGATGTTGAGCATCTTTTCATGTGCCTCTTGGCCATCAGTATGTCTTCTTTGGAGAGATGTCTATTTAAGCTTTTGCACAACAAAGGAAACCATAAACAAGATGAAAAGACAACCCTCAGAATGGGAGAAAATATTTGCAAATGAAGCAACGGACAAAGGATTAATCTCCAAAATACACAAACAGCTCATGGAGCTCAATATCAAAGAAACAAACAACCCAATCAAAAAATGGGCGGAAGACCTAAATAGGCTTATTTCTTTTGTAACGGGAAGTTTGTACCTGTGGATACGCTCACTCACTTTGCCCACCCCCACCTTTGTTTTGCAGCTTTTTATCACGAGCTTTCCTTGGCTGCAACTTTGTGGTCATTTTTGAGGCTTGGATTGAAGGTACATTTTTCCAGAGAGGATTTTATTTAATTTCTGCCAAGCTTTATTAACCCCAAGAAATGTAAAAATAAATTCCCAGCATCAAAGCCCTTCATCCTGTGGAGGTGTGTAATTGGCCACAAAACACACCTGAGAACCAGCCTGTGCTTTCCTACTCTGTCCAGTCTCAGGCTTGAGACAGCCCACTGTCTGGCTATCTCAGGGTGCTTTGTTTTGTTTTCCGAATGCGTGCTTTCCCTGGCTTTATTTGCGAGTGTTCCAGCCAGACTTCCTTGCTTTTGTCTCCTGCCCCTCCCCAGGGGCTTGGCCATCAAAGAGAGGCTTTAGGTCACAGGAATTAGCGAATCATCTCTGTGATTGTGCTTTTGCTTCATCTCTCTGGTTTTGAGTATTGACCTTACTTTCCTGCCACCTCACTGATGCATTAAAATAACCATAATATTATGGTTATCTTATCCATAATTTATAGGTATTGTGTAGTGGAAAGGCTTGTTAGGATGTCATATCTGCAATAAATCTGAGAAACCCTTGTCTTATTTTTGTGTGACTAGAGAGGTTCCCCCAAATGGGTCTCTTAGATCAGAGCTACATGTCCCCAAAGTTCTACCCTCCATCCCTATAGCTGGGTTGTGCCATCCTTATATGTCCAAGTATGCCCTGCCCACCATCCAGGAGCCAGGGCATGACTTTTAATTCTCATTTCCAGTATAGCTTCATTTCCCTTCCAGCTGGGCAGTATGTTGAGGCAATTGCTGCTTCTCTCATCTTGAAGCAGATGACACAGTACCTTCATTTCCCGCAGCTGAATTCATGCTTACAGAGGGTACTGAGAAGGACTTCAGTGACTTAACTTATTTTCAAGCCTCAAATCTCAGTACAGATTTGTCATTTCAGTTGGGCCAAATCGACTTCCTAACGGCACAGTGTTTGTTATATTTTAGAGTTGAACATAAAAACCTCAAGTGGAGAAAATATTGATGTAGTATTTTTATGACCAAAAAAATGTAGATAAATCATGAAATAGTAATTGTGGTTGTGAAGCTATTTTATTTATTAATTTTTATTAATTGTTTTTGGTAATGAACAACTTTGTGAAAAAAATGTTGTAGTCCAAAAGGCACCTGTTTTCAGAGGGGAGGATGATTTATGGGATTAGGAGAGGGTATTTTTCATTTTCTTACGTGTGATACTCAGTACCTGATAACTCTGATTCATTAGCTTTAAAATTTGGTTCAGGATAAGTATATACTTAGGCTCTGTTTGAGGACAAAACATTAAAATGACTGGAATTTGGGCAGCAAATAAACTTTAGAGATGATGGACTCGTGGACAATTTAGGGACCTCAAAAATCATCCAGCCCAGGTTGCCCGTTTGAGGAAATGAGGCCCAGAAAAGTGACCTGAGATGCCAGACATCATATATCTTGTGACTTTCAGACCCACAACTGGAAACAGAACCCCTCTTTGAACTCACTCTCTTGTGTGTTGGATTGTTTCTCGGTTTATATGCCCAGTTTAGCTAAACATTTCAAATTCTTTATATCTATAAATTTTTAAAAATGTATATTTATGTTTTGTAAAATAAACTAACCCCCCCACTCCACGTTTGAAATTAATTTAGAAAACCCAGACATCTTACATTAAAAAAAGTCTACAGTAATCTTTGGTATTTATGAGAGTATTAAGCAGACAACACAGATGCCTTAAGTTTATTTCTAGAATACGTGTAATCACCATGACTCCGGGCAAATTCATCTTGTTATTAGAGCCTACGAATCAGGAAGTCTGAGATGTAGACGTTTCAGGATCCTGGGGAAGTGAAAAGTGGCTTCTGAAGTGAGAATGCTGCTTTTTATGAACAAAGGACTATCATTATTTCCCGTTTTTAGATCCTCTTAAAAACTGTTTTGGGACATCATTAGCTCCAGAGATAACCATGAATAAGTGAAACCGTCCAAGAAAAGAGGCTGCAAAGACACGCAGACCTTTCACGTCGACAGCATTTTTATTGGTGCTAGTTAATGATAACAGTAGCTGGCATTTCTCAAACACTTCCTGGGAGCCAGGAGCTGGGCTCACTTAATCCCAACCGCAACCCTAGGAAGTCGATTCTCTTTGTAGATTAGGAAACCAAAGCTCAGAGCAGGTCAGTGGCTGGTCCACAGTGTGTGGCAGGTGAATGGTGAGGCGGGCGTGGGGCCAGTGCCTTGCGTCCCCCAGGGCTGTGTCTGACCTCGGGTCTCTGATCCTCCTCTGTGAGCTTGCTGAGAGCGGTTTCACTTCTGCTGTGTGGTTAGAAAGTTTACTGTGGGTTGTGACACTAGGTGATGCTTTGAACCTCTTTTTCCAAGACAAGCTTCAGGGCAAGTCTGACAGGCAATGATTGTGGGAATCATGGAGAAGGGACTGATATTTAGTGAAGGAAATCAGTATTTACTGAGCACGTACTGTGTGCTGGGCAGGACAGATGCTTTTGCAAATTCCACTCATTATTTATGTTTCCATTCCACAAATACTGACTAAGCACCTGCTATCGGTTTGTCACTGAGCCAAGAACTGGTGACCAAACCAGGAAGAAAACAAAGTCCCTGTACTCCTGGAGCACATTTTCCAGCGGGGGAGACAGACAGCACACAGATTACCATGGACGTGTACAATGTGTCAGGTAACAGGTGCTGTGGGGAAGTTGAAGGAGGTTGAGGGGTGTGGAGTGATGGGGGGTGGGTAATGTTATCGTATCAGATTGTTCGCAAAGAACTTTCTTTAAAAAGATGACATTTGAGGGCTTCCCTGGTGGCGCAGTGGTTGAGAGTCCGCCTGCCGATGCAGGGGACACAGGTTTGTGCCCCGGTCTGGGAAAATCCCACATGCTGCAGAGCGGCTGGGCCCATGAGCCATGGCCGCTGAGCCTGCGTGTCAGGAGCCTGTGCTCCGCAACGGGAGAGGCCACAGCAGTGAGAGGCCCGTGTACCGCAAAAAAAAAGAAAAAAAAAAAAATGACATTTGAGTATAAAGCTAAAGACAGACTATGGGGCACAGGCTTTGGGGTTCACCCTGAGCTCAGTGGGACATCGCTGGAGGGTTTGAGGACAGGCCTGGTGTACTCTGACTGGTGCTTTTAAAGACTCAGTCTAGCTTCTGTGAGGGACCTGGGGTAAGAACAGCATGGCTCTCATTTCTTCATTGCCTACTATGTGCTTTACATCTATCACTTCTGATCTTTTCAGTAAATCCCGTTGAATTAAGTTATTAACTAAGATAGGAGTGAAGAGCTCCCAGTGGCTTAGAAGTTTGCTTAAGGCTGCACAGCTGTCTGTGACTGTAGGACTCTCTATCCAATGGTTTTGGTGTAGCTCTTTAAAATGACAGCTGTCATTTGGAGTGTCCTCCTGTGCACTAGATTTGGTCCTCAGTACCTTGGGTATATTCCTTTTCTGTAACAACTCTGAGAGGTATGTGTTATTCCCAATTGTAGATGAGGAATCCAGGGTTCACAAAAGGTGTGACTTAAGACTTCCTACAAGGCCACGTAACTAGTTAAGTGGCCGAACTGGGACTCGAAGCCCTGATCTGTGGGCCTTCTACTTCATAATGGAAAGGCAGAGAATTTACAAAATTGTGAACAATTTTACTCTTTTCACCCTTCTACCTTTTCCCTGTGGCTTTGATTGCTTTCAGGTGATCCATACCATTGTTTTTTGGGGGAAATTGCCTACGGTACTAATAGCCTAGGGAGCTTTTATGTGTTTTATTAACCCCCCTGTAAGTATGTGCAGTTTACAAGCCTATCACAAGGAGAGGAACACTGAAGAATGAGTTCCTAATAGAAGGATTTCAGACACTGTGGCACCAGGTTTGGTAGCAGATCTTCTGACTCCATCAGATCGCATGAGAGATTGTGTTCTCCCTGGACAGTCAGAAGGCAGGAGAGAAGACGAGTCCGTCTGTCTGTATGGCTCAACAGAGTGGGAGCGAGAGTCTGAACTCTGAGCCAGGGAAGCAGAGGAGAGGATGGTCACATCTGAATTAAAAGCATGTACCTCAGGCAGTGTTTCTCTTAAGTTGCGATCTGAATTAGGACCAGGCTGTGGTTCTGTTAGGACAGAGACTCCTTCAGCTCCTTGAATCTCTGTGAGTCAGCACTGGCTCTAGGGGAAATGGTGAGGCAGACAGAGTTTATCTTGCTTTACATCTAAGAGCTTCCATGTTCCCTCTTCCTTTTATCAAAATATCCTTCAGGATGTACTCTGATGACCTTATTCACACTAAAGGGTAAATGACTGATATCACTTACTGTTTCCTGTCTATGAGAAGCTGGATTAGAAATAAAAACTTTAAACTAAAAGAATGAATCTTTAACAGTCTTTAGAGTTACCATATGATCATGCAATCCCACTCCTGGGCGTATATTTGGAGAAAACTATAATTCGAAAAGATACATGCACCCCAATATTCATTGCAGCACTATTCACAATAGCCAAGACATGGAAACAGCCTGAATGTCCATTGACAGATGAATGGATAAAGAAGATGTGGTATATATACAGTGGAATATTACCCAGCCATAAAAAAGAATGAAATAATGCCATTTGCAGCTACATGGATGGACCTAGAGATTATCATACTAAGTGAAGTAAGCCAGACAGAGAAAGACAAATATCCCATGATATCACTTATTTGTGGAATCTAAAAAAAATGATACGAATGAATTTATTTACAAAACAGAAATAGAATTACAGACAGAGAAAACAAACTTATGGTTATCAAAGGGGAAAGAGGGGGAGGAATAAATTAGGAGTTTGGGGTTAGCAGATACACAGTACTATATATAAAATAGATAACCAACAATAGCATGGGGAACTATACTCAGTATCTTGTAAAAATCTATAAGGGAAGAGAATCTGAAAAAGAATATGTATGTATAACTGAATCACTTTGCTGTATACCTCAACCTAACACAACATTGTAAATCAACTACATTTCAATTTAAAAAAAAAAGAATGAATCTTTATTGCTGGAATTTTAGGCTTCAGTATGCAGGTGATGTGAAGGGAGGTGAAAAAAATCTTCAAGTCCTCAAAAGGATATACTTTTTATAATATAACTGTCTATGATCATTGCTATTCTAACTACTTTCTACCTGGCTTTCATTTTATCGTTTCACTGTAGGATGAAATGCTGTAAAAATGTAATGAGGATCATGTGCAAGTCAGGCATTGTATTAGATGCTCTACATGCATTATCTCATTTTAATGCTGTCTAATATCCAAGGAGGTGGGTTTGATTCACCGCGTTTAGAATATGGGCAAGTAAGAGAGACTAAGTGACTTTCTTATGGTAGTTTGGGTGGTGAGCATGGGGCTGGAGGAAACACCTCCTACCTCAGCCTGGTGTGGGTCCTACCTGGTCTTCCTTCCCGGGAAATGTGAATTATATGAGGTGTGAGTCAGGTTAGTGTTCTCTAGAGAAACAGAACCCACGGGACACACACACACACACACACACACACACACACACACACAGATTTATTTTGAAGAATTGTCTCACCTGATTGTGGGGCTGGAAAATCCAACATGTGTAGGACAGTTTGGCAGCCTAGAAATTCAGATAAGAGTTGATACTGCAGCCTTGAGTCCGAATTCCGCAGAACATCAGGCTGGCCACTCAGGTAGGGTTTCTGTGTTGCATTCTTGAGGAAAATTCCTTCTTTTTCAAGAAAGCTTAGTCTTTGCTCTTAAGGCCTTCAACTGCTTGGATGAGGCCCACCCACACTATGGAGGGGCTTTGCTTGAAATCACCTTTAAAAAATATCTCTACAGCAACATCTAGACTGGTGTTTTGCCAAAAACTGTGTGCCGTGGCCTAGCCAAGTTGACACAGAAGATTAACCATCACATTAATAAACAGTGGTTTTCACTGAATAGATTTTTTTTCAAGTTACATGGGATTCTTTACCGGCTAACCTTCCAGCTGGTTCTTGTTGTGCTGTGGATACAGACACAGGACCAGTTTAGGAGGAAGTGCAGTGGGGCCACCAGGGAACAACTCTTCATTTCTTCCATGGCATGTATGTGTTTCTGATAGGAGTCATCGTATTGTTTTCTGGACACAGATGTCAACTTAAAAAACTTCTTGATCTTATGTTATTGTTGGAGGGAGCTCTCAGACTGGCTGGGAAAGCACCAGTTGAGAAGGAGAAGGGAGAAAAACCCTCAAGCAATATTTCACAGTCAGAAGTGCAGCTGGGAAGGGGAGGAAGGTGGGGTTGGAATTCACAGAAATCCCAAGTGTACAGTATGACTCATGGTGTGGGGACACAGGATTTGATAAGAGCACCGTGTGGTCAGCTCTGTGAAAGAGGGAATGAATTTGCTTTATAAGTGCAGGGGAAAGAGTTTGCCTGTTTTCTTGTTACAGACAATAGATATCAGAAAAATTATGGGTATTGTTACTATTTTTAAAATTTTATTGAAGTCTAATTGATTTACAATGTTGTGTTAATTTCTGCTGTACAGCAAAGTGATTCAGTTACATATATATATATATATATATATATACATACATTCTTTTTCATATTCTTTTCCATATGGTTTATCACAGGATATTGAATATAGTTCCCTGTGCTATACAGTAGGACGTTGTTGTTTATCCATCCTATATATACTAGTTTGCATCTACCAGCCCCAAACTCCCACTCCATCCCTCCCCCACCCCTCCTCCAATATTGTTATTTCTGTGTTTTTAAGTCGTGTAATATCATGATTCATAAAATGTTACAAGAAATATGTGCGAACAGCACATCCGTTAGCTTCTCCAGTACCATCTCCCTGTGAAAGGGGACAGTGAGCCCGAGGGCAGCACATGACTGCTGTTCGTGTGCGGGAGGAGGGGACGAATGCAGGATGCTTTGGTGCACATGATGCCATCTCAGCAAAGCCTTGCAGCATCCCTAAGGACTGGGGAGGGGGGGGCAGGGCCTGAGTGGGAGGGAAATGCAGGTGACTTGGAGGGTGATGACCATCCAGCCTTCTGCTCAAGCCAGTCTGGGTCAGCATGCACTTGGTGGTTCATTGGAGGGCTGGCCATCTCGTGCCTCCTTGTATGACAGGCCTGTGGGACCCTCTCATTTCTCCTCAGCCCGCCTCTGGCTCCCCACTGGTGACACTGAGGCCTGACTCCTGACCCTCCTGCTTCTTCCAGGTGACTGCCTTAACCTCTTCCCCATCTGCAGTAGCCCAGCCTGCTCTCTCCTTCCCTTCCCCCCCCCAAATTCTTTTTGGTTTTTAACATCTTTATTGGCGTATAATTGCCTTACAATGCTGTGTTAGTTGCTGCTTTACAACAAAGTGAATCAGCTATACATATACACATATCCTCATATCTCCTCCCTCTTGCATCTCCCTCCCACCTTCTCTATCCACCTACACCCTCTAGGTGGTCACAAAGCACCAAGCTGATCTCCCTGTGCTATGCAGCTGCTTCCCACTAGCTATCTATTTTACATTTGGTAGTGTATATATGTCCATGCCACTCTCTCACTTTGTCCCAGCTTACCCTTCCCCTTCCCCGTGTCCTCAAGTCCATTCTCTACATCTGTGTTTTTATTCGTGTCCTGCCCCTAGGTTCTTCACAAACATTTTTTTTTTTTAAGATTCCATATATATGTTAGCATATGGTATTTGTCTTTCTCTTTGTGACTTCACTCTGTATGACAGACTCTGGGTCCATCCACCTCACTACAAATAGTTCAAATTCATTTCTTTTTATAGCTGAGTAATATTCCATTGTATATATGTGCCACATCTTCTTTATCCATTCAACTGTCAGTGGACACTTGGGTTGCTTCCTTGTCCTGGTTATTGTAAATAGAGCTGCAGTGAACTTTGTGGTACATGACTCTTTTTGAATCATGGTTTTCTCAGGATATATGCCCAGTAGTGGGATTGCTGAGTGGTATGGTAGTTCTATTTTTAGTTTTTTAAGGAACCTCCATACTGTTCTCCATAGTGGCTGTACCAATTCACATTCCAACCAGAAGTGCAAGAGTGTTCCCTTTTCTCCACACCCTTTCCAGCATTTATTGTTTGTAGATTTTTTGATGATGGCCATTCTGCCTGGTGTGAGGTGATACCTCATTGTAGTTTTGATACGCATTTCTCTAATGATTAGTGACGTTGAGCATTCTTTCATGTGTTTGTTGGCAATCTGTATATCTTCTTTGGAGAAATGTCTATTTAGGTCTTCTGTGCATTTTTGGATTGGGTTGTTTGTTGTTTTGATATTGAGCTGCATGAGCTGCTTGTAAATTTTGGAGATTAATCCTTTGTCAGTTGCTTCATTTGCAAATATTTTCTCCCATTCTGAGGGTTGTCTTTTGGTCTTGTTTATGGTTTCCTTTGCTGTGCAAAAGCTTTTAAGTTTCATTAGGTCCCATGTGTTTACTTTTGTTTTTATTTCCATTTCTCTAGGAGGTGGGTCAAAAAGGGTCTTGCAGTGATATATGTCATAGAGTGTTCTGCCTATGTTTTCCTCTAAGAGTTTTATAGTGTCTGGCCTTAACATTAAGGTCTTTAATCCATTTTGAGTTTATTTTTGTGTATGGTGTTAGGGAGTGTTCTAATTTCATTCTTTTACATGTAGCTGTTCAGCTTTCCCAGCACCACTTATTGAAGAGGCTGTCTTTTCTCCATTGTATATCCTTGCCTCCTTTATCAAAAATAAGGTGACCATATGTGCGTGCGTTTATCTCTGGGCTTTCTATCTGTTCCATTGATCTATATTTCTGATTTTGTGCCAGTACCATGCTGTCTTGATTACTGTAGCTTTGTAGTAGAGTCTGAAGTCAGGGAGCCTGATTCCTCCAGCTTCGTTTTTCTTTCTCAAGATTGTTTTGGGTCTTTGGGGTCTTTTGTGTTTCCATACAAATTGTGAATTTTTTTGTTCTAGTTCTATGAAAAATGCCAGTGGTAGTTTGATAGGGATTGCATTGAATCTGTAGATTGCTTTGGGTAGCAGAGTCATTTTCACAATGTTGATTCTTCCAATCCAAGGACATGATATATCTCTCCATCTGTTTGTATCATCTTTCATTTCTTTCATCATTGTCTTACGGTTTTCTGCATACAGGTCTTTTGTCTCCTTAAGTAGGTTTATTCCTAGGTATTTTATTCTTTTTGTTGCAATGGTAAATGGGAGTTTCCTTATTTTCTCTTTCAGATTTTTCATCACTAGTGTATAGGAATACAAGAGATTTCTGTACATTAATTTTGTATCCTGCTACTTTACCAAATTCATTGATTAGCTCAAGTAGTTTTCTGGTAGCATCTTTGGAATCTCTATGTATAGTGTCATGTCATCTGCACACAGTGACAGCTTTACTTTTTCTTATCTGATTTGGATTCCTTTTATTTCTTTTTCTGCTCTGATTGCTGTGGCTAAAACTTGCAAAACTATGTTGACTAATGGTGGTGAGAGTGGGCAGCCTTGTCTTGCTCCTGATCTTAGTGGAAATGGTTTCAGTTTTTCACCATTGAGAATGATGTTGGCTGTGGTTTTGTCATATATGGCCTTTATTATGTTTGGGTGAGTTCCCTCTATGCCTACTTTCTGGAGGGTTTTTATCATAAATAGGTGTTGAATTTTTTTGAAAGCTTTTTCTGCATCTTTTGAGATGATCATATGGTTTTAATCCTTCAATTTGTTAATATGGTGTATCACGTTGATTGATTTGCATATATTGAAGAATCCTTGCATTCCTGGAATAAACCCCACTTGATCATGGTGTATGATCCTTTTAATGTGCTGTTGGATTCTGTTTGCTAGTATTTTGTTGAGGATTTTTGCATCTATGTTCATCAGTGATATTGGCCTGTAGTTTTCTTTCTTTGTGACATCTTTGTCTGGTTTTGGTATCAGGGTGATGGTGGCCTCGTAGAATGAGTTTGGGAGTGTTCCTCCCTCTGCTATATTTTGGAAGAGTTTGTAAAGGATAGGTGTTAGCTCTTCTCTAAATGTTTGATAGAATTCGCCTGTGAAGCCATCTGGTCCTGAGCTTTTATTTGTTGGAAGATTTTTAATCACAGTCTCAATTTCAGTGCTTGTGATTGGTCTGTTTATATTTTCTACTTCTTCCTTATTCAATGTTGGAAGTTTGTGCTTTTCTAAGAATTTGTCCATTTCTTCCAGGTTGTCCATTGTATTGGCATAGAGTTACTTGTAGTAATCTCTCATGATCTTTTGTATTTCTGCAGTGTCAGTTGTTACTTCTCCTTTTTCATTTCTAAGTCTATTGATTTGAGTCTTCTCCCTTTTTTTCTTGATGAGTCTGGCTAATGGTTTATCTATTTTGTTTATCTTCTCAAAAAACCAGCTTTTAGTTTTATTGATCTTTGCTATTGTTTCCTTCATTTCTTTTTCATTTATTTCTGATCTGATCTTTATGATTTCTTTCCTTCTGCTAACTTTTGGGTTTTTTTGTTCTTATTTCTCTAATTGCTTTAGGTGTAAGGCTAGGTGGTTTATTTGAGATGTTTCTTGTTTCTTGAGGTAGGATTTTATTGCTATAAACTTCCCTCTTAGAGCTGCTTTTGCTGCATCCCATAGGTTTTAGATCATCGTGTTTTCATTGTCATTTGTTTCTAGGTTTTTTTTTGATTTCCTCTTTGATTTCTTCAGTGATCTCTTGGTTATTAAGTATTGTATTGTTTAGCCTCCATGTGTTTGTATGTTTTACAGATTTTTTCCTGTAATTGACATCTAGTCTCATAGTGTTGTGGTCAGAAAAGGTACTTGATATGATTTCAGTTTTGTTAAATTTACCAAGGCTTGATTTGTGACCCAAGATATGATCTGTCCTGGAGAATGTGCCATGAGCACTTGAGAAGAAAGTGTATTCTGTTGTTTTTGGATGGAATGTCCTATAAATATCAATTAATTCCATCTTGTTTAATGTATCATTTAAAGCTTGTGTTTCCTTATTATTTTCATTTTGGGTGATCTGTCCATTGGTGCAAGTGGGATGTTAAAGTCCCCTACTATGATTGTGTTACTGTTGATTTCCCCTTTTATGGCTGCTAGCATTTGCCTTATGTCTTGAGGTGCTCCTATGTTGGGTGCATAAATATTTAGAATTGTTATATCTTCCTCTTGGATTGATCCCTTGATCATTATGTAGTGTCCTTCTTTGTCTCTTGTAACATTCTTTATTTTAAAGTCTGTTTTGTCTGATATGAGAATTGCTACTCCAGCTTTCTTTTGATTTCCATTTGCATTGAATATCTTTTTCCATCCTCTCACTTTCAGTTCTAAATACTTCTCAACCCATCCTCTCCTCTCCATCACTGAGAACAGTGGTATAGCTCAGGTGTCATCATTTGCTGGACATAAGGCCCTCATCTGTCACCTGCTTCCCCAGCCTCACCTGCGGCCACTTTTACTGGATCTTCCTAAGCACCCCATGCTTTCCCCATGTCTGGTTCTGGGGTACTGGCTGGAGAACTCGTGGGTCTCAACCACTTTCTCCCCTCTTCCCACTGTCTCCTTATTAGTTACCTTAATACCGTTTTGGAATAAGGTGGCAACAGCAAGCAGATAAGTTCCCTTCTTCTCTGGTTCTAGAGTCATTCAAACAGCCTTAAGATGAAAACTGGTGCTGGAAAGGAGGAGATTGAGCAGGAGGTGATTTTGTTGGTGGGCTGTGTGTGTGTGAGAGAGAGAGAGACAGACAGACAGACCCTTAAGGTATTTCTAGCCCTCCTTGGCAGGGCTTCCTCCTGAGTCTCTCCTCCCTTGGGACCTGCTGCCGAGGCCAGGCTGCTGAGCCAGTGGCTCCATTTGGCAGACAGTTGTGGGGTCCACTCCTGAGACTGGGGTTCTGAAGTCAGGAAACAGGCAGTGTCTGCAGAGTGAGTGTGAAGCTTAGTCTACAAGATAGACCACTTTTTTTCTCATCTCAGCTTAGTTTCTGACTCTCAGTCTCCCCTCTTGCCGCACCTGGTGGTTCTCACTTCTTCCACCTCCACCTTGGTGTTGTGTTAAGGTTCTGGGGTCTTAGAAAGATGCCAGAGTGGCAGCGGATAGGAGGGAACATGTGTGTCTCCAGGTTAGGGTGACCCCCCCGCCCCTGCCACCCGTAGCTGCTCCCCAGGCCCAGGAGGCCACTCCAGGTCACTCTCAGGACAGCATTCTTTTGGAAGGTTGACCAGTAGTCTGTCCCCTGGACACACCAGGCACCTCCTGTCTCTGGGGCATCTTCTGGGATTCAGGAAGCTCCCGTCTCCAGGATCCACAGATGCTCCCTCTAGCCTAAGGGCACAGTTTTCAGGCTGGGAAAGTCTTCTGCTCCAGAGCACTCTGCCTTTTTCTTTTTTTTGGAAGTCAGAACTTTATTACTAAGGAGAACTTTTTTTTTTTTGCCTTAGGCATTATTTTTTTTAATTGAAATATAGTTGATTTACAATGTTGTGTTAATTTCTGCTGTACAGCAAAATGACTCAGTTATACATATGTATATTCTTTTTCATATTCTTTTCCATTATGGTTTATCACAGGATACTGAATATAGTTCCCTGTGCTATACATTAGGACCTTGTTGTTTATCTGTTCTGTACGTAATAATTTGCATCTACTAACCCCAAACTCCCAGTCCACCCCTCTCCCACCCCCTCCCCCTTGGCAACCACAAGTCTGTTCTCTATGTCTGTGAGTCTGTTTCTGTTTCATAGGTAAGTTCATTTGTGTCATATTTTAGATTCCACATATAAGTGATATCATGTGGTATTTGTCTTTCTCTTTCTGACTTACTTCACTTAGTATAATAATCCCTAGTTGCATCCATGTTGCTGCAAATGTCATTATTTCATTCTTTTTTATAACTGAGTAATATTCCATTGTGTATATATACCACATCTTTATCCGTTCTTACGTCGATGGGTATTTAGGTTGTTTCCATGTCTTGGCTATTGTGAATAGCACTGCTATCTGCCTTTTTCTATAACCTTAGCCTCAACAGATTTAGGTTTGTGGAAAATAAAAGCCAGGTATGCATGCAGGCTGTTTCTGCTTCCTGCCTGGACACCTAGGGTTCCTAAAAGTGAGGAAGATTTTCAGATTACCTTCAGATAGAGAGATCTGTTACAAAGACCAGAGGACACCTGGGCGGCCCTTATTGTAGATGTAGTGTCTTTGGACTACATGGTTGTTCTGCCTGGATCTGAAGTGTTCTGGGGTTGGGATCTTTGGGAAAACTCAAATATCAGTGAAGGGCATTTGGAATGCACGTAGCACTGTGATTGGACTGGGTTGCCACCCTCCAGGTTGAAGCATCCTGGTTGGGCAGAGGTTCCCATTCAGCCAGCTCTGCGGCAGTGGCTCTCCTTGTGTCAAGCCCTGCTCCCTGGTCCCACTTAGGTGTAGCTCATGGCACAGGGTTATTTTCACTGAAAGCACATGGAGCCATGGAGCCAGCCCTGTCTTCCTCAGGCGGTGGAAGCCAGGTACTTAAAGTTTCATGGACTTGGCTTCGGTTCAATAATAAAAGGTTTTTTTTGTAATGAAAAAGTAATTCTTCCACTTCATTGCAGTAGTAACTGAAGTGAGAGAATGGCTTTGTATAAGCTGTTATCCGGAGTCTCATTAATGAAGACATGTAATGAACATGAAGGTGTAAAGACATAGCCTTGCTTATGTTTCAACAGGGAAAAATTGGATAGAGTTGCTTTTTTTATAGATCGTGTTTGTCTAAGTTTTTGTTGTGTCTCCAACAATGGAGACAATGAATTTAAAAGAAAAAAAAATTGAATTTAAAAGAAAAAAAAAGGGAATTCCCTGGCTTCCCAGTGGTTAGGACTCCACGCTTTCATTGCTGAGAGCCCGGGTTCAATCCCTGGTCGGGGAACTAAGATCCCAAAAGTTGTGTGGCGCGGCCTAAAAAAAAAGAAATAAAAGAGGAATGCATTGGAAAGATACAAGGGCATCCCAAAGGGCTGAAGGCTCAGTAACCAAGGTTGGGAAGGACAGATGTGGGGACGACATGGGTCTGCCTCCTGAGAGCGGCTGTTAATGTGACCTAGTTCGAGTCACTTCCAGTCTCCGTGTCTGTTTGTTGTTTCCAGTTTCCTGGAGTGACAGTCGTATAGGCTTAACTGGACTTAATGCTCTGCCCCTGGATCACACAGCCTTCTCCCCACTCCCCACCATCTTCTTATTAGTTACCTTAATACTACCCATTGTGGAATAAGGTATGATAGGGTAAGGATGTGAATAGGTAATATCATGTGATGCTCAGGTTTGCTGAATGGTCTCTGTGTGTTGGGCGCTTTTCAAGTATTGCTTATTCTGCCACCCCCACAGCCCTGTGTCTTATGTACTGTTGCATCTCCTATTTCTTGGATGAGCAAAGCAAAGCCCAGAAAGGCCAAGCAGTTTTCCAAGGTTGTAAAGCTTTTCCCTGACAGTCAATACTTGGCAGGTCATGCACATACCTTTAACTTTATGGCTAACAGTGTGGATGGTAGTTGGGGTTTGGTCTCTGCAAACATCCTGTGCTAATACCTTAGGGTTCCGGGCGTGATCATAGCCCACGTCTTCTTACCAGTGGAAGTCAGAGCCGTGTCCTGGCTGTCTGAAGAGCTTGGCATCCAAGCCTCCCCCTGACCTAGATCAGGGTGGGAGGAACATGTGGGGAGCAGGCTTGTGCATGGGGAGGGGCAGGAACAAAACCAGAGGGCTCAGCAGTAGTTGGGGGCGGGGTGGTTCAGCTAGATTCACGGAGCTCATGGGCCAGCACTTCCAGAGTCATACAGTGGGTCCTGTTTCCAGGGTTATTGGGGATGGAGCAGAATGACATCAGCACAGGGGCATCAGTAGGAGTGGCATCACCCATTTCTGTTTGACACTAATTTAACTGAGATCTTTGGTAGCCTTCTTCTTTTGGTTTTGTTTTGTAGCCTCCTCTTCAGTTCTCTTCTCCTTTATTTGTAAACTGCCAGCCCCTTTTATTGATTACCATTATACCTACATTCCTCCCCCCCATCATTTTGTAATCTCTGAGTGCAGCAATGTCACCCCTGCCTTAATTTATGGCAGGGGCCCAAAGTCAGATAGGGGCAGGTGTCATAAATGGATAAAGAGGCTGGTAAGCTCTGTATCAGCCTGGAAAGCATGCATTCCTTCTAAAAAGGGGAAACTACCTCTAGGATCTGTATTTTCATGTAAAATTCCCAATTTTTAAATGTTTGCCAATAGTTAGTTTTTAAAAGTGGGCAGGCCAAAGACATGGAAACAACCTAAATGTCCGTGGACAGATGAATGGATAAAGAAGCTGTGGAACATATATGCAATGGAATATTAGTCATAAAAAGGAATGAGATAATGCCATTTGCAGCAACGTGGATGCAACTAGAGATTATCATACTAAGTCAGAAAGAGAAAGACAATACCATATGATATCACTTACATGTGGAATCCAAGATATGACACAAATGAACTTATTTATGAAAGAGACTCACAGACATAGAGAACAGACTTGTGGTTGCCAAGGATTGGGAGTTTGGGATTAGCAGGTTCAGACTATTATATATAGAATGAATAAACAACAAGGTCCTACTGTAGAGCACAGGGAACTATATTCAATATCCTGTGATAAACCAAAATGGAAAATAATATGAAAAAGAATGCATATGTATGTATAACTGAGTCAGTGTGCTGTACAGCAGAAGTTAACACAACTTTGTAAATCAACTATACTTCAATAAAATAAATTCTAAAAAAATAAAATAAGGGACTTCCCTGGCGGTCCAGTGGTTAAGACCTCACACTTCCACTGCAGGGGGCACAGGTTCAATCCCTGGTTGGGGAACTAAGATCCCGCATGCTGTGCTGTGCAGCCAGTAAATATAAAATAAGATAACTTAAAATAAAATGGCAGGCCAATACAACACGTCTCTCAGCATTGCCAGTTTTGGATGATACTGTTGGAGGCAGGCAGGTGGCAGGGAACACCTGCATCTCCATCCTGGCTTCCAAAGGGACCAGAGATGTTCCAGCCTGTTCCTGAATCAGCCCCTCTCTCCTAATTGACTTTAGGGTATAAACCATATTTTTATGTATGTATTTATGTTACTCAGCTGGAAGACTTATTTTTTCAGCCTAATACATGAAGATAAAATGATAATATTCAATTATAAGTTGGCTCTCTTATCACCTTTACTTTCCCAATTGGATGTTAAACTCCTCCAAGGCAGAAGCTTATGGGTGCTTAAGATATATTTTTAATTGATTGATGTAAATAAACATGTTTGAAATAATAACATTAAGTATTCTCTAGGTAAAGAGATGTTTTCAGTGTTTGTTGGTCTTCTTAATGTGTTTCTGTGTTGTGGGACGATTTTCAGAGTTATGTTTTGCTTTTCTTTTAGGCACATTATTTAAAATGTCCTTCCTCAGGAGTTTTCCTTAGGTCATTTTGTCTTCAAGGGGTTAAACACATTATCTTACATTTTCCTTAACTCTCTTCTTCTATACCTATATCTTTGTGGTAGAGATGGTTTTCCTTGGGATTTCTAAAATCAGATAATGTGCTCTTGCTTTTGGACTTATTTCCAAATAAAAAACTAGTATAGAATAATAGTCTTGGGCCAGATTGCATACTTTTATGCAATTTGCAGGTGCTCAAATGCAAACTATTATTTTCTTTTTCATATTCTTTTCCATTATGATTTATCACAGGATATTGAATATATAATAGTTCTGTGTGCTATACAATAAGACCTTGTTGTTTATCCATTCTATATATAATGGTTTGCATCTGCTGATCCCAAACTCCCACTCCATCCCTCCCCTATCCCCCTTCCCCTTGGCAACCACAAGTCTGTTCTCTGTTTGTGAGTCTGTTTCTGCTTCATAGATAAGTTCATCTGTGTCATATTTTAGATTCCTCAAACTAGTTCTCGATGTCTCTATTTATATAATTTTAATATGATTTCATTAAGGTGGACTTGCAAAAAAATTTGTGGTACTTTTGAAATATTTTTACAATTTTCGTACAGTTTCATGTTTTGATACTTAACATGGTCTTTGTTTTATTTGTCCTCTGTTTGGAGAGAGGATTTGTGGAAGTGTGAGAGCACCCAGGACCAGAGAATCTTGGTGTTGGAAGAACAGGGAGTCAGTGTGACGTTCTCCTCAGTGAAGGCTTGGTCCCTCGGGTAGGAGGGAGCTCCCTGCCCCCCACAGCTGTCCTTTCCTCTTCTGAGCAGTTGTATCTTTTTGGATGGTTTTTCCTCATTGTGAACTGACACCTATTTCCTGGTCATTTCCATGCTTTGAACTGAATTAAACACAGAGCAAGCCTAACCCTTTTGGGCTCTCCACATCCATGGTAAGATCATTGAGGGCTGTGAGCATGTTGTGTATTCCTCTCAGGGCCTGGGACCACATTCTAGGGCACTTGGGGGTCCAAAGGACCCAGATGGAAATCCAGGCTTCACCTTGGACTGACAGAATGGCTGTGGACAAGTGACTTAGCCTCCCTTTAGGGGAGGTTTCCTTATCGGATTATGGTGAGTATTAAATAAGATAGTGAGTGAAAATACCCAGTGCAGCCCCTGACTGCAGTCACTCAATAAGTGATGCGGGGAGTTAGAACTTGCTGGTTAAACTGAAAGGAAGGAAGTCTTGCAGAATGCCTTAGAGCTGAGCCAAGACAGCCTAGAATCCAAGGCCAGGCTCCTCGGGAAATGAGTCTTTGGTGCTTACCTTGTAGAGCGTCCCACACAGCTGCCGGAGAGTGATGAGGAGCACTTCCTCCTTTCTGGATCCCATCAGTGAGCCCGGTTGCCCCGGAAACCTAACACCAAGGAACACTCTAACCAATGCACAGTCTTATACCCTAGAGAGTGTAAGAGAGAGAGAGTTTGTGTCCTGAATCCCAGCGCTCTTCTTTCAGAGGCTGATGAACTGGGCTTCTCCGTCCAGAAGGAAACCTTGGTTTTCATTCACTCTCTCCCCCCAAACTCCTCCCTGATTCAGACGCAAGAACCTTCCAGCTTCCCCTCCCTTTGACCACTACCTCCACCGTCTTCTGTAGCTTCACCAGGCTCCCCTTCCTCTTTGGGGTATGGCTCCTGCAAATCTCCCCTAAAAGGAGAGAGTGAAAGCCAGCCTAGGCCCGGCCAAACCAGAGTCCCCCCTTTACTATTTCAAGGTGGCTTCCAGTTAAGAGGCTGATTAGGAGTTATTTATTTGATGAGCAAGTACCTGAATTGTTCAACTAGTTTTGAAAAAAATTTAAAACTAAAACAACAACGCAGCCCCCAAAGTTTTCCTTAGGTCATTTTGTCTTCAAGGGGTTAAACACATTTTCTTACATTTTCCTTAACTCTTTTCTTCTGTGGTAGAGATGGTTTTCCTTAGGATTTCTAAAATCAGATAATGTGCTCTTGCTTTTGGACTTATTTCCAAATAAAAAACTAGTATAGAATAATAGTCTTGGGCCAGATTGCATATTTTTATGCCATATGTAAGAAGTTAGTATTTGTACTTAGCGAACCAACGGAATTTTAAACAAAATTAGATCTTTACTTACTCTAAATTTTGGTGGTTTCTTTGGATTTATATAAAATGTAAAAAATTATGTGATATTATACTAACTTTGTGTTCACTGGATTGTGTAGTAAGTGGATAACACAGAGGTGCGTTTTAAATATTCTTCCATCTAAAACTGTGATCTGGACAGAAGCAGGCACATCACCTTGCTCTGGGGTCCCCTTGAAGTCGGTCCCTTGCTTCCTCCAAGTTTCTATGAGGAAATGCTATGGGAAATTACTTAGCTGGGTGCTGTCACCGTGGATGTAGACCCGGGTGATGTGATCTTGTGAGAACAGGCCTAGACTAAGCAACACTTACAAAAAAAAAAAAAAAAAGACCTTGCTCCGTGTTTCCCCAACCCTTCGTTTTGAAAATATTCAAATTTATAGGAAAGTTGGGAGGGTAGTACAGTGAAGCCTTACTGTTAACCTATTGCCACATGCCAATATAAACACAATTCTCTGTTTTGATTGAAACAACTGAGAACAAGTGCAGACAGCATGAATAAGGATGTGTTCCTACATAACTGAAATACCATTAGCACACCTTAGAAAATTAACAGTAATTTCCCAATATCAGCTGATAAACAGTCCATGATCCAGGTTCAGATTCTCCCCATGGTCCCTAACATGTCTTTTCAGCTTAAAAAGAAATACAGGCTCCCATCAAGTTTCATAACTTTGTTGTTATGCTTCTGTTTTCTTTTTAAATTTAGAAGAGTCCCTGCTTTGGGGGTGTGTATGTTTTGTGACATTGACCTTTTTCCTTTTTGGAAGAGACCAGGATAATTATCTTGTAGAATGACCCCCAATCTGGATTTGTCTAATTGATTCTTCATAGGCTTTTTATTTTTACTTTTTGGTTAAATTTTTGGAACTATGCTTACAGAAATGTGCATAAATCTCAGGTATGCAGGTTTGTGAAATACCACGTTCCAGCCTCTGGGATTCTGGGAGCCTTATCTGGAAGCCTCCCAAGACCTTATCTCTGCACTTGTTTCTTGCAGCTTGGGGCAGAGGCAACTTCCTGGCACTTTCCTCTGGTTCATGGTACTGAGGCTGGGCAGCTTCCAGGGTAGGCAGCTCCATTGTACTAGTCTCAGATCCCCCACCGGGGTTTCAGTTAGAGGAGTTATTGTTTAGTTCCCCTTCTAAAAATGTCACATTATGTAATTATCCTGGCTTTAGGAGATTTGGGTTGTTTTTATACCACGTGAATGAATTGGCAATTAGGAAAGTCATTTTAAAGCTTTTGGTGATCTAATTCAATTGTTCAAACTGCCTTAATAAGTAGGTTGTAATAAGACACAATGCTTGGGTTTTTAGTTTCTCACAACCTAGTGTTTTTTTGTTTTTGGTTGTAGAGATCCAGTATCAGGCCAGAGGTATTTCACAGTCCTTTATTTAAAAAAAAATAAAAATAAAAAGCCAAATATTAAAAACATGATGACCTGGGCCAACTTTGTCTTTACTATCCTAATTACCTTTCTCCTCTTCTGAATACTCCACATGCTTTCCCTTTTTTTTTCCATTTTCAACACACATGCCAAATGGGGTTGACAGTTCATGGTTGTAAATTGGGGGCTTAACCCGGGGCAGTGAATTCCATAAAATCACATGCAAAGTTTGTGTGTATTTGCTGATGGGCTTTGATCTGAAGAGAGGCTTGCCTAGATTTCATCAGCTTTTCAGAGGTGTCTGTGAGCCTCAAATAGTTAAAAACACTGGCTTAAATAATTATTTCCTCCTACAACCTTTGATATTTTCTCTGACCCTTGACGTAGTATCTTCTTCTTCTTAGTAATCTTTTTGTGTACTATTTGTTTTGGATTAAAAAATTATAAGGAATACAACTAAATTCATTCATAGTATTAGTCATCACCCAGAAATAACTGCTGTTTACACATTGGTAGATAGTTACCTATCTACCTATCATGTATCTACCTATTCATCTATAAATCATCTTACTGTCTGTCTGTCTACACACACACACACACACACACACACACACACAGATATTTTTTTAAAGGAATCATTCTATATGAACCCTTCCCACTTTGCTAAATGTAGATCAATAACATTTTTGTTTAATTGCTGCAGGGTAGTCCATTGTATGGATATACTGTCATTTATTTAACCAATCTTCTATCATGGACATAGATATTTATATTTTAATAGGAATCAAACCTTAAGCAACAGGAGTAGAGGAAGAGACAGGAGGAACTCGGGGTTTTGCTGGTCCCAAGAGCCCACTTCCTTTGTCTTACCTTCCAAGCCCCACCTCAAAGGTTAGGCTCTGGACTTTGGGTCAGAGAATATGTTTGCTTTTTCCATAAGAAAGGAGAACTGTACTTTCACACTCATTCCTCTAACCCCCAAAGGTAGAGACGTGAATTGGCAAGTCATTTGAAATCAATAAAGAATAGTTTTAGAGGGTCAATTGACTTCAAAGCAGTTTCATTTTAATCCATTCTCAGAGAAAATAATCTGAAAAAGAATCCTCAAACTAACACAACATTGTAAATCAATTATACTTCAATAAAAAAAGAATTAACAACAAAAAAGAAACAAAAAAAAATCGGCTATCTGATCAGCCAGTTTGCCTGATACTAGGAAAGAACAAGTTAGTGACAGAATTTACAGCATCCCACCTGGAATGCTTATTTTATGAACTCTACTTTATTCATTGATATGAATGCCACCGACATAACAGTGAATGAAAATTTATTAAGATTCCAAATATAATTTCCCCAAATTTGAAGACAGAAACCACAGACAACCTTTCATTCACTGAAGTAAGCTCATTTACTGAATCACACACTTGTAGCCTAAAAGACTAAATTCAGTAGCCCTTAAAAGGTGGCCAATTTAGTCTCTACCTCATTGGCTGCTAAAGAGCCAACTTCAAACAAACACTACCGAGAAAAAAAAGAAACTTCAAATTAAATAAAGCAACCAAATAAGCCTAAAAAAAAAAGAAATTTCTATACCGAAGAGTGCATATGTCTAAAAATTCAAGTGAATTAAAAGGTAATTCTCAGAATACAAAACATAAATGATAAAAAAAATCGATCCTCACTTTCCAAGGTTCAAATGGGCCTAATTTTGTATAGTTTACCTTATATTTAAAAAGTCTTCATGAAAATTATTGTGGGGAAAAATTGAATACTTTAATGGTTAAAATGCTCGAGTCACGTAGCCAGGGGAGAGACTTTGTTGTGTATAAGTCAGCGTGCTTTTCCTCTGTCTGCGTGTGTCCGTATTTCCCTGTGCCATGTTGTTGAAAGAGGTATTGCCGATTGTCTTGTCTTCCTTTCTCTCTTATCCATTTACCAAGGACACGTCCAGATTAGAGGCTGCACCATTCAACACCCTTGGGTACAGGGTAGTAACTGTTCCCATCTGGCTATGTGTGATGAGTGGTGTTTATGTCATGGCATAAATCACATTTTGCTGTTCCATCAGCTGAGATGCTAACCATTAAAAAAATTTACTCTGTCTACAAAAATCAGTAACCAGGGATTTTTGTATGGGGGCAGTCCTTTAACAGTTATTCCCCAAGTCTGTCTGTAAAGATAAACAATCAAATTACTATCCTCACTGAAAGAGTATAGGAAACAACAAGAAATACAAGCTCACAGATAAAAGATGACCTTTCATAAGGACAGGTAGGAAGCCATTTTAAGGAAGACAGAAGGCAACCAAGGAAACCCAATACCCTTTTGAAAAAGTCTTTAAGAATGTCATCCTTTTTCACCAATCCAGCCAGCAACACAGCCTCAGGGAGCTCAAGATGAATTTTCAGAAAAGCATGGAAAATAAAGTAGGTTGATAGCATCCTGTGACTGACTTAATGCTCCTCACAACTCTCTGTGGACTCCAGCGAATACAGAAAATCAATTTTATTTATTTGCATAGTACATGATTGGCACTAGGAAAACACACAAAATCTAAATAAGTTAATAATTAACCAAGGTGATGACATTTCATGTAAAGTAAAATGGAAGACTGCTTTTTTGGGGAAAGAATAAAGCTAAAGGTAAATCTCAGACACTTTACAGGAAATAGTATGTGTACTTTTAAAATGATGGTGTTGGGTTCCTTAAAAAACTAAAAATAGAACTACCATATGACCAGCAATCCCACTACTGGGCATATACCCTGAGAAAACCATAATTCAAAAGGACACATGTCCCCCAGTGTTCATTGCAGCACTATTTACAATAGCCAGGACATGGAAACAACCTAAATTTCCAACGATAGATGAATGGATAAAGAAGATGTGGTACATATATACAATGGGATATTACTCAGCCATAAAAAGGAACAGAATTGGGTCATTTGTAGAGATGTGGAGGGACCTAGAGTCTGCCATACAGAGTGAAGTAAGCCAGAAAGAGAAAAACAAATATCGTATATTAAGACATATATGTGGAATGTAGAAAAATGGTACAGATGAACCTATTTGTAGGGCAGGAATAGAGACATAGACGTAGAGAATGGACATGTGGACACGGGGTGGAAGGGAAGGGTGGAGTGAATTGGGAGATTAGGTTTGGCATAAATACACTACCATGTGTAAAATAGATAGCTAGTGGGAACCTGCTGTGTAGCACAGGGAGCTCAGCTTGGTACTTTGTGATGACCTAGATGGGTGGGATGGAGGGGTGGGAGGGAAGTCCAAGAGGGAGGGGATATAGGTATTCATTTCATTTCATTGTAAAATTTCATTGATTCATTTCATTGTACAGCGGAAACTAACACAACATTGTAGAGCAATTTTACTCCAAAAAAAAAAAAAAAAAAACAAAAAAAAATGATGGTGTTGGCCAGTAGAAGTGAATAAGGACTGTCATGCCTGAATAGATGGAGGCGAGGTCCTGATTCACTTCTGGTTTATTCCACACGCCTTGGGATGTTGTCACACAGCCTGTTTTTGCTGTGTCACCACGGCTTTTGTGAGCAGCCCAGGGTTTCTACTCTGATGGGAGCACACCACTGATTCCTGCCTGCCACCGGCTTCGTAGGAGTCTGAGGCTGCAAGTTCCATTTCAGGAATTCGAGTTACACCAGTTTTGCATCTTGAGCCTCAGCAAAGTTCTAAATGGGGAAGTGAAGATTTCCCTTGGATGCTTTATCTTGTTTAGAACTCTGTTCACAGCACAGATAGTCAGCATCCTCGTTTCCATGGTAAGCTGGTGGCTCCCTGAATCATCACAAACTTAACTCAACCAAGGAGGAAGAGATAACGTCTGGTGCCTTTTCCCTGTGGGGAAGACAGACCCTTTAATGCAAGATACGCCCTGCAGACCGGCTCCTGTTCCTGGAAGGGAGACTGAGGTCAGGCCAAGCATGTGGGTCAAAGCCTCACGTTTCTCATTTCACTGTGTAATGACCAGGGGCGGAGGGGAGCTGCTGCATCATTCTCATTTCCGTCACTGGCAGCTGTTACTTTGCTAGTAGTTTAAATGATCTCAAGAACTCTAAGCTGAGTTCAGATGTTTGTTTATTGGCACTGCCTTTGGCTTCTGAAAACAGTCTTTTGTGTCCTCCTGGTCTTCAGAAAAGGCTCTTCTCAGAATCAGCCCTTCCTCCCTCCTTGCTCTCTTCTGGGAGCCAGCTTCAAGCTCAGGAAGAAAATTAACTAAAGGGGACGAGGGGCTCAAACCTGGTTAGAGGGGAGACTCCGACTGGAAACGGAAAGGAATTGGGACTCAGCATCCTGCGTTTGTGCTTTGTTTTTGCAACTTGGAGTGAGTTGCGTTAATGAATTAAGCAGCAGGCTAGTAATGGAAAATATCGGTCCTGGCCTGGTGGGGGAGCCAAATACTATAGGTTTGTAACAGGAAGGCTGTGGATTCTGGCTTCATTGTTGGGCCAGTCATTTGTGAGCTGGTGGCCGGACCGCAGGCCACACACTTGGGTGCAAATCTTCCATGAACCGGAGCTGCCCGGGGCGTGTGGCCGGTGTCGGAGCCGTGGCCCAGGGAAGATGGTGAGCCTTGGGTGTCGGTTCTGGTGTGGGTCCCCCCGTCCGCGCTGAAGATGATGCAGGATGCCGGACTCCGTTTGGGGGCAGGGAGGGGGCTGCTGAGATGGACGAGCCGATGTGAGTGTTTTGCTGTTGATGCTTTTTTTCTGTGTCATCCCCTGTAGAGTTCCGGGAACGCATCCTACCGCTGCTCGATGTCTTCCTCTGCGGATTTTTCCGATGAAGATGATTTCAGCCAGAAATCTGGCTCTGCATCTCCAGCTCCTGGAGATACCTTACCCTGGAATTTGCCTAAACATGAGAGATCGAAAAGAAAGATCCACGGGGGCTCGGTGCTGGACCCTGCGGAGAGGGCAGTGCTTAGGATAGCAGGTAAGAGCAAGTGGGGGCGGGGGCAGGGGATAGAGGGAGGTGCGAGGAGAGTTGCGGAAATTCACCCATGGAGTCCCCGGGGGCCCTGTCTGGCTGGGAGCTGATGCGTTGGGCAGAGATCTGCGCTCAAGGTGGAGAAGGAGGATGACCATGTTTACTTTCTGTCCTGATTTATCAAAAGAGCGCTTGGCCCTGCCTGCTGGTGACTAAGCTGTTTGGCCCTGTCTTCTAGTTGGAGGAATCGATACCTTTGAAACCAAGGGGATATTTACAGGCATCTGCATTGAAGTTTCCTATTTATGTGCAGTCGCCACCGTGCCAATCTGAAAGTATTAACTCAGTGATTCCCGGTGTGTTTGCTGGAAGCTTCGTTTCCATGTTTGCATGGGAGCTCTGAGCGACCACATTTAACGGGGGTGGGGGGGGTAGATTCCTGGGTTCTGGTACCCAGAATTGCGGAGGGTATTTTAGCAACCTGGATGCGGTTTTGTGTGTGTGTGTGTGTGTTTAAGTGTAGCATCTCTGTCAGCATCATGTGTTTGTAGCAGCTTCTGCCCCTGGTGCTCTTGAGGGTTTAGCCATCATGCATCCCTGATTAATTAATACCTGGGAGGGGCCAGTGTTTCTGTTACCCAGGGTTCCCTTGCACTGCCTTTAGGTCCCAGAAGTGATGGCTTGTTTTACTTGGCTGAAAGCTGAGCCTGCTGTGGAAATCTATCCCCCCGCCTGCAGTGCCTGTGTGGTTTGTGTGTATGTGAGCTGTGCTTTCTGGGGTGGTTGTTCCTCAATTTTTTTTTTCTCAGAAATGGTAATGGGGTAGATTGGGGTGTGCCTTCGGGAGCTCTCTTGCAAAGGCCAAAGGCCAGGTGTTTATTGGAGTTGGTTTCTGCAGTGGATCGGGCCTCTCTCCCCTCCCCCACTCTCTCCCCCAGGCCCCTTCCCACTCAGTTTCTTTTGCCTCCCACCATCATGCAAAGTTGGTACTTGTACTCCTTCGGGGGTGGGGGTGGGGGCTGGAGGGGACTAGCTCAGGTCCCAGCCATCATGGTGGCTGAGTCCCCCTAGTGTCCCCCAGTGGGATTTTCTGATTACGGGAAAAACAAACAGGGCCCAGCCAGCCATTCTCTAGTCCAGGTTTCTGGGGCAACAGCTTTGAGCTTCTTCTGTCTTCTGTTGTGAGATGCTGGCTGGTCTCACCCAGGCCTTCAAAGAGGAGGATGGAGGGGGAGAATGGGGTGGAGGGAGGATGGAGACAGCTTGGGAGCCAAGTGAGAGTGGGCAGGGGTGGCCTGGGAGAGGTGCAGAGCTGGGCGAGTACCAAAAAGTGTTTGGCCACCGAGGCCTGATTCCTTGCCCTGTCAAGATACCGCCAAGGGAGTGGAGGAGACAGTGCCAGAACCAGGGTACCAGATATTTGGCTCAGCAGAAAGGGAAGATGGGTGAAAGGCGGGGGCGTGAGAAATTGCTGGGGCTTTGTAGAAAGCCTGGGATGCCTGTCCTTTGCGTTTTTACGGAAGGTACAAGATCCTTCTGTCTTGAGAGTTTTGATAAAGGTGGCAGAGACAGGTATTTTGCTTTTGGTAGTGAAGGAAGGTTTATGAGAGAAGGAAGGGCATATGTTTGTCAGGGGGAATGAGGTTATATAAACTAACAGACAGGAAGTCAGGAGAGGCTGGTGGTAGTAGTGGTCGGTGTACACTGACGGTAGGGAAGGAATGGAGGACCTGGGGGTTCTGCTGGGTGCAGTGGACAAGCGGGTGCTGGGGTCAGTAGACTGTAGTCTCTGGGAGGGCAGGGGCCATGTCTTACTCGTTGTAAAAGGTTTACTATGAAGTTACTGGTAGTTGGTGCACTGGAGACCTCTGAGTTACATACTTTTAAGATTATATCAATTCTTCAAAAATATAACAAAAGAAAATAAAACAACAAACAGAATACGCAGCCCTAGTATGGACAGGTACTACTTACTGTGTTTAAAATAAATATTAGTAAATTTGCTGTTGCCACACAAGTCATAATCATTTCATCACTGGCCCCAGCATAGGCTTAGGGGCCAGTCTGCAAATATGTTTCATTGTCATGTGGCTAAACTGTGAAATCCAGATAGATTTTGTATTAAATTTGCCACAGATCATCCAGTGTGAGGATAAGGGAACAGGGCATCTGAGGGCATTTGGTGCAGTGGGTAGTTGGAAAACATACCATTCAGATTTCAACTTCTCAGGCATTTTCACACTTGGCCTGAAACTCGGCTGATCGGTGAAGTTCATCCCTAGTAGGAGACGGGGCAAGGGTCAGAAATGGTGTGCGGATGTCCATCCATCATGTTCGTTATTTAGTAATAAAGGAATTGAAAGTCTCATATTTTTATTTGTTTTTAAGGTCATAAAAATAAAATAGAATGAAAATGTCTAGAGTCAAAAAGACCATATGGTCAGGGGGAATCCCTTAAGTCATTCACATTTGATACATATTTATTAAGCCTCTGGAATAAAATGAAGATAAGCACACAGTTCTGCCTTGAAAGAAATTCTAGTCTAACATGACCATGGATGTGCTGTGAGACAGTTACAACACGGGTGAGAGATTAGCTGTAATGGCTGTGAGTACCTGTATTATTTGAGGGGAGATTTAACTAGCTTGATGGACTAGAGTGAAAGGGAAGGCCACTACCGAGGGATGGAGCTACAGGAACACAGCAGGGAGATGGGTTCAAATGGAAACTGCAAGTCATCTGTGTAGCTAAAGCCTGGGATTTGTAGGGAAGAGCAGAAACTGTAAGGGTGCTTTCGGGCAATTCCAAGGAGATTGGACTATTTATGCTGTAACTGGTGGGGAATCACCTGAAGATTTTTAAGCAGTGCAATGACATAATCAGATGTACATTTCTGAAAGTCTTTTTGGTGATGGTGTCACATGTCTGATACTTATATTTTTAAAAGTGCTTTTGCATTTATTGTAGTATCTTCATTTTAAAATCTGAGACTATAATATATGCCCTTCTGATCTCTCAGGGTCAAGGTGAGAATGACATGGTAAGAAAGGGGCTTTGTACCCACTGTAAATGCCTTTAACATCATCGTAAGACAGATCTGCTGTTCTTACTCGCGGGATACTGTAAGTTGGGGTTTTCAGTCTTGAAGTGCCTGTAAAGGTACATGGTTTGTTAGTGACAGTGTTATTATTATTATTATTTTTTGCGGTACGCGGGCCTCTCACTGCTGTGGCATCTTGCGTTGCGGAGCACAGGCTCCGGACGCGCAGGCTCAGCGGCCATGGCTCACGGGCCTAGCCGCTCCGCAGCATGTGGGATCTTCCTGGACCAGGGCACGAACCCGTGTCCCCTGCATCGGCAGGCGGACTCTCAACCACTGTGCCACCAGGGAAGCCCAGTGACAGTGTTATTTTAAAGTATGGATGTTGGACCCATGTGAATTCTTTGAAGTTAGAATGTAAGGACCTTGGCAGAGTCAGACTTTGGACTTTAATTCTTCCTCTATCATGAACCAGTTGTGTTTTCTTGGACAACTTACTGAACATTTCTCAGCTTCATTTTCTCTATCAAAAGATCATGGCTGTGGCGATTAAAGTAGTAAATGCAAAACATTTTGCAGATTCCCTGGCACATGGAAAATGCTCTGTAAATGACAGCTGACTGATGGCTGGATGCTCTCATAAGCACCTAATATGTTATTTCATTTAGGTTTCCCAACAATTTTATGAAGTAGGTACTATTATTTTCTCCATTTTTCAGTCCAGAAATCTGCTGAGAGAGGAGAGATTCTTCCCAAGGTCATAGGAAGTGGTTGAGCTAGGATCTGAATTCAGGCCGTCTTGACTCCAGAGGCCAAGCTCTTAACTGCTCTGCTTTTGCTGCTTCCCTATGGAATACACTATTATTATTAGCAGATTGATCCTTTATCATCTTTCCAAGAATGCATGGGGTAAAGGCTGTTTTTACCAACAACCCCAAATGCTGCTTGTTCATTTTGACTGGTTCCTTCAACAGACAGTTAAAATCACTGCAGTGTGCACTGATTGTATTCACAAAACTGGGTGCTACTGGGTGTCAATTTCTGATGAAGGATCAGACTATGCCCTTAATGACCTTACTCACTGTGAGGGAGACAAGACAGTTTTGAGAGATCTCCATTTGTATATATGTGGTCTGTATATGGGATGACTCTTAGGGATCGAATTGCTAACCCTTTCATTTCCAGAAGGTGTCCCATATGATATCTGTTTGTTACTTCATGAACTAATGTATACATAAATACATGCCAAGTTGCAAGAAAACTCTAGTGATCCTAAAGGCTTAGTGGATCAAACTCAGATCAGTGGTCAGGACAGAAAAGAGAAGTGTGGTCTTGCTCTGTTTGGAGTAACAAAAATAGGCCAATTACTGATGAGAAGTAAAGCTTTCCAATTCTAATTCAAGTAAGTTTTATCAAGAGTATACAGTTTTCCAAGAGTACTCATTCCCATCTAACAATTGATGGAAAATGATCCAGATTCACATCATTGAAAAAGAAAAAAGAATCATCAAGGACGAAAAGTCAGTACTTATGAAAGAAGAAATAGGAAGGGGAGATGTGGGCAGAGGTGAAGTTGTCATAAATCAGAGAGTCAACAATGAGATGGTTCATCTAATAATCATAACAACAACAACAGCTAACACTTATAAAGTTATCATAAAGTTGAGCTATCACAACTTTATGATATGATGATATATGATGAACTTTATTTTATTTTTTATTTTTATTTTTTTTTTGCGGTACGCGGGCCTCTCACGGTTGTGGCCTCTCCCGCTGCGGAGCACAGGCTCTGGACGCGCAGGCCCAGCGGCCATGGCTCACGGGCCTAGCCGCTCTGCGGCATGTGGGATCTTCCCGGACCGGGGCACTAACCCGTGTCCACTGCATCGGCAGGCGGACTCTCAACCACTGTGCCACCAGGGAAGCCCATGATGAACTTTATGATATGATTATCCTGATGAAGACAGGATAAGTAACTTGGCCACGTCACATAGTCAGGAGCCAGGATTCCTTCCAAGGCCGGCTGACTTCTGTCAGTCCTCTTAAACACACCTGTTTACATGTCTGGGTACCAACCGGTTTCTTCAGTGGACTCTTAAACTCACCACTTTAGTATATGATACATGCCAAAGCGAAGGGAATTGGACCCATTTTACTCACATTCAGTGGAGACCAGTGCTATGTGGGGTGAATAATGGTAGGGAGAAGGAGGGAGGTGGCAACGTGAGACGGGTGCTGTGTATCGACTCGGGCTGTGGCCGCGGCAGATGCGCGGGCCGGCTCTGGGGGGCGGAAGGGAGGGACCGCCGGCTGGTCCCCGGGCCGCGGGGCGGCGGGCGCGCAGGCGCAGGCGTCTCCAGGCTGTCAGGACCCCCGTCCGCCCCCAGATGCGCCTGGGGCGGGGACCCCCGGCTCTCCCCACCGCGCTGTCCCAGCGACCTGGTCCTTCTGTGACAGCGGCCGGATCGAAGAGTATTTCCCACTCTTCTCCCGGGAGCCCCGCGGGGGCTGCGCGCGCGGGTGGCGCGATCCGCGGCTTTGTTTCCCAGGCACCTGTTGTGGGTCCCAAATAGAAACCTCGCCCTTGGGACCCGGGCCGGCCAGCCAGCGTCCAGGGTGGGCGGGCTTGGCCGCGCGGTGGACCGGTGGGCGGGCCGGAGAGGGGCCCGGGCGCCGCGGCGCTGCCTGCGGGAGGGGCCGGGCGGCGCGGGCCGGAGCCGAGCCAGCCGGGGCGCTGACCGCCGCCTCGCCCCCTCCTTTCCGCCCTCCCTCCTCTATCCCCCGCTGTGCCCTCCCTTCCTCTCCCCGGGGCGCGGGCGAGTGTCTGCGGCGCGGCGGCCAGGAAATGCCGCAGATGCGCCGCGCAGCATCCCGGGCGGAGGCAGCGCGCGCGTCCTCCCGGCTCCGAGCAGGCGCCCAGCGCAGAGCCAGGGTGGCGGCCGCCTCGGCCTCCGAGGGTCCCGGCTCCCGCAGCCCTCCGCCTGTCCCCGCCGGGTCCCGGGCTCCTCAGCGCGGCGTGGCGCTGCAGGTCGCCGCCCCCGGGCTCGCCGAGATTGGCCGCTGCTGAAACCTGAGAGGACTGTGGCTCCTGCGGGCCGGGCGGCCCCGCACCCGCGGCCCGCCAGGGGACCTGGGCGTCTCCCCGGCCGGCTCTGGCTCTGCTCCCCCGGGTCTGCGTCCCCGGCTCTGCGCCCCCAGCTCTGCGCCCCGGCGCTCTCCCCCAGCCTGCTCTCCTTCCGCGTTTCCATTACCAAGGCTGCATCTTGCTGACTGCGATCCTGTCCGGGGTTCGAGCGGGAGAGGGGAATTGGCCAGTCGTCGCTTAGGTAAACTTGGGCATGGCGGGGTACCTATCCCCAGCCGCTTACCTGTACGTGGAGGAGCAGGAGTACCTCCAGGCCTACGAGGATGTCCTGGAGAGATACAAAGGTATGTGGTTCCCCGCGCCCGGGCCGCGGGGCTTGGCAGGGACCAGAGGGGTGACCGTCGCCTTTGCTTAACCCGAGCCACCACTGCTTGGGCACAAGTAAACAGGTGTCTGGACCAGGTGCCTTGGGAATGGACCAGGTCTTTTTGGGATGGAATTCCGTACCCCAGCGCAGGGAGGGTGATGGGGTGGGCGACGGCCCGTAGACGCCCTAGGACGAGCAGTACAGTGCGGGGGAGGGGTTTGGTTTCCAAGAAGCACGTTGCGTTTTCTCTCCCCTGCAAAAGCTTTTAAGCACTACGCATCATCATAATTCTTCCTGGGAGGGTGGAGACCGATTAATTCTCCATAGGATTACTAAGGCATTGCTGCTCTTGCTTGGTATGGCGTATTGGTTAACCCGATCAAAAAGGTCCTTGGCTTCTTAAATAAATGGACTGTTTCACCACTGAGAGCATCACCAAATCATTTTTCTTAAAATGATTTTATATGAAAAAAGTTTATGGTTTGTGACTATATATCTATTCTTACATATGATAAAGATTACTTGATAGTGTGATGCATGAAAGACTTTCGTCAGTGAGTCTGTGGTAAATTTAAACGTAAAGGAGTATATTTTGAGATATTTTTCTGCCTATCCTTTATGTTGGGGAAATTCTACGATAAATAGTATTGATATTTTAGTATCATGTTTATTTTGACTTTATAGTTAAATGTGACGTTAGATAAAGAGCATCTTCTCATCTTAAAGGGTATTTTTGTCTCTGGAAATTATTTTTCAGTGTGTCCAGACGGTCTCCTAACTGTGGCTTCTAAGCGCTCCACACCCAGGGGTAGCTCCCAGAGCCTTAATATATTCATGGTGAATAGTGGCCTATTTCATCGGTTGCATTCAAGTGGTTTTGCATCTTTTGAATATTTGCTGTCGTCTTAAGAAACTCAATTTCTGTAAATTGAATGGGGATTGTATGGTTAAAAATGCATGTATCACTAGTTTTCTATCTGTAAAAAATAGAAATATAGAATCGCGAACTGAATAATTAAATTCCAAATCCCCCCAGAGCTCAAAATCTACCCATGAATATATTTCATCTCCTTCTAGAACATGTTTTATTATTGACATTCCTTTAATCCATGTAGAATTCTGTAAACAGCACAATCAGAATTCCTTTGTGCCAAGACTCTATTGTGTATGACACTACCACTGAGCAAGTGCAATGATATTTTAGGCTAAAGCACATTTGTAGCATCTGTGTGTGTGTTCATGTGCAATACACTCATGTTTACATCTGTCCTCCCATTTAAAAATAAGGTTCTTAATAAGTTGTTCCAGAACCTTAAAAATGAGAAATATTGCAATATACTAATAAACCTCATGGAAGATGTACACCTATGCTCTTTAAGGTCAGAAAGAAAAATGTCTGAAAGTTTGAAAGTATGTACCTTTTTTACTTTTGAAAAAAATGATAGCTGTATGAATTTTTGTCCCATCAAGTTTTACCTCTGACACGTGGGTGATTGCAGGTGACTCGGAAAACAGACATAACTGAGGTGATTTGACTTGCCTTGAGGAAGTGGATGTTATTTAAAAGATGGTTTTTATTTGCGTTTGGAACTAAAAGGAAATTGAAGACCTGGAGGCCATTGCAGTCGTCACTACACTTCATTTTAATTATAACCTAATGATCAGTATTGCACTTACATGTACACTTTTTCAAACATATAGTCCCGAATTTCACCGAAAAAGTGAAGGTCGTTTCCTTCGTTTTCTTTGTGGTTTTAAAATGCTTAGGTCATCAATTTGTCCCCGACTTTATAGATGTTCTGTGTTTCATCTGGTCTTGGAAAGGAGAGTAAGAGTATTGGCCAGTGTATTACGTGGAAAGCTAGAGACCTGGAAAACTCATTGTTTCCGGATGTGTTTTGAAGCCGGTTATGATTTCCCATCAGTATCCAATTCGATGACTTCATTACAGAGCTTATTATCCCGATGACTTGCTGTGGGGGCTGATCTAATCAGAAAAGAATTGTAGGCTTTGAATAGGGAGTGTCAGTTCACTCAACTCTCAAAGTACAGTTGTTGCATTTTCTAAAATCATGCATTGTTCAAAACATTTTCCATTCCCATTTGAACGTAAGAGAGCTTATTTTGATTTTCATTTCTGCCCGAGTTCCTTGGTTCCAGGATGACTTTGCATTTGGCTGGAGTGTTATCAGGTTGCCAAGTGATCATATGCCCCAGCTGTTGAATGTGTAAGTGGTGGGGTCAGCTGTAACAAATTCAGAATCTGTGACAGAAACGTAGAATTACAATAACCTATAATGTTAGCAGTTATGACTGTTAGGTTTAGAAGTTGAGAGTTTAGTCTTCAGATGGCTTTGGAAGGACTTCAGACCTATCCTTCTGGAGCAAAACAAGAATAGCGGCAAGTGAGCGAGCCCTAATTATTTATGGTGTGGTCTATTCTTGGGTCTTACTTTGGTCCTTTACTTCTGAGTGAAAATAGGCAACTGTTTGCTGAATTAGAATAACACAGAAAGAGCTATTTGCTGCAGAGAAGGATGCAGTGTCCTGATTCATATTCCAATCCCTTTGCTTATAAAATATATTCATCGCCAGGATATTCAGGGCATCTGATTAAAAAAAAATCTCATTACTTCAGCAGATTACCACAGTCAGGGTGAATAAAGGCATTTACTTTCGAATAAAACATATTTCTTTGTTATTGTTTATGCTAGAAATTGCCCATGTCAGTGGCTTTCTTTAATATCTATAGTGAATTATGCAGTTTATTTACCATGTAAATAGAAAACATTTTTAGTAGGTTAGCACAAAAGATGCAGAACATCCCTCTTGTCTTTCCTGTCAGTATAAGGAAACTAACCTACATACTATTATTATAATTATTATATATTATTATATTATCAATATTAACTAGATGTCACTCTAATCTATGAAATTCTGCTGTTTGAGTCTATCATTGGAAGATTTTCTTTCCTCAACACATTGTTACTTTTTAAAATTGATACTTAGTGTGAAAATGAGATCATTAATGTGAACCCAATAAATTTTATTCTATACATTTTAGACTTAACGGACAAGGAAGGTAAATTATTTTGGTCCAAGAAAATGGATATTTTTCCATTGACCTGGAAATTAATCAGTTATCCCCAGACAGCTATAAAAAGGGTTTCATTATTATTCTCTATGAAAGCTGAGTGGCAGATTTCTTACTTATCTATATCTGTATCTATCTATCTATCTATCTGTCTATCTATATATCACTAAAAAACCCTCTTCGATTAAGAAAAAGGCAAAATGTTCTGTTTCTCATGAAAATGTTGAGGAATTGCTAAAGCAATTGCTAAAGTCCCTTCTCTCATTAGAGCCGTGTGATTCTGCTTATGCCCATGGTGACAAAATGAACTGAGAACTACTCACAGCCAGTAGTTTTCATTTTCACTTCAGTTTTACGTCCTTAGGTAGATATGTGAATGGTCAAAATCCTGTCTTTTACTGTGTAAATTAACTCTGGTGCCGGTTGAATTGAAGCTGGAGTGTAAAGATTTCTTTACTTTGCTTCCTTCATAAGTGTGACCTCAGTGGTTTTCAGCTGGCTTTAGGATTCTGCAAAATCTTGATTTCAGATTTCATCTCCTCCTGGGGCTTCATAGTCAGTTGTGTAATAAGTGACCTTTAACAGGGCTATATCATAATAGTGTTGCATTGTAGCTAGTTATGACAGTATTAGTCTGAGCTTTTTTCTTTTAAAAAATGAAATAGGCTTAACTGGTAATGACTGTTAGTTAAGATTGTGTTTGGCTGTTTGTAGCAGAAACAGATGATAGTGTTTTCTTTTTCTCAGGGACTGAGAGGCCTCAGGTAGGACTGGGAGGGCTGTAGCGCACCTCTATTTGCCAGTAGGACCCAGACTCCTATGTTTCTTCTTGGCCACTTGTAGTACGTCATGTGGTTGTTCTCTCATTACAAGATGGCTGCTGCTCTTCCAGCATTTGTGTCTCAATTCCAGATGGAAAGAAGGGGAAGTACAAGGACAAAGGACAAAAGATCCAGACAAGTTGATTCAGCCTCCTTTTAAAGATCTTTTTTAGAAGCCCACTTAGCAGTTTTTACTTGTATTTCACTGGTCAAAACTGTTATAGGGGCCACTGCTGTCTGCAAGGCAGACTAGGAAAATAGACATTTTAACTGGCCCCACTTAGTGCCCTGAACAAAAGTGAAATTCTGTCGGTAAAGAATAAGGAGAGAATGGATATCGTGTTTGCAACCTGCAATGTCTGTCCTGAAATTGGAAACCTAAACTCTGGACGCATTAACAACCATAACACAATGTTATGTGATTTTGCTCTAGTTGGAGAGAATTTGAGAGCTCCCTTGACATCTCTGAGGATTTTCCAGATGACACAGTTGAGTGTTTTATGATATTGCAACATGGATTCGAAAAGTAATTTCCACTAAATAATTAGGATTTAAATCGGCCAAAGATCTTGTTCATTGCCTTACACTATAAGGAACACATATCAGTTCAGGAATGGTAATGGGTTATTAGCTACTGTTAGTGAATTTAACTTTGAACCCAAAACATCACACTCATGCTCCTTTAGTTTTTTTTTTGTTGTTGTTGTTGCTGTTCTGGTTTAACCTTATATGGTTATCTCAACATTTATTTAGTCAGGGACTTTAAAAAAAGCTTTATGCTTTTAAAAACTTTTTATTTGAACAATTTGGAGATGCTTGTTTTTCTCATGTAATGACGGTTTCAGGTACTAAATGATATGTAAGGAAAGGTGGTGAGAGCAATTTGTCTTAATGTTAATCTGCAGCCAGGCAGAGAAGTGTTCGTGTTTCTGCCTCTGGGTCCCGTGTGCCCAGCAGCCTGGCTTTGTGGTGAGCTGGGGGGTTTGACCAAAGCATCTCGAGACTGAGATCCTAAGAACATCAGAAGCTACAGAGGTAACACAGAGATGGAATTTCTAGACTGTCATGTGTTCCTTTCCATTTTAACTCCACAACAGAGTATACAAATGTATAAAACACACTGAGGCTGTCTTTTCTCCACTGTATATTCTTGCCTCCTTTATCAAAGATAAGGTGACCATATGTGTGTGGGTTTATCTCTGGGCTTTCTATCCTGTTCTATCTTTCTGTTTTTGGGCCAGTACCATACTGTCTTGATTACTGTAGCTTTGTAGTAGAGTCTGAAGTCAGGGAGCCTGATTCCTCCAGCTCCATTTTTCTTTCTCAAGATTGCTTTGACTCTTCGGGGTCTTTTGTGTTTCCATACAAATTGTGAAATTTTTTATTCTAGTTCTGTGAAAAATGCCATTGGTAGTTTGATAGGGATTGCATTGAATCTGTAGATTGCTTTGGGTAGTAGAGTCATTTTCACAATGTTGATTCTTCCAGTCCAAGAATATGGTATATCTCTCCATCTATTTGCATCATCTTTAATTTCTTTCATCATGTCTTATAATTATCTGCATACAGGTCTTCTGTCTCCTGAGGTAGGTTTATTCCTAGATATTTTATTCTTTTTGTTGCAGTGGTAAAAAGGAGTGTTTTCTTAATTTCACTTTCAGATTTTTCATCATTAGTGTATAGGAATGCCAGAGATTTCTGTGCATTAATTTAGTATCCTGCTACTTTACCAAATTCATTGATTAGCTCTAGTAGTTTTCTGGTAGCATCTTTAGGATTCTCTATGTAGAGTATCATGTCATCTGCAAACAGTGACAGTTTCACTTCTTCTTTGCCAGTTTGGATTCCTTTTATTTCTTTTTCTGCTCTGATTGCTGTGGCTAAAACTTGCAAAACTATGTTGACTAATGGTGGTGAGAGTGGGCAACCTTGTCTTGTTCCTGATCTTAGTGGAAATGCTTTCAGGTTTTCACCATTGAGGACGATGTTAGCTGTGGATTTGTCATATATGGCCTTTATTATGTTGAGGAAAGTTCCCTCTGTGCCTACTTTCTGCAGGGTTTTTATCATAAATGGGTGTTGAATTTTGTCGAAAGTTTTCTCTGCATCTATTGAGATGATCATATGGTTTTTCTCCTTCAGTTTGTTAATATGGTGTATCACGTTGATTGATTTGAGTATATTGAAGAATCCTTGCATTCCTGGGATAACCCCACTTGATCATGGTGTATGATGCTTTTAATGTGTTGTTGGATTCTGTTTGCTAGTATTTTGTTGAGGATTTTTGCATCTATGTTCATCAACTGACAAAGGATTAATCTCCAAGATTTACAAGCAGCTCAATAACAAAAAAACAAACAACCCAATCCAAAAATGGGCAGAAGACCTAAATAGACATTTCTCCAAAGAAGATATACAGATTGCCAACAAACACATGAAAGAATGTTCAACATCATTAATCATTACAGAAATGCAAATCAAAACTACAATGAGATATCATCTCACACCAGTCAGAATGGCCATCATCAAAAAATCTACAAGCAATAAATGCTGGAGAGGGTGTGGAGAAAAGGGAACACTCTTGCACTGCTGGTGGGAATGTGAATTGGTACAGCCACTATGGAGAACAGTATGGAGGTTCCTTAAAAAACTACAGATAGAACTACCATATGACCTAGCAATCCCACTACTGGGCCTATACCCTGAGAAAACCATAATTCAAAAAGAGTCATGTACCAAAATGTTCATTGCAGCTCTATTTACAATAGCCAGGAGATGGAAACAACCTAAGTGTCCATCATCGGATGAATGGATAAAGAAGATGTGGCAGGGCTTCCCTGGTGGTGCAGTGGTTGAGAGTCCGCCTGCCGATGCAGGGGACATGGGTTTGTGCCCCGGTTTGGGACGATCCCACATTCTGCGGAGCGGCTAGGCCTGTGAGCCATGGCCACTGAGCCTGCGCTTCCGGAGGCTGTGCTCCGCAGCTGGAGAGGCCACAACAGTGAGAGGCCCACGTACCGAAAAAAAAAAGAAAAAAAAAGAAGAAGATGTGGCACATATATACAATGGAATATTACTCAGCCATAAAAAGAAACGAAATTGAGTTATTTGTAGTGAGGTGGATGGACCTAGAGTCTGTCATACAGAGTGAAGTAAGTCAGAAAGAGAAAAACAAATATGGTAGGCTAACGCATATATATGGAATCTAAGAAAAAAAAAGTCATGAAGAACCTAGGGGTAAGACGGGAATAAAGACACAGACCTACTAGAGAATGGACTTGAGGATATGGGGAGGGGGAAGGGTAAGCTGTGACAAAGTGAGAGAGTGGCATGGACATATATACACTACCAAATGTAAAATAGATAGCTAGTGGGAAGCAGCCGCATAGCACAAGGAGATCAGCTCGGTGGTTTGTGACCACCTAGAGGGGTGGGATAGGGAGGGTGGGAGGGAGGGAGACGCAAGAGGGAAGAGATATGGGAACATATGTATATGTATAACTGATTCACTTTGTTATAAAGCAGAGACTAACACACCATTGTAAAGCAGTTATACTCCAATAAAGATGTTAAATAAAAAAAAAACAAAGAACGCACTGAGATTATTTGCCTCTATAAGCCTGGTGTTTGAGTGAGAAGATTTGTAGTTTGCAATGTTTAGTATTTCATATTAATTTAAAAGAAACTCAGGTGCTTCTGTTACATGGGGCCCCTCTCTTTACAGTGGCTTTTGAAGAAAGTCTCCTGTGTTCATTTTTCAGCTCTTACTAATTTAGAGCACATATCTGCCTTCTACCAAAGAGGAATTTCAGGCAGCTATCTGCTGAAGTATATCATTATTTTATAAGCAATCAAATAAGGCTTTTATATATATTTTTGGTTTATCTCTTTTTTTATTGGAGTATGGTTGATTTACAATATTGTGTTAGTTTCAGGTATACACCAAAGTGATTCAGTTTTATAAATATATAAAACTCCGTATATATATCTCCATTCTTTTTCAGGTTCTTTTCCCTTACAGGTTATTACAAACTATTGAGTGTAGTTCCCTGTGCTATATAGTAGGTCCTTATTGTTTATCTGTTTTATATATAGTAGTGTGTATGTGTTAATCCCAAACTTCTTATTTATCCCTTTCCACTCCCCCATTTCCCCTTTGGTAACCATAAGTTTGTTTTCTATGTCTGTGAATGTGTTTCTGTTTCGTAAATAAGTTCATTTGTATCATTTTTTTTTTTTTTAGATTCCACATATAAGACATAGAATGTGGTATTTGTCTTACTCTTTCTGACTTACTTCACTTAGTATGATAATTTCTAGGTCCATCCTTGTTGCTGCAAATGGCATTATTTCACTTTTTTTATAGCTGAGTAATATTCCATTGTATAGTCTATCCCTTTAATGCAATTTTATTTGCTATAGTTTTCCACCCTACTTTCTTCTCTCTCAGAAGAGGGAGCAAATAGTTCTGCTGGGGTTGGGTGCTGGGGAAAGCTTTGTCCTTTGAGTCAAATGGGATTTTACCCTGAGAGAGGCTGAAGGCAGCAGGGCGGGAATTCTCAGGAGGAGGGGCTGGCAGGGCTATTCCATTTCATTAGCAGAACCCATTTGGAAAGTTTGGCTGAAGTGCACAGTAAGCTTTAGTAGGTTTTAGGGATGGGATTGGATGGAGGTTATGGGAAGATGGATACGGGTGAATATGGAGGGTTATGTTGGACCAGACTGAAAAGAGCCTGGGATGCCACAGCCAGCACCGAGTTTGGGGTTTCTTCTCTAGGCAGGGAGGGGAACTCTAATGATCCTTGGCAGGATGTTACCAATGAGATCAGTTTTAGGGAGATGACTCTGGTAACGGTGTGGATGGTTGAATGGGAAGGGAGACTCAGGAAGCAGGGAGACAGGGCGGGAGGCCACCGTAAAATTGGGGTGGTTTGAATGGAAGGCTGGATCGAGAGAAACTTATTTCAGAAGCCGACAGCATGGCTGACGGTTGGTTCTGTGTGTGGGGACAGCACGGTGTGCAATGACTTCGTTGTTGAAGTTGTAGTCGAAGATACTTGGAGTGTGTTCTTACTCATTTGTAAAAAATCATTTGTAGTATGTGTTCATTAGAAAATATGGTTTTGAGTTTTAAAAATTCATTTAAAGCTGCTATTAAATAGACATTAACTTAAGCTATAGATAGATGAATCCAGTAAATTCAGTAAATGCATAAATATTTCTCAGAAAAAAAGAAAATATGGTTTTGAAACAGCAGTTTTTTCTTTTTTTTTCTTTTTCCTCTTTTTTTAAATTGAGGTGTAGTTGACATAACATTAGAAACAAATTCTTAATATTAATCATTGCTAGACCTTCCTTTTTAGAGAAATGGAGTCAGTGCTGTTTGCTTGACCTTGGAAATACAGCCATAGAGTGACCTAGAAAACTGGAATGTTCTATTTAATGTAGGTTCCTGAAGAAATATCTTACCAGTCTTCTTGTTGGCAATCCTCTCAGCATGATTTATAGTATCCTAGAGCAGTGAATCCGTTTTCTAAAAGCAAATAAAATGATTGGTTTCAGAACCTTTTTAAAAGTATTAATGATTAAAAATCAATCTTTTAATATATTTCAACAACTTTTTTCGTTTGGTTTTATTTCAGAACGTCTTAATTTATTTGTTGTTTTTTTCTACATAAACTCCAGGAAATTTTTAGAGTCAGTTTTGTTTGGTCTATAAGAAGGTCAATGGTTCTATGATCATTTACTATAAGGTCTAAGCCATTCTTGAATTTATGTGTTAAGTGTTTAATTTTTAACTTAAAATAGTCAAAATACTAGCTACCACTTATATTCCTACCTACTTATATGACAGGCACAGTGCAGGGTCTTGCAAATGAGTTATCTATTATTTATAAGTCTCGTAACTCTTTATCTTGACTACAACTACCACTGTTTTGCCAATATGGACATTGAGGCTTAGAGAAGTTAATTTTCCTGAAATCATATAGCTAAAAGCAGTAGCAGTGACATTTGAACATCAAGTGTATATTCGATATAAACTACGTATTTTGAGTTTTGGTACATTGACCAGGAAATGTTGCAGAAATAGTGTTTATAAGCATACTTTTTATTAGAATTATGATTTTGATTAATACTAAAACTTTCTGAGTTGTGTTAAATGGATACATGAAATAAAAATTAATAGTTTAAAAATCTATAGAGATTTAGTTCAATTCAAATATTAAATAGACTTTGGAGCTTGAACTGTTGTATCTTAGCTGGACTATAAATTCTAATGAGTAGATATCCATGAAAAGAAAAGAAAATTTTAATATGAGCTTTTCCAGTGTGTATTTAGGTTGAGGAGATTTTTGAAAATAATTAAATTTTGTAAATGTCACTGATGAATGTGGCTGCTTTGATACATGCCTGAGATGTTTCCTGGAAAGAATCGTCAAAGGGAGTTGACAAAGTCCCGATTTTTCTCTAGTGGGTGAAAATATTTCCCAGTGAATCCTGGTATTAAAGACATTATACAAAGATATCATTGTCTCAGTGAATTAAAGACATGCCCCTATATTCAGTGTTACAGTTCTCTCTGCTGGCTTTGCCAGTGTGACAATTTGTATTCTTGATGTCGGGCACGAAATGATACTACTTGGTGGCTTACTTCCTGCAGTGAGAGGCACATCTCCTTCACTCTCTACCTCACTGGGTTAATAAAGGTGGGATAAAATAGGGCATATGAAGTCTTTTGAGCAGTAGAGATTACATAGTCAGTCAGTGAATGAGGAAGACCTAAGAACACAAGTTCTCTGCTCCTAGGGCAGTAGCCTTAAAAAAATAGACTTTTTAGAGCAGTTTTTTAGAGCAGTTTTAGTTTTATGGAAAAATTGAGCAGAAAGTACAGAGTTCTTCAGTACTCCCTTCCTTCCCCACAATTTCCCCATTTGGTATTTTGCATTGGTGTACATTTGTTTTAATTGATGAACCAATATTAATACATTATTATTAACTAAGATCCAATTTGCATTAGTAACATTGCGCAGTTCTTTCTGGGCTCTCTATCCTGTTCCATTGATTTATGTGTCTGTGTTTGTGCCCGTATCATACTGTTTTGATTACTGTAGCTTTGTATATGGTCTGAAGTCAGGGAGCCTGATTCCTCCAGCTCTGTTCTTCCTTCTGAAGATTGTTTTGGCTATTCAGGGTCTTTTGTGTTTCCATACAAATTTTAAAATTATTTGTTCTAGTTCTGTGAAAAATGTCATCAATATTTTGATAGGGATTGCATTGAATCTGTAGATTGCCTTGGGTAGTATGGTCATTTTAACAATATTAATTCTTCCAACCCCCAAACATTGTATATCTCTCCAACTGTTTGTGTCATCTTTGATTTCTTTCACCATTGTCTTATAATTTTCTGAGTACAGGTCTTTTACCTCCTTAGGTAGGTTTATTCCTAGGTATTTTATTCTTTTTGATGCAATGGTAAGTGGGATTGTTGCCTTAATTTCTTTCTGATTGTTCATTGTTAGTGTATAGACATGCAAGAGATTTCTCTATATTAATTTTGCATCCTGCAGCTTTACTGAATTCATTGATGAGCTCTAGTAGTATTCTGGTGGTGCCTTTAGGATTTTCTGTGTATAGTATCATGTCATCTGCAGACAGTGACAGTTTTACTTCTTTTTTCCCAATTTGGATTCCTTTTATTTCTTTTTCTTGTCTGATTGCTGTGGTTAGGACTTCCAAAACTATGTTGAATATGTACAGTTCTTTGGGAGTTGACAGATGCATGTCACGTGTCCACCACTGCAGTATCATATAGAATAGTTCAACAGTGCACAGATCCTGTGTTCTACCTGTTCATCCTCCCCATGCCCATACCTCTGGCAACCCCTGATCGTTTTTTGTCTCCATGTAGTTTTATCTTTTCCAGAATTTCCTGTAGTTGGAATTGTACAGTATGTAGCCTCTTCAGACTGGTTTCTTCCACTTAGTAACATGCATTTAAGTTTCCTCCATGACTCTTCATGACTTGATAGCTCAGTTCTTTTTATCGTTGAATAATATTCCATTGTATAGATTTACCACAGTTTGTTTATTCATTCACCTTTTGAAGGACATCTTGGTTGCTTTCAGCGTTTGTCAGTTTTGAGTAAAGATGCTTAAACGTTTGTGTGCAGGTTTTTGTGTGGACATAAGTTTCCAACTCCTTTGGGTAAATACCTGGGAGTGTGACTGCTGGATCATAGGTAAGACTGTGTTTATCTTGTAAGAAACTGCCAAACTGTCTTCCACAGTGGCTGTACCACTTTTCATTTCCCCCAGCAGTGAGTGAGAGTTCCTGTTGCTCCACATCCTCACCACCATTTGGTGTTATCAGTGTTTTGGATTTTAGCCATTCTGATAGGTGTGTAGTAGCATTGAATTGGTTTAATTTGCATTTCCCTAATGACATATGATGTGGAGCATCTTCTCATATGTGTATTTGCATTTGTATATCTCCTTTGGCGAGTTGTCTGTTCAGATCTTTTGCCCACTTTTTAATTGGGTTGTTTGTTTTCTTCCTGTTGAGTTTTAAGAGTCCTTTGTATCTTTTAGATGTCAGTCCTTTATTACATGTTTTTCAAATGGTTAGTAGTCTTTTTATTTTTTTTAAAGTTTACTTAAATGTCAATTTTATTAATTAAGTTTGAGTTTTGAAATTTTAATTCCATTTCAAAAATTTTTTAATTTTTATTTTATATTAGAGTATAGCTGATTTACAATATTGTGTTAGTTTCAGGAGTAAAGCAAAGTGATTGAGTTATACATATTCATATATCCATTCTTTTTCAGATTCTTTTCCCATATAGGTACTACAGAATATTGAGTAGAGTTCCCTGTGCTATACAGTAGGTCCTTGTCAATTATTTATCTTATATATAGTAGTGTGTATATGTTAGTAGTCTTTTTATATTCTTACCTCCTCTTGACACTTTTGAACCATTGCATATTATAGATATTATTTAAATAAATAAGGCCCTGGGTATTTCCTTTCATATGGGCATGTTATTTATAAGTACTGTTTTGTTTTGGGTACGTACACCCTGTGGACCTCGTAATGTGGACTTGCATGGGGTGGCGCAGAGTTCAGCAATCTGACAGTTTGCTTTGGTGTATCTACATGTGCTGCTGCTACAGTTCAGGTATCTGGCTCGCTGGCAGCTATGATGCTTTATAACACTTGAGTCTAAAATTAGTTGAACTGTTCTATTTTAAGGATAGGCTGACATTAGTAGTCCAGGTCCTGCAAAATATGGAAAGTTGAACTCTTAGGATAGTGAATTACTTCTTTTAAAATGTAATCAGAAGTAGGGTTACATAGATAGTAGTTTGTATAATTTTTTAGAGATTTTTGTGATGGTGATTTGATTATAGCCTGGGTGTCATGCCATATATATATATATATATATATATAAAATGTCTAATAACACAGAGTTTTATGTTACCACCTAGAATTAAGCAGCAGGTAAATGATCATATTTGAGTTTTAAAACCGTGAGTTATGAGGTACAGCAAGATTACTTGATTTTCTGTTTTGATTGTTCATTTTGTGATCTTTGTGATAACTTTATCTGCATAACAGAAACTAGAGAATATTGAAAATACTTGGTAAATAAAAAGCCAAGTGGTGAAATTCAGAGTTTGATTTTGCATATAGAGTAGATTTTATAATCTTTTTAAGGGAGGGCTTATGGTTATGAAGGCATTTGTAGTATTACTTGAATGTGTCTTTCAAGCAATCTCAGAAGCTAGAACAACTTAGTTACTACAGATATCTTAGTCTTTATACTTTTCTTTGAAGAACAGAAGAAGGATTGAAGAATTCTAAATTACAGAAAGCAAAATGCAAGGGTGCTTTATATTTCTTGTGGAAAAACAGATGTACTTAATCTCCATGCTTTCCCATTTAGAAAACTATATAGAAGTTAAAATTTGTGCTTCAGTAGAATTAAAATAAACAGAATAAAATACTTTTGTAATTAGTATTTCATTGAAAACATTCAAGCAATATTGTTCCCAACCTCATCTTTCTCATATTTCTCATCAGTAATTAATTGATTACATGCTCAGTTGCACAAATTACTGTGTCACTTGCACCCTCCCCAAGCCTCCATCACATGTTCTAATCAGCTTTCCTTAGGAAAGCTGGACAGAGAGGAAGCACTGGGGCCAAGAAATTGATCTTCATCAAATTGAAATATGTGGTTTAATTCTAAGGTTATTGATCATATACTTAAAAAATGTTCAGAGGAACTTGGGCCTGTGGAAAGAAGAGGAACCCAGGCTACAGGGCTGTAGCCTCTGGAAGAGCAGAGATGGGTGAGGATGCACGGCCAGCTCCACGCAGTGTAAGTCAGAGCCTCAGAGAGGACCCAGCCGAGCATCCAAAAGTCTAAGGAGTGGGGCTGGCCTCTGAAGGGAGGCAGATACCAGTGGGAGGAGGCTCTGTGTTGTGGGTGAGGATGGGCAGTGTTGGTGGAGGGTTTTCTGCACCTGCCTTTTCATCTGCACAGTCTGACCTTGCACTTCCTGCTTTGCATTGTGGGAAGAGTATTATCATAATGATTTAATCAATACTTTAAACCAGACAGATTTTGTTTGTAGGTAATCAGTGTTAAGCTGTAAATTTTATCCTCTGCTTTTAAGAACTCTGAATATATTATCAAATATATTATCAATACCATGAATATATTATCAAATCTGAGGCTTCAGTCGTGAGAAATAACTTTTAGGCATGGCTCAACAAATGTAAAGACTGATTGAGACAGCTTGTTTTTTGAGGAAGGCCTGTATTGCTATGAACTTCCCTCTAAGAACTGCTTTTGCTGCATCCCATAGATTTTGTATGGTTCTGTTTTCATTGTTGATTGAGACAATCTTAACACGGTGTAGGAAATTCTGAGTTAGATCAATGATCATAATTATAACACCTTGCATATTGTTTGTATTTTTATATACATGTTACAATTTCATTCTTACGCCTCCTCTCTGAGATAGGTAACATAAGCGTCAGTTCCCTTATTTTGTAGCCAAGGAAACTAGGTTCCCATGATTGCATTGACGGGTGGCCGATTGGCATTCTGGCAGCCAGTCCACAGAGCCCTCTACTTTTGGTAATTGTGGCCCATCTTTATATGCATTCACAGTTTATTATTAACGTATAGATTATAAGTAATGTATGTGATGAGAGGTGAATAGTCTCAGTTTAAGTAAACAGCTATTGAATATGTCCTGGAATTATTGGTAGAGGTCTATATTTAGGAAGGAGATAAATACAGTTTCCTTTTTTGTGTAACTTTGTTTTGGGCTATCCTTAATCTATAAACTTCAGTGAAAAATTCTCTTGCTGGCTATTGGGGATTTAGGTACCTGAGGGAAAAACTCTGTTATCTTTTACTTCCATTGTTAATTGAAGCAGCTCTTAAAATTATAGGGTTTTATGTTTAGACAGAAAAACTATCCCATTGACTAAAGGTATAATTTCTGTATTAGTGGAAAAGGAGGAACTATGTAAGTTTTGTGTGGAATGTGAGAAGAAAAATCTATGACAGCATGTTTGCAAAATAAAGAAATGGACAAAATGGGAACAAAAAATAATCTGTAGTTCCATTATCCAGTATACTAATTAATGTTCTGATATATTTCCTCTCCTTTTCCATTTCTCTTTTCTCCTTAATATGTAACATTTAAAAATTTGGACCATGTATGTAAAACTGTATCCTGCTTATCTACTTAATATATCATGGTATTTTCTAATGCTATTAAATATTGTTTCAAAATATTTTTAATGACTGATGCATGTATTCTGTTATGGATAGTGATAAATAATGTCATGACACCATTTAAGTAATTTTGTATTCTGATGGATTTGGTTAATATTACTACATTGGTATCATTGGATCTAATTACAAGCTTCAGAAATAGAAGTTTTCAAGATCAGAAAGAAATCATATGGATTATATAAGCCAATTAACAATTAACTGTTTATAAGATACTGCCTAATTCATGACTGAGTAGATTCTTGAGTTATAGATCCAATTAAAAAATTCTAATCAGTCTGAATTCTAGAAATTCCACAATAAAGGAAGCAGTGACTAATAATGTAGAGATCTGGTTTCTATTCCTGGATCTTGATATTAACTAGCTAGTATTGGATGGGCTTATAAATTAAAGGAATGATTGCCTCCTCATCCTATAATACTTTCCTTAATGAATTAATTAATCATTTATTCATTTAGAAAGCATTCATTGAGTGTTTCTTGTGTGATAGTAAGTATGCTAGATCCTTAGGGTGATGGACATAAGGAAGTCAGTGGTCTTTTATTTTTCTTGTAGAGTTGTGGACGTATCACTTTATTCTGATGTGATGATCTGTCTGGTTCTCCTTGACATCACTCTCTGACATACTTTCCATTTACTGTTTTTGGCATCCACGTCATTTTTTATTTGAGATGATCACCATATTCGTAGTTTTAATTTATTTATGGAACTCTCATTGATTCCTTTTGAAAACCTTTTGAAAATGCCTTCAGGACTTTTGATATAGGCTGTAATCGTTGATTGCCTTTACTTTTCATTACTTGTGCTGGTCTTCAAGATTATACTCTTTGTTAATGGTACTGAATTTAGCAGTATTTGGGGGGACTAGGTTTATTGGTAACATTGACTGAAGTAGAACTTTGGAAGAAATTGATAATTTAAAACCTTTTTTACTTTCTTCACATGCATTAATGATATGTAAACTTGGTGCCTTCGAGTGTGTGCAAATGACCTTTTTTGGGAGGTTTTAAAACTGTTCTCTGTCTTAATTGCTGTGTGCTGTACTTGTATGTCTAGCTCTGCATTTCTTCAGTGTTTGGTTAAATGATGGCCTTATACAACTTGAGAAAGGCCTAAATGTCGTCCCCTCTGAGGCTTCTTCTTCCAACTCTAGTTAAATGGAAGATTTCTCTTGTACTTTTAATTCTTCACTTTGGGAATGAACGTGAACAGAAAATTCCTGGTTGCCCATTCTTTGAGTCTGAGGTGAAGCTCCCCCCTCAGGACTGGGAACTGTGGCTTTCAGTTTTGAATGCCTTCAATCTGGGGAGTTGCTTAAGCTGTTTTGATTTGTTTTTCTCTTCCCTCATTAACCGCTCCCCCCACCAGTGAACAGAACTGTACAGTAAGTCCCCCGCATACGAATCTTCAAGTTGCGAACTTTCATACGAACACACGTTTCAAAGATGCAAACGTGTGTTCATATATCCAGTCACGTAAGCTAGTTCACGTGTCTGGCGTACATTGTCACGTGCATGCATCCTCTACAGGTGGTTGTGCTTTTGTGTACTTTACTGTACAGTAGTGTATAGAGTACAGTATCTTTATTTCAAGCCCAGGATGTCCAGAAGCAAGCATAAAAGTAGCAGTGATGTAGCTGGTACTACTGTACTTTTCAAGGTACTGTACTGTAAGATTAAAAATGTTTTCTTTATTTTTTGTTTGTTTTTTATGTATTATTTATGTGAATAGTATTATAAACCTATTACAGTACAGTACTGTATAGCCAATTGTGTTAGTTGGGTACCTAGGCTAACTTTGTTGGATTTACGAACAAATTGGACTTAAGAATGAGCTCTTGGAGTGGCACTTGTTCCTGTGTAGGAGACTTACTGCAGTTCTGCATCTAACCCTGATTCTGCTCTCTTAACGGCCCATCTTTGAGAATTACTATTGCTTGTGGTTGATACAGAGAAAAGATAGAAACAGTGAGTGTGCTGATTTTCCTTCCTTTCATTTTATACTGGAGAAAGCTGAAGTCCAGGGAAGTGGGGATCAGCAGAGGGAAAAGCAAGATCTGCATTGAGGTCTCCTGATCTCTGCGTCTCCACACCACTCTGTCTCCTTTTCTGCTCGCTGGTAGATAGAAGAGGTGCTTTCATTGGCTATGTCTAAGCCACTTATTGAAAAAGCCATGCCTTATGAGAGAATTAGTAAGGAAATTAATGTAGAAGAAACGAGTGGAAAAAGTGAAGCACCAGGGAGCCAGAAGTAGTGTGGTAGTGTCATTCTAGACATGCAGTGAAAGGGATGCTGAGTTTTCAGTGTTGCATTTGATGTTTATGGACTTCGGGGACCAGTGGGATGTCAGTGAAGATAAATTGCATGCAGCAGGCTCATCACTGTTCTGGAGCTTTAAGAAAGAGATTAGGCATAATATAAATTGGATTCATACCATGCAGTTAAAATATTCCTCCATTTTGAAAGGTTCAGTGACAGTTTGGCTGCAGCTTTGGGTCAGCGTGTGGATACCTGGCTGTTTCCTAGTTAGCTACAGGGTTCAGGCTCCAGGCAGGCAGATCTGGGCCACCGACCACTCCCACTCTTGCCCCTTCCCCATGGCCTGCCTTCTGAGGGTGTGTGGGCATCTGGGGCAATCACTTCTGCTGTGGATCAGGACTGACAGAGGAGGAGGTGATGCTTTATGACCTCATTTCTAGTCTGTGTCCAGAGTGGGAGCGGCAGTGGAAGGGATGGGAAGTTTGGGTTTGCTCACACCCCAGAGGGGCATGTGGTGTGTGGGGGGGGTTGGGGGTGTGTGTGTAGAAGGGAAGGGAATGGAAAGAGGAGAGGGAGCTTATCTCTTTGTGTTTCTGGGAAGTTGGAGGTGTAGGTTTTAGGTGAATGGTGGCCTGACTCCATTGCCCATCTTTGGTTCTGTGTACTTAACATTTACATCCCCCATACCCTGTATGCTCAGGTGTGCTTCTACTGCCTGGTCCAAGCTCCTCAGCCCCCCTGTGACAGCAGCAGGCAAGTATGTGGTTGGGAGGATGTGATTTGGAAAGTGTGTTTCCAATAGGAACATGCCTATTGTATGTATTTATTAAAATTTATTTTTTATAGATCCAGTGTTATATATTTTAATTATTCTAGATAATGACTCCAAAATGTCAGTGTATGTTGTACAGCAATAATGTTGTTTTACCATTTTCAAAATTAAACATAGAGCTTTGTACTACCGGGGTTATCTAATCTTTATTTAAACAGCATTTTTAAGAGAAAATGTGTTCTAAGTTGGTTGTTTGGAATTTACAAGTAAATTTCTATAGTAAAATTTTCACTGGCAAATATTTGACCGGGGGTAGGTCTAGGGAGAAATTAAAAGGATTTTAGAAAAAAGTTAGAAACAGTATTTTTTGAAAGTTAGTAACCACTTTTATTCTTATTACCATCTTCCAAAAGCATTTAGTATAACATCCAGGACTGGCAAGGAGGGGGAGGGGCAACAGTACTCCATGCATTGCTTCTGACATGTGCTTCATTACCATCTTTGTGGAAAGGAGGTTGCTGCTGAAGTCACACCTACTGTGACCCCAAATTTCAGCATCTTCCCTACAGGTAGAATTCAAGATATTTATTGTGGCATTGTTTATGATAGCAAAATACTAGAAACAACCTGAATGACTAGGGGATAGTTGAATAAATTTAGATACTTCTGTACCTTGAAGTGTTAAGGAACTAGTAAAAAATATGAGTTATATGTCTAATCATTGACCCATAACATTTTACCGATGTATTATTATTATTTAAAAATATATTTATTTATTTATTTGGCCGTGCCGGGTCTTAGTTGCAGCACACGCGATCTTCGTTGCGGCATGCGAGCCCTTTAGTTGCAGCATGCAAGATCTTAGTCGCGGCATGTGGGATCTAGTTCCCTAACCAGGGATTGAACCTGGGCCCCCTTCACTGGGAGCATGGAGTCTTAACCACTAGACCACCAGGGAAGTCCCCCAATGTATTATTAAGAAAAATTAAAAGGCAGAGGAATAATGTGTATGGCATTTTTATTAAAAAAAAAGGAAAAAGAAAAAAATTTATACTGAAACATAGGGAGAGAGATGAAGGTTAGAAACCGAACTGTTAACAGGGTTAACTCCAGGGGGTAAGATTTTTTTTTTTCAATCTCGGTGTTTGACATTTAAAAAAAGTAGCTATTACTTCTGTAATAAATATAAATACCACCACAAATAAAGTAGAACGTTTAAAAGAAGAAAATTATTAAATATTAGCATGTATGTGATGAAACAGTGCTGGTTTTTGAGAATAGCTTCCTCCATGTGAATCAGACAGGTATAATTTATAAGCAACATTGTGGGTATTAAGTGACATTCGCTTAATAGACCATCTGGCACTTTCATGAACAATTTACAGACCTATGGTTTGTGTGGTCCTTATGGCTGAGGTGGTTCATTATGACCTCAGCTATCATTCTTAGCATCTGATTTGATCAGACACTTGCAGGCAAAGCCCAGTGGGGCGAGAAGGTGCTGACTCAAATAGTCAGGCAGATGGAACCATGGTCTCTAAGGAGTGCTGTCCTTAGCCACAGTTCTGTTTGTTTTCTTATATGGCTTCATTTTTTACTCATTTATTTAACAAATTATCTGAAAATGTATTGAGTGCCCATGACATACACAAAGATGGAAAAAAATGGTGTTGCTTTTTGTTTTAGGAGATCTCAGTCTGTTGGGGAAAACCAGCAAGATGAATTCTGGAACAATTACAATGCTGTATATGCAGTATGAATAAAGTATCCATTGAGTGACTTTCTTACACCCTTTACCTGGTGAGGCCAGCATGCCCTGTATTTCTTAGCTTCTCTCATAAGCTTTTATTTCTCTGACAAGCAGGAATACAGAAGTCATAGGAGAGCCCTGTTATAGTACAACATTTTCTTTTTCTGTGGATTGGAATATAACATAACCCCAGGGTTAGAAGGGAATACCTAATACTAATAGATGATATAGATATACAGCAGGGAGACAGAGGAAAATGAATTGCATATTTGTTTATAGGATCATCACATAAGGGAATATTGAATAGTTTTGACAAGTTGGGAAACTATAGCAAATATTTTTTAAGTCTTTTAAATATTTCTAGTGCTTATCATGGTACTTGGAATATTGTAAATGCTTAATAATTATTTCGTTTTTTAACTGATTGAATGAATGAATTTCTATTGAGTGTTTGGGCTTTAAGATTTTCTGAATTCAGTTTCTTAATAAAGCTAAATAGAGTTACTCTGTCCTAAGGTTCATTAATACTTTCTTTTCAGTTTCTAATCTGTTGTTAATGCTCTGCAGTATATTTTTCATCTCTAGAAGGTCAGTTTGGGTTTTTTTTCACTTCTTTTGTATCTTCTGTGTCTCTCCTTAATATGCTTATGCTTTTCTCTATCTTTTTGGACACGTGGAGTATATTAATAATAGCTGTTTTAATATCCCAGTCTACTGCTTCTACTTTTTGTGTCATTTTCTGGGTCTGTTCCTTTGATTACTGTTTCTCCACATTATGGTCACATTTTCCAGCTTCACTGCATGTCTGGTAATTTTTTGTGTAGATGCCAGACATTGTTAATTTTACTTAGTTGGGTGCTGAATTTTTTTAATCTTCTTTTAAGTGTTTTTGAGTTTTGTTTGTGATACAGTTAAGTATTCACAATAGACTGACCCTTTTAAGGTTTGCTTTTTAAGCTTTGTTAGGCAGGACCAGATCTGCTTTAGCCTAGGGCTTATTTTCCCCACGACTGAGGCAGCACCCTTTTGCATTCTGCCTGCTCTTTTCTGGTGGTTCTTCACCTGGCTCTGGTAGTTTCCTTATACATATGTACACACCTCAGGTAAATGCAACCCCTTGTGTATCTCCAGACGTGGCCTTTGTGCAGCGCTTTCCTGTTCTCTGCACTGAAATTTCTGATGGTCTTGACCTCCTCAGGTGAGCTGTCTCCTCCTCTGAGAGAGACCACCTTCTCCCTCCCCGACCCCAGTTCCCCCAGCGCCTGCACTGTAACCTGGAAACTCACTCCACGCAGTTTGCTGGGGTGGGGTGTGATAAAGGCTCACCTTGTTTGTTTCCCTTTTCTCAGAAATCACTGTTGGCTGTTCTGTCTATTGTGTAACATCCAAATCTGTGGTTCCATAAATTTTGTCTCTCTTTTTAGAGACAAATATAGTTGTGTCAAGTGGGAGAATGAATCCAGTTCCTATTCCTCCATCGTGCCCAGAGGTGGAAGGTCCTCCTTTTCTCTGTTTTTATTTTTTTTTAATTTATTTATTTTATCTATTTGTTTTGACTGCATTGGGTCTTCATTGCTGCATGCAGGCTTTCTCTAGTTGTGGCAAGTGAGGGCTACTCTTCATTGCAGTGCACGGCTTCTCATTGCGGTGGCTTCTCTTGTTGCAGAATACGGGCTCTAGGTGCAAGGGCTTCAGTAGTTGTGGCACACGGGCTCAGCAGTTGTGGCACACGGGCTCAGCAGTTGTGGCGCATGGGCTTAGTTGCTCTGTGGCATGTGGAATCTTCCTGGACCAGGGCTCAAACCCATGTCCTGTGCATTGGCAGGTGGTTTCTTAACCACTGTACCACCAGGAAGCCCTCCTTTACTCTTTAAAGAAGGCTCATGTGCATATAGCTTGTGCATAAATTTTCTTTTGTTACAACTAGATGGATTATAGAAATGTAGACTTAAAACCCTCAAAGTCCTGCATATACAATTCATCTAAACGTTTATTATGTTCTTTCTGTTTGGTGGGTACTCTGGACTTGGCTGGTGAAAGTTTGGGAAGGAAAAAGCATGGTCCCAGTTCATGTGTTGCCTTCGTGTTAGTATGACCCTGAGACGAGAGCATCATTATACAGCCAGAGAATGAAGACATGACACATAGATTTCAGTATTTTCACATTAACATAAATGTTTCTATTTATGTGATATTTAAACTTGAGTCAGTTTAATAAAAGGATGTTACCATAGTCAGGTGGGGAGGAGGGAAGGATTCTTTTTTTAGCAACAGCACATTTACTCAGAAAAATAGAGCAGAATCATAGAGCTGAGATTGCATCATTTAGTGTTTGCATTTTATGACTGAGAAGAATTGGGCTCAGAGATATTAAGCTCTTTGAACTAGTTAGAACTGGAGCCCAGGAATTCTACTTTGTAGCATTTCCCACTTAATCATACTGTCTTTGTACTTCGAAGCACCCAGATGCATGTGCTGTACTTCTCTTCTTCCTGGGCCCGACCACGTAGTGTGAGTCTTAGGGCCCAGCAGCCTGTTTTCTTGCAGGCTTTGTTCTGTGCTGTGTAGATTCTGCCATACTTTTGGCTTGAATTGGAACATTTAGTTGGTCCCTCTGAACACATTATCCTGTATTGCATTAGGTCCTAACAGAGATAGACACTGAGCAGTTGGGAGACAGTTGAGTGCTTGACCATTATTCTGGAAGTTTATATTTGTGTTTCAGCCGGAGTGACTGTTTGATATTGACTTGACTTGTGAAGTAATGTCAGAAGGTCAAAACAATTTTCAGATATGTATTGATTGTATCTGATGACGGTTTGGCACTTGACTTTTACCTCCTTAAGGTGGCCTTCGTATTGAACCATGGCAAATTAGTCCTGTTATTTTTAAAGAATATTGACTCCATCTGGCTTTGGCAGTGCAGAAAAGGCAAGGCTGGCATAGTTATACACAAGGGTATGTGGTTCTTTGGGGACACAGTTTTGAAAAGGAACCTGAACTTGGCAGTCAGGTTTGTATACACACTACCACGTAGGGACAAGGAGACTAGAGATAACTAACATTTTGATTTGCCACCCTTTCTTTTTTTCCTGTGAAAAGGAAAGAAATGAAAGATGATTTATTATAATAAATCTGTAATAACAGGCAGTAGTGTACTGGTAAATTTTTGACAACCGATTCTTCCAGGATAAAGTCTTGATTTATAGCATTTGTGCTTTTCCATGGTGTAAGTATTTTCACCATGATTGATTTCAGGGTACCAGCTTGACATCACTGAATGCAGAGTTGGAAAGAGAGGTATAGTATCTCACCATGACCTGGTGCTTCCACCATGCAGGTGCCATAGATGTAAATAGTAAAATGTAGTGACATCATTAGTAAGTGACAAGTTGTGAATATTTATTATCTTGGTTTTAATGTAACGTGGTTAATTGTAGCTTTAGGTAATTTCATTTTTTAATGATGGCTGTAGTTAACAATTGGCTAACAAAATTCTGGAAATTCAGCAGTTCACTCAAGCTAGCCTACTGCTGAAAATAGGTAACATTTATTGAGCACATACTATCTGCCAGGCATAGTCTAAGTGTTCTGCATGAAGTATGTCATCTTCAGATTAACCCTATGAAGTAGGTGCTTAGATAATCTCCATTATGCAGTTGATAAAGTGGAGGCACATAGAAGTGTAGTAATTGCCCAGGTCATGGTTTGAGGGTAGCTGAGCTGGGGTTCAGAACCAGGCCACCTGTTCCTAGAGCCTGTCCTCTTAACCCTCTTGCAGTACTGCCTCTTGAGGTTAAAGATATTCTTGAACATGAGGCCATCGTAGCTATGATAAATTTTAAGTAAAACTACTCATTCTTCAGAGTTATTTTATGACTTGTTTCAGTAATTGTTTAGATTTGATTTGAATTTTCATTTATGATAAAGTGTTACTGTCTTTAACATATGAAGTGTTTATGTAAATCAGCAAGGAAAGCAGCACTCTCTCCAGTAGAAAAACAGCCCAGTGATTTCAATAGGCAATTCATGAGAACTGGCCATGGCCTGTGGGCAGTGAAAGCAGGGACAGTGTCCATTCTCCTCTCTGTGATATCAGTCCCAGCCTTGCAGAATACCTGACCCAGATCAGGGCTCCATAAAGACCATTTTATTCCTGTTAATTTTTTACGTGTCTTAATGAAGCATATATAAAGATTTCTTGACCTTTTCCTTATATAAGGCTATTTTCTAATGTTGCCTTAATTAAAGAAAGGAAAATTTTCAGGAAAGTGTTTCTTACTGTATTGTTAGAGACATTTTATTATTAAAAAATCCTAAGTTCAAACAAGGATGAGGAGGCCTAATCAGTTTTTTTCTTAATTATAATTAAGAATCAGTATATGCTGTTTTATGTAATTTCAGTATGTAAAATTGATATTCCTAAATTTGAGACCTAGTGGAATTATGAGAAATTGCTATGAAATTTCTAGAGCCTTTAGGTTACAGGTAGTGAAGTTTTAATGCATCGAGCTGCTTATCTACAAACCTTTTTGAGGAATGCACAGTACACCCTGGACCGTTCAGAGACTGATGTTTCACAGTGTGTCTTTTCTCAGCTTTCCATCTCTTCCTTCTCTCTGGAAGATGTAATTTTGGCCACCTCTGAGCTCACGGGGACTTCTGAAGGATGTTGTGAATTACCTCGAGATATGGTGAAACATATCAGAATAATGTTTTTGGGTGCTGACAGCTGAATTTTGGAGATTAGGAATTAGAGCTTTTTGAGTTGGTTTGAAAAAAGCGTTTTGGTGATGTTAATAGACTTGTCATCTCTTGGTGTGGGCAATCAGGGACTTACAGTAGTATTTCCTTCTGAAGATGGAAAAGGCAGTAAGGGGAAGAAGAAGGAAAAGGGACAAACGTTGATTGAATGATGGTGACCCGGGGTCAGATCCAGCCCAAGTGTGTACATGCATTACGATTAAAATGAAAGCTGTCTTTTTCAGCACCTGGGGGAGATGGCGTGGAGCGGGTTCCTTTAGAAAGTATACAATTTACTGAAAGGTAATCATATTCTCTCTGTTGGGGCTTACGTATCAGAGCACTTGAAACTCTTGGGGTCTGGACCCTTCTCTGTATTCCAGAAACCTCCCAAATAAGGTTGGTCAGATTATCAAGTTCTTTTTTTTTTTAAGCTGAAGTTATATTAATTTATTCTGAGTTCTGTGTTGATGAACGTATCTGATTGACTATGCAATATGTCTAACTGAAAAGAAAAATTATTACTTATTAAGTGTAATTCATTTGGGAGGTGGTGAAGGGTGGAGCACAGATAGAGTAAAAGGGTTGTTAAATCCTGCAGAGGTTAATGGCTCTTCTCCTTCGGTCTGTCCTAGTCACTCCTCCTGCCATAGACTAGCCCATCACAGGTAAAAACACTATGCTTTACTCCGGTACCTGTTTCCTTTGCTGAGTCCTCAGGAGGCAGGAACCTTTCCTTCCTACCCTTACTTTTCCTCCCTCCCGCCCTTCCTTTCATGATAGATAGCACTCGTTCTTGTTAAAAAACAAAAAGGGCAATTTTCTCCAGAAGGAACTGGTGTTAGTTTCCTACTGCTGCTGTAACAAATTACCACCAACTTAGCGGCTTATATAACACACATGTATTATCAAGCAGCCTTGGTGGTCAGCAGTCCAAAGTGGGTCTTGTTAAAATCTAGGTGTCAGCGGAGCTGTCCCTTCTGAGTGTTGGAGGGGAGAAGAATCTGTTTCCTTGCCTTTTCTGGATTCTAGAAGCTGCCCTCTTTCCTTGGCTCATGGCCAAGCCACTTCCACCTCTGTGTCTTTGTCATATCTACCCTCCCTCTGTGAGGACCCCTGGGATGACGCTGGGTCCTCCCAGGTAATTGGAGGCTGATCTCCCTGTCTCAAGGCCTTTTGACCTTTTGCAAATTCTCTTTTCCATGGATGGTAATGTATTTACAGGTTCTGCAGATTAGGGTGTGGATATCTTAGTTTTCTAAGATATCCTGCCACAGAAATTTTTAGAACTTTCTGATAAAATACCAGATAGCACAACTTCTTCTATATTAGTTGATCATAATGGAGACCAGAGATGGTGTCCTCTAACCTTTAGAAAAATCATCATGATTTCTTTTAACACATAAATATGATTTAATTAAAAAAAAAGTATGACAGGGGCTTCCCCTAGTGGCGCAGTGGTTAAGAATCAGCCTGCCAATGCAGGGGACACGGGTTCAAGTCCTGGTCCAGGAAGATCCCACATGCCACGGAGCAACTAAGCCCGTGCACCAAAACTACTGAGCCTGTGCTCTAGAGCCTGCGAGCTACAACTGCTGAGGCCACGCGCCACAACTACTGAAGCCTGCTCGCCTAGAGCCCGTGCTCCGCAACAAGAGAAGCCCCCGCTCACCACAACTAGAGAAAGCCCACACGCAGCAACAAAGACCCAATGCAGCCACAAATAAATAAATAGATTAATTTAAAAAAATTTTTAAAAATTTAAAAATGTTTGACAAATATGGCTAATGTGCATTGTGCTGTTTTGAGTTAAAATGGGGGAAAATATTCAAAGGAAATATGGAGTTTGGAAATACTGGTATTTGGAGTTTAGTGATAAAATACTAAGGCTATTAAAAAAAATGAAACATCAGTCCTGCAGTATCGCATCAGAAGTCTTATTCTCAGAAATTGCTTTTCAGTTATCCAAATACGTATATATTAAGAACATCTTTCACCTTCATCTGAAAAGCAAAATAAACTGTTTCTTCTTCTACTTCGAATATATTTCTGGAAATGCGACATTTGAAATTAAGGGAGACATAGACTAACAGACGGGGAACTTCGAGGCTTGTTGAGTGTTTCCTGCTCACCAACCTGTGCGAGCCCTCACACAGGTGGGGGACTCTTTTGGCCCTTTATTTTATAGGTGAGACTCGTTGATAAACTGTCAGGAGGCCAACGAGCAACCTGCATGGTTGTTACTGGAGGCTCTTGCCACACGTCAATGTGCAGGCCTGTAACGATGCTTATGGGACACAGGTGAGGGCTGTCACATGTGACCCAGCTCTTGGGGGCTCTGCCAGCTCACTGTGCTTGACCTGTGTAACGTGAAGGCGAGGCAGCCTCCTCTCCTTGTGAAGCAGGGTGTGTCTAAGGGGCTGTAGAGACGCGGGTCTCACTGTCCTCCTGCAGGAGTAGTGAGCTTCTTTCCACATTCATTTGGCTTTATGGGATGCTAAAAAATATCAGGTAAGCTGTTTCCCAGGGATCATAAATTTCCATCCGTTCATTAACCCCTCATTCCCTGTGACTTTGTTAGAGAACTGAATTCATTAAAAGGTGATAAAAAACTGGAGCAAAGTCAGCAGGCAGTTTTAGGGAGAAAGGAGTGGGCCTGTGACATGGATGAGACCTTTTAGGGTGTTAATTTCTCTCTCCTAAAGTTACCCTTGTGATCAAAACTCAGGGATGCCCTGTACAGACATTTATTATTGGAACCATAAATTCTCATGGAAAGCAGAGGAAGAAAGAAAGATGAAGTAAACTACTCAGTCCTCATTTTGTTCAGGGTTGGGGCAGGAGGCCTTAACCTTCGGTCATTTTACTACCCAGCACCTAAATCAGATGAAGGAATTATTGTGTCCTGAATGTCTGTATCTGTTTAGATGCTAGCAAATATTTGTTAATAGGTTAAAATACATTTTATATAATGACTTTGCAGTGCTTTTTATTTTAATATAATTGATACTATTATTTGAGTCATTGACTAAAATATTTTTTATTAGTTTTTTAATTTAATTTTTATTTTACATTGGGATAGAGTTGATTTACAATGTTGTGTTAGTTTCAGGTGTACAGCAGAGTGGTTCAGTTATACTTACGTATACATATATCCATTCTTTTTCAGATTCTTTTCCCATATAGGTTATTAAAGAGTATTGAGTAGAGTTCCCTAAAGAGTGGGAAATCAGATGTTTACAATATTTTATAGTTTACTTTCAGGGTTCGCTGTTCCAGTTCAACCTCATTTGCACTCCCCTTGTCCTCAGCAGTGGCCTCAAGCCCTCAAGTTAGGAGAGGTGGAGGTGCCTGGTTTGGGGCTTCAGGGGATCTTCCATTCCTCTTTGTGGGGATCGTCTTCAAAGGGCATGTGCACAGACCTTTCACCCAGTTCTAAAAGTGGAGCACTCCCACTGTGCTGTCAGAATTGCCTGAATCAGTCACACTCCTTTTTGGCGAGATGTGGCAAACGCATGTCAGCTGTAGACAGTGCTTAATTGATTTGGCCAGTCAAGACATCATATACAAGACATAAAGCTGTCTTGTCCTGTAGCAATAGGATGGGTACAAATACCCACAGTTTTAAATTTGAATTTTTATACATTGTTTCAATGGTAAGTATGGATAAAATAAAAATACGACTTATTACATAGCACATTAGAGAGGGCTGTGTGTGCTGGTCCTATATATGGATTGTTTTCTGTTCCTAGTCTTGTTCCCTCCCCACCTTTCCTCCCTAGGCTGACATTTTTGTAAAAGATACAACTTGCCAGGCACTCTTAGATGCTTTACACATGTTATTTTGCACAACGGCCCCACCAGGTACGTTTCATCCTTCCCATTTTTCAGATGAGGAAATGGATATGCAGAGAGGGTGAGGGACCGGCCCAGCATCTCCCAAGGTCACACGGGGATGTAGCGAGTGGCAGAGTGGTGATTCCTGCCCCCGTATCTCCTGCCTACACTGCTGTCTCTACCCCAGTCCCACTTCTGTTTTATAATGTCTTGCTGTAATTTTGTAAGTAACCTCAGATCATTTTTGGAACATGGTGGGGGTATCACTAACCAAACAGATGAAACCTTGCAGCGTATATGTTGCCCCTATTTTTGTTCAGTAATATTTTGATTGAGCAACTCAGCTTCTTAGGATAGCATGAGATACATTGACCAAAATATACCTCTAGAATCAGCCTTGGAGTCCTCTTAGATTCTGGCTGATATCAGATTGGTTTCCCGTTGTTCAGGGTTTGCTTTGGGTAGTTGTGTTGTGTGGTCAGTTAGGGTTTCTTTCGCAAAGAACACAGCTGTGAGTGTTGTTGACAAGTGCTGTTGTGAGCGGGGCTGAAGGGGAGGTGGCAGTAAAGTGTTTCTCTGGTCTGTCGTGGACTGAATAGGTCAGATCCTGCTTGGAAGGACTGTCAGTGGCAGGTGCCGCTTCTGTCACCAGGATGTTCTCTACTCATTTTTAATGCAGTGACAGCCCCAAATAGAAGCATTCTGTCATTCTCTCAATCCGTCCATTTGTGGAAGGATTTTGATCAAAGAGTGCTTTTTGCTTCTTGTTTATTTAGTAAGACACAGCGTCGTATTTCACATAGAAATACCCTGTGTAACAGTAAAAATAAAATTTAAAGGGAAATAGCTCATTTTCTTTGCTCATTTTTCACAGACATGAATTTTATACTTCAAAAATGAAGTCATATAGAAGCACACTTTCCCTATGTTCACTTATATTTACATAATAAATGTAATAATAAATCATAATGAGTAATTTAGTTTGTGTGTTGATATCATTACAGTTATATTCATGTCCTTAATTATTTTCTCTTTGGGAACCAGCTTGAGTTAGTGATACAGAAAGCATGTTTAGTCTCAACAACTTTAAAAAATGAGTAATGAAAGATAGTGATTTCATTTATGTTATTTGAGAAGATGGGCTGTTGAGGGATAAAAGAGCTGGAATATTTTGAGTGTTTGTAGTTTGTTTAGGCAAATACATATTTAAGTAGCATAAGAATTAAATATATTAAAATAGGATTTAAAAATATTTGCTTCATAAGTGAACAGCTCAAATGAAGCGAGTATAGTTGCATCAAGAGATGTTTAAATGTATGTTATTCTGAGGTTTGAAGATACTCAGACCATGTTGTAACTGTCTCTATTCAGTGTTTCACAGAAGAATTTGAGGTCTTCGATGATGTCCCATATTTAAAACATTAGTCAACTTTATTTAGCATAAGTGTTTTAGAAGATTAGAAGTTATTTTTTTGGCAAATAGATTTTGGTTTAGATTTGCCCTTTGAAAAATTTTGCCCCTTATCAGCCTTACATCAGGATTTTTTCTCCTTTTGTGGAATATAGTTTATGTTTTGGGGTTACATTTTCTTCTGTTTTTAGACTTTTTTCTGAAAAAAAATTTAGACCTATTAGTAAATTCTTATCTTAATTAGAATTAGTTATGATCTTTCTTAAAGCAGGTAAAAACATTTGAGTTTCTTTTACTTATTTTTTATTATTTTATATTTAATTGAAGTATAGTTGATTTACAGTATTATATGAGGAGTTTATTTGTAAAAGTGTAATTTTAGTTTCTAAGCAATTAAAAAAAAAGCTTAATTTAAAATTAAGTAACTGGGCTTCCCTGGTGGCACAGTGGTTGAGGGTCTGCCTGCCGATGCAGGGGACACGGGTTCGTGCCCTGGTCTGGGAAGATCCCACACGCCGCGGAGCGGCTGGGCCCGTGAGCCATGGTCGTTGAGCCTGCGCGTCCGGAGCCTGTGCCCTGCAACGGGAGAGGCCACAACAGTGAGAGGCCCGCATACCGAAAAAAAAAAAAAATTAAGTAACTGACTCACAGATGTAGAGAACAGAATTGTGGTTGCCGAGAGGAAGGGGGCTTGTGATGGATGGATTGGGAGTTTGGGATTAGTAGATGCAAGCTATTATATATAGAATGGATAAATAACAAGGTCCTACTGTATAGCACAGGGAACTGCATTTAATATCCTGTGATAAACTATAATGGAAAAGAATATGAAAAAGAATATATATATATGTATAACTGAGTCACGTTGCTGTACAGCAGAAATTAACACATTGTGAATGAACTATATTTCAATTAAAAAAATAAATGAAATTAAGTAACTGTTTAAAAGATATGCCTCCCACATTGTATATCTGCTGAGGACCTTTCTTAGACTTGTATCCATCACCATAATCATTAAGAAGTGCTGTATTTGTTGTTTTCTTAGCAAGGAGCTTGTCTTCCTAATCACATTATCTATTAGAGAAGTAAGTGCTTTTGTCTGTTTGCAACACAACCTTGAACTTGATGTATCAGATTCTGACAATGAAGGCGTCCTCTGACAGGTCACTGCGTTTACCTGGTAAAGGGGAGAATGAAGTTGACAGCTTCATTACCAGCTTGTAGACCACCCCCCCCCCCGCCTTTTTCTTTAAAGAACGTTCAGTATCTAATTAACAGATGGGTTTGTTTCCAAGTTTCTTGTTAAATTCACTTTCTGGACCTTTGCACGGTTCCTTATTGCTGTTTAGGAAACCAGGGCAGCCTGTTGATGGTGCTACAGCCTCCTGTGTTTCTATGGGAGAAGCAGACCCTTAGTTCCATTCTTAGTCAGACACCTGGATGCATGGCCCTGCCTTGCAGCCCAGCCAGCCAGCCTGGGTCCTTCTGGAGCAGGTGGAGAAGGGCTGGCCCCTCTCTGACCCCTCCCCATGTCTGCCACCTGAGACGCCCCCCCAGGGCCCAGTGCTTCTTGCCTCCTTGGGGCTGGGAATGTGTCCCCCACCGCACCTTCTCCCTGGCAGCTGCAGGGGAGGCAGGGCTTCCTGCTGGGGAGGATCCCTGTAAATTGGAGGTTGTCCCGCCAGACGAGGGCTGCCTCTTATTCTGTTTAATTAGACATACCATGTAGCAGGAGACATAAACCACGTGGAGTCAGCCCTTGTTGGTCGCTGTTTGTATATTTTCCAGAATATACAAACAGCTCATACAACTCAACAACAAAAAAACAAACAACCCAATTGAAAAATGGGCAGAAGACCTAAATAGACATTTCTCCAAAGAAGAAACACAAATGGCCAGTAGGCATCACCACTGCTAATTATTAGAGAAATGCAGATCATAACTACAATGAGGTATCACCTTAACACCAGTCAGAATGGCCATCATTAAAAAGTTGGCAAACAACAAATGCTGGAGAGGGTTTGGAGAAAAGGGAACCCTCTTACACTGTTAGTGGGAATATAAATTGGTACACCTTCTATGGAAAACAATATGGAGGTTTCTCAAAAAACTAAAAATAGAGCTACTGTAAAATCCAGCAATCTCACTCATGAGCATATATTCAGACAAAACTATAATTCAAAAAGATACATGCACCCTATGTTCACAGCAGCACTATTCACCATAGCCAAAACTTGGAAACAACCTAAATGTCCATCGACAGAGGAATGAATAAAGAAGATGTGGTATATATATACAATGGAATATTACTCAGCTATAAAAAAGAATAAAAAAAAACATAAAGGGGACTTCTCTGGTGGTGCAGTGGTTAAGACTCTGCGCTTCCACTGCAGGGGGCATGGGTTCGATCCCTGGTCAGGGAATTCCTGCATGGCTTGTGGTGCAGCCAAAAAACAAACCAACAAACAAAAAAACCCCAAAATAATGCCATTTGCAGCAACATGGATGCAACTAGAGATTATCATACTAAATGCAGTAAGTCAGAAAGAGAAAGACAAATACCATATGATACCACTTATACATGGAATCTAAAATAGGGCAAAAATGAACTTATCTATGAAACAGAAACAGGGACGTGGAGAACAGACTTGTGGTTGCCAAGGTGGGTGTCTGGGGGAGAGATAGAGTGGAGTTTGGGATTAGTAGATGCAAACTATTATATAGAGAATGGGTAAGCAACAAGGTCCTAACATATAGCACAGGGAACTATATTCAGTATCCTATGATAAACCATAATGGCAAAGAATATAAAAAAAGAATGTATATATATGTATAACTGAATCACTTTGCTGTACAGCAGAAATTAATACAACGTTGTAAATCAACTATACTTCAGTTAAAAAAAAACAACAACCCACTTGGAGTCAGGATACCTGGAATTATCCAGTTGCTGCTGTTTCCCTGCTGTGAGACCTTGGACACATCATTTAACTTTTTTTTTGGTGGTTGTAGTTAGTGTGTCTGCTGAGTAGATTGTATTAGGTTACCTCTAATGTTCCTTCCTGCTTTAACATTGCAATGATCTCATAGTTCAGAAGGGGGTTTACAAATGATTGGTTCTTGAAAGTTAGGAAAACAGGATTTTTTTAACATAGAATACACAAACGTTTACCCATCATTGAACAAGAAACTCCTTAGAATTAGGATGTTTAGAATTGAGTATATAATGAATAACTGACATTATAATCTCAGTGTATTACTAATGAAATGCCACGATGTCTGGTGGGGCTGATCTCATATTGTACAGAAATATTGATATTAATATATCAGTAATATCTAAAATATGCTCTTTTAGCTGTTTACTGAAAGTACAGGTTGTCATTCTTTTATTTTCTGTAACCTAACATATTAAGTGCTCCTGGGAGGCAAACATGTAAGAAAGTGAAGTAATATTTATCTATAAACATGTTTAAAATTCCTAAAAGTTTGCAGAATTTAAGTGGTTCATGGAATTTCTTATGTAAACGTGAAGCAGAGAAAAGATTTTTAAAAGTTAGACTCTTGTGATTGAAAAACGATTTAAAATATGATCTCTCTCCTTGTGTTCCTTAATTCAAGGTGGTAAACATCACTGACGCTTTATGTTGGCAGAGGACGAGTTATCTCTGGAACATTCACTGTGATTTTACCAGCTGTCCATGTGGGAGGTGGGAGGTTAAACTAAATGTTTGCTGACATCCACTAACAATCAATTTGTATTTAAATCATTTGCATTTTTTCCTTTCAAGTGGAGCTGTGAGGGATGGTATACTGGAGGCTGTAGTTTGTTGGGTTTCTAATTTTTTTTTTTTTTTTTTTTGCTGCATGCGGGCCTCTCACTGCTGTGGCATCTTGCGTTGCGGAGCACAGGCTCCGGACGCGCAGGCTCAGCGGCCATGGCTCACGGGCCCAGCCGCTCCGCGGCATGTGGGATCTTCCTGGACCGGGGCACAAACCCGTGTCCCCTGCATCGGCAGGCGGACTCTCAACCACTGCGCCACCAGGGAAGCCCTCTAATGTTTTACTGCACAATACATTAATTATAAGGTGGCAATATTTAAAAATTTAATTTATGCTACCACCCAGATGGCTAGGCTGGGAAACAGGGTTGTTTAATGTAGTCCTGAAAGGTTTGTATATCCCCTTTCAGACAGCACCCTGACTCTGGAGAAGATGCTAGAACCCTCTAGAAGTTAGCTTTGCTCAGGGAGAGGCAGTGCAGGGCTGTGCCCTGGGGCCGCCCCATTCCTTGCATGCTTGTGACTGGGGAGACTGCCTTGAAGGGGAGAGATGGAAGGAATTTGGGGTGGGGTGGTGTCCTGGAGCCTGGAGGGAGGGCAGAAAACAGCAAGTCATGGGGGCAAAAGAGGGATTAGTGTCTCCCAAGAGAGGGATTTGAGAGGAGTGACCAAGAGTGGATAGAGGTGGTCATCACACCATTCTGCGTCCCAGCTGTTGCTTTGGCCCCCAGATGGCCTTGTAGGGCGGTGGGTGATGGGGAGGGCCATGCAGCACCAAGGGACCCACATCACACAGTCCGGCATCTGCCGCCGTGTTGGGCCTCATGTAACACATTTGCCAACCAACCATTATTCAGAAATTATTGAGATCTTCATCACTGACTAATAACCACAGACTACTAGCAGGTGGTAGAAAATGTTGTCCAGTGTCTATTATTAGATTGTGCTTCATCTGCTAATTATAAAAATATCAGTGGTTCATTGTTTTTAATCTCTCAGTTAAAGCTGACTAAGGGAGACTGTTTCTTACTGGTTATGGGAAATCATTTTAATATATAATTTGAATAGCAGTTAGTAAATAGAATGATATTTCAGGCTAAGTAGCCACATCTGTAGTTTTATTTATTAAAAAATGTTGGTTAGATTCAATTGCACATAATTTCATTATTTAATTTAGGAAATTATTGCAAAATATTATCCTTTATTTCTTTATAATTATGGAAAGCGTATTTTAAGGGTTTTTTCCTCCACTGTCTTGGATTTTGTTAATTTGTGATTATGGTTTTCTTTGTTTTTGTCTCAAACCATTTATTTCTCTTTGTCCTTTTTGTTCCCAGACTTGCTGGAGCATTTAGTAGCAAGTGTTAATTCTTCCAACAGACCTAAGCAAACTTTTTGTATCTTTGAAAAAAAAAATCAGTGTGGGAAAGTTCAGTTGATTTCTTAAAGTACAGATTTTCAAAAGTACTGTTTCTTATACTTAAAAAATAGATAGAGGGAGAGAGATTTTAGTAGGTTTGGATGGGTGGCCTAGGAGTCATTGGGCTGTTACTCGGATGAAGGCATCATAGCCCAGGGTCTAGGTTTAGTTTTGTGGGAGTAGAAACTGAGTCTTATTCATGCTCCCCGCCCAGGGAGAATGACTTTTTCTGGGTGAATGAACTTTCAGGACACTGATGTGTAAACCAGAATGTCAGTTTATTAATATACAGTGAAAATAATCCAGCTGTCAGGTGGATTGGACTTTCGTGCTGGATTGTCCCCATCAGAAAAGCTATAGGAGAGCTGTGCTGTACATGGAAGTGGGAATTACATAGATCATTTTGAAGAGCAAAAATTTTTATTTTGATGACGTCCAGTTAATCAGTGTTTTCTTTTGTGGTTCATCTTTTGATGTCATATTTAAGAAGTCTTTGCCTAACCCAAGATCATAAAGATTCTCACCCATATTTTCTTCTAAAAGTTTTATAATTTTGTCTCTTCAATTTAGAACTATGGTCCATTTTGAATTAATTTTTTAAAAGTTAATTTTATTGAAGTATAGTTGATTTACAATCTTGTGTTAATTTCTGCTCTACAGCAAAGTGATTCAGTTATACATATATACACATTCTTTTCATTTTGAATTAATTTTTGTATATGGTGCTGGGTACATAATGCTAGTTGTTCCAGCACCATTTGTTGAAACGACTATCTTTCCCCCACTTGGTGACCTTGGCACCTTTGTTGAGGATGTATTGACCACGGATGGTTGGGTCTTTCTGGTCTGTTCTTTTCCAGTGATCCGTGTGCCTAATTTTATGCCACTCCCACACCATTTTGATGATTCTAGGCTTATTAAGTGTTGAAATTAGGTAGCACAAGTCGTACGACTTTGTTCTTTTACAAAATTGTTTTGGCTTTTCTATTCCTTTCTATTTCCATATACATTTTTTGATCAGCTTGTTCATTTCCATAAAGAAGTGTGCTGTGATTTTGATTGTGATTGTATTGAGTCTCTAGGTCACTTGGGGAAAATTGAATGTTACCAGTGTGAGCCTCCTGATCCATGAACGCAGTATTTATTTAGATCTCCTTTAATTTCTCTCAGCAATCTTTACAGGTATAGTATTTTAATGGGTAGCAGAGCATAGACTGTGAAGTGTTCAGATCATGGCTCTGCAGTGACCATGTGATGACCTTGGGCAAGTGACTGAGCTCCTGTGAACCTTGGTGTCCTCATCTGTAAAATAGGGATAGTGCCTCGTGATTTCGTGGAAGGGTTAGATGAAGTAATGTATGTAAAAGGCAGAGTCCAGTGCGCAGTAAAAGTTAGTTGTCACCATCGCTGTCCCTGTTGTCCTTAATGCCCAGGCTGCCCTTGCTCAGCCCCCAGTCGGTTTGGGGCAGCTGCTCGGGCCCCCTTCCTGGTTGCATGGCTGGTGACCACTGCACCTGCCTGCTCTTCGGGCTCTCAGTGGGTTTTCTGACCTTCTCCAGTGGGTCCTGTGGCGTCTCTTTCTTTGTACTGTGTTCATACCATTGATTAGACCTCAGCTTTCCTTCACGTTCAGTCCAGTCTTTTCCCGATTTTCCAGTCTCGGTCTCTGCTTTTGCTCGGAAGATTTTGTCCTAAGTGTTTTTCTGTCCCCAGTGTGCGATGAACCCTCCTATCATGTGTTGGATGAGTTTCGCTTGTGGAGTCTGGGGGCTGCCTCACTCCCCATCACCTGAGTCTCCATTTGAATGTTTTGTAGATTGTGTAATAATTTACGTTGATTAGGATAGCATATTTTAAACGTTTATGCAGGATATGTATTTGTAAATTTTGCCTCATTTTTGGGAAAGTGGGGAAAAGCAGGATGAGATTTTTCCGTGTTTTTCTTCTAAAATGTTTTAAAGATGTGAATGCTGTCATAGAAAATAATTTGATGTTGTCTGAGTCAGCTTGTAGTTTTCGTGTTCCTTCCAGTTGTCCGGATCCAGGAAGCCTGCTGTTTGGGAGTTAGACCCTGCCCTCTTACCCCATCCCTGGGGGGTTTACTGGTGGCACTGTCCCTCCCAGGGATGATCCCAGGGCAAGGGTCATGTCTGCCTGTGTGCACATACTCAGGAAGAGTGCTCTGCATTCAGCACTAGATATTCTACTCTTTTCTGAATCGTCAGATATTATGATGTTTATTCAGTATTGATTTTATTTATTTATTTATTTAATTGAACTATAGGTGATTTACAATGTCGGGTTAGTTTTAGGCATACAGCAAATGATTCAGTTATACACACACATATGTGTATATATGTGTGTGAGTGTGTGTGTGTATGTGTGTGTATTCCTTTTCAGATTCTTGTTCATTGTAGGTTATTATAAGATATTGAATATAGTTTCCTGTGCCATACAGTAGGTCCTTGTTCTTTATCTATTTTATATATAGTATTGTGTATATGTTAATCCCAACCTCCTAATTTATCCCTCCCCCACTTCCCCTTTGGTAGCCATAAGTCTGTTCTCTATGTCTCTGAGTCTGTTTCCGTTTTGTAAATAAGTTCATTTGTATCGTATTTTCTGATTCCACATATAAGTGATATCATATACTTGTCTTTCTCTGTCTAACTTTTCAGTATTGTTTTTAGAACAAAATATGCTGCTCCCTAACCATGTAATTCTGGGCGAGGCATGTATCTCATCTGTGCTTGCTTCCTTATTTCTAAATGGGGATAAATGGGAACTCATACCCATCTGTTTTGAGGATTACATTGAGTGAAACTCTCAGAACAGCGCTGGACCACAGCAGGTTCTCAGTAAATGTTGGCAGCCTATTTTATTCCAGTTCTTTGAAGAGGGACATCCTATATTTGCTTTGTTCAGTAAAAATCATTTAGCCAAATTGATGGTTTAACTAGTTGTTTCATTGTTTAACCATTCTGCTTACATAGGAAATGCTGAGGGTTTTTTCCATTTAAAATGTGAATGTCCTTGTTTTTACCTCTGAGCTCCTGTAGTAGCTCAGAGATAGTCTTTTGACTCCATGGTGCTATTATTTTTCAAATACTAGGTCACATCAAGTTCAGTTTTATTTTTTAAAATAACATGGAAATTTAACATTCAAATATTGAACCTGATTTTCCAAAGATCCTGTGTTTCACCTTGTGAAACAGAACTGGATTTCAAAGCCATTGCCATAACTTGTTCAAGATCAGAAATTGTCTAAATCCTGCAGATTACCGGATTACAGATGATCTGTCTGATTACCATCCGTTCAATCCTTAAGGTCAAAGCTAGTTGTAGTTAGAGCCCCTGGCCTGTTTTGGTACTTAAGTTTTCAGTGTATATACATGAGTGTAGCCTGTATCTTGATAGCTGGTTTCACGAATGAAACCTGTAGTTTAAATGATACGTTGAAATTCATGCGGTAAAGAAAATGACTAAATTGTAATAATTTGGAAGACTGACTTTGATCACATGTTCGGAGAGTCAGTGAGATGGGGTCTTGGCCTTTGACCTCTGTTCTTTGCGTTTATGTGATGGGAAAACTGTCTCCCTTTCCAGCGCCCTGATTCCCACTTTAGATAAATGGTTACAAAGAAATTGTACCTGTGCTGCCAGACTCCCCATGAACCACACAAATCCCTGTGTATTGCATCCTGGGGAATTGTCTTAAATTTTTAACAGAGGAGGGTGACGTCTTGGAATACTCTAAAGGTCTGGGTCTCCACACTGTTAGTCAGTGTTTGATCTCTTGCTCTGTTAGGATGGGTGTCAACTTGCTGGCCAATTTGGCCTGCTTGTAAGATTCATATCAGGGGATGGAACAGCATTTCCTCCTAGCTTTCTCATTGAAAGAGGTCCTGTCTCTGGCAGTCAGGGAAATGTTTGGTAGATGTTCGAGAATTTTATCAAAAGAAAATAGCATGGATGAACTTCCATAGAAGATGCTTATACTCAGAGTATTTAATTTAAGACGATCCTATAAATTCTTCCCTATTATATTTTGCAGTCTCTTGAACAAATAGAAGATGCTTGTACTCAGATTATTTGATCCTATAAATTCTTTCCTATTATATTTTTCAGTCTCCTGAACACTTAAGAGACTGAAGGTGTATTTAAGCAATAGTGTCACTATTATAGAGATTAAGGAGGGGAAAGTAAAAAACAGTTCCCCTGGAAAACAAAGGAAGGTATCAACTAAAATTGTAGCATACATTTAAAAAAGTATTTCCAAAGGAATAGGCTAGCTTCAAACAGTTAATGTCATTACCCATGTTCTAGAGTTAATGGTAGATAGGCCATAGTATTAGAAGAGTACCAGAGTTTTATAATCTTAGCTCTGCCAGTTTACCTCTCTATATTTACTTTCCTCACCTGCAAAATATGGTTCATAACCACTTACAGGATTTTTGTGGGAAGGAAATGGGATGATATAATACATAGCAAACACCCCCAAATGGCCACTATTATTGCGTAGATTTTCACGTCTGCGACAATAGAGTATTTTGGATCATTTGTCAGTATTGTACTTATACTGTGTGATATTTCTATGTTCTGGGCCTTCTTAAATATAATGATTTGCTTCTTTTCAAATAGAATTTTGACCTTTTCAAAAGTCTGGAATTCACAGAAGACAAGGAATTTTCCAGCACTCCATGAATGGTGATGTTTATATTGGATTGGCTGGAAGCCAGGTGGCAAACACCATTGAAAAGGAGACATAAATTTTTCCCTTTACAAGAGGCTGCATGGTGCCCCTTGCCTGCCCTTGCCCATGGATATCAATGGATGTTATGTGTGTAGAGCAAGGGAAAGGTCTTGCTGCTAAACGTAGGGCCATGTGCTCTATGAGATAAATTAGTATGTTCCCATGAGCTCATGTTTGTCCTAAAAGGTGTCTTTGTCTTGAGGTCCTTAGAGTCTAGCTAGTAGTAAAGAATCAATATTTGGTACGATTTTCAGTGGTTAAATGTTACTAGGATATACTGAGTTTGTCAAAAAACTAGTGGTATTAAAGCCCAAACAAAAATATTTATTAAAATTTTACATGTCAACACTTTGTTAAAGTGACCTTTGGTAAGAAGTTAATTGTTGTTACAAAATTTGAAAGATTGATTTAATTAACACAACACTGCAAATCAACTTATACTTCAGTAAAATGTAAAAAAATAAAAATTAAAGGTTGAATTAAATCTTTTTCCCAAGAGTTTTAAGATAAGTGTAATTGAACCCATAAAGTTAAGGAAAAATTTTCTCATTGTCCCTGGAATCAGAAAATGTAATTCTAATTATTTATAGAATTCTAAAATTTAAATATGTTCTCATTGTCATTTAATTCATGTCATAATTCATTCTACTTATAATGCTCAGTTTTCAAACCCATTTTCTGACTATTCCTTAAATATAAAAGATAAGTAGATTGATGAAAAAACAAATAATCAAGAAGTAGAAATGGGAGTGGATATTAAGAAATTAGAGATCAGCTTTAGTTTTTCCCTTAAGATTTATTATGTGACATGTATTAGCAAGATTAGAACGTTTGGTAAGTTTTACATTGTTGTTTCTCCAGACTAATTATAACTTTTTTCCCTAGAGTTTCTCAAAAATTTCATTATATACAAGTCCTTTATGAACATGTCAAGAGTCTTTGATTTCTCCATGTTATTATAAAGATGAAGTTGCATGATCTAGGGAAAAAGGAGGGTTTTAATTCTTTTCTGGACATTTTATAAGATATGTCTTTTTTATATATATTTATTTATTTTTGGCTTCTTTGGGTCTTTGTTGCTGTGTGCGGGCTTTCTCTAGTTGCAGCGAGCAGGGGCTACTCTTCATTGCGGTGTGCAGGCTTCTCACTGTGGCGGCTTCTCATTGCAGAGGACAGGCTCTAGGTGCGCGGGCTTCAGTAGTTGTGGCACGCAGGCTCAGTAGTTGTGGTGCATGGGCTCAGGTGCTCCGTGGCATGTGGGATCTTCCCAGAGCAGGGCTTGAACCTGTGTGCCCTGCAGTGGCAGGTGGATTCTTAACACTGCGCCAACAGGGAAGTCCCAAAAGAAGATATTTCTGATCCTTGTCTAGCTTGTGAATAATATATATTAAGCAAATACATACTTCGGGTAGGGAAAACAGTTTATAGGGCTCTTCATATCATTATCTTATTAGATATTCTCAAATAATGGAATTTGCTCATTTTACAGCAAAGGACTCAGAGAGGTTAAAATGATTTGTTTTGCTTTAACAGTTGGCATTGCTTAAACAACTTTCTCCTGAGTGTAAGCAAAAAACAGCCCTTGAGACTGGGAAGATGTGTAAATGCATTGTTAAATGCAGCATTGTACTCTGGATGGGATCCTGGAACAAAAAGAGGACATTAATGGGAAAAGTACTGAAATCCAAATAAAGTCTGGAGTTTCATTTTTTAGAAAAAGTATAAGGAGTTAAAAAACTGGGGGTGGGGAAACACGAGGCAAATAGTGTGAAGGCAACTGAACAGATGAAAATATCACATGTGTGCAAGTAGATACAAGACATTTTTATTGTACTGTTGCTTTTAATAGGGAAACTTTGGAAATAGCCTAAGTGCCTGTCAACATTATAATGAATAAATAGAGGGTGGTGTAATTGGGCAGTGAGTGCTACATATTAGGAAAATGAGCTAGAATTGTGTCAACAGAGGTAACTCTAAACTTAATGTAAGTAAATAAAGTAAGTTACCAAAACAAGCCTTCTTTTTGAATATTTTTAATACACTTTCTTTATACTATGTGTCCATCATTACAAAATCCAACAGTACAGAGCATTTATAATGAAAATGAATAGTTTCAGCTCCATTTCTTCCATTTGTCTTTCCCTAAAAGCCATTTGGAATCGTGTCTTGGTTTTTCTGGTGGTTCCTTCCAGGTCTCTAAATAGGATGTTTTTGATGCTATTTTAACAACTATACTAACTGTAGACATTTTCTGTTAATTCCTGTTATGATAGATGAAGAATTACCCTGCTTATAGAATTCTTTTTTGTAATTTAGGGTTTTTTTAAATTTAATTTTTATTTTTTTAACATCTTTATTGGAGTATAATTGCTTTACAATGTTGGGTTAGTTTCTGCTGTATAACAAAGTGAATCAGCTATACATATATACATATCCCCATATCTCTTTCCTCTTGCATCTCCCTCCCACCCTCCCTATCCCACCCCTTCTAGGTGGTCACAAAGCACTGTGCTATGTGGCTGCTTCCCACTAGCTATTTTACATTGGTAGTGTATATATGTCCATGCCACTCTCTTACTTCGTCCCAGCTTACCCTTCCCCCTCCCTGTGTCCTCAAGTCCATTCTCTACGTCTGTGTCTTTATTCCTGGCCTGCCCCTAGGTTCATCAGAACCACTTTTTTTTTTTTAGATTCCATATTATGTGTTAGCATATGGTATTTGTTTTTCTCTCTCTAACTTACTTCATTCTGTATCACAGTCTCTAGGTCCATCCACATCACTACAAGTAACTCAATTTCATTTCTTTTTACGGCTGAGTAATATTCCATTGTATATATGTGCCACATCTTCTTTATCCATTCATCTGTCAGTGGACACTTGGGTTGCTTCGATGTCCTGGTTATTGCAAATAGAGCTGCAGTGAACGTTGTGGTACATGACTCTTTGAATTATGGTTTTCTCAGGGTATATGCCCAGTAGTGGGATTGCTGGGTCGTATGGTAGTTGTATTTTAATTTTTTAAGTAACGTCCATATTGTTCTCCATAGTGGCTGTGTCAATTTATATTCCCACCAACAGTGCAAGAGTATTCCCTTTTCTCCACACCCTCTCCAGCATTTATTGTTTGTAGATTTCTTGATGATGGCCATTCTGACTGGTGTGAGGTGATACCTCATTGTGGTTTTGATTTGCATTTCTCTAATGATTAACGATGTTGAGCATTCTTTCATGTGTTTGTTGGCAATCTGTAAATCTTATTTGGAGAAATGTCTATTTAGGTCTTCTGCCCATTTTTGGATTGGGTTGTTTGTTTTTTTGATATTGAGCTGCATGAGCTGCTTATAAATCTTAGAGATTAATCCTTTGTCAGTTGCTTCATTTGCAAATATTTTCTCCCATTCTGAGGGTCGTCTTTTCGTCTTGTTTATGGTTTCCTTTGCTATGCAAAAGCTTTTACGTTTCATTAGGTCCCATTTGTTTACTTTTGTTTTTATTTCCATTCCTCTAGGAGGTGGGTCAAAAAGGATCTTGCTGTGATCTATGTCATAGAGTGGTCTGCCTGTGTTTTCCTCTGTAGAGTTTGATAGTGTCTGGCCTTATATTTAGGTCTTTAATCCATTTTGAGTTTATTTTTGTGTATGGTATTAGTGAGTGTTCTACTTTCATTCTTTTACATGTAGCTGTCCAGTTTTCCCAGCACCACTTATTGAAGAGGCTGTCTTTTCTCCACTGTATATTCGTGCTTCCTTTATCAAAAGTAAGTTGACCATATGTATGTGAGTTTACCTCTGGGCTTTCTATCCTGTTCCATTGATTCTATATTTCTGTTTTTGTGCCAGTACCATACTGTCTTGATTACTGTAGCTTTATAGTATAGTCTGAAGTCAGGGAGCCTGATTCTTCCAGCTCCGTTTTTCTTTCCCAAGATTGCTTCAGCTATTTGGGGTTTTTGTGTTTCCATACAAATTGTGAAATTTTTTGTTCTAGTTCTGTGAAAAATGCCATTGGTAGTTTGATAGGGATTGCATTCAATCTGTAGATTGCTAAGGGTCGTATAGTCATTTTCACAGTGTTGGTTCTTCCAGTCCAAGAACATGGTATATCTCTCCATCTGTTTGTATCATCTTTTATTTCTTTCATCAGTGTCTTATAGTTTTCTGCATACAGGTCTTTTGTCTCCTTAGGCAGGTTTGTTCCTAGATATTTTATTCTTTTTGTTGCAGTGGTAAATGGGAGTGTTTCCTTAATTTCTTTCATATTTTTCATCATTAGTGTATAGCAATGCAAGAGTTTTCTGTGCATTAATTTTGTATCCTGCTACTCTACCAAATTCACTGATTAGCTCTAGTAGTTTTCTGGTAGCATCTTTAGAATTCCCTATGTATAGTATTATGTCATCTGCAAACAGTGACAGCTTTACTTCTTCTTTTCCAATTTGGATTCCTTTTATTTCTTTTTCTTCTCTGATTGCTGTGGCTAAAACTTCCACAACTATGTTGAATAATAGTGGTGAGAGTGGGAAACGTTGTCTTGTTCCTGATCTTAGTGGAAATGGTTTCAGTTTTTCACCATTGAGGACGATGTTGGCTGTGGTTTTGTCATATATGGCCTTTATTATGTTGAGGTAGTTTCCCTCTGTGCCCACTTTCTGGAGAGTTTTTATCATAAATGGGTGTTGAATTTTGTTGAAAGCTCTTTCTGCATCTGTTGAGATGATCATATGGTTCTTCTTCAGTTTGTCAGCATGGCTTATCACATTGATTGATTTGCGTTTATTGAAGAATCCTTGCCTTCCTGGGATAAACCCCACTTGATCATGGTGTATGATCCTTTTAATGTGCCGTTGGATTCTGTTTGCTAGTATTTTGCTGAGGATTTTTGCATCTATGTTCATCAGTAATATTGGCCTGTAGTTTACTTTTATTGTGACATCTTTGTCTGGTTTTGGTATCATGGTCATGGTGGCCTCGTAGAATGAGCTGGGGAGTGATCCTCCCTCTGCTATATTTTGGAAGAGTTTGAGAAGGATAGGTGTTAGGTCTTCTCTAAATGTTTGATAGAATTCGCCTGTGAAGTCATCTGGTCCTGGGCTTTGGTTTGTTGGAAGATTTTTAATCACAGTCTCAATTTCAGTGCTTGTGATTGGTGTGTTTATATTTTCTACTTCTTCCTGGTTCAGTGTTGGAAGGTTGTGCTTTTCTAAGAATTTGTCCATTTCTTCCAGGTTGTCCATTTTATTGGCATAGAGTTGCTTGTAGTAATCTCTCATGATCCTTTGTATTTCTGCAGTGTCAGTTGTTGCTTCTCCTATTTCATTTCTAATTCTATTGATTGGAATCTTCTCCCTTTTTTTCTTGATGAGTCTGGCTAATGGTTTATCAATTTTGTTTATCTTCTCAAAAAACCAGCTTTTAGTTTTATTGATCTTTGCTATCGTTTCCTTCATTTCTTTTTCATTTATCTGATTTTATGATTTCTTTCCTTCTGCTAACTTTTGGGTTTTTTTGTTCTTCTTTCTCTGATTGCTTTAGGTGTAAGGCTAGGTTGTTTATTTGAGACGTTTCTTGTTTCTTGAGGTAGGATTGTATTGCTATAAACTTCCCTCTTAGAACTGCTTTTGCTGCATCCCATAGGTTTTGGATCATCATGTTTTCATTGTCATTTGCTTCTAGGTATTTTTTGATTTCCTCTTTGATTTCTTCAGTGATCTCTTGGTTATTTATGAGTGTATTGTTTAGCCTCCATGTGTTTGTATGTTTTACAGATTTTTTTCCTGTAATTGGTATCTAGTCTCATAGCATTGTGGTCGGAAAAGATACTTAGTATGATTTCAGTTTTGTTAAATTTACCAAGGTTTGATTTGTGACCCAGGATATGATCTATCCTGGAGAATGTTCCATGAGCACTTGAGAAGGAAGTGTATTTTGTTGTTTTTGGATGGAATGTCCTATAAATATCAATTAATTCCATCTTGTTTAATGTATCATTTAAAGTTTGTATTTCCTTATTTATTTTCATTTTGGATGATCTGTCCATTGGTGAAAGTGGGGTGTTAAAGTGTCCTACTATGATTGTGTTACTGTCGATTTCCCCTTTTATGGCTGTTAGCATTTTCCTTATGTATTGAGGTGCTCCTATGTTGGGCGCATAAATATTTAGAATTGTTATATCTTCCTCTTGGATTGATCCCTTGATCATTATGTAGTGTCCTTCTTTGTGTCTTGTAGCATTCTTTATTTTAAAGTCTGTTTTGTCTGATATGAGAATTGCTACTCCTGCTTTCTTTTGATTTTCATTTGCATGGAATATCTTTTTCCATCCCCTCACTTTCAGTCTGTATGCGTACCTATGTCTGAAGTGGATCTCTTGTAGACAGCATATATACGGGTCTTGTTTTTGAATCCATTCAGCCAGTCTTTGTCTTTTGGTTGGAGCATGTAATCCATTTACATTTAAGGTAATTATCTATAGGTATGTTCCTGTTACCTTTTTCTTAATTGTTTTGGGTTTGTTATTGTAGGTCTTTTCCTTCTCTTGTGTTTCCTGCCTAGACAAGTTCCTTTAGCATTTGTTGTAAAGCTGTTTTGGTGGTGCTGAATTCTCTTAGCTTTTGCTTGTCTGTAAAGGTTTTAATTTCTCAGTTGAATCTAAATTAGATCCTTGCTGGGTAGAGTAATCTTGGTTGTACATTTTTCCCTTTCACCACTTCAAATATGTCCTGCTACACCCTTCTGGCTTGCAGAGTTTGTGCTGAAAGATCAGCTGTGAACCGTATGCCGATTCCCTTGTATGTTATTTGTTGCTTTTCCCTGCTGCCTTCAATATTTTTTTTTGTATTTAATTTTTGATAGTTTGATTTGTATGTGTCTTGACGTGTTTCTCCTTGGATTTATCCTGTATGTGACTCTCTGCACTTCCTGGACTTGATTGACTATTTCCTTTGCCATATTAGGGAAGTTTTCAACTATAATCTCTTCAGATATTTTCTCAGTCCCTTTCTTTTTCTCTTCTTCTTCTGGGACCCCTATAATTCGAATGTTGGTGCCTTTAGTGTTGTCCCAGAGGTCTCTGAGACTGTCCTCAATTCTTTTCATTATTTTTTCTTTATTTTGCTCTGTGGTAGTTATTTCCACTATTTTATCTTCCAGGTCACTTATCCGTTCTTCTGCCTCAGTTATTCTGCTATTGATTCCTTCTAGAGAATTTGTAATTTCATTTATTGTGTTGTTCATCAATGTTTGTTTGATCTTCAGTTCTTCTAGGTCCTTGTTAAACGTTTCTTGTATTTTCTCTATTCTGTTTCCAAGATTTTGAATCATCTTTACTATCATCACTCTGAATTCTTTTTCAGGTGGACTGCCTATTTCCTCTTCATTTGTTGTGTCTGGTGGGTTTTTACTTTGCTCCTTCATCTGCTGTGTATTTCTCTGTCTTCTCATTTTGCTTAACTTACTGTGTTTGGGGTCTTCTTTTCGCAGGCTGCAGGTTTGTAGTTCTCGTTGTTATTGGTGTCGGCCCCTGGTGGGTAAGGTTGGTTTAGTGGGTTGTAGGCTTCCTAGTGGAGGGGACTGGTACCTGTGTTCTGGTGGATTAAGCTGGATCTTGTCTTTCTGCTGGGCAGGATCGTGTCCGGTGGTGTGTTATGGGGTATCTGTGACCTTATTAAGATTTTTAGGCAGGCTCTGTGCTAATGGGTGGGGTTATGTTCCTGTCTTGCTAGTTGTCTGGCATGGGGTGTCTAGCACTGGAGCTTGCTGGTCATTGAGTGGAGCTGGGTCTTAGCATTGAGATTGAGGTCTCTGGGAGAGCTTTTGCTGTTTGATATTATGTGGGGCTGGGACATCTCTATTGGACCAATGTCCTGAACTCGGCTCTCCCACCTAAGAGGCTCAGGCCTGACACCCAGGTGTGGCACCAAGACCCTATCATCCACATGGCTCCAAACTCTGGATTTCCACAGTCCAGAGACCCTCCTTTCTACATCTGTAAATTAGTTTTAATTTTTATCAAAATTGTTCATGTTTATAGTTTAAAAGTCTACACTGCTTATTATAGAAATCAGTGCCTTCTTTAACCACTCACCCCACTACCCCAGCCATTTTTAGTATTAAAATCATGTCATTACATAACATGTTTGTGGATGGACTTTTTGAGTTTCTGTTTCATGTGTTGTCTGTTGGGCTCTTTCTGTGGAAGGTGAGTGTCTGTTCCCCTCCCCACCCCCGGCCATCAGATGCATCCCGCCCCATCCTCTGTCCTCCTGGTGTGATCAAGTCATTCATTTGTCCAGATCAGTATATTCTGTGTTCACAGTGTTGTGATGTAGTAAATGCTATTCACAGCTGAGGCACGGAATAATTGTGATGACTTCTCCTTCCGTGGACAACTTTTTGTGTTGCCTGGAGTTAATAATTGTCTTGTTTTTTGCTTAGTTTTCTATGTACTTATCTCACGTATTGTCTCCCAGTTATAATTTTCTCTCAGTACATTCAGATACATAGTTTTATCTGTTTGGATACTGTGCTCTGTTCTGGATCAGTTGACCTGTGTCCTGGGTTGCTCAGCCATCATTCAGGGACCATTAGTCTGTCCCCTGGTTGGATCCCTGTTTGCAGGGTCCCATGCCTTCCTCTTTCTTGCTTTGCAGCCAGGCTTTGGTCTACTCCCTTCTCAAGAAGCACCCTGAGGAAAGCGGCAGGGAGGATAAATTTTGTGAGACCTCAGGGGTCTGGAAACTTTTATTGTGTGTTACACTTAATTGCTAATCTCTAGGTTGAAAATAAGTTTCCCTTCACAATTTTGAAAGTCTGATCTGTTGTCTTTGGGCTTTCACTATTGCTGTTAAGAAATCTCAAAATCTTTCTCCCTCCTTGTCTCTCTCCTTTTTTTTTTTTCTGAGCAATTTTAGGACAGTGATTCTCAACCCTGGCTCCTCGTAAAATTGTCTGCAAATTTTGACCAAATCCTAGTATGAGAGATTTTGAAATAATTGATCTGGAGTGCAGCCCAAACATAAGTATTTCTGGAAAGTTCCCTGGTAGTTGTGATATGTAGCCAGGGTTGAGAACCTCTGTTTCAAGGTTCTTGTCTTGAATACACTGACTTTTCACAGTACACCGCGATGGGGGTCTCTTCATCCATCGTGCTAGGTGCTTGGTTGTCCCATTAATCTGGAAATTTATGTCCTTTAAATTTGGGAAGGTTTTGATTTTCTTCCTTCAAGTTCTCCTGTTCTATTCCTCTGCTTCTATCTTCTGTTTTCTTTAACTTTTTCCTTTTTGTTTTTTTAAATGATTTCCTCAGTTTGATCTTACAACCTTTACATTGAGTTTTTCTTCTTTATTGTATTTTTATTTTCCAAGAGTTTACCTTTCATGCTCTGAATATTCTGTTTTTATGGACTCCTATTCTTACCCACCCACCCACGTATTTATTGAGATGTATGGTAATTGACATATACCATTGTGTCAGTTTAAGGTGTACAAGGTGATGATTTGCTATATGTGTATATTGTGAAAATATTATCACAATAAGATTAGTTAACACATCTGTCACCTTACATAGGTATCTTTTTTTGTGTGTGGTGACAACACTTAAGATTTACTGTCTTAGCCGGAGGGATGGATTGGGAGTTTGGGGTTAGTAGATGCAAACTATTATATATGGAATAGATAAACAACAAATCCTACTGTATAACACAGGAAACTATGTTAAATATCTTATGATAAACTGTAATGGAAAAGAATGCGGAAAAGAATGTATATATATGTATGACTGAACCACTTTGCTGTACAGCAGAGATTAACACAACAGTGTAAATCAAGTGTACTTCGATAAAGTAAATTTAAAAATAATACTCTCTTACCACCTTTCAGGTATATTATGCAGTATTGTTAACTATAGCCACTATGCTGTACATTAGATCCCCAGAACTTATTCATCTTATAACTGAAAGTTTGTACCTTTTGACCAATACCTCTCCATTTCCCCCACCCCTGGCAACCATCAGTCTACTCTCTGTTTCTGTGAGTTTGTTTTTGTTTTAGATTCTACATGTAAGTAAGATCATATAATATTTTTTCTCTGTCTGACTTATTTTACTTAGCATAATGCCTTCAAGGTTCATCCATGTTGTGGCATATGGTAGGCCTCCCTTCTTTTTAGGGCTGAATAATATTTCATTGTATACCTCACATTTTCTTTATTTATTTATGGACACTTAGGTTGTTCCCATATCTTGGCTGCTGTGAATAATGCTGGAACAAACATGGGGGTGCAGATAGCTCTTCAAAATAGTGATTTCATTTTCTTCTGATATACACTCAGAAGTGGGATTGCAGGGTTACATTTTATTTTTTTGAGGAACCTCCATACTCTTTTCCATAGTGGCTGCACCAATGTATATTCCCACCAACTGTGCGCAAGGGTTCCCCTTTCTCCACATCTATACCAACACTTGTCTTTTGTCTTTTTGATAACAGCCATTCTGACAGGTGTGGTGATACCTCATTGTGGTTTGATTGGCATTTCCCTGAGGATTAGCAATGTTGAGTATCTTTTCATGTGCCTGTTGCCGTAGATGGCCTCCTATTCTTATTTTATGGATGCAATGCCTTCCCTCCTTTCCAAAGATGTTAATAACTTTCTGTTAAGTTTTCACCTCCCTTCCTGGCTCTTTTTCCTCTAAGTCCATTTTTAAACATCCATCATTTGTTTCAGTGCCCTCCTTTCCTGTTAGAGGCTTTCCTCAGTGCTCTTCCTTGGCTGCCTGCTTGCTCATGTTTAAAAGGTGATCGTGAAGCTCTGTGTCAATTTTAGCCTTTCCTCTGGGGTGATCTGGCTGGGCCACTGCATCAGGGTGGGGGTGGGGGAGTCCCTGCTATCAGTGTCTTAGGGTCTTTTCTCTTGGGCTGCTCAGATTCTTCAGAGAATACGGTTTTCAGCTCCAGCTGAGGGAGCCCAGTGGGTGGAAGGTGGTGGGAGGATGTCCAGTTTTTTTTTTTTTTTAATGTTAATTTTATATTGGAGTATGGTTGATTTACAGTGTTGTGTTAGTTTCAAGTGCACAACAAAGTGATTCATTTATACATATACCTAGGTCTATTCTTTTTCAGACTCTTTTCCCATTTAGGTTGTTACAGAGTATTAAGTAGAGTTCCCTGTGCTATACAGTAGGTCCTTGTTGATGATCTGTTTGTATATAGTAGTGTATACATGTTAATCGCAACCTCCTAATTTATCTCTCCCCTCCAGCCTTTTCCCTTTCATAACCATAAGTTTGTTTTTTAAGTCTGTGAGTCTGTTTCTGTTTTGTAAATAAATTCATTTGATAATTTTTTTTAGATTCTACATATAAGTGATAGCGTAGGATATTTGTCTTTCTCTGACTTACTTCACTTAGTATGATCATCTTTAGATCCAAGAGGATGTCCAGTTTTTGTGTGACCTCCTTTGTCATCTGTGTCTCTCGTGCAGATGAGACCCTGTCTCTCTAACCCTCTCTCCAGGGGATGAGCCTACAGCCTTTTTGTCAGTTGGGCCATCATGGAGGGAGGGGTATCTGCTTCTGAGGCTGTCCCTTCTGTTTCAAGGCCCGCCCCCCTTCCTTCCAGAGCTACCTGGTCCATTAATTTCTGGTGGGGAATCAGCAGGGTTTATGAACCAGGCTGCTTCTGCTATTGGCTGAGGATTCAGCTCTTTGTCTGTCGGGTCGGGCATCACCAGTTCTTTTGCTTTCTGGCTTCCAGATCTTGTTCCTTTTTTTTTTTTTTTGAATTTTATTGAAGTATAGTTGATTTACAATGTTTTGTTAGTTCCTTCTGTACAACAAAGTTACTCAGTTATACATACATATATTCTTTTTCATATTCTTTTCCATTATGGTTTGTCACAGAATATTGAATATAGTTCCCAAATCTTGTTCTTAACAATTCTTTTTCCTTTCTCCTTGTTTGTAGGGGGATATCATAAAAGTAAATCCCCTTACTGTCAATGGTAGTGCTTTCAGGAGAGGAGAGGAGAGCTGGGAGGTCAACCTGCCCTATTTAATCAGAACTGAATAATGTGATTGTGACAAGTGAAAGATAAAGAGATGGTAAAAGGCTTCAGATTGTCATAATGATTCGACTTTGCACATCAGCTCTGACCTCCAGTCAGGTTACTTGGTGTATAAGTGTCTGCAGAGACCTGGCAGGAGCTTATGTTTGGTGTTCTTTCGTGGTGGATCTAGCTGCCGTTCGTTGGACGGAAGAGTTAAATTTGGAAAAGTTATTTAAACTCTTCTGCTGCAGTGAAGGTTGACAGCCGGTATTAAAATAAAATGTTTAGTTTAGAAACCCTAAAAATGCTGTGTCGGTTTCCACCAAAAGAGCTTACATTTTCTCCTTAAATTACTTGTTGACTGTGGCATTTTAAACATTTTTTTCCACAATATCAGGTCTACCTCACCCAGATGTCACAAAGAAAATTTAGAAATTACAACTCATATCGATTCTTTTATTGTATATTTAAAATAGAAACTGTGTAATGTAATGTTTCATTTTAAGACCTTTTTCTTCCTTTAGGGAATTGATAACAGCATCTCAAGGAACTTTTAATAAGAATATGTTTTGGGTGTAAGTTTTTGTCATTACTTACATATCAGGGACAATGTGTACATTCTTCACTGCGTATTCTTTTAAATTGAGAAAACCAGTGTAAAATTAGACTGTATTTGCTGAACTAAGAAAAAGCCAGATTTTTAATGTTTAATGTTTATACTAACCAGAAACTTCCTTTTTCTGGTAAATATTTTTCTCCTCTTCAGTGTTCTTGCCTATCTCAGAACCTCTTTTGGTTGTTAGAATTCTCTGTGGGTGGTTTGTTTTCCCTCTATTTTATTTCGCAAAACTTAAAATCTGTAGGAAAGTTGAAAGAAGAGTTAAATGAACTCTGTGTATACCCTTCACTTAGGTTCACTGGTTATTAATATTTTGGTGACTTTGTGCTCTGTCTCTGTATTTTTAATTTTTATTGAACCATTAAACATTGTTTACACATCATGCCACCTTGTCCCTAAATAATTATGTATGTCCTCAGAATATGGACTTTCTCTTACATAATCAGCATACCATCTTCATCCCTAAGAAAATGTCTGTAATAGTAACTAACATATAACACACATTCTTCCCTCATTTTTCCCAACCTTTAGCTCTCCACCCTCCCCTGGCCCCCAGGACCCCAAGATCCAGACAAGGATTACATATTGCACTTGGTTGGTATATATCTTTAGTCTCATTTTATTCTAGAAAAGACCCCCTCCTCACCAGTTGTCTAAAAGAATGTTCCACATCTGTATTTTTATTATGATCCTTGCTTGATTCAATTATTGTAAAAATTATGAACATTTCTTTCTCATTGATGAGCTGGTACTCTTCTGTAAAGAATTTTCTTCTCCCCACCCCCTCTTTTCTTTTTTAAACATCACTGTTGACTCATGGATTCTTGTTTTTACTCAGTGTGTTAGAATCCATTACCATTGCTATTCTTTTTGACGCTTAAATTGTCCCAGTTTTGGCTAGTGGGAGCCCCTTGCAGCCGGCTTCTGTGTCTTTTTACCACATTCTTGTTAATCTTGAAGCATCCCTTTGCTTTCTGGCACAAGATGTTTACAGCTCACCTTGTGCTTTACATGTCCCAGACCTGCAATCAGTTCTCTCTCTAAGGAGTCCTGGTTTATTTCAGTGGCGATTTGTTTTCAGAAGTTGAGATCTGGGTGCTAGATGTGTTTATTGTTACCTGGTTACCACTGCTTCTAGCTCCTTTCAATGGAAAATAGCTAGGAAATAGATACCTGTTTTCAAATCGTAAGTTTATTAATGATGGTCACTATTTGAATCTGGTATCACGGGGTTCTTCTTTGGTTCCTAACAGCATTTGTATATTTACCTAATTGCTCTCTCACAGAATAGTGCCTCTGTTTCTACATCTCATCCTTAACAGTCTTATTGGGTTTCAAGGTACAGAGACTCGCCCAGGCTACCTACAGGAAAAGGATGAAAGGATAAAGGATTTAGTGTAGGGATACATGGTGGCCCGGATCTAAGGCAGCTTTTGGCATCAGCTGCTTCTGTCCACCTGCTCTCTTGGCCTTGGTTGGTATTTCTTTTTCGTTCTAGGCATCCCTGCTTCTCTTCTCCCACCTTCAGCCTTCCCAAGTGTGGAGGAATTTATCAGGTTGATTATTTACCTGCTCATCAGTAGCATCTGTTGGATGGTACCTTTGGTATTATTGGCCAAGGGCAGGGCGGTGGGATTTCTTTTCTTGAAAGCATCTGGCTGCTTTCTCCTGTTCGGGCATTGTAATCACTGGACACTTTCAGGTTTTGTGAACTGGTACAAACTGGCTTTTATTTTTCTTAGAATGGCTGTATATTCCTTCCCCCAGAAGTATGGTTAATGGTGTATTTATTATTTTTTTTCTGCGGCATGCGGGCCTCTCACTGCCGTGGCCCCTCACGCCACGGAGCACAGGATCCGGACGCGCAGGCCCAGCGGCCACGGCCCACGGGCCCAGCCGCTCCGCGGCATGCGGGATCCTCCCGGACCGGGGCACCCGCGTCCCCTGCATCGGCAGGTGGACTCCCAACCACTGCGCCACCAGGGGAGCCCCGGTTAATGGTGTATTTTAAGCTCCTGAGTAATTTAGAAAATAAGGTAGTAAAACGTGTCTAGTTTCCAGCTTGCCAACTAGCAAACTGTAGTCTCTTTCTGAACAAATGGAAGTCAATACACAGGGCAGATATATTTAGCTACTGACGACATCTTAGAGGGATCCCAAAGGAGGAAAAGGGTGTGTTTCCTCCCTAGATTTCTGAATGAGAAGAGAAAGTAAGTGCCCAAAGTGTGTGAACTTGATGTTCTAAGAAGAGTAATTTTTAAAAAATCTATTATAGGTGTTAGTGACTGAGAATTAACAAGACAATTTGTGAAATGTAGCATAAAATAGTGAACATAAGCTTTCAACTTAACAGACTTAAGTTCCAAATTTGGCTTGGCTTATTCACACTTTGTGACATTGGGTAGTTGACTAATGCAGTCTGAGCCTCAGTTTTCCCTTTTGTAAAATAGGCATCCTAACATCTACTATCTACCATAATAGGTAGTAACTGTGAGAAATCAGAGAGGATTAGACCAAAAAATTTTTATTAACCTTACTTTCTTATAAGTCAGAAATCCCAGCTCTGGAGAAATAATGGATCCCCAGTGAAAGCAAGTAAAAGCATGGCCAGGAAGGGTAGTAGAAGGACCGTCTCTAAGATGTGTGATCTGGACACCCAAGGAGCAGCAGTGAGAGAAGTTGGGGGCAGCCCTGGCTGGAGGTGGACTTGCTGGGCTGCATGGTGGAGGCTGGAGCCAGACACCTTGTTGGGGCAGGTGAGGTGAGTTCCCATTCCCACCAGTGACTCTTTTTTTTTTTTTTTTTGCGGTACGGGGGCCTCTCACTGCCGTGGCCTCTCCCGTTGCGGAGCGCAGCCTCCGGACGCTCAGGCTCAGCGGCCATGGCTCACGGGCCCAGCCGCTCCACGGCATGTGGGATCTTCCCGGACCGGGGCACGAACCTGTGTCCCCTGCATCGGCAGGCGGACTCTCAACCAGTGCGCCACCAGGGAAGCCCCCACCAGTGACTCTTGAGTGACTCCATGCTCAGTATGGGAGCTCCAGGAGCTGAGAGGTGGGAGGGGTAGACTGTCTCATCCTCCACTCCCCCCACCCAGGGAGATGATGTTTGTTAGTTTTTCTTGCCTAGTGTGTGATTTGTTTCTAAAATGTGTTGAATGCCCTCACAAGTGGCACATTCTGGTCTAGCCAGTAAGTGGAAGTGGTAGGCCATGTCAAGTGGCATTACCCTCTGTCCTTAATTGGTGTTCTTTGTGCCAAGGACTTCTCCCATAGAGTTTCACTGTGTTGATGAATATTTGTAAATAAGCACAATATTTTATATGGCAGCAGCATTCACAATAGCCAAGAGGTGGAAGCAACCCAAGTGTGCATCGACAGCTGAATAAACAAAATGTTGTCTATACAGGCAATGCAATATTATTCATCCTTAAGAAGGAAGGAAATTCTGACACCTGCAACAACATGGATGGACCTTGAGGACATTGTGCTGGGTGAAATATGCCAGACACAAAAAGACACATACTGTATGAGTCCACTTATATGTGGTACCTGGAATAGTCAAATTCATAGAAACAGAATTACCAGGAATGGTGGATAGAGTGGGGGCAGAAATGGAGGAGTTGTTTAATGAGTATAGTGTTTAAATTTTATGAGATGAAAAGTTCTGGAGGTTGGCTGCACAGCAATGTGAATATATTTAACACTAATGAACCATACCCTTAAAAATGGTTAAGATGGTAAATTTTATGTTATACATTTTTTAATAAAATAAAACACAGGAGTTTAAAGATACTGTTTGTATTTATATATAATAGAGATATGTGTATATGTAAACATGCACTAACATATGTATCTATATATGTATGATTATAATACACAAATATTTAAAAACTAGCGTAGACTTATATGTATTTCATATTGTGCTATTTCAAACAGTATTTCTAGAAGATAAAAGCCTAAAAGATACACAGACTAAAAATGATACAATCTTTCCACAGGTTAATGTACATATTCATGTTGAAAAAATTTAAAATTTTACTTTTAAGAATGTATTATAAGGGAGAAGTCGGTATGCATAAAGGTTTAATAAGGGTATTGGTTACAGCACTATTTATAATAATAATGAAAAGTTGGAAGCAATTCTAATTGCTAATTGGAGAATTGGTTAGATTATGGTGTATCCATCATTTCATTGGAATAGATGGTTGTGGAGATACATCTTGACATTGAAGGATATCTTGATTCTGTTAATACTTGAAAAAAATGTAGGTTTCATGTATAAATGACAGAACTCAAGATTCTTTACATACTGTGCTGTAGCCATTGTAACAGAGGGATTCTCTTGATTATGCAAATTATTCTAGCCCTTTTTTCAAAAGCTGGACACCAACTAATAGTGTATTTTATACAATTCAGTATTTCATAAGCTTTTGCTACTCAAAATATTTGAGGAGGAAGAACTTAATAACATCTTTCTTTATGACTATATAATTAAATTAAGTGTTGTTCAGGTCTGATTTTTAAGAGAGTGTATATTTTATGAGAGTTGCCTTTCTTTCCTAATATTCATTTATCAGGTTAACATTATTCACTTGTACAGAGAAAGTTATTAAACAATTCCATGTTAGAATCTCTTCATAGACATGCTTCTTTTTCTTTCTTTTTCTTTAACAATGGCATTTATTTGGTCATTAATAATCAACAAATAAGATGATCAAGAAATACCCATGATTAATTAGTGTGCTTCTCTGTAAGCTTTGAGTTTCATTCTGAAGAGATGGAAGTCTAATTTTATCTTTTGTGGTATATGTTACAGTGTTTTATATTTTTCCATGCTAACTCTGGTGAGAATTGCAGCCTGTCTTAAATAATGAAATACTTAAGCCCATAAAATACCTAAGCTATTTTGTGCAGTGTCTATGAATGCAAAGCATTTAGTCTAGTTTGTTTTAGAGAAGCCTGACCTTCCAAGTCAAGTCTTGATTTAAGTGACCTTGGTTAAATTACTGTATCTCTCTGAGCATCAGTTTACTCATCTGAATTTTAACTTTTGTAAATAAAGTATTGTTCATCTGAGGTGCATTTATCTTAGGCAGTTCACTGTACATGCCCAGTTGCCGGGTTCATTGTGCCATCTTGTGCTCTGAGAGTTTGAACATCCTCATGCCTCACTTACAAAATGGGAGGAGTCATTGTATGCATTTCATAGAGTTATTGTGAAGTGGATGTGAGTTACTGCATGTCGATTTCTTGGAAGAGTGCCTGGTAACTCAATCATGCGATAAATGCTATTGTTATTATCTTAGTTCAGAATCTGTGATGGTACTTTACAATTTAAAACTTTTAATGTTTCAGTAAATAAGAACTTACCAATTAGTGGATATATATATATTTTTTTTACTATGCAACACATCAGGGTTTCAGGGAAATTGCGCTGTGCCTAGTCATCAATTTAGATTTTGCTTCTCCAGGGAGCTGATGTCCTATTGCAGTAGACTAAGATCAAAAAAAGGAGCAGAAGATTCCTAAAAATCAGGATTCTGTCTGACCTTGGAGTTGAGAACTTAGGCTGTTTTCTCCTGAAGATTCTGATGGCCATCAAGTCCTCCTGAACCCATTTTCTCAGCCCTTGCTTTCTGATCCTCTAGTGCGGGAATTTTAAGAAGGCAGCACATGGCTCACATTCAGGCGATGGGGGATGTTCTGCCCCATCACTGATGGACCTTTGGTTTCCGTGCTTAGGACAGTTTGCTATTCTTAGGTACATCTCGGGTTAAAAATGTACTAGGACTGGGATGCTAGGAGCATGATATCAAGGGAAGGAATAATCCAGATCTTCAAGGCTTGGTGATAAATGCAGAAATCAGCAAGTAGGTCTTTGGCTCTTGTCTTTGGACTGATCGGGAACTCCAACACCGGAACGTGGTCAGACAAAGATTAGGGTTAAATGCTGAAGAATTTAGGGTTGTTACCTGCTAGTAGAACAAACACATGTTTATCAAATGCGAGGGATCACCAAGAAATGGGTGAATCTGAAAGTTGTAAGGATTGTATCTTATCACAAGCCACATCTTGGAGGGGGGATGGGATCACATCCTGGAAGCAGCTCTTGTTGCTTTTTCTTTTTACAAGATTTAAGACCCAGGGCTTCCCTGGTGGCACAGTGGTTGGGAGTCTGCCTGCCGATGCAGGGGACACGGGTTCGTACCCTGGACCGGGAGGATCCCACGTGCCACGGAGCGGCTGGGCCCGTGAGCCATGCCCGCTGGGCCTGACCGTCCGGAGCCTGTGCTCCTTAACGGAAGAGGCCACAGCAGTGAGAGGCCCGTGTACCACAAAAAAAAAAAAAAAAAAAAAAAAGATTTAAGACCCAGAGGCACTTACTTTAACTCATGTGTGACAGGCACTGAGGTGAGTGGTGAGGATGAGCAGATGATTCCCTAGAGGCTGAAGGATAATGGCACAGAATGAACATGTAGGTGTAGATGAAGAGGCTCATAGCTGCTGGGTGTCCTTCAAGTATAAGGAAACCGGGCTAAGAGCAAAATAACAAATGAGGAAGACTCCGTCAGTAGACCTCCAGATCTGTAATCCTTTTGTTATATTCCTGCCTCAGTTCTGTACAATGAGACCCTGGACAGTTTTGTTTTCTTTTTGTTCTAATTCATGGTATTGCTTACAGGAGGCAGAGATGAAGGGAAGACTCCCAGTTCCTTGGAATCCAAGGACTTCTTAGACTGACTCAGTCTCTGTGATTTTACATCCATGGAAGAAATTGGCCGTCATGAAATAGGCACAAGGAATATGGATATTTAAATTGTTAGACTTTCGTTTGCATTTTTATTTTTTATTTTAAAGTTTTTATTTTGTATTGAAGTATAGTTGATTTACAGTGCTGTGTTAGTTTCAGGTGTATAGCAGAGTGATTCACTTATACATGTACATATATCTATTTTTTTTCAAATTCTTTTCCCATTTAGGTGATTACAGAATATTGAGTAGATTTCCCTGTGCTATACAGTGGATCCTTGTTTGCATTTTAAAATATTCTAACACGATGCAGCAAAATAAATGGTGATTGTTTCCCTGTTCCCTGGTGGGGGAGATGCTTCTTCCCCATTCAAGATGTGTGCTTCACATGGTGGAGATGCCATCATGTAGCCCTCCCTGTCCGTTTCAGGGGAGTAGAGGTAGCCCAGCCTGTCTGGTGAGTTTGGGATGAAAAGGCAGGCATGTGCCCCCTCCCCCCACTTTCTCCTCTGTGTGTCACCCCCCCACCCCACTCCCCCACCCCCCCGGCTGCCAGTGCTACAGGGACATGCGGTCCCACCCCCAGGGCACCTACTGCCTGCAGCTGGGAGGTCAGTCTGTTCAACCAGGGGGTGGGGTTCAGTGTTTGGAAATCACCTCCTTGTCTGCAGTAAGCAGTGGCCTCCGGTTTAGGTTTTATGGGGAGTAAACGTGACACTTCGGTCTCCCATTTGCCTTCTCGTTTCTCTCCTCTTATCCATCTAGCTATGTTATTTCTCTTAGTGCTCATCAGGTTTATTTCATTTCTGAATTGGTTTAGAGTTTGGACAGGAAACAGTGTTTCTCCTATTTGCTGGCTCTCCTGAAGACATAGATCCTTGCTTTCCTTATGCCTTGCATTTCTGAGTTGAATTCCATGCCATTTATGATTTGTGTAGAGAAACCACGATTCATTCAAGTAAAGTATTAGGAGCCATTGCCAAGGAAAGAACAATCAGCTGTGAAGGTGCATGTTCATCTCTGCATGAAGATGATCAAGATTCATTCTTAATTTCTAGTGAATTAATCTGTAGAGCGTAAAGGTCCCTGTGAGTGCCTGTTAGTACTGGCCCAGATGTTCCACTACCATAATTATCAGTAACATTTCAAATGAACTGTCATGGTGTCTATATCCTTGAAACTTACTTTCCTCTAGGTCTTGATTTGACTGTGATCTTTGGAGAGACAATTTGTTTTTGTAATACTATTCAGGATAAAATCTCTGGATGTGATAAAGGGGGTTTAGTGAGCAAGAAAAGTTTTTTAAAGATTTTAAAAATAAAAATGAATAACAGGTTAGTTTTTAGTATAAAGGTTTAGTATAAAGCTTAAGTTCAGAGTCCTCTTTTTCACTCAGAAAATAAAAAAATTAATCACTTAGGAGCTCCTTCAGGGTGGTTTCTTTGTGCCTTTGTCATGTCCCCTATGCTTTGTGTTTTGAGTACTACCTTCCTTTTCTGACATGACCGAATGTTCTAGGCTCATTTTGTATCTTCCCTGCCCCAGCCTTGGAATCAACCATTTCTCCCAGGAGCCTTGGTTCCTTTTTTCAGAGATGGTTTGAGAAACCAGTATCTCAGCACTGGGCCTTTGAAATGTTTTGTCATCTGATTTTAAGAGTACTGCTAGTATTTTGGAATCATATCTTATAAAACGTTAGACTGGTTTTCAGTTATTAACTGACATAGTTACTGGTGGGACTTCGGTGGTCCAGTGGCTAAGACTCCGAGCTCCTAATGCAGGGGGTCCCGGTTCGATCCCTGGTCAGGGAACTAGATCCTGCATGCTGCAACTAAGAGTTCACATGCTGCAACTAGGACCCGGTGCAGCCAAATAAATAAATAAATATTAAAAAAAAAATAGGTGAAATAGTTACTGGCACCCGCTATATGCATAATTATGATGGTTATAGTTTCGTTTAGAGGTAAGAAGGAGATATTTAAGGTTAAGCTTCAAATTATGTGAGCTGTGGGATGCTGGCTGTGCTTGCGGCTGTGACCAGAGGCTCCCTCCTTGCTGAGCAGGGTTGGGGGAGGCTTCTTTATTGCGGTGAACCTTTGACTAGTCCCAGCCCCGCTCAGCTGTAACCTTTTTTTTTTTTTTTTATTGAACTATAGTTGATTTACAATGCTATGTTACTTTTGCTGTACAGCAAAGTGATTCAGTTATACATATATATACATTCTTTTTATATTCTTTTCCATTATGGTTTATCACAGGATATTGAATGTAGTTCCCTGTGCTATACAGTAGGACCTTGTTTTTATCCATCCAGTGTAAAATAGCTTACATCTGCTAATCCTAAAACTCCCAGTCCAACCCCCACCCCCCCCCCCCAGCAACCACCAGTCTGTTCTCCATGTCTGTGATTCTGTTTCTGCTTTGTAGATAGGTTCATTGTGTCATATTTTAGATTCCACATATAAGTGATATCATATGGTATTTGTCTTTCTGTTTCTGACTGACTTCACTTAGTATGATAATCTCCAGTTGCATCCACGTTGCTGCAGATGGCACTATTTCATTCTTTTTTATGGCTCAGTAATATTCCATTGTATATATGCATCTTCTTATCCATTCCTTTGTCGATGGACATTTAGGTGGTTTCCATGTGTTGGCTATTGTAAATAGTGCTGCTATGAACATAGGGGTACATGTATCTTTTTGATTTAGCTTTGTCTGGATACATCCCCAGGAGTGGGATTGCTGGGTCATATGGTAGTTCTATTTTTAGTTTTTTAAGGAAACTCCATACTGTTCTCCATAGTGGCTGCACCAACTTACATTCGCACCAACAGTGTAGGAGGGTTCTCTTTTCTCCACACCCTCACCAGCATTTGTTATTTGTAGAGTTTTTAATGATGGCCATGCTGACCGGTGTGAGGTGGTACCTCATTGTCGTTTTGATTCAGCTGTAACCTCTTCTTTCTCTCATTCTTGAAAGAGCTCCATTGTTGCTTCACCTGCTACCCTCAGCACTGATCACACTGTTTGCATCTGGCTTTCCCAAGAATCTGTGAGCTCCTTGAGGGCAGGGATTGTGTCTCACCTTTGTATAATCTTTAGCACAGAGTATAGTAAATGAGTACTTCTGGGTGTTATGGATTGTGAATGAACTGAATTCAGAGAATCATATATACAGTATTACAGAATCGTTCCTGAACGATATGCAAGTTTGAAAAGCTGAGTAAATATACCAGGTTCAAATGAAAGTTCAAGATGGTAGTAAGAGTCACTGACCTGATCCGGGGTTAATGATTACATGAATGTCCTCACAGTTCTCTGCTGCAGGACTTGAGGAGGTGGCTGGGAGTTGGGAGACTTTGCCAGAGGAAGTGACATTTGGTTTGGTTTTATTTTTTTCCTCGTTAGTGATTTTAATATGATAATATTTTGATATATTAAATTAAATTATTTCACTTGTTTCTTTTTTAAATTTTTTTATAATTAATTTTTATTGGAGTATAGTTATTTACAGTGTTGTGTTAGTTTCTACTGTGCAGCAAAGTGAATCAGTTATATATATACATATATCCACTCTTTTTTAGATTCTGTTCCCATATAGGTCATTACAGAGTATTGAGTAGAGTTCCCTGTGCTGTACAGTAGATTCTTATTAGTTATCTATTTTATGTATAGTAGTGTGTATATGTCAATCCCAATTTCCAAATGTTGTGTTAGTTTCAGGTGTACAGCAAAGTGATTCAGTTACACATATACATATATTCATTTTTTTTAGGTTCTTTTCTCTTATAGGTTATCAGAGAATATTGAGTAGAGTTCCCTTGTTGGTTATCTATCTTATATATATATATGTAGTAGTGTGTGCATGTTCATTCTAAGCTCCTGATTTATCCCTCCCCCCCCATGTTTCCCCTTTGGTAACCATAGGTTTGCTTTCTATGTCTGTGAGTCTGTTTCTGTTTTGTAAGTAAGTTCATTTGTATCATTTTAAAAAATTAGATTCCACATATGAGTGATATCATATGATATTTGTCTTTTTGTGTCTGACTTACTTCACTTAGTATCATAATCTGGTTGGTTTTAAACATGGACGGGGTGTGGATGGGGCAATAGTCAGGAATGGCATGAGTGGGAAACGCAAGGCTATTCCAGAGGGAATTGGACAGGGCTGTCTGCTGTAATAGAACATTCCAAAGGGGGCTGGAAGGCTGGAAGGGTAAGTTGGGGTCATGGGGGCGAGCTGTGTCAAAGCCGGCTGGAGTGGCTTGGTCTCAATTAAGTAGCTCTTGGGTAACCGTTGAAGATTTTGAGCAGGGGAATATGGATCAGAGAGAAATTCTAGAAAGATTCATCCAGAGTAGAGGTTGGAAATTGGTAGCTCACAGGCTGAATCCAGACGGTATGTATGTTTTATCCCATATACTGTTGTAAAATTTTAAACCAATATTTAAAAATTGGGAAATCTAAAAAAAAATTCAGAGTCTAGGCTACTCTTGAAAAAACAAGCCATCTGGTAACACTGGGCCCACATGCTCCAAGGTGACAATTGGCAGAAACTGAGCAGAAGATGCCCCTTAAGAAGGTCAAACATCCTGACCGTCACCCTGGCTCCCCACATCCCTATTACCTTGAACTTAGCCCACATCACCTAGGTAGGTCATCGACACTGCCTGCGTGTCTCCTGTGTGTATTTGAACGTGGGGTCCTTGGTTCAGAGGTGTGTAGATGGCAGCCTTTTGTGTGTAGGGTGTAGGCTTTTGTGGTACTTGTAATGGTGAGATACAAGGGACCAAGGTCTGGGTGGTGGGAGAGGAAGTGAAAAAAGTGTATGTATGGATGGTTATATAGGACACATGGTAAAGAAAAAGTTAACTGGTGACCGATTACTTATAAGGGCCAGGAGGCTGAGAAAAGAATGCAAAGATAACTGTATCAGTTTTCTGTTCTGTATAATAAATTTTTTTAATTGAGGTATAGTTAATTTACAATGTTGTGTTAGCTTCAGTGTACAGCAAAGTGATTCAGTTATACATATATATATATATTTTTTCATATCCTTTTCCATTATCGGTTATTAAAAGATATTGAATGTAGTTCCCCGTGCTATACAGTAGGACCTTGTTGTTTATCTATTTTATATAGTATTGTGTATATGTTAATCCCAAACTCCTAATTTATTCCTCCCCACCACCTTCCCCTTTGGTAACCATAAGTTTGTTTTCTATGTCCCTGAGTCTGTTTCTCTTTTGTAAATAAGTTCATTTGTATCATTTTTTTAGATTCCACAGATAAGCAATATCATATGATATTTGTCTTTCTCTGTCTGACTTCACTTAGTATGATAATTTCTAGATCCATCCACGTTGCTGCAATGTTCTGTATAACAAATTACTCAACAACCTAGAAGCTTTACACAATCAATATTTATCATCTCACCAGGCATCTGTGGGCGACTTAGCTGGGAGTCTGTGGCCCCGGGTCTCCAGCTCAGCAGGAGCCCCCAGAATCCACCTCCAGGCCCCCATGTGCTTGTCCAGGCCTCAGTCCTCGCTTGCTGTTCCCGGAAGCCACATGTGCTCACAGCAGGGCAGCGGGCTTTCCGGGGAGCCAGAGACCCAAGAGGAGGGGGAGAGAGTGGGCCCCCGGGAGGATGGCTCTGTCGTTTGTAACTTAACCTTGAAGTGATGTGTCATTTCTGCCATGTGCCGGTAGTCACACATGGGAATAGACTACAGGCAGTGTGAACTGCGGAAGGTGGGGAGTACCAGGGTGACCCTGGTGGGATTATTGGGGGGCACTGGCCACCACAGTGACTCTGACAGACCACGTACCCTTGCCTGCTGCCTTCTGAGGGCTCTGTCCCCTGTATGTGATGCCACTTTAGTCACCCTGGAACAAAATTATTTGTGATTCTAATTGTTCTGTTCTGCTAACTGACCCTGACTGTCATTGTTTACTTTTGATATACTCATAAATCTAAAATAAAAATAATTAGGAGTTTTAAAGATCATGTCATTCATTCCCTTATTTTTATAGTTTTTTAGAATTGAGAGACTGTGAGATAATGAGTTGATCAGAGTCACGTGACTGAAAATCTAGTAACAGACAGCAGACCCTTGACTTGCAGGAGAATGTGATTTGGCCACAGCCTCATACCCTCCAGTACAGGGAGCATTATTACATAAAAACGTTACTTTAAGAAACTTCTCATGATTCAGCTAATAAATAACTTACGTCTTTTGGAAATCTTATTTTCCCTGCAGTGAAAGAATACAGATGTTATATTGAAAATTTACCTTGTGTCTCTTAATGTGTACATTTGACATTTGGTTTTACCAAATGATAAAGTGCTTATAGAGCAGAAGTTGGTTAAATGTCTAAAATTATACCTACTTTAAAATTTGAGACTTGGATGGGTCAGCATTCTTTGCCTTGCCTAACACTGATGTTTAAAATAGCCCAACCCCGCAGGATAAGGTGTACTTTTTCCTGCTTCCGTTGTGATTTCTCTTTCAGAGTGCATTTTATTAGTCATGCTGGTGTTCCTTTATTTTCTCACTGGAATACTAGCACTTTACGTATAAGTCACTGTCCCATGATCTTACAGGCCGGAGTACTAGCCTAGTGACTCTGATGTAATTATTGCAGTGGGGTTCTTCTCCAGGTTTAAAGTTTTTAAGCTGAAGTTAAAAAGTCATGCCTTCCCTAAACTTGTAGGTAAAATTTTGTGTTCGTTAACCATGTACTAGGTGCATTTGGAAGAAAGCCCACAGGTTTCATCAGATTCTTGAAGGAACCTACGATCCCCAAACTACTAATGACTCCCAGTATTTCATGCAGTTTTGTCCCCTAGGTGTGATTAATTTTGCTGTTATGTATGTGTAGTTTGTGCACAGATATTTCTGATTTTCGGATCGGAAAATGGAGTCTCGGCATTTTGCCCATAAATACTCAAAACCAAAACATGACTTGAATATTTTGACCCAGGGGTTTTGCACTTCTTTGATGATTACTTATATATTTAGAATGGTTAGAAATAATAATTTTTACAATTTAATGTTTTATATATGTTTTAATACTCTACATTCAGTTCAGGAAATTCTAGTGTCTCCTTAAATGACACCACATTCTTTAACTATTACATTACAGACACGGCCAGAATGTCAGTTGAACAACTGCTCTTTGCAGACAATTTTAGTCACATAACCAGTGTGAGGATTAGTGTTAGTCTAAATTGGGGGCCCCGTGGAAGAGAATTTCTGAGCTTCTAAAGTAATACCCAGTTTTCTGAGGTAATGTTTATCATTCTCTTCCCTTTTAAAGAGACTTTATTATCTAACAGGAATGCTGTTAAGATGTCTCCTGGTAATTGTATAGTCAGAATCATTTTAAATGATAAGTTATTCTGGGATGTGGTAGCTCTAAGGTTGTGTGTATGTTGTCCAGAAGAGATACTTTTATAAATAGAGCTCTCCTTTCTCCAGCTCCTACCTTACTCCTCAGTAATTTAGTTTCCTGGCTGGTTATTTATTTGTTTCCATGTTTAAAGGCATCAGGGTTTTACCAAGAGTCCCATTTTAAGGGTGCAGCCAAAACTAGTCTGGGGAACGTTTTAGTTCATCTTTTCAAACCCTTATTACCTTGCAGGACTGAGTAAATCAAGCATGGCAGAGTTATGTCCTGTCAGTAGTGGACCCAGCTCTGGGAAGATGTAGGGAATAAAATAGGGCATCTCACACTCTGGGTTTTAATTTCTTAACAGGCCTTAAAGTTAGGGGCAATTATGATCTTTTTTGATTAAATTAGGCTGGTTTCCAGCTTAACCACTAAGTTATGTTTATTTTATTTTCTAAATTTTATTGCAGTGTGGTTGATACAATGTTGTTAGTTTCAGGTGTGCAGCGCAGTGGTTCAGTTACACATATATCAATACATATATCCATTCTATTTCAGATTCTTTTCCCATATAGGTTATTACAGAATATTGAGTTCCCTGTGCTATACGGTAGGTCCTTGTTGGTTATCTATTTTATATATAGTAGTTACGTTTATTGTATCACTACCTCTGAGAGCTTGAAGGTAAAATATAGTACAAAAATTATATCATACTTTATGGTGCAACACCAGGACCAGGAGGCCCTGGAGTCTAACAGTCCAGGTGTGGAAATCCTGGCTGTGCCTTTTTTTTTTTTTTGCGGTACGCGGGCCTCTCACTGTTGTGGCCTCTCCCGTTGCGGAGCACAGGCTCCGGAGGCGCAGGCTCAGCGGCCATGGCTCACGGGCCCAGCTGCTCTGCAGCATGTGGGATCTTCCCAGACCGGGGCACGAACCCATGTCCCCTGCATCGGCAGGCAGACTCTCAACCACTGCGCCACCAGGGAAGCCCTGGCTGTGCCATTTTTAAGCTGGGACTTTTTGTTATTTATTTAACTTTCCTGTACTTCAGTTTGTTTACCAAATTTATGGCTTCTTGGTTACTATGGTGTCACTAAACTCCTTTATCTGCTCTTAAGGAGTCTAGTATGGGGCAGACATTGATGAAATCATCACATACCTGTAAAATTATCACTGGAGTAGGTGCTGTGAAGGGCAGATTCGTGCAACCATGAGAGAATGTGATGGAGTTTGATGGAGGGAAGTCAGTGAAGGAATATTGAAAAGTAACACTTAGCTTGAATTTTTGGAGTAATTGTATTGCTTTCCTTACTCGTGGTTTTTGATTTTTTTATAGTTTTTTTTTAATATAAATTTATTTATTTATTTTTGGCTGCATTGGGTCTTTGTTGCTGCGCACAGGCTTTATTTAGTTGCGGCGAGCAGGGCCACTCTTCGTTGCGGTGCTCAGGCTTCTCATTGCGGTGGCCTCTCTTGTTGTAGACCATGGGCTCCAGTAGCTGTGGCTCGTGGGCCCTAGAGCGCAGGTTCAGTAGTTGTGGCGCACGGACTTAGTTGCTTCTCAGCATGTGGGATCCTCCTGGACCAGGGCTTGAGCCCGTGTCTCCTGTATTGGCAGGCGGACGCTTAATACCGCACCACCATATTTTTTTTTACTTTTAGTATCCTTCTTCTGTGTGTGTCATCTGAGCTCCATTTTGGAAGTGGGCAGGATATGGATAATAAAGTAATATGAGAATAAACATTTTGAGGGCAGGAATAAATTTTTTAAATTGATAGACTTTTAGAGCACTTTTAAGTTTACAGAAGAGCTGGGCGTAAGGTGTAGAGAGTTCCCATGTACCCCATCCACCCCCACAGTTTTCCTTGTTGTTAACATTTTGTGTTAGTTGTGGTACATTGATTATAATTGATGAACCAGTAGGGATATATTATTATTAACCAAAATCCACAGTTTACATTAGGGTGTTGTAAAGCTCTGTGAATAGAGATGCGTAATGTCTTACACCTACCATTACAGTATCATAGAGATGCATTTCACTGCCCTGAAAATCCTCTGTCCTCCGCCTGTTTATCCCTCTCTTCCTCCCTGCCCTCACTGATCTTTTTTGTCTTTATAGGCTTGCCTTTTCCAGAATGTTCTGTAGTTGGAATCGTGTAGCCTTTTGTCTTCATTCACTTAGCAATATACTATTGTTACTCTGTATCTTCTTGTGGCTTGATAGCTCATTTTTTTTCTTTTTTAGCATTTAAAATGAAAAAGAATAAATTTAGGGGTTTCCTGGTGGCACAGTGGTTGAGAGTCCGCCTGCCGATGTAGGGGACACGGGTTCGTGCCCTGGTCCGGGAAGATCCCACATGCCGCGGAGCGGCTGGGCCCGTGAGCCATGGCCGCTGAGCCTGCGTGTCTGGAGCCTGTGCTCTGCAACGGGAGAGGCCACAACAGTGAGAAGCCCACGTACCACCAAAAAAAAAAAAAAAAAAAGAAAAAGAATAAATTTATACCTTGTTCACTCATTTTTTTCTTACTGCAGAATAATATTCCATTAAATGGATGTTTGTTCATTCACCTATTGAAGGACATCTTGGTTGCTTTTAATTTTTGTCAATTATGAATAAAGCTGCTATAAACATTCATGTGCACATTGTGTGAGGGCATGAGTTTTCAGTTCATTTGAGTAAATACCTATGAGCATGATAAATGGTTTGTATGGTAAGACTATGTTTAGCTTGGGAAGAAATTGCTGACCTGTCTTCCAAAGTGGCTGTACTATTTGCGTTTCTGTCAACAATGAATGAGAGTTTCTGATGCTCCACATTCTTATCAGCATTTGGTGTTGTCTAGTGTTTTAAGATCTTGGCCATTCTAGTAGGTGTGTAGTGATATTTCTTTGTTGTTTTAATTTGCAGTTCCCTGATGACATATGATGTGGAGCACCTTTTCAGTGCTTATGTGCCATTTGTGAATCTCCTTTGGTGAGGTGTCTGTTCAAATCTTTTGCTGCTTTTCAGTTAGGTTGTTTGTTTTCTTGTTGAGTTTTAAGAGTTCTTTGTCTGTTTTGTATAATAGGCCTTTTTTAGATATGTATTTTGCAAAATATTTTCTCTCAGGATGTGGCTTGTCTTTTTGTTCTCTTAACAGTGTCTTCTGCTGAGCAGAAGTTTTAAATTTTAAAGAAGTCCAACTTATGGCTTTTCTCTCTCATGGATTGTGATATGGTATTTATAAAGCCATCACCCAATCCAAGGTCACCTAGATTTTCTTCTGTGTTATCATCTAGAAGTTTTACAGTTTTACATTAGGTCTGTGATCCATTTCGAGTTAATTTTTGTGAGAGGTCTGAGCCTAGATTCACTTCCTTTGCATGTGAATGTCTAGTTCTTCCACACCATTTGTTGAAAAGATTCTCCTTTCTCTGTTGAATTGCCTTTGCTTCTTTATCAAAGATCGGTTGACTTTATTTGTGTCGTTCTATTTCTGGGCTCCCTGTTCTGTTGCATTGACCTGTTTGCTCTCTTGCCGACACCACACCATCTTGATGACTGTAGCTTTACAGTAAGTTTTGAAGTTGGGGAGTGTCACTCCTCCGACTTTGTTCTTCAGTACTGTGTTGGCTGTTCTGGGTTGGGATGGTTTTTTTATACCTCAAGAATAAGCACTTTGTAAATATTATTTGTCGAGAATCTTTTTTCCAATAGAGCAGCTATAGTGATCTTTTAAAAACTTAAGTCCGATCTGTTATTCTGCCAAAAATCCCTCCAGTAGTTTCCCATTTCAGTGAGGGTCAAATTGAAGGTCCTTGAAATGACTTGCTGGTCCTCCAGTTCCCGGCTCTCCTGTTCCCTCTCCAACCTCATCTCTTCCTTCTGGACACCGTGGCCTCCTTGGTCTTTCTTGAACACACCAGGCGCACCTTGTCTTAGGGCTTTAGCAGGGCTGTTGCCTCCACCTTGAATGTCTTTCCCCAGATGTCTGCATGGCTAAGTCCTTCATCTCTTTCAAGTCTTATTCATATGCAGCCTTCCCAACAATGATCTTTCTGATGATTTTATTTGAAATTCCAGCTTGCCCCTTCCTCTCCTTCAACCTCTAAACTCTCAACCAATCTTTTTTTTTTTTATTGGAATAAAATTGCTTTACAATGTTGTGTTAGTTTCTGCTGTACAATGAAGTGAATCAGCTATATGTATACCTATATCCCTTCCCTCTTGGACCTCCCTCCCCCCCTTACCCCCCCTCCCATCTAGGTTGTCACAGAGCACTGAGCTAAGCTCCCTGTGCTATATAGCAGGTTCCCACTAGCTATTTATTTTACACATGGTAGTGTATTTATGTCAAACCTAATCTCCCAATTTGTCCCACGCTCCCCTTCCCCACTGTGTCCGCATGTCCACCCTCTACGTCTACATCTCTGTTCCTGCCCTACAAATAGGTTCATCTGTACCATTTTTCTACATTCCACATTTATGCGTTAATACACAATATTTGTTTTTCTCCTTCTGGCTTACTTCACTCTCTATGATAGATTCTAGGTCCATCCACATCTCTATAAATGACCCAATTTTGTTCCTTTTTATGTCTGAGTAATATTCCATTGTATATATGTGCCACATCTTTATACATTCATCTGTAGATGGACACTTCGGTTGCTTCCATGTTCTGCTATTGTAAATAGTGCTGCAGTGAACATTGGGGTACATGTGTCGTTTTGAATTATGGTTTTCACAGGGTATATGCCCGGTAGTGGGATTACTGGGTCATATGGTAGTTCTATTTTTAGTTTTTTAAGGAACCTCTGTACTGTTCTTCATAGTGGCTGTATCATTTACATTCCCACCAACAGTGCAAGAGTGTTCCCTTTTCTCCACACCCTCTCCAGCATTTATTGTTTGTAGATTTTTTGATGATGGCCATTCTGACTGGTGTGAGATGATACCTCATTGTAGGTTTGATTTGCATTTCTCTGATGATTAGTGATGTTGAGCATCCTTTCATGTGTTTGTTGGCAATCTGTAAATCTTCTTTGGAAAAATGTCTATTTAGGTCTTCTGCCCATTTTTGGATTGGGTTGTTTGTTTTTTGATATTGAGCTGCATGAACTGCTTGTATATTTTGGAAATTAATCCTTTGTCAGATGCTTCGTTTGCAAATATTTTCTCCCATTCTGAGGGTTGTCTTTTGGTCTTGTTTATGGTTTCCTTTGCTGTGCAAAAGCTTTTAAGTTTCACTAGGTCCCATTTGTTTATTTTTGTTTTTATTTCCATTACTCTAGGAGGTGGGTCAAAAAGGATCTTACTGTGATTTATGTCATAGAGTGTTCTGCCTATGTTTTCCTCTAAGAGTTTTATAGTGTCTGGCCTTACATTTAGGTCTTTAATCCATTTTGAGCTTATTTTTGTGTATGGTGTTAGGGAGTGATCTAATTTCATACTTTTACATGTACCTGTCCAGTTTTCCCAGCACCACTTATTGAAGAGGCTGTCTTTTCTCCACTGTATATTCTTGCCTCCTTTATCAAAGATAAGGTGATCATATATGTGTGGGTGTATCTCTGGGCTTTCTGTCCTGTTCCATTGATCTATATTTCCGGTTTTGTGCCAATACCATACTGTCTTGATTACTGTAGCTTTGTAGTATAGTCTGAAGTCAGGGAGCCTGATTCCTCCAGCTCCGTTTTTCATTCTGAAGATTGCTTTGGCTATTCAGGGTCTTTTGTGTTTCCATACAAATTTGCAGTGACTTCTTACCATAGTTCTAGGATGGTAATTTGAAGATAACACTTGCAAGTACTCAGTGTTGGCATTTTGGTGTTCATAACTGTTGTGAAACAAAAACTATTCTTGAAAAACAAAATTGGGGTGGAAATGGCATCTGCAGAGATGTGAAGTGGCAAAGGTGGTAGAGGCTTGGCTTTGGAAAATCTCACTGAAAATGGGTTTCCTGCCTGACCTTCACAAGCATGATGAGCATTTTTGTAAGACAGTAAGATACTGGAATGTACAGATCAGGGGGTCTCTGAGATTGTGGACCACAGCCCAGTCAATCTACAGATGATGAACCCGGGCCCAGTGACTAAGCTGAAACTGCCCATCCAGCAAGCCAGTGGCCGGCGATCACACACAGACTTGCTGAGTCTGAATTTGGTGTCTTTTGCTTCTTCCCTTGCCTGCCTCTTTCCTGACATTCTTCCTTCCTTCCTCCTTCCTGTCCTAATTTTCTTCCCTTTTTTTTTTTAACCAAATATTTGAATATCTTCTCTCTGCTGGGCAGTGTGCTTGCTGGGAACATAAAGACAAATGAAACAAGATCCTTGCTCTCAAATTGTGTTGTGAGCTATGAGGCGGCTGGGCTTCTTTGCAGAGACCTGAGCCTGCAGTTGGGGATCCCAGGCCACTGGTGCTGAGGGAGCGAGGGAGGCCAAGAATGTGATGGCACCGAAGTTGGAGAAGAGTGGTAGTGACCAAAGGAGGTGGCCGAGCAGAAGAGCAAACGTTATTTGCTGTTGAAGTGGTTTGACCAAAAAAAAGAAACTTCAGGCATCTGAAGATCTGCTTGTCGCTTTACTTGTTGGTCACTTGCATTTTTCATTATAGCCACTAGGGGGAGCAGGACAATTGGGCCTTGACTTTCAGAGAGGCTCCTGTCCAGGTAGGAGTGGTCATACCAGGACTGTGTCCCTGTGTCTCTTCACGGGGCATCTGGGACTGAGTGTGTGTGTGTGTGTGTGTGTGTGTGTGCATGCTGGGAAAGGCTTTGCCTTTAAGGAACAGGTCGGTAGACTGGCAGGGGACTTCTTATTGACCTGTAACTACTGTTAGGTTGCATTATTATTAATATGTGTATTTAGTGCTCAGTTACATTACATTTTTGTTATAATAATAACAAAAATATTCCCAAATCTTAGGTAATTGTGTACTTACTGTAAGTACATTCTTGAATGGTAAACAATGTAGGTGTTATAGCACTAGAGTTCTTTGTTTCTTGAAGTAAATGGTAGTTTACAAGGTGAATCCTTTAGCCTTCCTTCTTTCTCTTTTTCTCTCTATCAATTAAATTGATCTTAGAGAAAATCTAGGACATGTTGACTTGATCCAGGCAGAGAGGGGAGGCACTTTGACATAATTAGGCAAATGATCAGAGGGATGAGGCCTGAATTAATGCTCATGTGAATATGCCTAGAATATGTAAGGAGAAAATTAGAACACATGGCCACAGATGCCAAATTCCTAAGGATAAACAAGGAGGAACTACTTTCTGTAAAGGTATTATTTTCTCATCAATTTGTTTTACCCATGTAATGGGACATAGTAGGTGTTAAAGTAAGTGCTTGTTGAGTGAGTACAATAATCAAGAAAAAATCACTTTCGTTTTGTTTTTACTGTGTCTTGTTCAGCAAACATTTATTGAGTGAATGACGCTGAAAGAAAGGAGTACCAAGGAGGTAAGGCAGGATTCCTGTATTCGAAGAGGTATGCTGAAGAGAGACAGCCATGCACAGGTAGTATTAAGGGATGCAGTACGAGCTATGAGCAGAGGTAACCATGTTTAAGGTTTGCAGATGGCAGCTTGGGGTCTAGAGCCTTGAGGAGCTGTGTCTTTGCTGGGGGTGGAGGAGGTAAGCAGACCACACAAGGTGGCTTCTAAAGCCGCTTCTCACTTTCAAGTTATGTGAGTCTGTTTTAAAATTTCCACACCATTGCCTAGGGTTGACATCTGTGCCCTGAGTAAGCAGAAGACTGGGTAACAAATAGAAATTGCTTTTGGGGTTTCAGATGCTCGGCTGTAAGGTGCCTTAAGTAGTCATCAATGAGTACTGAAAGCAAAAGCTGTATTCAGTTCATAAGTCCAGTTTCTGTATACAGTTATTTGGTAAAAAGTGATTGTGATATAAGATCTTATTTCTTGATTTGAAGTGTCAGTGAGTGAAAGCCTGATTAATCCTTTTCTGAGTTGTCAGAAGGGATTTAAGTGCCATTGGTGAGAGTTCAAGCTTGTTTTTTCACAGGTTTTAACCTGCGGTGAAGATGCCAGGACCCTAGCCCAGACCTGTATGAATCTTTGAAGGTGAAGCTTAGGCATCTGTATTTTTAAGAAGTTGCACAAATGACTTTCCCAGCTTTATTGAGATGTAATTGACATATACCATTGTGTGCATTGAAGGTGTACTACGTGCTGATTTGATACACTTGTATATTGCATGGTTAAAGGCATTTGGTACCAGGGTGATTTTTGACTATAAGCAAGTATTATATTTGCCCCCGGCTCTTGCCTGTAGGACAGCAGTGAGATTGAATTCCCTAGACCACAGTACATACTTCCATGACATCTTGTGAGCAGTATCTGACAGCTACATTCGATCTACGGGTACAGCTGGAATTCCCATTTAGTAATTAGCCAGAGAGAAGCCATTGAAAGAGTATATTGTTATTAAAGGCCACGTCGACTTCTGATCTCCCCATTTCCAAGAAAAGCTTGGGATTTATGGAAATGGAATATTTTTCTTTAATAATTTTTTGCTTCTTCTGTTACATAATTTTAGGCATTTTATGTTATTTTAGTGGGTAGCTAATATTATGATGGAGAAAGACCTTAACATTTGGAGCATGCAGATGAAGCGGTATGTGGGAATTTTTTGTATGACTTTTGTGACTTTTTTGTAAGTCTGAACTTATTTCAGAATTAAAAGTTAAGAAAAAATTGCAAACGTAGTATCTGTAAGTAGATTTGTAATATACAGTGAGTGCACATCTCCATGTATTATGATGGGTTATACTTGAATTTAGGGAATGAGAGTCTGTCACTTTCCCTATATAAGAAATTAAGACAGAACTGGCTTTTCTCTATGTACTAAATTCATCAGTTAAGTCCTTTTTCTGTACTCTTGTTTGGAAGTATCATCTTTCTATAGTCAGAATCTCATTTTAAGCATGAATTAGTCTATATCTTTGTTTCTGTAAGGAGCATGTGTATAGAGAACTAACTACCCCCTACTTCTTTATTTTGGTAGTAGATTTTCTGAGATACAATTCGCATACTATATACAATTCAACTGTTTAAAGTGTACAATTCAATGTTTTTTAGAATATTCACAGAATTGTGCAACCATAACTATAATCAAATTTAGAATATTTTTATCACCCCCAAGAGAAACCCTGCACCCTAGGAGAGTTGATCCTTCAATGAAAGACTATTGCTATGATGGGAACACCAGGGATGCAGGAAGGACGTGATTGACAGTTGACATCTGAATGACGCTCGCTGTATGTAGGAGAACCATCCTTTGATTTTATTTATTTATTTATTATTTTACATTATTATTTCTTTATTGGAGTATAATTGCTTTACAATGGTGTGTTAGTTTCTACTTTATAACAAAGTGAATCAGTTATACATATACATATGTTCCCATATCTCTTCCCTCTTGCGTCTCCCTCCCTCCCACCCTCCCTATCCCACCCCTCTAGGTGGTCACAAAGCACCTAGCTGATCTCCCTGTGCTATGCGGCTGCTTCCCACTAGCTACCTATTTTACGTTTGGTAGTGTATATATGTCCATGCCACTCTTTCACTTTGTCACAGCTTACCCTTCCCCCTCCCCATATCCTCAAGTCCATTCTCTAGTAGGTCTGTGTCTTTATTCCTGTCTTACCCCTAGGTTCTTCATGACTTTTTTTTTTTCTTAGATTGCATATATATGTGTTAGCATACGGTATTTGTCTTTCTCTTTCTGACTTACTTCACTCTGTATGACAGACTCTAGTTCCATCCACCTCACTACAAATAACTCAATTTCGTTTCTTTTTATGGCTGAGTAATATTCCATTGTATATATGTGCCACATCTTCTTTTTTTTTTTTTTTTTTTTTTTTTGCAGTACGTGGGCCTCTCACCTTTGTGGCCTCTCCCATTGCGGAGCACAGGCTCCAGATGCGCAGGCTCAGTGGCCATGGCTCTCAGGCCTAGCCACTCCGCGGCATGTGGGATCTTCCCGAACCGGGGCACAAACCCGTGTCCCCTGCATCAGCAGGCGGACTCTCAACCACTGCGCCACCAGGGAAGCCCTGCCACATCTTCTTTATCCATTCATCCGATGATGGACACTTAGGTTGTTTCCATCTCCTGGCTATTGTAAATAGAGCTGCAATGGATATTTTGGTACATGACTCTTTTTGAATTATGGTTTTCTCAGGGTATATGCCCAGTAGTGGGATTGCTAGGTCATATGGTAGTTCTATTTGTAGTTTTTTTAAGGAACCTCCAAACTGTTCTCCATAGTGGCTGTACCAATTCACATTCCCACCAGCAGTGCAAGAGTGTTCCCTTTTCTCTACACCCTCTCCAGCATTTATTGTTTGTAGATTTTTTGATGATGGCCATTCTGACTGGTGTGAGATGATATCTCATTGTAGTCTTGATTTGCATTTCTCTAATGATTAATGATGTTGAGCATTCTTTCATGTGTTTGTTGGCAGTCTGTATATCTTCTTTGGAGAAATGTCTATTTAGGTCTTCTGCCCATTTTTGGATTGAGTTGTTGTTTTTTTGTTATTGAGCTGCATGAGCTGCTTGTAAATTTTGGAGATTAATCCTTTGTCAGTTGCTTCATTTGAAAATATTTTCTCCCATTCTGAGGGTTGTCTTTTGGTCTTGTTTATGGTTTCCTTTGCTGTGCAAAAGCTTTGAAGTTTCACTAGGTCCCATTTGTTTATTTTTGTTTTTATTTCCATTTCTCTAGGAGGTGGGTCAAAAAGGATCTTGCTGTGATTTATGTCATAGAGTGTTCTGCCTATGTTTTCCTCTAAGAGTTTGATAGTTTCTGGCCTTATATTTAGGTCTTTAATCCATTCTGAGCTTATTTTTGTGTATGGTGTTAGGGAGCGTTCTAATCTCATACTTTTACATGTACCTGTCCAGTTTTCCCAGTACCACTTATTGAAGAGGCTGTCCTTTCTCCACTGTACATTCCTGCCTCCTTTATCAAAGATAAGGTGTCCATATGTGCGTGGGTTTATCTCTGGGCTTTCTATCCTGTTCCATTGATCTATATTTCTGTTTTTGTGCCAGTACCATCCTGACTTCAGACTAGACTTCAGAGCTACAGTAATCAAGACAGTATGGTACTGCCATCCTTTGATTTTATCAGTCGTGTTGGAATCTTTACGATTCTTTGATTCTTTTTTCCTTAAAAAGGTAGTTATAGTTTGTGCTATATTGGTGTTTATTTACCTGGTAGGTAGATTTTGGGTTAATCTATATCTGAATTCTGTTTCTGTAGGATATGTTTACATTTTCATTTAAAAGTTCTGAATGAATATTCCTTTGATTTTTTCTGTTAGAATCAGGTTCCTTTTGAATCCATTCTGTCACAGCTGAGAGGAATATCTTGAGTTGGTGGTCTTTAGTGATTTCCTACCTTCATCTGGACTCGGAGCCCGCAGGGTGGCAGGGGCCAGTGTGACCTGTCTGTCAGCACAGCTTCTGGCTTCCTCCTTGTCTTTTCCTCCTCTGTGACTCCTTCAGTGACTCAAAGCCAGAGGTGGTAGCTTTCTGGTCGAGCAGTTTGGATACACAGCCATAAATTGCTTTATTGCTTAATAAAGGTTTTTAAAAAACCCTTATTTAAATACCAAACAATTTTGTAATGTAAGTCATCGTAATGCCATTTAAGAAAGCAAATGGGGGGCTTCCCTGGTGGTGCAGTGGTTGAGAGTCTGCCAGCCGATGCAGGGGACACGGTTTCGTGCCCCGGTCCGGGAAGATCCCACATGCCGCAGAGTGGCTGGGCCCGTGAGCCATGGCCGCTGAGCCTGCGCTCCGCAACAGGAGAGGCCACAACAGTGAGAGGCCCTTGTACCGCAAAAAAAAAAAAAAAAAAAAAAAAAAAGAGAAAGCAAATAGAAACATTTCAAAGCTGTGGTGCATACCTTTTTGACATATAGGGCCTATTGTCTTCCTAAAAGGAGGGTTAGTTCTTCCTGTGAGGGTCTCCTGCTGTGCAGAATAAAAGGTGTTAGCTTATCCCTTATCCTGTCCTGCCTTGCGGTGGCTTAGGAAGTGGTTTTGTAGACTTTTGTCATTTTTCAGCCATCAGCACGTCAGCAGTGCCCACAGAGGCCCTGGAAATTCTCCTTTGTCTCTTCAGTGCTGGCTTATCATGGCAGAGATGGCCTCTCAGCATCTGGAAGTAAAGGAATCCGCCATCATTCTTGGACTCTGCAAATTGCGTAGTTGTAAATCGTTGCTCTCAGTCATCAGCTTTCAGTTTGGAAAGCAACACAAATTTGTCTCAACAAGCAGAGTCGTTTCCCTCTCTCCCCATCCTGCTTTTCCTGTGATAACTACTATAAATGTTTTATTTACATTCTCCCCTTAGTTTCTCATAAAATGTATGAAACCACGCATTCATACATTTTTATTTTACATGCACACACACACACAGTTTCTTTCGAGAAACAAGATCATACTCTTTTTGCAGAGTATTTTTTTAAATTAATCAGTTTATTTATTTTTGGCTGTGTTGGGTCTTTGTTTCTGTGTGAGGGCTTTCTCTAGTTGCAGTGAGTGGGGGGGGGGGCACTTTTCATCGCGGTGCGTGGGCCTCTCACTGTCGCGGCCTCTCTTGTTGCGGAGCACAGACTCCAGACACGCAGGCACAGTAGTTGTGGCTCACGGGCCCAGTTGCTCAGCGGCATGTGGGATCTTCCCAGACCAGGGCTTGAACCCATGTCCACTGCATTGGCAGGCAGATTCTCAACCACTGCGCCACCAGGGAAGCCCCTTCAGAGTATTTTTTTTAACTTACCACTTAAAGGAGGAAGGAAAAACCAACACATTATTTTCTAAAAGGCAGAAAATCTTTTAGCTTCTTTCTAGTTTCGTCAAATTTTCCCTTAGCAATTAGCATCTGGTTTACCAGAAAGATTTACTAACTATAAACCGAAGCATATATACCAGAACCAAAAAGCTAAAATGTAAGAGAAATTTAGACCAGTGTACCCACCCGTTTAACTTACTGTGGTTGGAACGGAGCATTTTCTTCCCTGTTACACTTTTCTTCTGTTTTCTCTAACTCAAAACATGGTTTATCAAAACCTGGAACTTTGGGAATATAAAGCTCTCCCCCTTATTTCCTCTTTCTATTTGTCTGTCAGTTACCTACTCCTAGAAGAGTCTATGGAACCAACTTATTATTCTGAAAACTTGAAATAAAGGGAAAGAATCAAGCATTTACTTGTATGAACTGTACCTATACCTCAGGGCAAAAAAATTTAATGAAAGTAAGATATCTTTATAGAGATAATTTAGCTTTCAAGTGAAGAATGAGTACAACATCTAATGCTGTCTCGGCTGCTAACTTACAAAAAAGAGATAACCAGGTTTTATGTGCTTGAATCTCACCAGTGGTCTCCATCCAACTTCTAATTTACAGGAAACATTAGGAATATTCTAAATGACACCATGGGGATGCAGTCACCAAAAGTCAAATTTGGGAAACCATGGGACAAATACTCCCATTACTTCAACAGATAAGCTGCAAGGAGATAAAGATGGAGAGAGAGGAGGGGATCCCATAGATTGGAAGAGACTGAGGACATGTATCTGGCAGCTGCAGTGTATGGACTCACCAAGACCCTGAGTCAAAGGAAGAAACGGGAAAGAAACTTACAGATGCTTGGGGAAGTTTGGATGCTTTGTTTCATGATATTAATGAACTGTACTGTTAGAGATAAATGCTGAACTATTCCTGATGAAATAACATGCTGTCTGAGATCTACTCAGACAGTTTTTGGTGGGAAGGACTAGGTGGGATATTGATGGACCAGGGTGGTCTGTGCATTGATAATGGTTGGAGCTGGTGATGGAGATCTGTGCATCCATACATGGCAGCTCATCGTACTTTTCTCAGTATTTTCATTCAAATTTTTCTGTAAAGTTCTTTAAAAAAGATCTTTCCTAGGCAGCTAAATGCATAGTCATCTTGCAGGTGAGGTCTCCTTTAAACTAGGTAATAAACCTCCTTTAAATTATGTTCTACAAACCACAAACACAACTCTTTAAAAAATTTATTTTTGTTTTATTTTTTATTTACAAACTTTTTTATTTTATATTGAACTATAGTTGATTTACAATATTGTGTTTCAGGTGTACAGCCAAGTGATTCAGTTATACATATACCTATATCTGTTCTTTTTCAAATTCTTTTCCATTTTAGGTTATTACAGAACTTTGAGCAGAGTTCCCTGTGCTATACAGTAGGTCCCTGTTGTTTATCTATTTTATATATAGTAGTGTGTATATGTTAATCCCAAACTCCTCCCCTCCACAAACACAACTCTTAAGTTCAGTTGCTAAATACAGGTGGACACCTGGGAGAAAGATGAACTCCAAAGCCTCGTGGAAAAGCAGTGCTGGCCCTACTTGACCACTGTGTTGTCACTGGTCTGTTCCAGCAGAAATCACCACATGGACCCTTCGAGGACCATGTTAGTCTGCGGATGACACAGCGTTCTGCTGGCCGCTCTGTGATGGGCAGATAAAGGCAGTGGAGAGGATGCAACATGTTGGCTTTTTCTTGAGAAAAATATAGTGTGTGCCATCCAGCAGCAGCTCACGAGATGGTCTAATTCTAGCGCCCTGCTGTCAAAGAGAATCTGTGCTTTTCTTTTTAAGTAAATATTGCCTCTATTGTCGGTTGGTTAAAACGCCAGCATAGTTGGATACAACCTTTTGAGGTGGGCTTTCTGTGATCTGGGAAGGAAACCGTGGAGAGGTTGTGGGGTGTGCCCATTCATTTAGTGAGTCAGTGGTCCATGAATTGAAGAGGGTCTAATGCAGGGGTCCCCAGGCCCCGGGCTGCACAGCAGGAGGTGAGTTCTGGGTAAGTGAGTGAAGCTTCATCTGCAGCTCCCCATCGCCCGCATTACCTCCTGAACCATTCCCCCCCTCGCACCATCCCCTGGTCTTCCATGAAACCGGTCCCTGGTGCCAGAAAGGTTGGGAACCACTAGTCTAACGTACACTGTGCCAGGCATGGTATTTAGTCCTGGCATCTCTGGCGGTTGGTTCCATCTTATAGACATGGGCGAACCAGGGTGCAGGGAGGGTTGGTTGAGTCACTTCCCTCAGGTTGCACAGCTGGGAAGTTGTGGAACTTGATTTTAACTTGACCTGTTTCCGAAGCCCTTATTTTTCTGAATTCTACGTTCATAGATTTTGATATTAAAGTATTCTCCTCTGGGGACATATTTCAGAGTTGTATGTGGTTTTGCATGTATTTTGAGATGATCAGACTTTCACAATTTTCTGTGAAGCTAATGTGCTCTCAGAGGTTGGTTTCTTTTTTGTTTTGTGGGGACATAAAGGAACCAATCTTCCTTTTACACGCTTTGCTGTGTATGGGTTTGGGGAGGTAGAAATCCTATTGTCTGTTGATTTTTTAAAAAAGAATAATGGGGCTTCCCTGGTGGCGCAGTGATTGAGAGCCTGCCTGCCAATGCAGGGGCGTGGGTTTGAGCCCTGGTCCGGGAAGATCCCACATGCCGCGGAGCAGTTGGGCCCGTGTGCCACAGCTGCTGAGCCTGCGCTCCGGAGCCTGTGAGCCACAACTACTGAGCCTGCAAGCCACAACTACTGAGACTGTGAGCCACAACTACTGAGCCCATGAGCCACAACTACTGAAGCTCGCGCGCCTAGAGCCCGTGCTCTGCAACAAGAGAAGCCACCGCAGTGAGAAGCCTGCGCGCCACAACGAAGAGTAGCCCCCGCTCACCTCAACTAGAGAAAGCCCACAAGCAGCAATGAAGACCCAGTGCAGCCAAAAATAAATAAATAAAATAAATAAATTTATTAAAAACAAAAAAGAATGACGTATCCAGTGTGTACTAAATGATTAGAATGTGATGTGATTCTGTGAAGCTATTAGATTTGTAAGGATTTGCTTTGCTTAGTTGTACGTAGATGACAAGAGAGGCAGCGGAGTGGGTGATTTCCTTGGCCTAGGGTGGGGTCTTTGAGAGGCTTCGGAGTCATTTAGCACATTCGCATCTGGAACTCTTTGTTTTCAGGCTGCAGTTTCTCGGCTACATCAGCATCCTTATTGTCTGGGCTCAGAAACCCCACAGTGCCCCAAACCAGGAAGGGGAATTGGCAGCATGCAAGTGACAGAAGAATTGTACTGTATTGGGGGTTTCTGGTATTCATGAACATTTTTTGGATGAAGAAAATATGCCAATCACTGATAGTATAATATACGTTATAGCTACAAAGTGATTCTAGTAGTTACAACATTAGTTTCTTGAGATAGACATTGTTGTTACTCGTGTTTGATGATTTATTTTAAAATATTGGGGTATATTAGTATTTCCTAAAATTTTGCCTCAGAGACCCACAATAACAGTGGCTTAAAAACGATCACTTTTGTTTGCACTTAGGTGGATGTCCAGACTGGTGTGCTACTCAGGGTCACGTACTGTGGTAGTTTTAAAACACCTGTGCAGTTCCTTTGCTGCTTTTCCCATTGAAGGGTTGGTTCTTGTCTCCTCCCCTTCAATCTGTGGGTCACCTGCTCACTTGTAACCAGTAGACAGTGGGGTCAGTGATGCTACATGACTTGTGAAGTTAGGTAGGAAAGGTGATGCCGCTTCTGCCTTGTTCCCTGGACCCCTGAGGCCACCGTTCTGTCAGGCCACATGCCGAGGCCACCTGTCAGTGGTCTGCCTGGCTGCTCCCCAATTGAGGTCCCAGCTAATAGTGAGCATCAACCACTAGACATATGAGTGAAGTTGCTTCCGCGTGATTCCAGCCTCCAGCCGTCAAGCCATTCTAGCTGTTGAGTTTGACCAGCTGAGGTCCAGACATCCCAGAGCAGAGACAAGACGTCCCCCTTGTGCCTGGTTTGAATTTCTGGCCCACGGAGTCCGTGAGCATAATAAAATGGTTGTTCTACAGAGTTCAGTGTTGGAGTCGTTTGTTACCAGCACCAGTGACTGGGACAGGGGCCCAGGTGTCTTCTGTCACCTTGCTTTGCCTTCCTAGGTTGTTACGCTTGCATGGTTCTGAAATGTTTTGGCCACCACAGCTGCTTCCCAGTCATCTGGACCAAGGATGTACAGAAAAGGCACTGCCTTTCCCCTGAAGGACACGCCCCAGAAGTAGCATAATCACTTATGCTCACATCTTGTGGGCCAGAACTTAGCCACAGCACGGCCACATCTAACTCAGGGAAGCCTGAGAGGGATGTATTTGTTCTTGGTGATCATGCACCTAGCTAAAAATTAGGGGAGCTCTTTCTTTCCTTGAGAGAGAAGAGTACATGTAGAGTTGTGTTGGCTTGATTATACTAAATTCTTTTTTTAAAAACTGAAGTATAGTTGATTTACAATGTTGTATTAATTTCTGCTATACAGCAAAGTGATTCAGTTATACATATATATACATTTTAAAAAGTATTTTTTCCATTATGGTTTATCATAGGATATTAAATATAGTTCCCTGTGCTATACAGTAGGACCTTATTGCTTATCCATTCTAAATATTATAATAGTTTGGATCTGCTAACCCCACACTCCAAATCCATCCACCCCTCCCCTCCCCCTGGCAACCACAAGTCTGTTCTCTATGTCTGTGTGTCTGTTTCTCTTTCGTAAATAAGTTCATTTGTGTCGTATTTTAGATTCCACCTATAAGTGATACCATATGGTGTTTGTCTTTCTCTTCCTGACTTACTTCACTTATATACTAAATTATTTACTTTGTACTTTGTAAATGGTGTCTGTTTCTTTCCTAGGAGATTTTCCATTTCAAAGAGCTCTCAGTAGCAGATTTGCTGGAAAACTCTGTATTTTGGTTAGGATTAGAATCAGCTAATAATTATGGTATTTTACAAATGAAGACAAAATAACAGCGACTTAACAGGAATGAAGTTTACTTCTCTTTTATGTAGAATCCAGGGCTGGCTCAGCACAAATACTGGAAACACCACCACTGTCAATAACCCAGGCTCCTTGAACCTTGCTCCTGCAGGAGCCTTAGGGAGCTGCCTTGTGGTCCAGGATGGCTGCTTGAACTTCATCCATCAGGTCAGCTTCCCAGCCAGTAGAAAGGAAGAAACAGGGAAGAAGGGATAGAGGGGAACCAGGTATCTTTCAAAGAAAATTCGTAGAAGTTGCCGTATGACACTACTACTTTAATTCCATTGACCAGAACTTCATCATTTGGTCATGCCTGCCGAAGGAAGCCTGGAAAGCGTGGTTGCTATTTCAGGCAACAGTGCGACCCATCAAAATCAGTTTCTATTACTAAGGAATCAGGCTCTGCTACACTCTGTCCATTTGGGAAGAACTATCATCCATGTGATATGCTGCAACATGGACAGAAAATGGTTAGAAAATGCACAATAAGGGCTTCCCTGGTGGCGCAGTGGTTGAGAGTCCGCCTGCCGATGCAGGGGACGCGGGTTCGTGCCCCGGTCCGGGAAGATCCCACATGCCGCGGAGCGGCTGGGCCCGTGAGCCGTGGCCGCTGAGCCTGCGCGTCCGGAGCCTGTGCTCCGCGACGGGAGAGGCCACAACAGTGAGAGGCCTGCGTACCGCAAAAAAAAGAAAAAAAAAAAAAAAGAAAGAAAATGCAGAGTAAGATTTTGTTGATCTACGTTTGTGTTCACATGAGGCTCTCAGCCGTTCCTCCCCCATCCTTTTAAACACTTGGGTTTGTAGGGACATCTGATGTTTACTGGCCGACTACACACGGGCTGTGTACAGACTGTCACTGTTTTAGCTTCAACCCTCAAAGCCTTTCCTGAAAAAGAACAATCCCGTTTCTAGTATGTACATAATAGGGCTGTCTGTCACTGTCTTTCAGTGGTCCAAAGTTGCTTTGTTTGAGGTGCTGCTTTTCTAAAAGTGGACTCTTTTTTTTTTTCTTTTTTTTTGCTCCCTGGAAAGATTTTTCCCCTTTGTTTTAGAATTGAAATAGTCTGAATGACTATTTTAGCCATTTCTAGCTCAAGACTGAACTAGCTGTGAGACACTGATTCTTCCCCGGACCACGTACAGTGGCTACAGAACTTTTGTCTTAAGACCTCTCCTGAGAAAATACCATGACTCTTTGTTGTTCTCTGTAAAAAGCAACTTTCCTGCCTGTGTAGCAGGGTGGAAAGATTTGATTCACAATTAAACTTGGAAATGCAAAGAAAATATTTTCTTTCAAAAGGGAACCCTCCTACACTGTTGGTGGGAATGTAAGTGCAGCCACTATGGAAAACAGTATAGCGGTTCCTCTGAAAACTAAAAATAGAATTACCGTATGATCCAGCAATCCACTCCTGGGCATCTATCCAGACAAAACTCTTGTTTTGTTTTTGTTTTTTTTTGCGGTACGCGGGCCTCTCACTGTTGTGGCCTCTCCCGTTGCGGAGCTCAGGCTCCGGATGCGCAGGCTCAGCGGCCACGGCTCACGGGTCCAGCCGCTCCGCGGCACGTGGGATCCTCCCGGACCGGGGCACGAACCCGCGTCCCCCGCATCGGCAGGCGGGCTCTCAACCACTGCGCCACCAGGGAAGCCCCAGACGAAACTCTTAATTAAAAAAGATACATGCGCCCCTATATTCATAGCAGCACTATTCACAATAGCCAAGACATGGAAACCACCTAAATGTCCATCTACAGATGAATAGATAAAGAAGGTGTGGTGTATATATATATATATATATATATATATACACACACACACACACACACACACACACACACACACACACACACACACACAATGGAATATTACTCAGCCATAAGAAAAGAACAAAATGGGCTTCCCTGGTGGCGCAGTGGTTGAGAGTCCGCCTGCCGATGCAGGGGACAGGGTTCGTGCCCCGGTCCGGGAAGATCCCACATGCCGCGGAGCGGCTGCGCCCGTGAGCCATGGCCGCTGAGCCTGCGCGTCTGGAGCCTGTTGCTCCGCAACGGGAGAGGCCACAACAGTGGGAGGCCTGCGTACCGCAAAAAAAACAAAAACAAAAACAAAATAATGCCATTTGCAGCAACATGGATGGACCTAGAGATTATCAAACTGAGTGAATTAAGTCAGAAAGAGAAAGACAAATACCATATGATATCAGTAACATGTGGAATCTAAAATATGACACAAATGAAGTTATCTATGAAACAGAAACAGAATCACAGACATAGAGAACAGACTTGTGGCTGCCAAGGGTGAGGGGGGTGGGGGAGGGATGGATTGGGAGTTTGGGGTTAGCAGATGCAAACTGTTACATATAGCATAGATAAACAACCAGGTCCTACTGTATAGCACATGAAAGTATATTCAATATCCTGTGATAAATCATAATGGAAAAGAGTATGAAAAAACCTGAAAATATTTTCTTTCATTTTCTAGCTGCTCTGGTTGTTCTCAGTGAGTCTCACCTCCTGACTAGTAGAGAAAATGTGCAAAGTTGAACCTGTTTTTAATCTTAGTTTGGTGTGCTCACGTGAACAGTCTCTGCGGTCCTGTGTCTCCTGGTTAGGAATGCTTGGTCTGGTGGGTAGCACCCCCCCCTTTTCTTCTGGGCACCTGTGGGGCGGGAGGTGGCTTCTGCAACCTCGCCTTCCTGGGGAAGCAGTGTGCCTGCACCACCAGAGTCTTTATCCTGCCCTTTTAGTGCCTCTCCCTCCCAGTGATGCCTCTTCCCTACCTGATGCCTGGTGCTCTGTTGGCCACTGATTCCAAGTCAGTAACCATGAACTTGGGGCCCATTGTTGTGGCTCAGGCCACATCCTTCATTTACTTGACTTCACCTGGGATCCCTTGGGGCCTGCAACCCCTGGGAGGTCTGGCTGGGAGCTCCCTTGTTCTCGTCCCACGTGAACTGCTCTGTAGCCCAGTGACAGAGCCCCTTCTTCCTGCCAGGTGACCTCTGGCCAGCACCCCAGCCAGGCTCACAGGTCCTGCTGTGTTCAGTCTGCACCAAGTAGAACCAAGGGTCCCAAATAGGGAGGAAGGCCAGGAGCTGCCTTCTGCCTCCAATGACTCCACACCCCCTCCTCCCACGGCCTGGACAGGGGAAGTTGTTCTGGCCCCTGACTTCGCCTGTCTCCCACAATCTGTCCATTTCATAGCCCACACCGTGCTCCTTTTTAGCTGGCCCTGGCTTTACTGTCAGACTGGAAGGGTATCTTTTCTACCCTGGAGGAGACTTCTGTGAAATCCTGATGCAACGCAGGCAGTGAGGGGAAAGGAATAAAGCAATTTGTAAAATTCTCTAGATAATAGCATGGCTAGCAGAGTTATGTAGTTTTGCTGAATAATCCCAGTTTGTAAATTGGAAGTGATTCTCCATCTTTTGGTAGCATTTCTATAATTTCTTTTGTTTTAGGGTAATGAACACTTTATGTCTAGAGGCAAAGGAGAACATATGAATATTTTTCAAAATATGACACTTGTTTTTTTTTTAATAAGTATTAAAAAACATGTATTCTTGAACAGTGATTTGGATGGAAGTAGTGTTCTGAGAAACTTTTTTTTTTTTTTTAGGATAATGAAGCTATTTTAGTATTATTTAAAATAAGAACAACCTTTAAACCTTATGAAGTGGGCAATAGGGGAGAAGCACGCCTTCCTGAGAAGGGTCCTCCGAGAAGGGTCTTCTCAGGGGCAAAGGCAGCAAGGGTGGGTGGGCAGGAGGGAGTGCAGGCCTGGATGTCAGCGATGCTTCCTCGGGGCAGGCTCTGCAGGTAGGAGAGGTGGCTCTGGGGCTTGGCAGCTCCTGGCTGGAGTGGAGGGAGCTGGCCTGGCGGTCCGTGCCAGTGACTCAGGCAGGGGTAGGGCAGGGGTCAGCTGGGGAAAAGAAATGTGGGTTTGAGTGTCAGGAGGAGGTGGCCCTGGCTCTCAGGACTCAAGGGGGATGTCAGGCTGCAGGAGGCCCAGGCCCGGGAGTGCTGATCCGCCCCCATCTCTCCAGCGAGGCTCTGTGACTGTGCCCTGGGCGGGTGGGGGGTGGGGGGGCCTCACAGCAGGGTGGGCGGCAGACGGGGAAGGCTCAGGCAGGGCTGCTAATCAGGCTGGGGCTCAGTGTCCTCTTCTCGGAGGCGCTTGCACCCGGAGCAGGTGCTTCTTCTCAGAGGCCCCGGCCTGGGCACAAAGACAGGGACCACTCCATTCCTCATCACGGGCCGGAAGGCCGACAGCCTGGGCTCGGGGCTCTCAGACCTGAGAGGCCCGTCGAGCCGCCTTTGTCCTTCCTCGCGTCGGCTGAGGGCCCTCGGCGCGGTCTCCATGGCACAGGGGTCTGGGGACTCCTGGCTGGGCGGACACGGGGACAAGCTCCTTAGGCTTTCAACGGGGGGGGTACGGATGTCCACCGGGCTCTGCGTGTGGCAGGAGAGGCGGGCATTGCACCGGGACCTCATCGTGAAACCGTTGCCATGGCCGGAAAACCCCAGCCCCGAGGAGGTGCGGAGGGGCGGCCCGCTGGGAAAGCGCCTCCAGCCCTGGGGCGCCGAGGACCTGCGGACTGGGTAGTACTTCCAGCGGCGCAGGGCGGCGGGGAGCGGCCGCCTGCAGCGGAACCAGAGCTCATGATCCTGGCGGCGGCGGCGGAAGGACAGGATTGGGCGCCCGTCCCGGCCCATCGGGAAGCAGGTGCCGTGGGCGGACCCGGTGCGTGGGAACCATGGGCACTGGCACTTCTGGGTGTGGGCTGGCTGCGTGGCCTCGGCCGTGTCCAGGTACATGCTCAGGTAGCTACCCATGCTAGCGGGTCAGCGGGGTCGGATTTTCGACGGGCTTTGGCTTCTGGGAGGCCCCGAAGTCTGTAGACGCGAAGCTTACGGCGCTAGGCGACCGTTGGCATCGGGGTGTGTGACGGTTCGTGGGGCGTCATAATCTCTAGGCACGAGGTTCTGCGCGAGCCAGGCCGGGGCCTCGCGGACCCACCTGGGGCCTTGCGAACCTGGGGCCTCGCGGGGCGCCCCTGTGTTCTGAGCACAGGGGATCCTTCAGCTCCCACTGCGGGCCCAGGCGCTTGGCTCTGGGTGGCGGGAGAGCCCTCCACTTTTTGCCCTTGACATTTAAAGGGAGAAAATATAATAATTTGTACCAGGTCCTGAAAATTGACTGAAGGGCACTCTCTTTCATTACTGTAAAAATGAACAAAATGCACTTGAATGCTCCTTTAAGGAAAAAGAGCAAATTTACTTGTATTTCTGCAGAGGCTGTGTTCTTCTTCTAGAATGGTTGCTAATGTCACTTTTCGTAATTTTATTCTTTTTTTTTTTTAACATCTTTATTGGGGTATAATTGCTTTACAATGGTGTGTTAGTTTCTGCTTTATAACAAAGTGAATCAGTTATACATATACATATGTTCCCATATCTCTTCCCTCTCGCGTCTCCCTCCCTCCCACCCTCCCTATCCCACCCCTCCAGGCAGTCACAAAGCACCAAGCCGATATCCCTGTGCCATGCGGCTGCTTCCCACTAGCTTTCTACTTTACGTTTGTTAGTGTATATATGTCCATGCCTCTCTCTCGCCCTGTCACAGCTCACCCTTCCCCCTCGCCATATCCTCAAGTCCGTTCTCCAGTAGGTCTGTGTCTTTATTCCTGTCTTACTCCTACGTTCTTCATGACATTTTTTTTCTTAAATTCCATATATATGTGTTAGCATACGGTATTTGTCTTTCTCTTTCTGACTTACTTCACTCTGTATGACAGACTCCAGGGCTATCCACCTCATTACAAATAGCTCAATTTTGTTTCTTTTTATGGCTGAGTAATATTCCATTGTATATATGTGCCACATCTTCTTTATCCATTCATCCGATGATGGGCACTTAGGTTGTTTCCATCTCCGGGCTATTGTAAATAGAGCTGCAGTGAATATTTTGGTACATGACTCTTTTTGAATTTTGGTTTTCTCAGGTTATATGCCCAGTAGTGGGATTGCTGGGTCATATGGTAGTCTCTATTTGTAGTTTTTTAAGGAACCTCCGTACTGTTCTTCATAGTGTTTGAACCAATTCACATTCCCACCAGCAGTGCAAGAGTGTTCCCTTTTCTCCACACCCTCTCCAGCATTTATTGTTTCTAGATTTTTTGATGATGGCCATTCTGACTGGTGTGAGATGATATCTCATTGTAGTCTTGATTTGCATTTCTCTAATGATTAATGATGTTGAGCATTCTTTCATGTGTTTGTTGGCAGTCTGTATATCTTCTTTGGAGAAATGTCTATTTAGGTCTTCTGCCCATTTTTGGATTGGCTTGTTTGTTATTGAGCTGCATGAGTTGCTTGTAAATTTTGGAGATTAATCCTTTGTCAGTTGCTTCATTTGCAAATATTTTCTCCCATTCTGAGGGTTGTCTTTTGGTCTTGTTTATGGTTTCCTTTGCTGTGCAAAAGCTTTGAAGTTTCATTAGGTCCCATTTGTTTATTTTTGTTTTTATTTCCATTTCTCTAGGAGGTGGGTCAAAAAGGATCTTGCTGTGATTTATGTCATAGAGTGTTCTGCCTATGTTTTCCTCTAAGAGTTTGATAGTGTCTGGCCTTACATTTAGGTCTTTAATCCATTTTGAGCTTATTTTTGTGTATGGTGTTAGGGAGTGATCTAATCTCATACTTTTACATGTACCTGTCCAGTTTTCCCAGCACCACTTATTGAAGAGGCTGTCCTTTCTCCACTGTACATTCCTGCCACCTTTATCAAAGATAAGGTGTCCATATGTGCGTGGGTTTATCTCTGGGCTTTCTATCCTGTTCCATTGATCTATATTTCTGTTTTTGTGCCAGTACCATACATTCTTGATTACTGTAGCTTTGTAGTAGAGTCTGAAGTCAGGGAGCCTGATTCCTCCAGCTCCGTTTTTCGTTCTCAAGATTGCTTTGGCTATTCGGGATCTTTTGTGTTTCCATACAAATTGTGAAATTTTTTGTTCTAGTTCTGTGAAAAATGCCAGTGGTAGTTTGATAGGGATTGCATTGAATCTATAGATTGCTTTGGGTAGTAGAGTCATTTTCACAATGTTGATTCTTCCAATCCAAGAACATGGTATATCTCTCCATCTATTTGTATCATCTTTAATTTCTTTCATCAGTGTCTTATAATTTTCTGCATACAGGTCTTTTGTCTCCTTAGGCAGGTTTATTCCTAGATATTTTATTCTTTTTGTTGCAATGGTAAATGGGAGTGTTTTCTTGATTTCACTTTCAGATTTTTCATCATTAGTGTATAGGAATGCCAGAGATTTCTGTGCATTAATTTTGTATCCTGCTACTTTACCAAATTCATTGATTAGCTCTAGTAGTTTTCTGGTAGCATCTTTAGGATTCTCTATGTATAGTATCATGTCCTCTGCAAACAATGACAGCTTTACTTCTCTTCCGATTTGGATTCCTTTTATTTCCTTTTCTTCTCTGATTGCTGTGGCTAAAACTTCCAAAACTATGTTGAATAAGAGTGGTGTGAGTGGGCAACCTTGTCTTGTTCCTGGTCTTAGTGGAAATGCTTTCAGTTTTTCACCATTGAGGATGATGTTGGCTGTGGGCTTGTCATATATGGCCTTTATTATGTTGAGGAAAGTTCTCTCTATGCCTGCTTTCTGCAGGGTTTTTATCATAAATGGGTGTTGAATTTTGTCAAAAGCTTTCTCTGCATCTATTGAGATGATCATATGGTTTTTCTCCTTCAATTTGTTAATATGGTTTATCACATTGATAGATTTGCGTATATTGAAGAATCCTTGCATTCCTGGAATAAACCCCACTTGATCATGGTGTATGATCCTTTTAATGTGCTGTTGGATTCTGTTTGCTTGTATTTTGTTGAGGATTTTTGCATCTATGTTCATCAGTGATATTGGCCTGTAGTTTCCTTTCTTTGTGACATCCTTGTTTGGTTTTGGTATCAAGGTGATGGTGACCTCATAGAAGGAATGTGGGAGTGTTCCTCCCTCTGTTATAATTTGGAAGAGTTTGAGAAGGATAGGTGTTAGCTCTTCTCTAAATGTTTGATAGAATTCGCCTGTGAAGCCATCTGGTCCTTAGCTTTTATTTGTTGGAAGATTTTTAATCACAGTTCAATTTCAGTGCTTGTGATTGGTCTGTTTATATTTTCTACTTCTTCCTGATTCAATGTTGGAAGTTTGTGCTTTTCTAAGAATTTGTCCATTTCTTCCAGGTTGTCCATTGTATTGGCATAGAGTTACTTGTAGTAATCTCTCATGATCTTTTGTATTTCTGCAGTGTCAGTTGTTACTTCTCCTTTTTCATTTCTAAGTCTATTGATTTGAGTCTTCTCCCTTTTTTTCTTGATGAGTCTGGCTAATGGTTTATCTATTTTGTTTATCTTCTCAAAGAACCAGCTTTTAGTTTTATTGATCTTTGCTATTGTTTCCTTCATTTCTTTTTCATTTATTTCTGATCTGATTTTTATGATTTCTTTCCTTCTGCTAACTTTGGGGTTTTTTTGTTCTTCTTTCTCTAATTGCTTGAGGTGCAAGGTTAGGTTGTTTATTCGAAATGTTTCCTGCTTCTTAAGGTGGGCTTGTATTGCTATAAACTTCCCTCTTAGAACTGCTTTTGCTGCATCCCATAGGTTTTGGGTCGTTGTGTTTCCATTGTCATTTGTTTCTAGGTATTTTTTAATTTCCTCTTTGATTTTTTCAGTGATCACTTCGTTATTAAGTAGTGTATTGTTTAGCCTCCATGTGTTTGTATTTTTTACAGATCTTTTCCTGTAATTCATATCTAGTCTCATGGCGTTGTGGTCGGAAAAGATACTTGATACAATTTCAATTTTCTTAAATTTACCAAGGCTTGATTTGTGACCCAAGATATGATCTATCCTGGAGAATGTTCCATGAGCACTTGAGAAAAATATGTATTGTGTTGTTTTTGGATGGAGTGTCCTATAAATATCAATTAAGTCCATCTTGTTTAATGTATCATTTAAAGTTTGTGTTTCCTTATTTATTTTCATTTTGGATGATCTGTCCATTGGTGAAAGTGGGCTGTTAAAGTACCCTACTATGAATTTGTTACTGTTGATTTCCCCTTTTATGGCTGTTAGTTTTTGCCTTATTTATTGAGGTGCTCCTATGTTGGGTGCATAAATATTTACAATTGTTATATCTTCTTCTTGGATCGATCCCTTGATCATTATGTAGTGTCCTTCTTTGTCTCTTCTAATAGTCTTTATTTTAAAGTCTATTTTGTCTGATATGAGAATTGCTACTCCAGCTTTCTTTTGGTTTCCATTTGCATGGAATATCTTTTTCCATCCCCTCACTTTCAGTGTGTATGTGTTTCTAGGTCTGAAGTGGGTCTATTGTAGACAGCATATATATGGGTCTTGTTTTTGTATCCATTCAGCCAATCTGTGTCTTTTGGTGGGAGTATTTAGTCCATTTACATTTAAGGTAATTATCGATATGTATGTTCCTATTCCCATTTTCTAAATTGTTTTGGGTTCGTTATTATAGGTCTTTTCCTTCTCTTGTGTTTCTTGTCTAGAGAAGTTCCTTTAGCATTTGTTGTAAAGCTGGTTTGGTGGTGCTGAACTCTCTCAGCTTTTGCTTGTCTGTAAAGGTTTTAATTTCTCCATCAAATCTGAATGAGATCCTTGCTGGGTAGAGTAGTCTTGGTTGCAGGTTTTTCTCCTTCATTACTTTCAGTATGTCCTGCCACTCCCTTCTGGCTTGCAGAGTTTCTGCTGAGAGATCAGCTGTTAGCCTTATGGGGATTCCCTTGTGTGTTATTTATTGTTTTTCCCTTGCTACTTTTAATATGCTTTCTTTGTATTTAATTTTTGACAGTTTGATTAATATGTGTCTTGGCGTATTTCTCCTTGGATTTATCCTGTATCGGACTCTCTGTGCTTCCTTGACTTGATTAACTATTTCCTTTCCCATATTAGGGAAGTTTTCAACTATAATCTCTTCAAATATTTTCTCAGTCCCTTTCTTTTTTTCTTCTTCTGGAACCCCTATAATTCGAATGTTGGTGCGTTTAATGTTGTCCCAGAGGTCTCTGAGACTGTCCTCAATTCTTTTCATTATTTTTTCTTTATTTTGCTCTGTGGTAGTTATTTCCACTATTTTATCTTCCAGGTCACTTATCCGTTCTTCTGCCTCAGTTATTCTGCTATTGATCCCATCTAGAGTATTTTTAGTTTCATTTATTGTGTTGTTCATCATTGCTCGCTTTCATCTTTATTTCTTCTAGGTCCTTGTTAAATGTTTCTTGCATTTTGTCCATTCTATTTCCAAGATTTTGGATCATCTTTACTATCATTATTCTGAATTCTTTTTCAGGTAGACTGCCTATTTCCTCTCATTTGTTAGGTCTGATGCATTTTTATCTTGCTCCTTCATCTGCTGTGTGTTTTTCTGTCTTCTCATTTTGCTTATCTTACTGTGTTTGGGGTCTCCTTTTTGCATGCTGCAGGTTCGTAGTTCCTGTTGTTTTTGATGTCTGTCTTCAGTGGCTAAGGTTGGTTCAGTGGGGTGTGTAGGCTTCCTGGTGGTGGGGACTAGTGCCTGTGTTGTGATGGATGAGGCTGGATCTTGTCTCTCTAGTGGGCAGATCCACGTCTGGTGGTGTGTTTTGGGGTGTCTGTTGCCTTATTATGATTTTAGGCAGCCTCTCTGTTAATGGGTGGGGTTGTGTTCCTGTTTTGCTAGTTGTTTGGCATAGGTTGTCCTGCACTGTAGCTTGCTGGTCGTTGAGTGAAGCTGGGTGCTGGTGTTAAGATGGAGGTCTCTGGGAGCTTTTCGCCGTTTGATATTACGTGGAGCTGGGAGGTCTCTTGTTGACCAGTGTCCTGAAGTTGGCTCTCCCACCTCAGAGGCAGAGCCCTGACTCCTGGCTGGAGCACCAAGAGCCTTTCATCCACACGGCTCAGGCTCATAATAAAAGGGAGAAAAAGTAGAGAGAATTAGTAGAAGTAGGAAGAAAGAAAGAAAGAAAGAAAGAGAATGAAGGAAGGAAGGAAGGAAGGAAGAAGAAAAGGAAAGAAAGGAGGGAGGGAGGGAGGAAGGAAAGAGGGAAGGAAGGAAAAAAGACAGAAAGAAGATACAGTAAAATAAAATAAAGTATAATAAAGTTATTGAATTAAAAAATACTTATTTAGAAAAAAAAAAGGGACAGATAGAACCTTAGGACAAATGTTGGAAGCAAAGCTATACAGACAAAATCTTACACAGAAGCATACACATACAGCCTCACAAAAAGAGGTAAAGGGGAAAAAATCATAAATCTTGCTCTGAGACCACCTCCTCAATTTAGGATGATTCATTGTCTAAAGGAGGGAAGGAAGGAAGGAAGGAAAGAACGAAAGAAAGAAAGAAAGAAGGTAAAGTATAATAAAGTTATTGAAATTAAAATTAATTATTAAGAAAAAATTTTAAAAAAAAACAATGGACGGATAGAACACTAGGACAAATGGTGGAAGCAAAGCTATACAGACAAGATCTCACACAGAAGCATACACAGACACATTCACAAAAAGAGGAAAAGGGGAAAAAATTATAGATCTTGCTCTCGAAGTCCACCTCCTCAATTTGGGGTGATTCGTCGTCTATTCCTGTATTTCACAGATGCAGGGTACATCAAGTTGATTGTGGAGATTTAATCGGCTGCTCCTGGGAGAAATTGCCCTTTCTTTTCTTTGTTCGCACAGCTCCCGGGGTTCAGCTTTGGATTTGGCCCCGCCTCTGCGTGTAGGTCGCCGGAGGGCGTCTGTTTTTTGCTCAGACAGGATGGGGGTTAAAGGAGCCGCTGATTCGGGGGCTGTGGTGCACTCAGGCCGGAGGGAGGGAGGGGTACGGAGTGCGGGGCGAGCCTGCGGCGGCAGAGGCCGGCGTGACGTTGCACCAGCCTGAGGCTCGCCATGCGTTCTCCCGGGGAAGTTGTCCCTGGATCCCGGGAACCTGGCAGTGGCGGGCTGCACAGGCTCCCCGGAAGAGGGGTGTGGATAGTGACCTGTGCTCGCACACAGGCCCCTTGGTGGCGGCAGCAGCAGCAGCCTTAGCGTCTCCCGCCCGTCTCTGGGGTCCGCGCTTTTAGCCGCGGCTTGCGCCCGTCGCTGGGGTTCGCACTTTTAGCCGCGACTCGCGCCTGTCTCTGGACTTCCTTTAAGCAGCGCTCTTAAACCCCTCTCCTCGTGCACCAGGAAACAAAGAGGGAAGAAAATGTCTCTTGCCTCTTCGGCAGGTGCAGACTTTTCCCCGGACTCCCTCCCGGCTAGCCGTGGTGCACTAACCCCTTCAGGCTGTGTTTAAGCGCCAACCTCAGTCCTCTCCCTGCGCTCCGACCGAAGCCTGAGCCTCAGCTCGCAGCCCCGCCCGCCCCGGCGGGTGAGCAGACAAGCCTCTCGGGCTGGTGAGTGCTGGTCGGCACCGATCCTCTGTGCGGGAATCTCCCCGCTTTGCCCTCCGCACCCCTGTTGCTGTGCTCTCCTCCGCGGCTCCGAAGCTCCCCCTCCACCTCCCGCAGTCTCCGCCCGAGAAGGGGCTTCCTAGTGTGTGGAAACCTTTCCTCCTTCACCGCTCCCTCCCACTGTGCAGGTGCTGTCCCTATTCTTTTGTCTCTGTTTTTTCTTTTTTTTCTTTTGCCCTACCCAGGTACGTGGGGAGTTTCTTGCCTTTTGGGAGGTCTGAGGTCTTCTGCCGGCATTCAGTAGGTGTTCTGTAGGAGTTGTTCCACGTGTAGATGTATTTCTGGTGTATCTGTGGGGAGGAAGGTGATCTCCGAGTCTTACTCTTCCGCCATCTTCCCAGCACCCCTCGACACTTGATATTAAGGTGTGTGGAAATTTCACTGTTCTTTTTTAAAAAAAATTTATTTCAGTATAGTTGATTTACAATGTGTTAATTTCTGCTGTACAGCAAAGTGGCTCAGTTATACATACATATATTCTTTTTCATATTCTTTTCCATTATGCTTTAACACAGGATATTGAATATAGTTCCCTGTGCTATACAGTAGGATCTTGTTGTTTATACACTCTATACATAATAGTTTGCATCTGCTAATATCATGCTCCCGATTTCCCTGGCGGTCCAGTGGTTAGGACTTGGCACTTTCACTGCTGTGGCCTCGAGTTCAATCTCTGGTCAGGGAACTGAGATCCTGCAAGCTGAATGGCATGCCCCCCCCAAAAAAATGTCCAAATCAAGCTCCCAATCCTTTCCTTTCCCACCTACCCTCCCCCTTGGCAAACACAAGTCTGTTCTTTATGTCTGTGAGTCTGTTTCTGTTTTATAGATATGTCTATATGTGTCTTATTTTAGATTCCACGTATAAGTGATATCATATGGTATTTGTCTTTCTCTTTCTGACTTACTTTGCATAGTATGGTAATCTCTAGGTCCATCCATGTTGCCTCAAATGGGATTATTTTATTCTTTTTTATGGTTGAGTTGTATTCTATTGTATATATGTACCACACCTTCTTTATCCATTCATCTGTAGGTGGACATTTAGGTTGCTTCCATGTCTTGGCTATTGTAAATAGTGCTGCTACATAGGGGTTGAATTATAGTTTTTTCCGGTACATGCCCAGCAGTGGGATTGCTGGATCATATGGTAGCTCTATTTTTAGTTTTTTAAGGAACCTGCATACTGTTCTCCAGAGTGGCTGCACCAGTTTACATTCCCACTAACAGTGTAAGAGGATTCCCTTTTCTCCACACCCTCTCCAGCATTCATTAAAATTTCAGTCTTCTTAAACTTGGCATCCTCTAAGTCAGTCTCTTTGCTGGTAGTTAAAGCAAGAATATGGGGTTTGGTGATCCAGAAACGGGGTTCAAGGCCCGGTGGCCAGGTGGGTGGAGTTGGATAAATCGCTCTCGTCTATTAGGGCCTCATTTTTTTGCCAGGAAGTGTAGTGTGCAGTGTGGCCTCACTCATGCTCATTCCCAGCTCACGTCTTTTTGTCCCGGGGCGACTTCTGCTGGTGGTCCTTCTACCCAGAGGGTCGCTGCTCCAGTGCCCACAAGTCTTCACAAGTGCTCAGGATGACGCTGGCCACCCTGCCCTGGTTCCCCTTCCTACTTGTGGTCAGTAGGCTTCTCATTCTGTGTCCAGTATCCTGTTTTCTGTTTTATTTCCTCTGTAGATATGAAATGCCTTGATGGCAAGAGCTATAGTTTACATACTTATGTCATACGCCACAATATTTCTATATCATAAGCTCCTTAAGTCCTTTCCACTTCTTATATATTTCATGCTTTTTGGGGTATTTTCTGTAGTTCTGGGGCACACTTTGCAGCTGAAAAAAAATAGGCATTGGTTGGTATTACCAGAAATTAGTGAACTAGAAAGGACAATCCGATCATATTTACTTTATAATCCTATTTTTTATCTGATATCTTTTGGATTCTGAAAAGGACCCAATCTCTGAATAAGTTGTAACTAGCTGAAGTTATTCAGGACTTATAAAATAAAGAACATACATCTCAATTTAAATACTTTTACCATATGTAGTTTTGACTGAAGTATTTTTAGGTTTCAGAAATTTATCTTAGGACTCCGAAGTCATTTCTTTTATCACACTAAAATATTTATGCCTCCGAGGTATTTTTTGACAGTTGGTTTGTGTGACTCCAGATCTAAAATATGTGACGTTTTGATTTTGGTGGCCATGTTTACATAGCTCTTGGATCTTCTCAAGGACTGTATCCTCAGTTACTGTAATTAAGCCATCTCAGATTTCACATATATTTAGCTAATAAATATTCATGAGGCTCAGGGGAGGATAGAGGAGATGGCCTATGTTCAGAGTCAGTTGAGCACATTACTCTTCAGGCCCTGTGGTGGATGATGTGCTAAAGTAAAGTAAGTCTAGATCTCTCAGCGAAGAGCGCAGACTCCAGAAAGAATGAGTCCTACAGACCCCATCTGCAGAAATAGAATTTAAAAATTGTATGGATATTGAGAACGAACTAGTGGTGGAAGAGGGAAGCGGGGAGGGGCCAGAGAGGTGTAGGGGATAAAGAGGTACAAACAACTATGTATAAAATAAATAAGCTACAAGGATATATTGTACAGCACAGGGAATATTGCCCATATTTTACATTAACTATAACTGGAGTATAACCTTTAAAAATTGTAAATCATTATTTTGTACACCTGTAACTTGTTTAATACTGTACATCAACTATACCTCAAGGAAAAAAAACTATCAATAAAAAGAAAGAAAAATTTTATGAAGTCAGACAAAAATCTGCCTTTATTATGAACGTCAGGGTATTTATACTTTTAAAAAGGTCAGCATCTACAAATAAGCTTTATATTTCTTCTGTTGAGTTAATTTCTTTGAAAAAGTTTCACTTTATGAAAGTTATAGTATTTTCACTTAGAGGGCATGTATCACGATTTAATACTTTCATTTATTTTTCATTCCTATTGCTAAAAGGTACAGAAAGTTTTATTTTTTTTGTAATTGAAAATTTTATTATCAGTAGAAGTGCATTTCTGAAATGGTTAGTTTAAACAAAAAGTTCTGTTTTAAGAAGCATTACTGTGTTCTTTGATGCATTTTGGAGCTGTGGGCATTTAAGTGACTTTGCTGTTGCACTGTTCCTGGATAATCAGACTTGTTTTTCATGGCAATAGTAACCTGATCAGGGTCGAGTTGAATATGTAGCCCTGATTCATGTCCTATTGCTACTCCAAACTTCATTCTGTTCACTTGCACTCACTCTTTTTGTATCTTCTTAAAAATCTTCTCCAGAGAAAATTGGTTAACTTAATTCAAAAATAGGTTCAAAAATTGGTTACTAGAGGTAAATCTGCAGTTTCTGAAGCGGTGTGAGATTAGCAGAGGCTCTCCAGGGTGCTTCTGATGGTGCTGTTGGTTAGATTCCAGCCCTGTTTGAGGTGAGTGCATTTAAATCCATCCCACAGCACTAGGAGGGGCTCCCATTTTATGCTAAGTGTTCTTTTAGCTGTGTGGCTTTCATGATTTCTTTTTAGCCTCTTTACAGGTCTTTGAAATGGGTGGCATTTTCTCCATTTTACAGATGAAGAAAATAAATCTTAGGGAGTTTTACTAACTTGCCTCACCCCACAGAGTTAGTAGCAAGAGAGGGATTTGAGGCCAGGTCTTTCTGCCTTCAAAATAGGTGTGCTTTGAAACCGCCTCTCCGAGGTTGTAAGGAAAATTGAAGTTCTGTTCACTGTTCTTGATGCCTTACCCAGCTCCTTAGCTTGTCCTGTCTTTATAGGCCTCTGTCCTGCCCAGTCGTCCAGGACTCTTTTACACGCATCCTGTACTTAATCCACGCCTAACATCACACCTTTAATTCTCTCAGGATTTTGCCTTCTCCCTGATCTATCTTCTGTGAGAACCCTATTGGTTCCAACCGTAACACTCTCTGCCTCCTTGCCCCCTACATTAAAAACACATACAAACGTAAATCAAAGAGATGAACCAAAACAGAAGAAACTCAACCTTAATTGTAGTAGCACAAGTTGCTACGATACTGTTGGAAAGTGCCCAGCCTCCATCAGCAGGTGAGTGAATAAGCAAACTGGCAGGTCCATATGGTGAAATGCCTGTCAGCCATCACAGGGAACAAATCATGGATACACGCAGCAACACGGATTAATCTTAAAAAGCTAGAATCAAATAGGTTCTATTTATGTGAAATTTTAGAACATGAGAAACTACGGTGATAAAAATCATGTTGCCTATGGGAGGGGTGTGGGGATAGACTGCAAAGGGGCACAAGGGGGTGGAACTGTTTTCTCTCTTGTTTTGGGTGCCGGGCATAGGATGCAAACAACTGTCAAAACTCTCTGAACTGAACACTTAGTATTTACCTGTTTTATTTTGTTAGTTAAACCTCAATTTAAAAAATGAAATGAAATCAGGCTAAGGTCCTTTTGCATAATTCTGTCATAGCACTTGTCAGGCAGTTTTGCGAAGTCTTGGTTCTGGGCCTCTTTCCCGCTGGACCGTGGTAGGTGTGGGGCTCTTCCCATTTTGTAGCACCAATGCCTAGCACTTGCCTGACACCTCGTGGTATTGGGGAAGAAGAAATATTCCTCTGCTCTTCTAGGTCTGGCTGGTCTAAGAATTAAGTCGATAGGAAATAGATTAACAGGAGAAAATCAAACAAAATTTTAATAACGTGTACATGGGAGAGACCCAAGCGAAGTCCTCCCCTTAAATACCATCTTCAGCTAAAGACAGAAGAGGATGTTGGGGGTACTGGTTTGGGACTTCAAAGGGGAGGAAGGCAATTCCCATGAAGATGGAAAGGCAAAGGTTTGATAAATGTTTGCTGGGCCAGGCAGAGGCAATGGGACACAGAGTGGACTCTGACCTCTAGGCCCTGTTCTTCTGACCACACGTAACCCATATTCTTTGCAGATAACTCTGGAGATTCCTCTCTTCTGGGAACAGTCCATCTATCTGAATTCCTCAGACAGTTAGGGGGAAGGTCAAAGTTTCTTCCTGAGTCTTGTTTGGGCCTTGGTTGTTTTCAGCTGGAAAGAATCCACAGGCCAAAGAGACACGTTGGGTTGGCAAATTTTGTTCCTCTACTCTGGGTTCTCAAGAGATGCTTGTTGAATGCATGGAATGCTACCTTCTGAAGAAGCCTGGCTCATTAAAAAAAAAGAGTAGGTTTGGAAATAGTGGGGGCCCCAGGAAGAGGTTTAATATGATCTTTAGGTGCCTGGAAACCTAAGCTTCATGGGAGATGTAGTTCAAGCCATTATGAATTTAAGTAGTTACAGAGATTTGCATACAAAAAAATGGAGACTGAGTTTGTATATTTTTAGTGGTTTGCTTTGAGTGTTTTAGTCTCTAAATGTCAGGTGATGCCCAAAGTTTAAACTAACATAATTTCTCTAGTCATCTCTCCATTTTTTTAAGGAATAGGTTTGGGCTGGAGCAGATCGCTGAGTCACACCTCTGGCCTTAGGGACCTTGAAAGAACTTCATTACTGAAATAAATTTGAGTTTACAAATTTCATTTCAGCAGCCAGGCAGAGGGACTGAATGCTCAGTTGATTTCTGGCTAATGAGCCACATGGTGGTGCTCTGCTTTCTGGGGGAACCCAGTAGCTTTAAATGGAAAAATTCCCCAGCATTTTAAGTGTCTGCCTGAGTCTGGCGTTTCAGTGTCAGCCACACGTGTTTAAGGTGACACCAGGAGGAGCCAGGAAGGGAAGGTATAAGATATTTTTTAAAAGTATTGTGCAAATTGAGAGGTTCTCAAAGCAAAACTCTCACAATAATGCCTGCTACACAACTCTTCCTTCCATTTGTAAAAAATAATGTATATTCCTTGAAGAAAAATGGAAAGAAAATAGTGATGTTGTAATTGGTATATTCCATGTCCTGGAAACGGTACATTGTTTATTTAATGAAAGCACAATCATTTTGTGGCCATGCCATAACTGAGTTGCTCACTTTTCTGTCCTTGGATATTGAGATTATTTCATATTTTTCTATTAATAGGTAACAATTAAATACCTTTATACATTTTGAGTATTTATCAAGCAAGAATTATATTTAGTGGTTTTTTTGGTCATTAGCAGCTTTTTATTGTTACCCTCAATTTACAAATGAGGCAAAGAATTTGTAATTATCTAAAACTTATATGGCCAGAAATTTGTAGAGCCACACATAATAAACAAGAGAGCATGGCATAGAAGAAAGAATGTATTCTTTTTTTTAAATTTATTTTTTATTGAAGTGTAGTTGATTTACAATGTTGTGTTAGTTTCAGGTATATTTAGCGTTGAGATGAATATTTCCTTATGTAAAACGTAGTCTGAATTTGGATTTTCTATAGACTGTATTCTAAAAGCAGGGTGTCATCAGAGATTGTGGGGCTTGATCCCAGATTCTCTACTAATCCAATTAGTAGGAAATATAAGTATATAAATTTTATTTTATTTTATTAAAAAAAAATTTTTTTTGCAGTATGCGGGCCTCTCACTGTTGTGGCCTCTCCTGTTGTGGAGCACAGGCTCCGGACGTGCAGGCTAAGCGGCCATGGCTCACGGGCCCAGCCGCTCCACGGCATGTGGGATCTTCCCGGACCGGGGCACGAACCCGTGTCCCCTGCATTGGAGGCGGACTCTCAACCACTGCGCCACCAGGGAAGCCCAAGTATATAAATTTTAGATTAAAAATCTTATATATTAGGAATATTTCTTCTCTATTGATTTTCTTATATTCTCACTTGAAATATTGAACATACTCAGGGAGAAACAGGGACAGGAGAGAAGCAGGTCCCTTACCTTTCTTGCCTTACTGTATTCCTTTTTGACCTTGACCAAATAATGTCCCGTGCCTTAGTTTCCTCCCCTGTGAAGGTGGTGGAGTAATAATAGACCTCCACGGTGAAGATATCAAATGCTTGGGGCAGGGCCTGGCACAGGAAGTGCTGTATAAATATCAGTCATTTTCCATCTATGTCAGAATGCAAGAATATTATGAACATTCTAAAGGCTCCTTTATCACTGTTGCCAAATTCCCAAAGATCATACCAGTGGGGTCTCTCATCAGCACCACCTCAGGGTGCCTGTTTTCCCACACAGAATCAGCTATTAGCAAAACTTCCTTGTGAGCATCCATCGCCATTGGCACGTGATCATTCAGTTTCTCCTCTTTTCCCTTGGAGCCCTGACTTTCGTTGTATATCATTAATAAAAGTGTGCACTGACTAGCTTCTTATATTTTCTTCTTCTTTTTAGGGACTAGGATAGACTCATTGCTTTCTCATTAAAGATGGGTGGAGGGGTCAAGGAAGTGGAAAGTTTGGGACCACTATTCTAACAGTAGATAATAAAGGTACGTAGAGTATTTAAAAATGTTTGGAAGGATCTCTGAGGGTCCACTTCTTCAAAATTTGCCTTTGGTTTTCAAGGAAAAAAAGCTGGTGGACAAAGCAAGAGTTCTGCAGAAAGCAGAGGCATGGAAATGATCAACCCAAGGTGATACTCTAGTGGGTAACTTGGCGAGAAGCTCTTTGCTCCTCTGACTTCAGTCAGAGCTATTTTATGTCTGTCTGGGTCATCTGTGATGTTCTGGGTGAGCTCTGGTTGGGAGAATGCAGCCCTGGCTAACTCAGGTTTGAAGGTCTTCTCTGTGCAAGAGGAAGTAAGGCCGAGGGAGAACTCTCCTGGCACCCCAGACATTTAGTCATCTGCCTGCCTCTCCTTTTGCTCATCAGTGCTCCTGGGAGGGGTGTGGTGGTGGTGATGGGGTGGTGGCAGAGCCTTTCTGGGATGGGTTGGGTCACCTGGTGTGTGGCTCCTAAAGCCTACCAGGGCATGCTTGGTGATCCTGTAACTAAGGCACATGTCCCCACGAGCTGTAAACTACATTTAAATAAAGCGAGGGAGGGAGGCACAAGAGGGAGGGGATATGGGGATATATGTGTACATGTAGCTGATTCACTTTGTTATACAGCAGAAACTAACACACCATTGTAAAAAAATTATACTCCAGTAAAGATGTTAAAAAAAAATAAAAAAACAGCCCCCCCAAAAAATGAGGGTGTAATTAGACTAACATTAATTCTGTTTTAACCAGCAGCCCTGCTCTGTTTTAAGTTGAGTTACTGCCATAACTTACGCAGACAAGAGAATAAGGAAGCTTTTCTTTTTAATTGTATCTTCAAGTGTTTCAGAGGCCTGGAAAAGTTTGTCCATTTCTACAGACCTTAAAATCCTGACTTTTCTTTCCATTTAGATGAAAAAATAAATAAAAAATCAGTATGGAAAGAAAAAAAGAAAAAAAAAAAACCTTGAGCAGGAGGCAGTCTCAGTGTGAAACAAGCCTAGGTTGAAGGTTTCCCCAGGGCTTCAGAGTCTTGTCTTTGGTGATCTCCACCTTCTTATCCCCGCTGCTGACTCACTCTGTGTCTGGCCGGGCTGTTACAGGAGGGAAAATGTTGTGCGTGTGAGTCACCCATATTTTCATGGACTTGGGAAGTTAGTGTAACACAGACAGAGAACTGCAGAGACTTTCTTTCCTGCACAGTGAATCAGAACGGCAGCAGTCAGCTCGAAGACAGCACTTACCTTCCAACAGTGTAGCTGTAACTGGAAGGTTCTTTATTCTCAGGTGGGAGAAAGATAAAAAGCAGATACTAGGAGTTTTATGTTCAATTCTTGGCCAATCGTGAGAACAGATACCAGTAAATTCTTCTTCAGAGCAGAACCCATAAGCATCTGGTACTGTTGATCCGATCCTGTTGGTCCGCAGCCGCTGTCCTGACAGCGGAGCATGTGATCTGATCATTGATGGGGACGGGGCAGCAGATACACAAAAGGGTGTTTGTGGGAAGGATTTATGGGGTCTATTGTTCTCCATCATCTATGCCTTAGCTTACTTATCACATTCTACCCCTGTGCTACTTCTGGATTCCTGACTATCAGCACAAAACCAGACTGCATTTTGCTCCATGGCAGTTAAACTTCGACCGAGGATGCCCTCCAAGCAGGGTAATTTCTGAGTATTTTCTCAGTTACTGATTCTTCTTTCAGAGACTCTCTAAAGACTCATCCTTTAGTATCCCAGCCTGGACAGCCATCCTCTGAAGAGGTGTCACGAGCTGCCCCTGCTGTTCTTCTCCCGGCCTCTGACTCCTCCCCTTTTCCCACCTCCTCCCCTCCCCGCCCCTCCCCCTTCTCCCTGTCCCTCCCCCTTCTCCCTGTCCCTCCCCTCTTCTTCTTCCTCCCCCCTCCCCCCTCCTCCTCCCTCCCCCCTTCTCCATCCCCCTCCCTCCTCTTCTCCCTTTCTGCCCCCAGCAGCCTAAGAACAAGCCTACCCACAGCTGAGGTGTTTCTCTCCATCTTTGGATCTGAGTTGGGGGTGCTCCGGCTGTCTGTCTTTTCCCTGTATCTTCCGTAGAGTCTACCGGAGTATTGAATACCTAATTGAATAAAATAACTTGAAACACTTCTTTCCTCACAGTTATTGTTAATAGTAATACACAGATACATCTTCCTTGTAAAAGACTGAAACACTCCGTCTAGAAATAATGCAGAATGAAATGTGAAATTTATGACCCCAACCCCCTCCTCTTTTAGCTTTCACTCTTACGATGAAATGGCTTTCTCAATTTGATGTGCCTCTTTTATGTGTATTTATTATTTTGCATTTTTTCCACTTAACTGTGTATCTTGGAATCTTTTTATGTCACTGTGTACAAGTTTTCCCTTATTAATATTCTAGAAGGTGGGTGAAGTATATATAATTCATTCATCTAGCTTCCTATTGACTGACATTTAAGTGGCTTCATATATTTTGCTACAGTAAACATTCTTATATGCTGATCATATATATGCAAGTGTTTCTTTAGTTTTACTACAGGTAGAATTGTTCATACAGAAAGTTGTATGCATTTTAATTTGTAGTGGATCCTGACAAATTGCCCTCAAAATTTTTTTTGCCATTGTACACATGGGGCTGCCTGTCTCTGCATTAGTTATTGTCATTCTTATAAAATTTTTGCCAGTATGAAATCATTTGCTTCACGTGCATTTCCTGATTGGAAGGCTGGGGAAGCCTTTCCCTGAATCTTTTTCATTCCTTTGAATTGTGTAGTTGGGGAGGGGCTGCCTTTTTTTCTTACTGAATATTAATAGGACTTATTCATCTATTTTGGATATTCTTGGTGTGTATTATATATGTAGCATATATTTTCTTTGTTGCTCATGTTTTTTTTAAACTTCATTTATAGCATCTGCTTTGTCAAATTTGTCAGCCATTATATGTCTAGTTTCTTTTGGGTTTTGTAACTTGTTTTTTTTGTTTGTTTGTTTTTTTTTGCGGTACGCGGGCCTCTCACTATTGTGGCCTCTCCCATTGCGGAGCACAGGCTCCGGACACTCAGGCTCAGCAGACGGGCCCAGCCACTCTGCGGCATGTGGGATCTTCCCGGACCTGGGCACGAACCCGTGTCCCCTGCATCGGCAGGCGGACTCTCAACCACTGCGCCACCAGGGAAGCCCTGTAACTTGTTTTGAAACACTCTTCCTACCCAACTATTTATAAAACATAATTTTCTATACTTTCTTATAAATGATTTATTTAGAATTAAAAATTTTTTATTTAAAATTTTTTCTTATTCTCATTTCTAATATTGTATAATTTCCGCATGTACTGCCAGGGAGCATAAATCTGAAGATTTTATTGTACTGTGTTTCTGAGATGTATTGTCAGTTCCATCTCCTTTTTAAGCTGCCTTCATTTCCTTGGCAGAAGGTTTAAGGATTTCTGAAAATGTAAAGAGCTTTTCTATGAAGATTATCATTTAGATATGCAAATAACTCCTTTTTAAATGTGTTTTTTAATGATGCTTAGATCTAGCACAGAAGCAGTAGGTTGATCATGCTCTGATCAAGGAGGGATGATGATAGAAAATAATGTCAATTTCATTTAGATTCAGATCTTAACAAATAATAGTTATAAAAAACAAATGCTAAGAAAATCATCAGCATGGGGAATTTAAATTGATAAAACCAGTAATGAGAAAAGGACAGCCCTAGAGTTTTTGGTGCTGTCATTTCTTGTAGAAGAGAAAAAATTCTGTTTAAGCTAAGAAGAATTGAACCTTGAGAATGAGAGAAGAGAACCTCTCTCCATCAAAGTGTTAAAGTGTGTCTTTGCATCATGCAAAAGCCCGAGGTTTGCTGTGGCCAGAAGTAAAGACAGCAGATCTGGAACAGGCTTTCTTATTGGGAGAGCAGCTATAGGCTTGAAGTATTGATATATGGGACTTTGGAGTCGTGACTAAGCTAAAGAATTACTGGGAAATAACACTGGTATACTTTCATTCATGATGTTTTGCAACCTTTTATAAAATGATGGATAGATCAATGGCATAATTTTAGTGGAATTGTCCTGAAAAGAGTCTTGCTTTTAACAAAATGGGGTAGGGGTGGGCGTGGCTATGCTTCAGAGATGTTCAGTTTCTTCCTCTACGTCCGTGGTCCCACAGAAGCAGGGCACACAGACCAATGGGTGAACCGGAAATGGACATCAGCTGTACCTCTGTGCTCATGGGAACATGATGCTTCTGTGGGAATATTTGGGAAGCGTTTTCAACCAAAACAGGAGCAGGGACTCCCATCTCTTATCCATTGCACCTCCAACCTCCTGTCCCAGTGATGTTGGCGGAGACCACTGTGGGTGAAGGTCCTGTCAAGTGGGCAGGGCTGTTGTTACTGGGATGAGGCCAAGGGGCCCCAGGTGATGAGGGGTGAGGCTCACGGGGGGCCTGAGGGGTGATGATGGCAGCAGGTCTGACCCCCTCTCACCCAGCTCCCTGGTCACAGCTGGACATTGTCTTTCAGTTTTCAGGAGCTAGTCTTCTCACTGATCCCAACTATTTCTTCCAGCCAGTTTTCCTTCTTCTGTAATGAAAGAAATCTTACAGCTTTTCCCCTGTTGTTTTCACTGTATTGTATTACAGAGCTATTTCCCAGCAATAGCGGGGAAATTGCCTAGATCCCCTTTTTCCTTTTCCTTCCATCTTTTTTTCCCACAAAACTCCACCACTTCATCTTTTCTTTTCCCTCCCTCCTTTCCCTTCCCCGCTTCCTCCTTCCATCCTTCTGTTCCTTCCTTCCTTTCTTCTTTTTCTCTCTCTCTTTTCTTAGATAGAGCCTTTTGCCAAGTGTTTCCCAGTCTTCTTCTAAAATTCACACCTGACCTTTATTAATAAATGCAGAAGTCTCATCCTTATCCTAAATTCTGACCTCCTTGGGAACCATCCTGAGTACCTTCCTCCACTCTCTACAATCACTGATGTGCAGAGTGTGAATTACATCTTTTGTGTATCCCCACTACTGAAGATTCGGCCAAGCCTCAGGTTTTCCTTTCTGTTAACTTATTTTTTAAAAGCTAGTACTTTGTTTTCCGAGTATGAAATTATAATATTGAACATGCTTTTGAAAACTGCATCTTCTCCCCACCCCCTGCACTTAGTAGCTCTGTGATCCCAGGCAAATGTTTTTCGTTGCGGAGCACAGGCTCCGGACGCGCAGGCTCAGCAGCCATGGCTCATGGGCCCAGCCGCTCTGCGGCATGTGGGATCCTCCCGGACCTGGGCACGAACCCGTGTCCCATGCATCGGCAGGCGGACTCTCAACCACTGCGCCACCAGGGAAGCCCTCAGGCAAATGTTTAAGCTTCAAGTGCCTCGGGTCCTTCTGTGAGTGGCATGATCCTATTATGGTTGTGTGAGGATGCCATGCCGTCTGTGTTACATGCGTGTAGGTGAAAACAGTACCTGGCACATAGCAAGTGCTCCGTGAGTGTTTGCTATTATTATTACCCTCTTTCAGGGAGATAGGTAGGCTTAGGCTTTTTGGTAGTGGAGGTCAAGGCTCTGAAACAGACAATTGGAAAGGGAGAGAAAGTGAAGGATACTTTAAACTTTTGCAGAAGTTGATATACAGTCTATTTAGAGTAGAGTTAGAAATCATACTTGAATGTTTCAAAGCACATTCAAAGCTACTGTTAATATGGCATTGTCTCTTCCCTCGGCATGATCAAATTGGCTGATTCCCTGTTGCCAAAAATAAGTAGTGATCATTTCCTGTTTGTTGTTTGTGGAGTTACTGTTTGTACAGTTTCTGTTCGGGCAGGTCTGTTTGTGTAAAGTCTCAGGCAAACAGTTGTGCTGGGGACACTTGGTCTGGTGCTTCTTTAGAGCAAGGATTCTCATTTCCTGACATTTTTCTTCATGCTCGAAAGTGAAGTCCTTATAAGCTGGAGACTCCTTGTTTTTCCTGCATTATTAGATTGGGGGCTCTGTTATTTGATGACATAGAAAAGTTCTGTTATTTGATGACATAGAAGAGAAGTGGGTTTTAGAATCAGATTTCAGATCCCACTTAGGCTGTGAAATCTCAGGCTAGTTTCTTCATCTCCCCAAACCTTGTTTGTTACATCTTTAAAATGAAGATGTACCATCCAGGTCAAAGAATCGTTGTGAGATTCATGTGGAAATGTGTGAAGGTGCAGAAAGAAATACCTGATAGTGGTGTTTCCCCTGAAGGAGGTGTGTCTAGCCTATAAAGTTGGGCTTCCTAAACCACCTTCATCTCACACATATCAGGCATGAGTGAAACTAGTTGAGCTGGTTGTTGTTTTGTTTTTTTTATCCCAGGGGTATCCTGCCTGGGGTGTTAGAGGAGGGAATGTGATGAGCTGGTGCAGCAGTGAAATCTAACATCCGATTGGTTTGCCTCGTTGCAAAAAAGTTAGGCAATCAAAACTCTCTTTTTAAGGGATTTCATTTGAACAGCTTTAAGCGTCAAAGGAGAAAGAGATGATTTAGTTTCTTTTTAGTAAGTGTTGTCTGCGTCCCCTGCAAAATAGTGGCGGAGGCTGGCTGGCTTTGCTCATGTTTGTTTAAAAGGGGGAGTGGACTGGTTGTCAGCTTGTGAGTGGGAGTGTCTAGTCAGTGTTTTCCTTTCTACCCAGAAACTTACCAGGACTCTGACACATGAGCTTTGGTATGGAAAGTTTAGGGAGCTGCTGGACCGATTTCCCCTGCAAGGATGGGGCAGGTCCTGAAAGATGATGGCGACTGGAACGCGAGGCTGGTGGGGCTGATGTGCTGCATGGGTCAGTAGCCTACCCGTTATCTCACTTTCGTGCCGCTGGATTGGAGAGGGAAGTTGCAGGACCTGAGTGGGTTCGCACAGCGGGGCTTTAGCAGACTGTGGGGCACCTTCTGGAAATCTGGACAGGCTCCCGTGACAACTCCTGAGGCTCCCTGGACAGAACTTCCCCCTGTTGTTGGGCATAGGATATGCGTTGAAATAATAATAGTTATTTTGTGTGTGATATGAAGTGGGTTTAGCTTTTATTGGAGTTTATTAAAGACCAGTCAGTGTAAGTTGTAATAATTGGTGCTCTTTTTGTACTTTTTTATTTGTTTTTTTTCAAATTCTGTTATTGTTTGCATTCTGTGTCCTTATAGAATGTTCAGCCATGTTGTACTTTACAAGTTGATCGTACATGTATATTTTCACTTAAAACGTACTCTCTAAATGAAATAATTTTCCAAGAGAGGGATGTTATAAAGCTTCATTCAGAAAAATAGATGGATAGTCTGTAAAACCAGTAGGATTAGTTAAAAACTCAGGAGTGATCTTTCCTTTTTGTTGTCTTAGCAGCGTCGCCCTAAATATAAATCTCAGTGTTAGGCAACCCTCATTGAAGTGAAATAAAGAACCATTACGAGACTTGGAAAATTAGATGGTGTCATCAGGAATACTCCCTTTTGAAATAATGTGTATGGAAAGCGGTAAATCACAGTCTCCCCAGGCTTAAAGTCCTGGATTGTAAGTTGCTTTCCTGAAGAAAGTTGAGCGCCTAATGTCCACGTTAACTCTTTCCTCATTCTTGTAGCATCGTGGGAAACTTCACGTGTTAAAGAACCTCCCTTGGCGTACTTGAAGGGGAATCATCTAGGTTTATTGAAGTTTAAAAGAAAAGATTAGGTTGTTACTGTTAGAAAACAGTATCAGAATCTATGAATCACGTGTTATTTAGTTCACTTTAGTCTTTGTACCTTAGCCAGTACTTTAGCTGTGGATCATAATCCCGAGGTATGACCTCAGTATTAACCTGCTAAACGTTTAGCTCCCACCTTACATTTTCAGCAGTGCTTTTGAAAAGCTGCTAGCAACAACCACAACAAAACCTCAGTGATCAAAAAAGCCATTTTATGGTTGTATAATTTAAGTGAGTTTCTCATTATTTGATCCTTCGATTGAATCAGCTTTCTTGATCTACCACGTGGCTAAAAAATTAACCATTAAGAGATTAGTTTTTAAGAACGTGTGTTCTGTTCTTCATGTTCCTTAAAATATAGGACCGTTTTTTATTAATTTAGAAAGAAGTAAATATATATATATATGTACATATATATATATTTTTAAAGGACAAATCAGAATTTAATAATCATCAAATATTAATTAGATTGCTTCTAATTTTTCCATCATAAATTATACAATTAACATATCAATGCATATGGCTTTTCACAACCCAAAAAGATATATTTTATTTTTGTAAATTTATTTTTTAATTGAAGTATAGTTGATTTACACTGTGTTAATTTCTGCTGTACAGCAGAGTGATTCAGTTATACATATATATACATTCTTTTTTTAAAATAAATATATTTTATTAACCATTATGTACCAAGAGGAGTTTGTATAATACACATCATATGTTAAATTTAATGGGACAGAGTAAATTTGTTAAGAGTTCATATTATTATGCGCTGATTCAATAAATTAATAAAATTTTGGTAGATAGTTATAGGAATGCTTTTCATCTCATATTTCATAACTTGATATGGAAGCTATCTATTCTTGAACAAGAATTTTTAATAGTACATTTTGTTTTTTACTTGACGATTTAACATTAGGGTCCTAGGTTATTAATTGGATGGTATTAATGTGAATATTGCCTAGGAAGTACTCTTTTTTTTTTCCCTCACTCTGTTTTCTTTGCTGGAGGTTAGAAAAGCACTGCCAAAATGTGATAGGAGCCCTAGACTTTGTTGAGGAGGTTCCCTTGTTTGCACTCGCTTCTCCGTCCAAAGTCCACAGCCGTCAGGAGGGCCTGGCTCCCCAGCACTGTCTGTGATTGGGATGTGCTCAGTACTTCCTTTTGAAAGGAAAGGTGGTAGGATCTTGGGGTAGTGGAAGCAATTCTGGGGGGAATCACGACACTTGAGTTCTAACTAAGCCTCTTTCAATCTGAAATTATGAGATCAGGGTTTCTTTTTTTTAATTAATTTATTTTTATCAAATTATAGTTGATTTACAGTGTTGGGTAATCACAACACAGTTTTTTATATGTAAAACTGAATCACTGTGCTGCACACCTGAAAGAAACTGAATGACTGCGCTGTACACCTTAAACCAACACTACATTGTAAATGTATTGGGTTGGCCAAAAGTTTGTTCGGGCTTTTCCATAACATCCTACGGAAAACCTGAACGAACTTTTTGGCCAACCCAATATTATATCTATTCTTTTTCAGATCCTTTCCCACATAGGTTATTACAGAATATTGAGTAGAGATACAGTAGGTCCTTGTTGTTTATCTATTTTATATATAGTAGTGTGTATATGTTACTCCCAAATTCCTAGTTTATCTCGACCCCCCAACCTTTCCCCTTTGGTAACCATAAGTTTGTTTTCTATGTCTGTGAGTTTATGTCTGTTATGTAAATAAGTTCATTTGTATCATGTTTTTCGATTCCACATATAAGCTGTATATGATATTTGTCCTTCTCTGTCTGACTTACTGTACTTAATATGATAATCTCTAGGTCCATCCGTTTGACTGCAAATGGCATTATTTCATTCTTTTTTATGGCTGAGTAATATTCATTTTATATGTGTATCACATCTTCTTTATCCATTCATCTGTCAGTAGACATTTAGGTTGCTTCCATTGTTGGCTACTGTAAACAGTGGTGCTATGAACATAGGGGTGCATGTATCTTTTTCAGTTATGGTATTCTCTGGATATATGTCCGGGAGTGGGATTGCTCGATCATATGGTAGCTCTATATTTAGTTTTTTAAGGAACCTCCATACTGTTCTGCATAGTGGTTACACCAGTTTAAATTCCCTAATTATTAGGGAAATGCAAATCAAAACTACAGTGAGGTATCATCTCACACCAGTCAGAACGGCATCATCAAAAAGTCTACAAATAATAAATGCTGGAGAGGGTGTGGAGGGTTTCTTTTTGATGGAGAAGTCTGCACCAGGGCTGGCTTCTGTCTTGCTAATTAATCTCCTTGCCCTCCTTCCAGCCCCACTTGCCTGTGCTGGACAGGGGTGGCCTTTCTCTCCTTTGTACTGCTTGCATGGTGAGTGCCACATCCTTTGCTCAGCTGGCGTGCTTGTCACATTGCCTTCCTGTCAGGTGCCCTCTCTAGGTGACAGCTCTAGAGAACAAGGGCTAGTGCTCTATCTGTCCAGTCTAGGGGGCCCAGCACTACACAGCACTGGGCTCATCCAAGGATCTGATGGATGCTGGGATGAGTGAGGGAGGGAACCTGGGACTAGTAGATTGCTTCTCTTTCTTTGTTCTTGCCTTACATACTAATTATTTAGGTTCATTCTGACCTCTTTAGGAATAGCAAGTCTGAAAGACATTTACGACATCATTATTACTTTAAGAGATACAGTAATATGTACCACTGTGTCTAAGTATATAAGGAATTATACCTTGTTCTCCTGAGTAGGATTGTCCTTTGGGAAACATAATTAATTCACATCATGGGCATTTGTTTGTTGAGTGCATAGAAGCATCATGGCATCTACTGTGGGTAGACAAAGATGACTGAGGTCGAGATCATGCCCCAGAGGGGCCAACAGGGGAATTCATAAATATTTTGTGGATGATAATGTTGGTTAACAATTATTGATAAAATTGGTCTTGGCGGAGTAGTTATATGCAAAGTGCCTGGGGATTTTATGTTGGGGATCGGGCAAGTTTAATAATTTCAGCATAAATTCTGAGCATTTATATTCAGATTTAGCAAACTTCTGTCTTCTTGGTCAGCTTTTCCAATTTTTAATACCCAAAGTGAAGTCCAGAATGAGACTAGAGGTTTGGGCACTGAAAAGGAATGTGTTATTGGCGGTACAAAATGCAAGGCCCTATTTAGGTGCCTTTTGGGTTCTCCCTGATGGTGATGGGGAGTGGGAAGGGTTTCAAGCGGATACTTTGGAGAAGAAATGCTTGTGAAATACAAGGGAAATTACAGGGTCCCTCCCCTGCCCTTTTCTTGTTGGCATTAAAGGGTAAGAGAGCTCTAAATAATATGCCATCACTGGGTAGCTTTGCAAAGAATCGAATCTGAACAAGCCTTTGGATTGCTTTACTAAAATTTATTTATCCATTTTTTAAAATCATTGAACATTTATGTTTTTTCCTAAACTTTTATTTTGAAATAATAACACTGATTTATATTCTCATAGATACATTTTGTGCACAACCATGATGATAGTTTTAAGATAAATTTTAGAAGTGGACTTACTGGGAAAGGGTATTAAATATAATAATACCCTTTATTATTATAAAGGGTATAAAATATAATTAAATATATTTTTAAGGCTTTTGATATTTATTGGCAAATTGTCGTAGAGCAGCACTGTCCAGTAGAAATTTTTGTGACAGTGGGAATGTTCTGTATCCGTACCCTGTCCAGCGTTAGTTAGTGCACACTTGAATTGTGACTGGTGTTACCAAGGAACTGAATTGTTAATTTTATTTTATTTTGATTAATTTTGGTTTGAAGTTAAATAGCCACATCTGTGACTAAGGGCTGCAGTATTGACAGTACAGGTCTAGGAGATCTCAAACAAATTACATTTCCACTAGCCATATATATATATATGCATATGCATATCCACAGATATATATAAATATATCTGTTCCCTGTGCCCTCGTCAACATGAATTTTTTTTTCATAAAATCTTGACAACTTGATAGGTGAAAAAGCTTATTTTTATTCTATATTATTATTTGTTAGTGAGGTTGAGTACCTGTGGGCATTTACTTTTTTTCATTTTTAAAATTAATTTCATTTCATAAAGTTTTAATCATTTTCATTGTCTGCTTTTGCCCAGTTATACATTATGTTCATCTTATTCTTTTTTATTTTTATTTTGTATTAATATTAGTAATCTGTGTCTCAGTTTACAGATATTTTTCCCAGTTGACATATTTAAGTATTTTTGTTTATGTTTAAATTAGTGTAAAGCACGTAAATACTTTTCATGAATAGGACAAGCATTTTCTTTTTTTCTTCTTTTTTAAAAATTTTATTGGAGTATAGTTGATTTAAAATATTGTGTTAGTTTCAGGTGTACAGCAAAGTGATTCAGTTATACACATACATATATTCATTTCTTCTCAGATTCTTTTCCCACATAGGTTATTACAGAATATTGAGTAGAGTTCCCTTTGCTATGCAGTAGGTCCTTGCTGGTTATCTGTCTTATATATAGTAATGTGTGTGTGTTAATCCCAAGCTCCTGATTTATCACCCCCCCCACCCATGTTTCCCCTTTGGTAACCATAAGTTTGTTTTCAAGATCTGTAAGTCTGTTTCTGTTTTGTAAATAAGTTCATTTGTATATTAAAAAAATTAGATTCCACATAAGAGTGATATCATATGGTATTTGTCTTTCTCTGTCTGACTTACTTCACTTAGTATGATAATCTTTAGGTCCATCCATGTTGCTGCAAATGGCATCATTTCATTCTTTTTTATGGCCGGGTAGTACTGCATTGTATATATATGTACCATGTTTTCTTTATGCATTCTTCTGTTGATGGACATTTAGGTTGTTTCCATGTCTTGACTATTGTAAATAGTGCTGCTGTGAACATTGGGGTGCATGTGTCTTTTCGAATTACGCTTTTCTTCGGACATAGGCCCAGGAGTGGGATTGCTGGATCATAGCATTTTCAAAGAAACTTTCGTTCCATTTAAAGTAGTTTATGGGGCTCAGGGATGAAGAATGAGAAGAGAGAGAGATGAAGAGAGCGAGGCCTATCTGCCCCTAGGGAAAGGATGGAGATGCGGACCAGGGGTGGGAAAAGAAAGAGGACCACGGAGAGAAAGAAGAGCCGGCCCCAGATGTAGAGTGGAGGGAGGAGGACACAGGAGAGTGGGGTTTGCTGCCTGGGAGCAGGACGGGGAGGGAGTATGGCTTCCAGCATCCTCTCTAGATGTTGGAGATTAGGATTTCTTTGAAATAATAACTTGATGAACCGGAACGTTCCAGTGCTCTTCCTCCTACATCATAAGACCTCCCCTCACCCTTCTCTGCACCGTGTCTAGTAACCAGGACAGTATCACTCTCTATGGCAAGGATCTAGTGGGGCGTTTTGTTGTTACCAGATCGTTCAACACAGGGAATCTAGGAAAAAAGCAGCATGGTTCGTGATTAAACCAGTGTCCACTTCCAGCCAGAGGACCTGAATTCAGTCCTGCCTTTTATCACAGCTTTAAGTCTTTTTCTGAATAATCGTCGACGAGTCCTTTGACCTCTTGACATCCTGGTTTCCTCTTATGTGAGATGGGAGTGACACTGCCTCCCTTCCCTCTTGTGGCAGTGAAGACCAGCTGGGATGTAATCTGTGGTCAGGTGCTTTGGGAAGTTCATGCAGGGGCTCAGTGGAGGCTGGTGGTGGCGGTGGAGGTGAGAGGACTTCCTGGTGGTGGTGGCGGTGGGGATGATGCAGCAGAGCGTGTGGAAGGCAGTGCTGGCAAATGCCACACTGGGAAGAGGCCAATCTTTCTCACAGGTAGTGTCAAGGTGCCAAAACTTACCAAGAAAATTCAAGTGCACCAAACAGTACTTTTTGAACACCTTACTCTTCTTTATTTGCATAGTGATAATGAAAGTCTCCTAGTCATAGATTTTTACCAACCTTCTTTTATATCTTTTTTCCCCCTTCCAGATGAACGGGACAAAGTTCAGAAGAAAACATTCACAAAATGGATAAATCAGCATCTCATGAAGGTCAGTGTATATTTCTTTTGCATCTTGGAATTGTTTTGCAGGTTTTAATTTATTGTGCAGTACTTGGTTGTATGGCTGTGAAGCACAGCTTTTCCGTATCAAGTGGGAAGTTTCAGTTCTAGAGCATTTCACATGCATTTCAGGCATCTGTTATTATTTGGTATATGGCCTGTGGGTCATGATGGGGGTGGTAGATGAGTGCCCAGTGATTGCAGTGTCTTCTGTGACATGAGTAAAACCTCTTATTATTGGACTCTAAAAAATCTCAGCAGGTTAAGAAATATGTAAATATTTACGTGTTAGGGCATCGAAAAACTGCAGTTCTCAGTAATGTTTTTTCCTCTCAAGATTCCAAGCAAGTTCTGGCATCAGATTTATGCAGATGGCAGAGAGTTAGGTGGGACTAAGGATGGTTTATTTAAAAAAAGAAGAAAAAAAAAAAAAGGGACTACCCTGGTGATCCAGTGGTTGAGACTTTGCCTTCCATTGCAGGGGGCGGCGGGTTCGATTTCTGGTCAGGGAGCTAAGATCCCACATGCCTCGCGGCCAAAAAACCAAAACATAAAACAGAAGCAATATTGTAACAAATTCAATAAAAGACTTTAAAAGTGGTCCACATCAAAAAAAAAATCTTTAAAAACAAGATAAAAAGGACGGATTACAGACAGAAGTCTAGACAAATCAGTTTATCTCTTGTATTTAGCATGACCCAGAGATTGGTGCTTATGTGTATGTTTCTCTGTGAAGCAGTTAATAGTTGTGGTTCTTAAATTAATATTTATTTGTGTGCCATGGGTCACTTTGAGAATCTGATGTAAGCTCTTCCAAAAAATACACATGGGCACAACGTTTGCATACAATTTCATGGAGTTATTGGGTCCCAATTCCAGTAGAATTATTGGATCGGTGGGACCCAAAATAACTCCATAAATCTCAGCTAAAGAGCCCATGGGATTTCACAATTAACTCTTAGTCACTTTCTTCCCCTTTTATGGACAGTCCTGAAGTCGGAGAGAAGGTAATATTTTAAATCTGTTGTTTGGGACCTGGAAAGAGTTTTCTCACATAGAAACATTATGTTAATGTGGTTATATCCCTAAGCTATCCTACAGATCCTATTCAAACCATCATGTACCCTAGGGGGATGGTGCCAGTACTGTAATAGCATTTAATAACCTTCTCTAAAAGCGATTCTTATTTCAGGGAGCATATCAGATTACCTGAGAGAAGTTTTAGTCCCCTCTCTCTCATCACCCATGGACAGAATCCTTTTCCCGAATCTGTTACATCCTTCTGGGGGGCCATGTCATTCACCCCCCAACTGAGACTCACTTCCGTAAGGATTTCTGTTACTACTGGGATTTCTGTTACTAATCCTCCGATGTGTTGGCTGGAGATGAAAGGTGGAGACCCTCTGCTTTATGATGCTCTCGTGAGGCAGTGTCTTATGAATTCTGAGGAAGGTATCACACCAGCAGTTTACCTGCCTTCCCCCAATCTTTTGTGTCCCACGCACTCCGTGTAAGCAGGACTCTGCTACAGGCTAGGGCAGAGGTGGGCTGATGCGAGGGTTGCATTGTGGAACGTTGGAGCTGAAGGCTCTGACAGGACTTCCCCATCTCTGAGCTGAGTCCAGGGGGAGCGAGGTTTTGGATGAAGAGATGCCCCTTTGGTGGTTCCTGGCCTGGCAGTCTTTGTGACTGTGGCCATCTGGGGGTGGCATGTTGGGGACACAGAGGGCTTCCCCGCGTCTTTGGGAGTGTAAGTCACAGTGTTGGCAGTGGAGGGTAGAAACCCATGAGGATGACTCCTGTGGGAACGCAGCACTGGTACAAGACGGATGTTCCTTGGGGACCTACTGGGTACTGGGCGTGTTGGGCTGGGCCACTCACCTTACGAGCAGCGTGTAAATTGGATGAATGCGTGTAAGGAAGCTGCCTTTGCTCAAAATTCAAAACACTAGTTGAGCTTTTTGAGGACAAGTCTGCATTATCCACTCCTAGGGCTCATCATGGGGCCTGGCAAGAGTGTTCTCACCATGTGTAACGCCCATGGCAAGTTTTAAATCACTTAATCCTCCAACAACCCTCCAAGGTGGTTTAATTTAGTGATTAGGCCCACAAAGCCAGCACAGTCAGACAGCAAGGGTTCAAATCCTGATTTACTTGGAGTATGTGACCTCTTTTTTTGATAAAATGACACATCTAGAAGATTTTAGGCTTACTTCTGCTGCAACCCAGTAAGAAATAGGAAAATAAGTATTTTATGTACAACAGCCGTTAGATAGATGCCAGTCTAACTAATTAGGGTTATAATCAAATTAGCTTATTTGTTTCTTGAAGTAGGGCAGAATTTAAAATTCACTCTTACTGAAAAATTGTGCACTGAAATTTCTGACCCAAAACTCACATATGTGAGAACATAGGTTTTTTTTGTTTGTTTGTTTGTTTTAACATTTATTCTTTTATGTCTGGAAGCTAGAGCATTACCCTCAAGTGAAGAAAACTCATCAGATATCCCTAAACGTTTTGGGGCACCAGGCTCTTCAGGTTTGTGTTGTGAGTTGACCAGAGAAAGGCCAGATTTCGTGTCATCTTTTCCACGTTTCACCTACATGATGATAAGAGGAATGTTGGATACTGTCGCTGTTGGGGGCCATTTGGTTGTAACCCAATTAGTAGGAAATGCAAAGTAAGTAAATGGATTTTAGATTAGAAATCTCTATATGAGAAAGAAATATTTCTTCTATGTTGATCTTCTTATATTCTTCCCTTGAAATATTGAACATATTCAGGGAGAAACAGGGACAGGAGAGAAGCAGATCTCTTACCTTTCTTGCCTTACCTTATTCCCTTGCAACGAATGAAAGTATGTTATTTGAAGAGTTTTTCATAAAATTAGATTATGTTATATAAATGTTAAGGGAAAGGGTGACCATGAAGAACGAGTCAGCAAAATGAAGGAAAAATTGATGGGTAAAGAGAGAAAAAAAGTGGGAATAAAATCATTTAGATAATATTCGAGTAGTTTTATGTGTGTACTCACTCTGTTTTGTCATTTTAACTGTAGACCTTCTCCTTAAACAATGGGGAAGGGAGGGGGAAAGGGGATTAGAAGAGAAAAGAGAGAAGAAGGGGTGGAGGAGGTTAAAGGGGGAAAAGAGGGGAAGGATGCCTACCTTGTGCCCTGTGCTGCCCCCCATAGCCCGGGAGTTGTATGCTGGGACCAAGTTCTGGAGACTCTGCCCTGGGCTTATTAGCTGCCTGGACTGCTGACGCAGGCCAGAGTGTGCTCCCCATCTTTTGAAATAATTCTTAAAAATTTTGACCTTTCTAAGTGATTATTTTATGTGTTTATTGTGGTTTAATATTATGTAATTATTTTACCCAAGTTGTGGCTCCAAGGAGATCTGTTGTTAGTAGTTCTGCTCCTTTGGGCAGTGAGGTGATTGAGAGCTTAGTTCCACAACAGACCTTCTTCACTGGATTTTCCTTTTCATTTGATAAATAGTATATTTTGTCTTTGAAAGAAGACTCTCCTACAAGGTTGTCAGTCTGGGAGATGTAAGGCAAAGATGGAAGGTAGACAGCTCTGCACTTTATTATTGGTGTAACCGTAACCTTTTCCGCCCTTATCTGTAAATAGTGGATTAGTGTGAGGATTTGATGAGATCGTCCATCTAAGCATAAAGTATGGTGCTTGGCAGATTGTCAGTGCTCAGTCAGTGAGAGCTGGTGGAAGAGTGGGCTGATGTGGATGGCTGCAAACCAAATGGTAAAGCAGGGGCGGGGTGCCTCTCATGCCCTGCTACCTGCCTTATCCAAATCTCTTCTTTACCTCAAGTACTTTCCCTCTTAGTACATCTATTTTAGAAAAAGCTAGGGTCTGGGGGTCAGAATCTGTGGGGGAGATAGTTTGGCCGTTTTGCCTTGGAGTCCTGCTGGGTCACTTGAGCCGCACCCTCTCTACACACCCCTCCCTTGTGGTCTGTGGGTTGATCTTGGGGGCCCAAAGGCCTGTTTTGCTCTTCTCCCACATACTCCCCTCGCAGAAAAGGTGTCTGTGAAGACTCAGCACACTCCTGGTCCTCGGTTGTACCTTCACTTGGACTTGCGCTTGGAGGATAGCTTTCGAATTGTCCAGTTTGCTTCCCTGATTTAAGGGAGGGGGCACCCGCCACAGCCCCTCCTGGTTTAGCTGCATCAGAAGCCACATAGCGAGAGCAGGACTTGGCTGGGGGCCCAGGTCAGCCCTGGGCTCCTTGGTGCACTGGGGCGTTTTGCAGATGCCAGCGGGTTCCCCTTGGCTGTTAGACTGTTTACTTTTCTCCACTTTATACTTTCAGGTATTTGCTAGTTAATCCCCGTGATTTAGGAAGTTAGGATTTATGCAGCAGTAAACTAGCGTATACCCAGTGCCCAGGGGATGCTTCTAGCAAGGTCAATTTTTAAAAGTTTATGTGACTGAGAAAAGTAAACATCGTGGAGCTTTTAGATGATTGCTTAAGTTACTATTATATCCGTATGTATAAACACTGTTTCCTTAAAATACTTGGTTAGGATTTTTTAATATAGCTTTTTCTCCAGAAAAAAATTAATATAGACTTATATTTATCAGAGCTAAAATTACATTTGTTTAAACAGTTTGCTTAATTAAAACTCATGTTTGTTGGTGAGCAGACGTCTTTGGCTTTTTTCCAGATGTATCTAAATTTTAGTGCTCTGGTATTTCAGTTGTATGACTAAGCCTGTCCCTATTTAAACTGATTGTTCTGGCAAGAATGTTTTCCTTTTGATTCATCATTCTGCAAAATATATTTAAGGATGAAGCCCAGTTAACACATCACATCTGCTGCCTCTACAAGATTCTTCCCATGCTGAATATATTGGATTGTTTACCTTGCAAGTTATGATCTCTAGGTAAACTATGGTTGTCAGAAACAATTATGTATTATTCTTTAGCATAATTTAAATTATAGTACTAAAACATGAGTTGGTTGTTATTGAAAATACCTGTGACTTCAGTTAGCTAAATTTTACCCAGAGAGTTGTTCTAAAGTATAAAATTGTTGGCCTTCTTCTATTATTTACAGTATTTATTTATGCCCATTCTACCTATGGCACTTTATAAACTAGAGGGTCTTAGGTCACTATTTAATTTTTGTTATTCCTGATCACATGCAGTTCTGTCTTGCTGTCTAGAAACTGATGAGTATATATAACAGATGGCACCCAGATCTAAGTACCAATGATGTAGCTTTTGCCTTGCTCTGAGGAAACAAGAAGAAAGGAAGCTCTTTATTTTCTGAAGCACTTTAAAGATCAGAAGATTCCTTTTTAACTCATTGTTTGCCTGGGCCCAGAATTAGAACTTGAGCTGTGAATGAGAGGCTGCATTGAAGAGGAATAAAAATTTAAGGGGATGAAAAATTTTTGCAAGATTGAAGTCTGGAGAATTCATATAATGTGCTTTACTTGTGTTGGATCCATCTAAATAACCGTTCATGGTGGAAATATATTCTTCAGCACTGGTTAGCTGTACTGTAAATGTATTAATTAACATTGTGTAATTGGATGTTTGGTCTGAGTTTTACTTTATTGATACATAAATGCATTTGGAGAGGAAGAGACCCTGGATTCCATATTGAACCACACCCTCTTAGTAACCTGCTTGGTTACCACCTGTGAGATACCCAACTGATGATTACACTTTTATCTCTGTTCCATCTTGTCTTTGGAAAGCTTGATTTACTTACAGCATAGACATCCTTTGCACACATTGTAAAGGCAATGACTTCATGGCCCTGCTGAATCAATCACACTGTTCTTTGTTTTGTGATTTGGTGGCTGGGAGGAAATGTAAATCCCCAAGCTGAGAACACAGTGATAACTTTTAGGGAATAGGAAGAAATCTCTATTTGCTCTGTGTTCTCGACCATTGCATACTTCTTGAGTAATTTTACCATTTGTGGGCACAGATGAGAGAGGAAAATTTTTGAAGCATCGACTTTTAAAGGGCTAATGAAAAATACCTTTTCTGAAAGTATAATGCAGGTTGTGGTTCTTAAAATTGGCAAATAAAGTATTTTTTCGAGACCTTAGACTTATACACGTGATTCTTAAACTTTAGCTGCATCAGAGCCACTTGGAGGGCTTGTTAAAATAGATGGTTGGGCCCCAGCCCAAGGCTTCATATTCACTGGATCTGGGGTGGGGCCTGAAAATTTCCCATTCTAATAAGTTCCAGGAAGTTGGGTTTCTAACAAATAGCTGATGCTGCTTAGCTGGGGCCACACTATGAGAGCACCTGTCATAGATAAAATGATAAATATTGTAATGAACCATCAGTTTCATTTGATATAACCAACAAATATTCTGATAATGTTTAAAAAATAGTAGTAGCTATTGCACCTCTACTGTAGGCTATGTTTATTAATTAATAATAAATTTAAAAATTAATTTATATTTACAATATTAATACTATTACTACTAATAGCTGCTAATATTATTTGAGAGCAAACCACATGCCAGGCTGTCACTTTCACGTCTTAATGTATTTCTCACAACAGTTCATATGGACAGGACCTATTTTTTTAAATTTATTTAATTGAAGTATAGTTGATTTATAATGTTATGTTAATTTTTGCTGTACAGCAAAGTGATTCAGTTTTATATATATACACACACACACACAACCATACATTCTTTTCATATTCTTTTCCATTAAGGTTTATCACAGGATATTGAATATAGTTCCCTGTGCTCTACAGTAGGACCTTGTTGTTTATCCATCCTATATATAATACTTTGCATCTGCTAATCCCAAACTCCCAATCCATCCCTCCCCCACTCCTCTCCCTCTTGGCAACCGTGAGTCTGTTTCTGTTTTGTAAATAAATTTATTTGTGTCATATTTTAGATTCCACATAAAGTGATATCGTATGATATTTGTCTTTGTCTGATTTACATCACTTAGTATGATCATCTCTAGGTCCATCCATGTAGCTGCAAATGGCATTATTTCATTATTTTTTTTATCGTTGAGTAGTATTCCCTTGTATATATGTGCCACATCTTCTTTATCTATTTATCTGGATCCTGACTGTTCTTAATCCCCACGTTACAGATGATGAAACTGATGCCCAGAGAGGTTCCATAATTTCCCCAGGTCACGTAGCTAATAATTCTCAGGATGTATATGGAAAATAAGGCTAAGAGAGAGTACACCTGTCTGAGGAGGAAGGGAGGATGACACCCTAGTCTGGCTGTTTCTGGATCTTGTTCTCTCTCTACTGCACTAAATTTTTAAGGATGAATTTAGTGATCAAAGCTAAAGGGGGAAGCTGAGCTTATGACGTGACGTTTAAATTATTTCTGTTGTGGTGTAAGAGATAGTGTACGTACTAGAGGAAGGGTTGAAAGCTTTTGGAGGAAATGTCTGGTTTAAAGCCTCGAACTGTAGAATATAGAAGCAAATCAGGTTTTTGTAAATGTGAAAAAATAGTTGACTTGGTAATCTTGACAACTTCAAGATTGTAAGAGATAACATAGAGGAGTGTGAAGTCACCTGCTAGTATGTAGGTGACTAGTAGCTTGGGATTGAGAAACTCTGAATATCTTCTCATCATGAAGAATAACAATTTCTTTGTGATAAAATTCCTCATCAATAAAAAAAGGTCCAGAATAACACTCAGTTCACTTTCAGCAGGGCTGTGTTGAACTTTGGTATAAGCAGGGCTGTATCTGAAATACAGTTTAGAAAGTACTGTTTTCATGCAGCTTCCTGTTTTGTTGGAGGCATTAAATACATTTGTGTAAAACCATTACCAGTTATGCCAGGCAGCATAGGATGAAGTGCCAGAATGAGTAGGAGACAGTAAGCGTTTTACGAGATCAGAGCCAGGAGACTTGGGCGGCCCTGAGTAGTCAGGGACTGTGACAGGGTAGGGACGTTGGCTTAAGCTGGGTGCAGAGGAGGGGATGGGCTGGGGCCATGTGCCGTGCGCCTGATGTACTGGACCACTAGGGTTTGCTGGAAGGAGACCAGGTTGGATAGAAATGGTGAAGCCACACCTGAAACTAACACAACATTGTCAGTCGACTATGTTTCAGTAAAAATTAAAAAAAAAGAAAGAAAGAAAGAAATGGTGAAGCCAGGTAAGAAGCAGATGTGATGGGTTAGCCAAGGATGTCATTGGAAGTTTTTGAGGACACAAGCAACGTAACTGGCATTTTAGGAAGAACTGTGAATTTCACACATAGGCATTAAGGAACTGGAAGTAACTATATTGAGAATTCTATGAAGGGACTGACTGTGTTTGCTGAATGAGGGAACCTACAGGGAGGGGACTACAGGGGCCTCTGTCTTAGTTCTTTCCTTTGTTTTGTAGCAGGTACTCAGATGGAGTTGGAGAATGCCTGCTGATCAGACTATAGGTTGGAAGGATACTTAGTGTAATAAATAGATCAAGAAAGCTGGACCTCTAGTCTCATCAAAAAGACAGAACTTAATGGTGGACAATGTAAAGTTCTGCTCAAAGATTGAAAAATTTCCCTGTAGGACACAGAAGGTCTGGTGGGGCAGCGATTCATGCAATCAGAGCTGGGGGGTCCTGCTGACTGCAGATTGACAACAGTGATGCACCTGCATGCAGTCTCAGGCCGTCTTAGCAGAGCTGAATATGCTCTGGTCAGCCCACATCCAGGGTGTTTTGTTCAGGTCATGACAGTGAGTTTTAAGGGACAGTCAAAAGGAAAGTGACCACAGGAGGCAACCATGATGGTAAGCGTCTGGAAACCATCTCTCGGATGAGGGATGACAGAGACAAGTGGGGAAGGTGGCTTTGAGAAGAGAGGATTACAGAGAAATGTGTTTTCAGATATTGACAGGGTAGTCATATAAGAAAGAGTGCAGTTTGGGGTTTCTTTGATCCAAAGATCATGAATACTTTCAAGTTTGAAGATTTAAATTCAGTATAAAACCTCTCTCTAAACATCCGCAGTGCCCAGTAATAGGCATTCAGTTAAGTGTTTTTTGATCTAAGGATATATTATTAGTTTCTGATGGCTGCTGTAACAAATTACACACACTCGGTGACTTAGAGCAATGAAACCTATGCTCTCACAGTTCTGGAGGGTAGAAGTCTGAAATCAGTTTTTCTGGGCTGAAATCAAGGTGTTAGCAAAGCCATGCTCCCCCCAGAAGCTCTCGGGGAGAATTCCATCCTTGTTTCTTTCAGGGTCTGGTGGCTCCAGCATTCCCTGACTTGTGGCCACACCATTCTAGTCTGCCTCCGCGGTCACAGCGCCTCCTCCTGGTCTATGTATGTCAGGTTCCCAGTACCTCTCTCTTTTTTTATTTTTATTTATTTATTTATTTTATTTTATCTTATTTTTGGCTGCATTGGGTCTTTTTCGCTGCGCGGGCTTTCTCTAGTTGTGGCAAGCGGGGGCTACTCTTCGTTGCGGTGCGCGGGCTTCTCATTGTCGTGGCTTCTCTTGTTGCAGAGCATGGGCTCTAGGCGCGTGGGCTCAGTAGTTGTGGCATGCGGGCTCTAGAGCTCAGGCTCAGTAGTTGTGGCGCACGGGCTTAGTTGCTCTGCAGCATGTGGCATCTTCCCGGACCAGGGCTTGAACCCGTGTCCCCTGCATTGGCAGGCAGATTCTTAACCACTGCACCACCAAGGAAACCCTCCAGTGCCTCTCTTTTATAAGGACGCTTGGAATTGGATTTTGGGCTCACTGGGATAATCCAGGATAATCTTCCCATTACAAAATTCTTAACACATCTGCAAAGACTCTTTTCCAAATAAGACAACATTCAGTTTCCAGGGATTAGGACCTGATATCTTTGGGGCCACGATCATCCTATTACATATGAACTATTAAAACTGCCTGGTGTGAAGTCAACCATGGTTTCATGGGACAGGCACTCCCCAGCCGTTATGAAATTTCCACCAAAATCCTGTGGAGACGTAGTTAGAGTCTATCAGAGATGGAACAGAAATGGTTCATGCATTGGTTGGAGGGTGGACTAGGTGGTGTCAAAGATGCTTTCCAAGCAGACCAAGATGACATAATCATATCATTTGTTTAGAGCAGTGGTCCCCCACCTTTTCGGCACCAGGGACTGGTTTCTCAGAAGACAAGTTTTCCACGGTCGGGGGGATGGGGGGATGTTTCAGGCCGTAATGGGAGTGATGGGGAGTGATGGGGAGAGGCAGATGGAGCTTCGCTCCCTCGCCTGCCTCTCACCTCCTGCTTTGTGGCCTGGTTCCTAACAGGCCGCAGACCGGTACCCGTTGGGGATCCCTGGTTTAGAGGACAAGATGTGCGTAATACTAATTAACAGAGATAGACCAGAGATTTATTTTTATATTTTTAAATTGTTGGAAATAATTTTATGCTTTAACAAGTTGTAAAAGTAAAAATAGTACAAGGAACCCTGCCCTGGTATGCTCTTTACCCAGATTGACTCTTGTTGACATTTACCCTGTTTTCTGTATCATGACCCCGACACGGTGTGCGTGTGTGTGTGTGTGTGTGTGTGTGTGTGTGTGTGTGTGTGTACTTTTTTATCCGAACCATGTGGGGGTAAGTTCTATACCCCATGGCCCTTTCCCCCTCAATACTTCAGCATTTCCCAAGAGTAGGGATGTTTTTTCATAACCACACATTTACCCACTTCATAAAGCTATGCTGCTTTACAGTCTGTTTTCTATGCCCCAGTTTTGTGGTTGGTCCTTTACACCATTTCCCCAGGACAGCGTCCAGGTCATGGTCAGCGTTGTATTTAGTTGTCATGTCTCTTCATTCTGCTTTAACTGGGAACAGTTTCACAGCCCTTTTACAGACTTTTATGACATGAGCACTTTTGAAGACTACAGAGCAGGGGTTTATTTATAGAGAATGGAGGATGAGTTAATAGTAAAATATATTTTGAACTTAAATCTATTTTATGACAAGAAGACAAACCTTTTTTTCCCAGGGAGAGTCATTTAAGTAGTTACAAGTGATTTTAGTGTTTTTTTGATATAGTAGTGAATTACCTTTTCAAATTAAGAACACCAAAATTTGACTAATTTCATCAGATAACTTTAGTTCCATCTTGTGGTCAATTATAATTTTTCTTCTTCTTGATTTTCTTATTGTTATTATTATTACTTGTGCTCCCAACACTGCCATTTTAAATGTTTAGGCTGTGCACGTGCTGGACGGGATGCATAACGTGGGTTGTCTGGTTGAATCCTTGTTTAACCAGTGACATTTGGGAAGCTCAGGGAACACCGTTAACCTGCCCAGCGTGAAGGGGCTGGAATGTGGCAGAGCTGAGGGTCAGTCCTTGGTCCTTCTGGGGCCACAGAAAAACTCTGTCATCCTGCCCCATTTTGCCTCAGTAGAGTCACAGGGCTAAAGAATGATCAAGAAATGAAGACACAGAAGTAGGGGTAAAGCACTATGCTGAGGTACGTTGCTGCTTTCCTCAGTTCTCATCTCTCCCAGCATTACTTCAAGTCTTTACCATGATGGTTCAGCCATAAATTTTTATTTGCATTCTTCTCTAATCAATACACTTTGCAAGAATTTAGAGATATAGATTAAAATATATGAAAAAGCCAAGCAGCATTCCTGAAGGTGACAGTTTAATCAGAGAAGGGCACTTGACTAAGGCATTTTTCAAAGAAAAAATTACACTTTGATCAGCAGTGCTGACACCTCCTAAGTCATGTTATATAGGGCTTTAACTCAGCGCACGCATTCTTTTTTTTTTTTTTTTTTTTTGCGGTACGCGGGCCTCTCACCGTTGGGGCCTCTCCCGTTGCAGAGCACAGGCTCCGGACGCGCAGGCTCAGCGGCCATGGCTCACGGGCCTAGCCACTCTGCGGCATGTGGGGTCTTCCCGGACCGGGGCACGAACCCGTGTCCCCTGCATCAGCAGACGGACTCTCAACCACTGCGCCACCAGGGAAGCCCCAGTGCACGCATTCTGTAGTGGGTGGATTTCAGCAGAAGACTTGGCTTGTTGTTTATACTGGACTCCAAGCCGCATGAGGACAGCCCTGTGTTTGTCTCACTAAACAGGGCTTCTCAGCCCCAGTGCAGTGCCTGATACACTGTTTCCCTCAGATCCCTGAGGAATTTTTTGCTGCATGAGTGAATCTGAAACCAGATGAAACTTTCCCTCCCTAGTTTATAATACAGAACTGTGACTACTGTGATGGGAAAGTAAAAAGTGTTGCTTTGTTGGGAGTGAGATAAAAGTTAGTCTGGAAGAAAAATAAACCTGTGATGACTTCCTTCTTTTAAAGCTGAAGATACCTATTGGGCTACAGGGACAGAAACTGAGGCCCCAAGTCAAACAGGAGTATCGTCAGCACCATGTTTTGATCATCCTTCTGAGGCCTCTGCTTGTTTTTTCCATGGCACAATTCAGTTTCTCCATTCGTGTTGGTGGTAGGAAGTTTACTCATATTAATAGATGAGATTAATGTATTTATCTAAGGTTAAATACATATAAATAAATAAATACATATAACAAAAATATAATATAATAAAAATAAATTAAATACATATGAATAAATAAGAATACACATAATAAAAGTATAATATAAAAATAAATTAAAGGCATATAAATAAATAAGTAAAAAAATAAATTAGCTTTGCCATACTTACCCACCGCTATTTTCCTCAGTTCAGAATTTAGCAGGTATTGGCTAGAGCTAGATTTTCCTCACTTGGGAATTCTCTAATAATATACTGATAATATTAGTAGATTCTCTGTAGCCTTATTGCAGGTAGGGAAGGAAGAAGAAATCTTTTCCTTCTACGCTTCTACGTTCTTGGTTGGGCTGTAGAACAAAAGACAGATTAATAAGAGAAAAGCATACAGATGTATTTCATAAGAGTTTTGTGTGATCCAGGAACCTTCATGAGGAAATGAAGGCCCGAAGAAACCGTTAAACCTGAGTGTTTTTAACACTAGATTTGATGCAGGGTAGAGGGTCCTTGGGAAAATGTGACAGGACAGAAGGGTGTGAGCTGAGAGTAATAAACTGGGGAAGCTTAGGAAGGCCTGTCTGTTCAGATTCTTGTCACCTGCAGAGATAAGGATGTTCCTTTCCTCCAGGTACAGGGAGGGCACCTCTCACATGAGGGTCTCATGACCTGCTCAGAGGAGAGGGGGGTGGGGGGAATGACAGAGCCCTGCCAGCACCTGCTGTTTCCCAGCTCCTTCAGCTTAAAGAAAACATTCAGTCTGTCCAGGTGCCCTGTTTGGGGTAGTGTATCCTGAGCCCTGTCATGCAGGTGTGGCTAGGTTTCTTTGAAGGTTATCTAAGATGCTCCTTTCCATAGAATCTAACAGAAAGCCCTGTTTCCGGGCCCTGGTCAGTGTTTGCTGTGCTGCAAACCTGAGGGAAGATTCAGAAACTGGTTTAAAAGGGGCTGATAAGGAAGAGAAGTAGGAGGCAGAAACCAGTGATGAGAGAGCGCAGAGGGGCTGTGCTCTGCAGGGTGGGTAGGGGAGAACTTGACACAGAAAGTGGTCGGGGTGTCAGGGGCTGCGATGGGTCACATTGGTCTGGCCTAGGAGGTTGGAAACAGTTGCCTATATAATACAGTAATTTGATCAGAAGCCGTTGGAGCTGGGAAGACTATTGTGTACGTCTGAAAGTGCTAAACTAAATGCCGATGACCTGGGCTGTGGATTCACAGTGCTAACGTATTCTGACACTGATGTCGGCTTAAAGAATTTCTTTTTTTCCCTTCTTCCAGTTTTATTGAGATATAATTGACGTACAGCCCTGTATAAGTTTAAGGTGTGCAGCACAATGATTTGACTTGCATACATCATGAAATAATGATCACAATAAGTTTAGTGAACATCCATTGAATCATACAGATATAAAATAAAAGGAAAAAAATTTTTTCTTATGGTGAAAAGTCTTAGGATTCACTCTTAACAATTTTCATATATAACATACAGCAGTGTTAATTACGTTAATCATGTTGTACTTTACATGCCTAGTATTTGAGAGTTTTGTTTAATTGAGATGATTGACGTGTGGTCATAGGCTCAATTCAGTGCAGGTTTTTAACTGTTCTTTTATCTGTTAAGGATTCACGTGTGTATTAAAGCTACACCACCCTAAGTGATCATGAAGGGTATAAAGCTGGTAACAGCTGTGGAATCTAACAAACCTAAGTTTAAAGATGCACAAATTTGGTCAAGTAATATGACTTTTTTTTTTTTTTGCATACGCGGGCCTCTCACTGTTGTGGCCTCTCCCGTTGCGGAGCACAGGCTCCGGACGCGCAGGCTCAGCGGCCATGGCTCACGGGCCCAGCCGCCGCGGCATATGGGATCTTCCCAGACCGGGGCACGAACCTGTGTCCCCTGCATCGGCAGGCGAACTCTCAACCACTGCGCCACCAGGGAAGCCCTAATATGACATTTTTAAGGTTCTGTGTCCTTAGTTGTAAATTAGTTATTTACATTTACCTGACAGGTCAACTCAATTACTTTATAATCTTGAAAGTACAAATATACGGACAAATATCTCTCTTATTGATGATTTCCTTGAGTCTTCACGTGCTCTTGTCACTTCACTTGAATAGTTCCCCTCAAATGACGTGTTCTAAGGAGTTTTCATATTATTGGTTCAATTTATATGACATTAGTCTAGGTTAATGTTTAATCTTTCACTTATGATGTATTCATGTAAGACGTTCACTTTTTTAATTTTAATTTTTTAATTTTTAAGTTTTTAAAATTTTATTGAAATATAGTTGATTTACAGTGTTGTGTTTCTGCTGTACAGCAAAGTGATTCAGTTATACATATATATATTCTTTTTCATATTCTTTTCCATTATGGTTTATCCGAGGAGATTGTTTTGGTTCCCTGTGCTGTACAGTAGGACCTAGTTGTTTACCCATCCTGTATATAATAATTTGCATAAGATGTCCACTTTTAACAACTTTTTTTTTACCTATTTTATTTTCAATTAAAAGAGGGATACGGGGCTTCCCTGGTGGTGCAGTGGTTGAGAGTCCGTCTGCCGATGCAGGGGACACAGGTTCGTGCCCCGGTCCGGGAAGATCCCACATGCCGCAGAGCAGCTGGGCCCATGAGCCATGGCCGCTGAGCCTGCGCGTCCGGAGCCTGTGCTCCGCAATGGGAAAGGCCACAACAGTGAGAGGCCCGTGTACTGCAAAAAATTAAAAAAAAAAAAAAAAGAGGGATACGTTTCACAAATGAAAGTAGCAAAAGATCTACCTTTTTTAGGATTTTCCAACGAGATGTGTATGATATGGTATACAGGAAATACAGAGCATTACTAAAGTGCTGTTGCTTAATATTTACGCATGGTATTGAGATGCATTTGTGACAGAATCAATAACTGAAATAAATGTAAGAACATCTACCAGCATAATATGGACAAGAATATATTTTTATTTTAATTACTTCCTCACAATGCATTTTATTCATTCATTGCCAAAATTTTCCAATTCCATTGGAATGAAAACAAAATTGATCCAGGAGTATGCCAACCTTTACGTGTCCATTATAGGGGTATGGGAAATGATATTTATTGGCAACCAATAGGTCTTTTAAAATTTTTTTTAAAAATTAAAAAAATTTTTTTGACTGCGCCATATGGCATGCGGGATCCTAGTTCCCTGACCATGGATAGTTCCATGTCCCCTGCAGTGGAAGTGCAGAGTCTTAACCACTGGACCACCAGGAAATTCCCCCCACATGTCTTACATTAGGAACTTTTAAATATATTATTTTATGGCTTTCTTACCTGCTTAAAGAGTTTCTTTTCAAAATTGTTCAAGTACTGTTGTTTGTGATTTAAAAAAAACTCTCACGGAAATATACTACTAGTTTTCAAATAAAGTTTAGGGACACCGTGGCATTTGGGATCAGATCGTTTTTTGATGCTACGCGTTTACACAGTCCTTCACATATGTCAGTCATTTTTAGAGAACTACATTTCCCCATGTGGTTGAACTAGGGTACTGGGCTGCCCTTGATGCAATCTAGTGCTTGTCCTGATATACTGATGTTAAGAGCTTAATTAACTCCTGAGATCAAGGAGCCATAACACACTAGAGTGGCCCCCGGACTCCCATAGAGGTATAGGTTTCAAACATTGCTCTGTTTCTCTGTTCATTTCTTACACTCCCCCCCGCCGTTTCCCCAGAGGCCCAGTGCGTGAGTGTGTCCTCCTGACTCTTCGCGTTCCATCCTGGACTCCCAGGGTAGCTGGTCTCTGTGAGGGTCTGGGGGAAGCCCTGATGGAAAAGACTGATGGGCACCAGATTCATTGCAGTCCATAAATATGTCTATGGTGGAATCTCAGATAGGCTGGAGGAAAACAAATGCCTGGGGGCAGGGTGGGTAGGAAGGCAGCATAGAAATAAGCTAGTATGCCTGTAGTCTGTCCTGGTGGGTGGTTTTTCTAAGCTAGTCCTACTTGTTGCAACATCTTCCCTCACTGTGCTGTGGAGCCCAGAGGAGGTGGTGCAGTGTGGTGGTTGAAAGCACGGGCCCTGGACTGAGCTGCTTGGGCTCACATGCTAGAGATGTGTGACCTTGAACCTTTTTTTTTTTTTTTTTTGTGGATTTATAAAAGCCTCTCCCTCTTTTTATTTTTATTTTAAAAAATTAAATTGAAGTATAGTTGATTTATAATGTCGTGTAAGTTTCAGGTATACAGCACAGTGATTCGGTTGTACGTGTGTGTGTGTGTGTGTGTGTGTGTATAAAATTAACTTTGAACCTTTCTAAGTTTCTGTTTCCTCATCTGTAAAACAGAGAATAGTGCCCTCTTTAGAGACGTTTGAGATCATCAAAGAGCTTCAGGTTTGTACTCCTCTCTTCCATAACAGTGGCACTGGTGGTCCTGATGTTTGCGTTTTTATGGGTTTGAGTCATATTATTGCCTATATATTGACAAGAGAGGACGGCCAGTATGTACAGGGGCAGTGTTTTTTTTCTATTTCGGTGTTGGATGCCAGTTAGATGGTGAACTCTAAATAAGAGAGTGTGTTTTTCATGGTCTGGCTGAGGCCCGTGCTAATACCTTTTTCCTTCCTGTGGGTATGGCAGTTGAGGTGAGATGCTGTGAGTGTTGGCAGCCCACTGGATTATTTGTGTGCCATCACATCGCTGGTTGAGTTTAGCCTAGATAAAGTAATCCACAGAGCAGTGCTTTAAAATCTCCAAAAAACAGTACTACTTAATAAATTCTTAAAGAATAGTGTAAAAATTCCATTTCTTAGATTTAAGTACAGTTATACCAAAAAAGATATAATATAGGTGCCCTGACAGTTTCTAAAAGTAGAAATGTTTCCTATAGATCTGTTGTCCAAGTTAATGAGTTTCAGGGTTATCCTTTTTCTAATCTCACAATATGTTATTGTTCCCAAATGTTTTAAACATCTAACTCTTATTATACATAAGCTTAAAAAACTTAAGAAGCCGTATCTGCAGACACTTTGATGTTACTGAGCATTGTATGTAACAGAACAATTTTTAAAAGTCAAGGTATAGTTGATGTACGATGTTATGTAAGTTATAGATGTACAAAATAGTGATTCACAATTTTTAAGGGTTATACTCCATTTATAGTTATCATAAAATATTGGCTGTGTTCCCTGTGTTGTACAGTATATCCTTGTAGCTTATTTATTTTCTATATAATAGTTTGTACCTCTTAATCCCTTACCCCATCTTGCCTTCTCCCCTTTCCTCTCCCCACTGGTAACCACTAGTTTGTTCTCTACACCTGTGAGTTTATAATAGAGCAGTTTTAATGTTTCTTCTTGGTTGTTAAATTCCAAACTTTTGTCTTGTAAATTAATTTCTGATTAAGACTTTTCTTGCTGGATTTAAAAATTAATTTTCCAGAGTTGACAAGATCAAATAAAAACATATATATATATTTTTTTTGCCAAGGGCAGCATTTTTCAAACCAGCTTCCCAGGGACACCAGTGTTGTGAGATGCCTTGTGGGGATAAAAAGGTTTCCTTTGCCAAGAGAGGTTGGAAAGCAGCCTTCCCAGATTGAAGAGATTTACGGTACATATTAGCATATTAAAGACTGAACTTTTGTGGTAAAGAACCCTGTTAAATCCAGTGTTTCACAAATTCACTTGGTCATGGATTCTTTTTATCAAAGAATATCTATTAACATCCCTTTGAGAAATCCTGCAGGAGAATTTTGGAAATGACTGCTTTTAAGCAAGTTTAATTAATTTTGTGTTAATTCGAATCCCAGATTTGGACAGGATCTAGTTAATTTGGTTGTCATTGCAGGAATGTTTTCTCACAGCCTTTCTTATGGGTCATTGGTTTTCTAATTTATAGATAACTTACACTTTTGGTCTACTTGAGTTGTAGCTGAGCTATGTCTTTCATTGCCCAGGATTTGTCTGTTATAACTCTCACCCTCTTATCTTGGGACAGCCCCTCAGAATGGTATAAAACACATAGGTCAGCTCTTAAATATGTGAAGAAATTATTTTGTCCCTTTCTTAAAACTTTTCTGTCAATACTTCCATCTCCTTTATTTCATTTTTATATGATAGGATTTTTGTCATATCTTTCTTTTTCTAGCATGTTCTGTTTGAGTTTTTACTTTTGAAATTGTTAAGATCCTTGAGTTGAAGGCAGAAAATGAGTTGAAGGAAAGTCTACCCAGTAATCACAGCTGTATAACAAGAGCGTGGGCCAAAGTTATCTACTCCATGTGTCAACTCCTTTTACATTATCTGTGACCTTCCACCTCCCTACCTTTGTATGTGTTGACCTGTTTACCTGTTTACTTACCTTTACGGATTTTTTTCTCCTTTGTCAAAGGATAACTCCTTTAGTCTTAACCATTTTCCAGTTTTTCTACAAAGAACAAGTACTGATTTTATTTTCAGAAAAGAGCAAGATAATGTTATTTTGTAAATCTTAGTCTTTTCCACTCTGAATTTGCTATGGGAAGGGAAGGCAATTGGATAATTCATCTCCTTTGCAGGAATGGCCTGATAATGACTAATGTGTTGCTATTCCTAAGGGTATTTGTGTTTCAAATATCTTGGTGATAGTTCCGGTGGGAGGTCTGCAAATATGGCCTGAGGGCCAAACCAGGCCACAACCTGTCCTTTGGAACGGCCCATGAGCTAAGAATTATTTTTACATTTTTAAAGAATTGAAAACAAATCAAAAGAGGAATATTATTTGGGTACACATGAAAATTATATGAAATTCAAAATTCATTGTCCATAAATAATTATACTGAACCCAGCCAGAGCCATTCGTTTATGTATTATTGTACCACGTGACCCTTAAATCCAAAAATATTTAACGTCTAGCTCGTCACAGAAAATATTTGTGGAGCTCTATCTCTGGGTGAGGTTTTGTATATATTTAGGGTAAGATTTTGTGTGTATTCACTTTCCTCCAAATCCATTTGTGAAGATGGCTTTCTTTTCCTACATGTAAGGCCAGCTATGGTTCTGTGAATGTAGTTTTATACCATAGCTGCAGTGACCTGAAACAAATTAGACTGCCAGATATTTCTCCAGCAGAGATGGTTTATTCAAGATCTGCAGACAATTGCAGTTCAGGGCCTGCAGCCTTGGGGAGCAATGTGCAAGTCCCCACATGGCAAGGGAGGGAGCTGCTTTTATAGAGTGGAAAGGAAGGTGGGAGGGCTGTAATTAACAAAGAGTCCATGGCTTTTCATTGGCTGAGCCTTCGCCAGCAAGGAAGATAAGCCTTCTTCCTGTTGGGGTCTGCTGTCATCACAGGGCTTGAGAGCTCCTTCTGCTGGTCTCCTGACTCTATTTAGTTGAGGTTTTTGTTTATTAATTTTTTTACAGCTCCTTTGCTGAATCTGCTTCCCTCTTTGATTTACTTAACAAAATGGTATTTGAAAAGGCCAGCTCAGTACATTGCTTTATTTCTTAGGCAAAATTTTCTTTCTGTGATAATCCTCTTTGAGTCAAGATGTAGTCATGAAAGATACACCCACTTCAAATAAGAGTTTAGTAAGTAAGCTGATGAAAAGCCGAGAAAATGTGTCCCTTGTCCCTCAAATTAGATCTGTTTCCCAACTAGATCACTGGGTAGCCCTTTAAATTTGACTATTCCATTTACTCTTTGCTCTTCTAAGATAGATTCTCCTTTTTCCTTTAGATGAAAGGTTTTGTAGTGGTTGGCATTGCCAGCTTTTCCAGCTTTATTAGTATTATGATTAGTCCTTTTATTTAATTAAATATTAATTATTTTTGGAACTTTTTTCAATAAATACAAATTATACATGCTTTTAAATGTATTTCTGTTGTGTGTACTTCCAGATTAGAACAGTCTGACATCCTGTCCTATATTCTGGGCACTGTTATTAATTCCTGTTGAATTGTGATGAGTGTAAACATGTCCCATGTGCAAACATTTCTGCCACTCAGTAACTCAAAGGGAATGTGAGTTAAATATTTTTAAGAGCAGCTTTTAGGAGATATATTTTACATACCATAAAAATCACTTTTTAAAAGTGTATATAAAATTGAACGATTTTTAGTAAATTTATAGAGTTGTGACATCATCACCAGTCTAATTTTAAAGCACTTCCATTGCCCTGAAAAGAAACATGGTGCTCATTTGCTTTGTTCTTCCCACTCCCCTCAGCCCTAGGAAACCACTGATAGCTCGAGAGATTTGCCTTTTCTGTATATTTCACATAAATAGAATCATTATGATATGTGTTTTTTTGGCTCTGGCTTCTCCCACTTAGCATTGGGTTTTTGTTGTTGTTTTGCTGTTGTTGTTTTTCGATGTTTGTCCATGTGTTCAGGAATGGCGGTCTCCCTCTGCGTGTTAGTCCTTCAGCAGCATTTATTTAACTCCACCTGTGTGATAGGGCATGATGCCAGGTACTAACTCTCACAGATGCCGTGGTGGGCCTTGCAGGCAAAGACAAATCCCCTGCTGGGAAGTAGGTGGTGGAGTTCATAATTTTATTTCCTGAGTTTCTCTTTTTTCCCCATCACTGGGCAGGCACTCAGGGGCCCACAGCCGAGGGCAAGGCTAAGGTCACAGGCAAAGTACAGATGACTAATCTTTTATTTATTGAACAAAACTTCTTTGACAGTCTACTGTGTGAAAGGTAATGTGCAAAGCATGAGGCATTTATAGTGAGGCCCTAAGACACAGCTCTGTCCTTTTAAGGGGCTTATGCTTGTGTATATCATATATGTAAAACTATTCTTTAAGGAAAATGATGATCGGTGTCTTGGTATAAACCAAGGAATGTGGGAGGGCAGAAGAGGGAAGCCTTCATGGTTTGGGCAACATTAGAGCTTGACCTTGAAGGAAAAGTAAGATTCAATAGCTGTAGGAGGAATGGGACAGAACAGCATTTTTGGTAGAAGGAATAACCATGAAGCAAGCAGAGAAATACCACCGACAGTGGGGGCTTTGAGAATATGACCTCAACTATTCAGCCAACATTCCTTTCAAATTCTCTTAGCTTTTGGGACTGGACATGCAGCTGTCCCGTTAAGGCATTGGGACCTACATGTCCTGCAGTGTACCCACAGCTGTGTCCTGGGTTCACCTTTGGAAATGTGGCCCCTGATTTGCTAGGTGGTACCTGGTTCCAGCCTACTCTTGGTGAAATGTGTCTGTTTAAAAGAGAGGATGCTCAGAACAGGGGCTGGAGGGGAAATAGTGTCCACTTAGATTTTAGGCTTTAGTACGAGATATACATGGGCATCGCCTCTGATTCTGGTCGTGAACACCTGCGCGGAGTAGCCGCTGAGCATTTGTGGTCTATGAGTCTCTGTTGAACAGGTTGGCATCTGGAAATTTGGCAAAATTGTAATGTTGTTTAGGAGATTATCACTTTTTAAAAATTGAAGTATAGTTGATTTACAATGTTGTGTTAATTTCTGCTGTACAGCAAAGTGATTCAGTTTTACATACATATACCTTCTTTTTTTAATAATTCTTTTCCATTGTGGTTTATCATAGGACATTGAATATAGTTCCCTGTGCTATACAGTAGGACCTTGTTGTTTATCCATTCTATATATAAAAGCTTACATCTGCTAACCCCAGCCTCCCACTCCATCCCTGGGAGGTGATCACTTTGATGAAATTGATGGCATCTTTGCAAGTTTGAATCTTCCCACAGAAGATATAATTCTGTGGCAGAGATTCGTTTCAACAACAGCATATATAACATTTGTCAAAAGTTTTTTTCATTAAGTAATTAATGGAATAATCCAGTATTTATGATTCCCTCCAAACATATCTGTTTCCTAGATATGTTTAGCAGTGGTTTTAGTTTGGAAAATATAAATCATGGTACTGGGGGCCTTGGAGTTTCATCTGGATTTAAGGAAACATTTTAACAGGCAAGAGGTTTTAGGCATTAGCATGGATGAGAGCAGAGACAGAGGAATTGCATCGTCTGGGGGTGTCTTTAAAAATAGTTTCCGTGTTCATCTCCCCATTGCAGTTGTCTTGGTCATAATCCTGGGTTATTTCAAAGGTTTAATGAAGAGGATGCAACCAGTTGTTCTCAGTTGTTTACTTGTAAGGACTTGAGGACATGGGCTTATGTTTAAAGAAGAGTGAATTAGTTGCATGTAAAGTATCAGAGAGCATCATGGTATTAAGGCCTCAGAACTATAAAATGTGCTCCTGAGAGACCCCTGAGATTTTCCATTCCTTGAGACTTCAAAAGACGTGAAGCAACCATTTGTGTCATCCCCCTTTGGAAGTCTCTCGCCCAGTGTTCTGAAAGCAACGAGGGAAGTGCCCGTGTTGGTGTGACCAGAAGGCAGCCCTGCTCACCTGCTCCCCCGCCCTGGCGCCTTACCCACAGTATCTGCCCTACTCTCTCCACGAGGGTCCCGCTTCCTCCCCAGCCTGCAGCCTGACTCATGTTATAACCATTCCAGCAAGTGGCACACAAGTGGCTAGTCATCCTCCGTGAAGGAGAAGTTAGTCCTTGAGGGCTCAGTTGGTTCTTGGCTTTTCTGTGTGCCCTGTGATTGTGCTTCTTTTTGCTATAAACAGCTATGTTGTAAAAGGTATTTTATTCATTTAAAAAAATTTTAAATTGAAGTATAGTTGATTTACAATATCATGTTAGTTTCAGGTGTACAGCACAGTGATTCAGTTTATATATATCTATATATATATGTAGATATGTATATTCCTTTTCAGATTCTTTTCCCTTATAGGTTATTACAAAATATTGAGTAAAGTTCCCTGTGCTATACAGTAGGACCTTGTTGGCTATCTATTTTATGTATAGTAGTATGTACATGTTAATCCCAACCTCCTAATTTATTCCTCCCCCACACCCTTTTCCCCTTTGGTAACCGTAAGTTTGTTTTCTATGTCTGTGAGTCTTTTTCTGTTTTGTAAATAAGTTCATTTGTATCATTTTTTTAGATTCCATATTTAAGCAATATTGTATGGTATTTGTCCTTCTCTGTCTGGCTTACTTAGTATGATAATCTCTAGGTTGCTGCAGGTGGCATTATTCCATCCTTTTATATACACACACACACACAAAAACACACAACACCCCCCCACCCATATCTTCTTTATCCATTCATCTGTTGATGGACATTTAGGTTGCTTCCATGTCTTGGCTATTGTGAATAGTGCTTCAATGAACATTAGGGTGCATGTATCTTTTTGAATGATGGTTTTCTCTGGATACATGCCCAGGAGTGGGATTGCAGGATCATATCGTAGCTCTATTTTTAATTTTTTAAGGAACCTCCATAGTGGCTGTTACCAACTTACATTCCCAGCAACAGTGTAGGAGGGTTCCTGTAAAAGGTATTTTACATGGTGCCAAAAGGAAAGAGGACAGTTCCTATTTGGGGCAAGTGTCTACTTCATTGTTGAATTACTGTGGAACAGGTTTGGCATTGACAGCCTGTAGGGCATTTGAAACAAGCCCCAAGGAGATGATTCAGCTCAAAAGTGTTCAGTAAGTAAAGTTTTTGTCACTCCCCTCTGTCCCTCTCCTGGACTCTTCTCTCCCCACTCAACAGCTGCTGAGGGTCCTCCTGCCCCCTCCTCAGTGTTCAAAGCTCTTACTCTGGACTGCTGGGTGCCCTGCGGTGCCTCCCTCCCCCTCCTCCAACCCCCAAAGTTATTCCTTCTTATCGCCAACCATGGTCGAGGCTTCTTTGAAATGGATAATAGACAGGTGTTAAGAAGAAAATCAGTCTGCTAAAGTGACTTGGCATGAAGGGGCAATGACTGGTATGTTTCTCTATTCCAGGAGCTGTCTTTATTTTCATCTGGGAACTGGATATATTTACCTGAATGCATCTCTAGTTTCTAATAATTAATCTGAACCTAACTTACGATGTTGGAGTCATTAAGTGGGGGTTTATTGAGGATATACACATTTTTTGAACTAGTTGTAAATTTTGGTCATGTCTGTAACTTAAATGAAAGTTTAAGAAAATAATTTTACATGATTTTTCTTGAAAAATATGCACAATTCTGATTCAAAACTTTTCCCGTAAAAGCTAGAATTTGACAATACAGTGGAATCTGTTTAAAATGTTGCTGATAACGGAGCAGGACTTTGATACTGTAGCTATGGGTTACCTGTGTCAAACAGGCTCATTTTACATCCAGTTCTGTTTTTAGGACTTGACACATATGAGCTCATGTAGTGCATCACTGGTTTAAAAGTATTCGGCAGAGTTGTCATCATTTGTCTTGTTACATCACTGCAGTCACACATTTACGTTTATTTCAAAATTTAGTTTCATTGACTAGCTTATTAACTATTCATTAGAAGTAAGTGATTCTGATTCCCATTTTCCCAGCTTTTTCTTCCTTTTGCCCAAATTGTGAGAAGGTGAATGGGAAAGAGGTGAATATAAAAATGCCAGTGATTGGTACCTTTCCTTTTCCTTGTGTTATCATTGAAAACTGTTCTGATAGATTAGGACTTGCTGTGATTTCTTGAAGTGATAAATAGTTTAAAGAAAGGTTTATGTAAGTAGTGAGCTAGGAAGATAGTTTATAAACTTTTAAAAGGAGAGGCCCACATCCTCCTGCCAAAACATCGCTGTATTTGACCCTCAGGACAGTCTTGGGCAGAAACATCCTTTAGTCTCATCTGAAAAAGCCCCCTCCTACCTTTTAAAGCCTACATGGAGTGGATGACGCTGATGTCTTTGTGAACCCATGCTCCTTTGTTTGACATTGTAGTATAGAGGTTGTTTAGACCACATCTTTCTTTTTTTTAATAAATTTATTTATTTATTTATTTTTGGCTGTGTTGGGTCTTTGTTGGTGCACGCGGGCTTTCTCTAGTTGTGGCGAGCGGGGGCTATTCTCGTTGCGGTGCGCGGGCTTCTCATTGGGGTGGCTTCTCTTGTTGCAGAGCATGAGGTCTAGGCGCACTGGCTTCAGTAGCTGTGGCTCGTGGGCTCAGTAGGTGTGGCTCGCGGGCTCTAGAGCACAGGTTCAGTAGTTGTGGTGCACGGGCTTAGTTGCTCTGCAGCATGTGGGATCTTCCCGGACCAGGGCTCAAACCCGTGTCCCCTGCATTGGCAGGCGGATTCTTCACCACTGTGCCAGGAGGGAGGTCCCTAGACCACATCTTTAATGAAAGTTAACTTCGAAAACAGTGGGCAGATACAAAATAATTAATATGCAGAGTAATTGATTTCTAAGTTCATTTTTCCCTTTCAATTACATTACTTATAAGTGTTTAGCACCAAGGCCTATACAGGTCTGCAGGCGATAAAAGATCCACAGGACAATGGGGAGACACGGGCAAAAATAGATTTTTGTCTGTTTTCCTGTGGACTGAAGGGAAGACCTGGAAGGAAAGGTAGACCCAAATCAGACCAAACCAAACCAGAACCAGCCACCAAACCCCAAACAAATTGTTACAGAAAAGAGCTTCTTGCTTTAAAATTTCTAAAAATCGGAATCGCCTTTTGTAAAGGTTCCTACGACAATGGTGAAGCTGTACAGAAGAGAGTATAAGAAGTACCTGGGTGAAACCGTGACTAAAATGCCCCCAAATCATAAAGTGTTTATCAGTAAGAAAGATGCTCTTATTTTATTTAACAACCTATAGTTCTACCTTGTAGTGAAAGACTAGAGAAGACCTTGTTGTTTTTTGCTTGTTTTTTAATTGATTGTAGATCGTCAACCTGAAAGCTTAAAAGAGAAATCTTCTTTGTCCAAGAACTAATCAGGTCCAATATGGAGTAGACAGATTATTTGTGCTACTTAGGGCCAACACTGATTTGTTTAAAACTCTTCATTATTTTATTCATTAATACCCTATGATGTATGACGAATATCTTTATTTTATGGTTAAAAAACAGTGAAGGAGGTAAGTTATGTATGGCCTTAATGCTGACCTAATATACTGCCTAGGAAAAAGCATGATCACCTTTTTATTACATCAGATAAGGATATTTCCCTTTTATATTTACCTGCACCAATTTAGAATTTATGGTAATTTAGGAAGAGTCTGAGCTGTGGTTTTATTTTTTCACCATTCTTAAAGAAATAGTACTGAAATAAGTTTGTAATAACTGTTCAGATAAGGCACCTAAGTGAATACATTGTTTTGAAGCATTTCTGTCTATTTTTAAAGCATCAGTTTACTTATCAATAATTTATATGGTAACATATTAATAGAGTAGGACTTGTAAGGAGCTCTCCCAGGAGAATGTGGTTGCTTATTTTTCCTGAGTGTGTTTGTTTGAAGTCAAAAAATTACATTGAAAAACGTTTTCACTTATAGTTTTCCCTGAAGCTGACTGTCCCCTTTCTCTCCGCCTAAGGCACTGAGGCGCTCTCACTTGGGACAAGCCTTCTTTTATTATTTATGTGGCTTTCTAAAGATAGGGGTTGTTTTCCAGAATACTGTGTCCTTCAGATGTAGGACTGCTTTAAGAGAGGCCTGGCAGTCCTTTCTGGCATTTTGCTCCTTGCTGCTGGGTTGGGAGGCTTGCATTTTACCAGTGGCCTCTGTTTGTTCCCCCCCGCCCCCCCTTCAGCCGAGATACCTTTCCTCCATCCTTGCCTACAGATTGGACCTTTGGGGGCTTTATCTGTGCTTCAGGTTTGCTCAAGATAGTTAGAAGGTTTATATTGGTCAGATACTGTGTCCTCATTCTGCGTGGAAGCCTTCAGTGGCTGTGTTTGCTTTGCTCAGGGAAGGTCTGTCCTTGTTCAAGTGGCAGGTCAAGCCCCCTCCACGCCCTGGCCCCCTTCCACCCTCATCCCCTACCTCATGTTTCCTTGGTTCACAGGCGCTTTCCTTCCCTGAAGCTCACCCTACAGCTGCATGCACCCTCACCTGGCTCTTTGTTCTGGTTCTGTCTTCCGCCTGGAACACTCCCATCTTTGTGGGGGGACTTCTCAGACTCCAGACCCCTCTGTAAATTTCTGTCATACTAGCCTGTGGGCCTCAAGAGGTGGCATGCTCTTATTCAACTTTGCACCCTTAGAAGTCAATTGATACCCTGGCATACGATGGATGCTTACTAAATATTTGGTGACTTGAACTGAACTGCAGCTCCACTGTGGCAGCAAGTTTAGGTATGGGAAGTAAAATTTTTGTGGAATTTGTCTAGATTGACATCAACCACTGCAGAGTCAGACTTTTGAAAGGTATCCTTAAACATTACATAAGCAGCTATATGATGATCTGATCTTCAAAGTTGAATTTGATTTAGCCCATGTAAAATCAGACAATTACAAGTTAACAAAATAAAAATTTTGAGTGGTATTTTGAACAGTTAAACCATTTAGATGATACAGACCTGGCATGATATACTCTGTTCTCTATCAAAAATAAAACGGAAGTATTTAGTATGTCATCACCAGGACCTTGTTTGGAATCTCAGCCTAACCTCCTTCTACTTTTATTTCCCTTCCTTAGGAAACTTTTCTTAAGCAAAAGATGAGTGCCCTCTAGGGGTGAACTGTAGGTGCAATGCTGTACACATGTTTTAAAAAACACTGCAAAATTCTGGAAGTATTGTATGAAATATAGAAAAGGATGCTTCATCCCTGTTACGTAATTCAAGTTATATAATTTAACCACAGTGTCTCAAAGTGCTTTCACGTTGCTCATCACTTCCTCGAGCACTGTTTATTCAGACAGTTTTTTGTCCCACAGGGAATATCCAAAATGGGAAGAAAGAATGTTTTATTAAAAAGTGAAAGCGGAAGGTTGAGACTGTTGGCAGTTTGCAGTCATCTGTGAAGGAAAGTTACCAGGCCAAATATCTATGACACAGACTTTGGACAAAATAAAAGGCTTTTCTGTGTCAGCTTAACTATTTAATCCCTTCCTTTTTTCATCCCCAGTTGATCACATGATCAGATATTTCTCTAGGACCCCAGTTATTTCCACGCAGTTCATCCATTACCACTCCTTCCCCATAATGTTAATTTTTTTCTTTTTTTCCATAATGTTGATATTTAATTTTTAATTAACATTCTCTTTTACCCTATTCTTTTGTGGTGAAGAAAATGAGCCATTACTTATAAAGCACTTAAACAGGGTTGGATGCCTAGTAATAACTCATCTTTTATATATTTTTGTTTATTTTTGTTAATACTGGTGGCATTTGTTTTATACAGAGTGATAAAGATGAGAATAATGGTATCTTACCTTTATGTAGTGTTTTTCATATACAGTATTTCTCTGGACCTTCAGAATGATCTTCTGAGACAGGAAAAACAAGCAATAGTCCATGATAACCAATGACTCAGGATGTTTTCAAGCATTATAGAAGCTAAATTATTCTATTTATGTATTTTTTTCTAAAATTCTTAAGAAATTAAGCCAGAAGCCTTAAGAGTAGCTTTCCGTTTTACATATTTTCTCTTTTAAGTTGACACATTGATTTTTTTAAAACAATGACAATTTTATTTTCAGATCACAGAATTTTTGTTCTCTGATTTGAACTCGAGGCCTTCTGTTTTCAAACTTTCATTTTGCAGGTGAGAAAATTGAGGCTCAGAGAGTTTGGGCAGTTGGTACTAGTTCATGAGACCTATGGCAGAAACATAACTAAAATCCTTTTTTTTTCCCCTTTATAACATGCTTTCTCTTTTCCTAACATGGTTTTACTTGGCATAATCTTCTTCTTCTCTAAACATGCCTAATTTGATTTTTCTTTATTGTTGCATAAATATGATGGTGGAAAAGGACACCTTGCTGTGGAAAGTTTCCCTGATGTAGATGGTTTGGTTCAATCTGGCAAGTTGTGAAATTGCTTTCCTGTGAAATATGTGTTCAGAATCATACCCATCTTTTTTTTTTCTTTTATTGAAGTATAGTTGATTATAATGTGTTAATTACTGTTGTGTATCAAAGTGATTTGGTTATACATATAAATAGTTCTTTTTTTATATTCTTTTCCATTATGATTTATCATAGGATATTGAATATAGTTCTCTGTGCTATACTGTAGGACCTTCTTGTTTATCCATTCTATATATAAAAGCTTACATCTGCTAATCCCAAACTCCCAGTCCATCCCCCCACCAACCCTCTCCCTCTTGGCAACCACTAGTCTGTTCTCTATGTCCGTGATTCTGTTTCTGTTTCATAGATAGGCAACCACAAGTCTGTTCTGTATGTCTGTGACTCTGTTTCTGTTTCATTAGATAGGTTTATTTGTGTCCTCTTTTAGATTCCACATATAAGTGATAGCATATGGTGTTTGTTGTTGTCTTTCTGACTTACTTCACTCAGTATGACAATCTCTAGTTGCATCCATGTTGCTGCAAATGGCATTATTTTGTTCTTTTTTTATGGCTGAGTAATATTCTATTGTATATATGTACCACGTCTTCTTTATCCGTTCGTTTGTCGATGGACGTTTAGGTTGTTTCCATGTCTTGGCTATTAATTACACCCCATCTTTAACTGTCCTGAAGTGAGAAAGACAGAGGAAGTGCATGTGGATTGAAGTGTGACTCAGGCAGGCCTCAGTGGGTAAAGGGGACCAGAGTGCATGGCATACTCAACTCTGTGTGTTGGTTACTGCCCTGCGGGACCCCATCCTGACCGTGCACTTGTGTCCTACTGTACCTTCTGAAGATGTCAGACGTGCACTATGGAGTTGTCTATTTTGAGGGATTCAGCAGCTGGCCAAGGGTCAGGAGCTGCATAATATTGTTTATATATATGTGATCTCTCATGTCCCTGCTCAGGCTCTTAGAGTTAGTCTGCTTTCTGGTTACACTGGAGATACATAGAGGAGTACATAGATTTCAATGCAGTGATGTGCATGAAATTCACAAGCTTAGCTCCTCTGCCTTGTTTTTTTAATTGAGGTATAATTGACAGATAACATTGTATTGGGTTCAGGTGTACATCATCATGATTTGATATTTGTATACATTGCAATATGATCACCACAAAACTCTGTAGTTACCATCCATCACCAGACAAAGTTACCTTTCAGGATTTATTCTCTTGGCAGCTTTCAAGTATGTGCTACGATATTATTGACTATAGACACCATGCTGTACGTTACATCCCCATGACTTACTTATTTTATAACTGGAAGTTGGTATGTTTTGATCCCCTTTGCTTGTTTCACCCACTCCCCATACCCCTTCCTCTCTGGCAACCACCATTCTGTTCTCTGTATCTGTGATTTTTGTTTTGTTTCGTTTGCTCATTTGTTGTTTTTTTAGATTCCACTTATAAGTGAAATCATATGGTATTTGTTCTTCTCTGTCTGACTTATTTCACTTAGTCTAATTCCCTCAAGGTCCATGTTGTTGCAAATGGCAAGATTTCATGTTACTGGCTGAGTAATATTCCACTGTGTATATATCACATCTTCTTTATTCATTCATCCATCTATGGACATCCTCTGTCTTGTTTTCAAGTAGGCCCTTGGGCTTATAAATTCAAGCTCATGACTTGGAATGAGGCCAGGTGAATTCTTACAGTGAGTAGTATGTGAGTAGAAAATTAAGTATTAGTGCTCATTTCATAAAGTTGCTTTTCTGCACACATGTGTGTCATGGATGTCATAGATTTGTTCCTGAAAAGATCCTTGGAAATTGGTTCATCTCTGAAATGTAATTGAGTACTTCAGGGGATTGTCATTTAATGGTATTTATTGAATGGAAGGTAAATACTGAGTTGGCCAAAAAGTTTTTTCCGTAGCATCTTATGGAAGAACCTGAACAAACTTTTTGGCCAACCCAGTATTTAATGGAAGGAATAATCTCTTTGTAACTTATTTGGATATGTATAGATTTTCTAAATAAGGATTGCCTGAAATGTGTTATGATATACTCTTTTTTTTTTTAGAAAAATGAAGTATTTTTGAGCTTTCTATTACTGTTGTATCTTGTGACACCAAAGAGTCAGCTGATATTCCTTGGGAATTAGGAAATCAAAATAAAAATGTCAGCTTGTGAAAATGGGGACACTTGGTTAAAAGTAATTTGACTGTTTCAGTTTTCCTTGCCACTTTATAGGTACTATTGGAATTAGCAATTACTTAGAGCTGTTGGGCCTGAGTTTAATGCCTATATTTTTTGTAGTAATGATGCATAGATGGATAATTGAATATTAAATTAATGGAATATTAAAAGGTTCTGTGACTTAGGCAGAAAGTCCCAAAATACTGTTATAGGAGGTGGTAAATTTGATACGAAACTCTTAAGGGAAGTTTTTTCTTCACTAATCAAAAATATTTTCTGACGATAAAACATACTGCAAAACATGTAGATAGTCAGTTAAGATAATAAAATTTAGCTTCTTTTTTAGACCCAGAAGACTTACCCATCAAAGCCTTGCTTCTAGTTTCCATTAGGCCCTTTCTTGCTGGTTGCTCTGTAGTCAGAGAGTTTTGACTATACTTTGGATCTCTGTATTACTTTCTGCTGTATATTCACCTGACATTTTGCAAGCGCAAAGGAGTTTGACTCATGTGTATAAACCTCCAGAGTGTACCACACAGACAGGGAGCATGTAGGGCTGTGCCCAAGTGATGCAAGGGGGATGCTGGTCTCTGCCTCTTTCTGGACCACTTCCTTGACTCCTTTCCTGAGCGCAGCGCAAAGTAACGCAGCCCAGAATCACCCAAAGGTGAGAACGTGGAGATGAACCAGCCCACTGTGGGACAGCCATTCTCACAGCCTGCTCTGTCCTTGTCTGTCTGGCAGACACCTTACAGTGGGCCAAGCATTCATTCACAGGAAGTGTCCCTGCGTGGCCAGCTAGCAGAGTTTGGGGGAAATCTTTGGTGGTTTGAGCTCTAAAATCAGAAACTTAAACGAGGCCTGTTAACTTGCAGCTAGTGTAAATGTGGTTATGAAAACCCTCCAATGGAAGGGGTAAATTAGGAGGTTGGGATTAACATATATACACTACTATATATAAAACAGATAATCAACAAAGACCTACTGCATAGTACAGGGAACTCTGCTCAGTACTCTGTAATAACCTATATGGGAAAAGAATCTGAAAAAGAATAGGTATATGTATAACTAAATCACTTTGCTGTACACCTGAAACTAACCCAACATTGTAAATCAAATTACTTAAATGTAAAGTAAAATATTAAAAAAGAAGGTATCAAAAAAAAGAAAGAAAGAAAGAAAACTCTCCACTACAGGAAGATTTACGCTGTGCAGAAGAATTTTGGACAGAGGTCTTATGACCTCACATATATGAATTTTAAAAAACATTTTATTTTGAAATTACCATAGACTCACAGGAATTTTCAAAAACAGTATACAGAGTCTCATGTACCCTTTCCCCAGCCTACATCTGTGGATTTTTAAAGTGTGGAGTGTGTGCCTCTGGCATCCTGGATTTTGTGGCCCAGAGATTAGGAAGACCAACCGGGGGATAAAAACTCACCCCTCTTGCTGAGGTGGCTTTGGTTGCTGTATCAGGAATCATGATTCAGGTCAGGGCATTGCCTGTATTTTGGAAATTGTAACTCTATGTAGTTGTCCAGATTTTTATATATTCTGTTGTGTTAAAAATTTAACAGTTTTACTTGTATGAATTATTAATCTGAAATTTATTTTTTTAGTTTTTAAATTTTATTTTATTTTTTTGCGGTACGCGGGCCTCTCACTGTTGTGGCCTCTCCCGTTGCGGAGCACAGCCTCCGGACGCGCAGGCTCAGCGGCCATGGCTCACGGGCCCAGCCGCTCCGAGGCATGTGGGATCTTCCCGGACCGGGGCACAAACCTGTGTCCCCTGCATCGGCAGGCGGACTCTCAACCACTGCGCCACCAGGGAAGCCCTAAATTTTATTTTTTAAGTAGTGAGAGAATACTAATATTTTTAAAAACACTACATGAGTGAACACATGTACATGAAGGAATGTTTTCTCCTTGTCCCCTTTCTTGTTTGAGTCTTAAGGGTGATCTGGGTTCTAGGACCGAAAATTTTAAATTGCTTTTTTCTGTGTAGGTTCGAAAACACGTGAATGATCTCTATGAAGACTTGAGGGACGGACACAATTTGATCTCTCTTTTAGAGGTTCTTTCAGGAGACACCTTGGTAAGTTTTAAATTTCATAATTTATTTTGAAGAACATGTAATCCTTTTTGCATATGACTAATTTGTTTTCAGCACAGACTGTTCAGAGTTTTGCAGCATTCATCTTTTGAGCTGCTGTGAATTCTGCCTGGAAAAAGTTCTGGTTAGATTATGAAGCATTTTCAGACTTTAAATGCTGTGCATTCTGGAGATGGAAGTACTTTGATGACCTTGCTTACATAATCAATTCTATAATTAAAATACTACTTCTGTTCTTTTTTACCTTTGGGTTTTTTTTTTTTCTTATCAGAAGTTAGATGCATAATATAACCCCCTATTAAAAGACTCACAAATAGCAAGGAAATAAGCATCACTTTCTGACAGATGGTCTAACCCCCTCCACAGGTGTCATCTCCTTTTTTGTGAACATTTCTCCCCCTTCTTGGTTACCTGGTCTCGTTCATTAAGTTCTGTTCATGCTCTTCTTTTCATTTCTGGTCTGTCTTGTGTCTTTGCTGTCCTATCTTCTGTCTGTTATATTCATTAGCCAAGGGAACGAGATTTTTTGAAGACCTTACGATTGGTGAGTGCCACAGAAGCATGCGAATATGAACAGCATGAGGATGTGGAGGATGAGGATAAGGGGGTAGGTGTCGCCCCCGTAACTCCACTAACCTAGCCTTACATGCGGTGAGCGCTAACACAATAGTGTAACCCACGGGTTTGGGCTCCTTTTTAGAAAACTGTAGAAAGGACCAAAACCCGCAGGGAGATGGATGTGTGTGTACCAGCAACTTGGACAAAGGACATATTTTCTCTTTAAATTTATTTCTGTATTTCTGTGCACTGCATGGTATTCGAACATATGTGGTTAAATTACAGGAGGGCATTTGAGCTAAAGAAATTTATATACCTTTTGTATAAGTATGCAAATCTTACAACCAGCCCACTAATTTTAATGCAGATCTGTTCCACTTCTGAAATTAATATTTCCAACATAACTGTCTTTTGTTTTATTTGAAGGAACTTACGGACATTTATTTAATGTTTAAGATTATGCTTTAAATCATTCCTACTGGCAGTAGGTATTTGAGGGACATTCTTTACCTACCTTATATGTCTCGTTTTATTTAGGGGGGAATACTTAAAATGCTAGAATCCTGACAGGGCTCACAGAGCTGTTTAATCCCGGTGACACTCAACTGACTCAGCCTACCTTTGCAAGACAGATGTGCTTCTTTTGTCATCACGTCCCTAGAGCCCCCTGATTTTATTAGAATTTGTGCTTTTGTGGATCCAGTGGGGAATTCATCACCATCATTTCTCCTGTTATATGGAACTTATTTTCCCATTCTGTGGTCTGCTGTCTGTTTTAATTCTGCTGCCTTTGGCTTCAGCAACCTATTCATGTTTGAGCAGCTCAGCTGTCAGTTTTCTTTTTTCTTTTTTTTCCCTTTGGAAGATATTATGTGGTAAATTTCAGCTCCATTCTTTGCATTTTTGTTGAACATTTTCTCAGGTCTGTTTCCTTACGTTTTCCTTCTGCTAACTTGTGACATTTCTTAAGGGAAATGGCATCAAGGAAAAGAGTTAACGGTTTGTCAGTTTTCCTGAGACAGCAAATCATCACGTCCATCCCCAAGCAGTGTAAAACTATTAGCGAGTCCAACCGATTTTGTGCAAAACGAAAATAAAATAAAGAGGAAATATATTACATGGCCTTAATTGCTTTTCTCTCTTCCTCTATCATGGCTAAGTAAACCTCCACTGTCTTTCTCCTTCTTGGTGATTTTTATACTAACTGATGCTACTTTACCTCATTTTCATTAACATGCCATACATATATGATTATAAAAACCTTCTTGATTTAAAGTTTATTAAGAAGGCAAAATGGGGAATGGTATTTAATTCTTTTTGTGCATCTGTAGCTAATAACTGTAGGCTAGAATTATAAGATAGTGAATATGAAAAGTGTACATGTTCCGTGGTATTTTCTCTTTTTCTTTTGTTTAAATATTTGGAATAAAGGATCTGTTTAAAATAAAATAATACTCAGAAAAATCCCAAGTTTAAATTCAATCTCAGATAATACAAAAAATTTAAAATATCATTAAAATATTTAATGGATCTACCCAAGCAGTAAATACTGTTTTGACATATTAAGATGAGCATACAGTATATTTATATAGGATATTCAGCATACGTGTATTTAGCATGATCAGTGGTATCAGAAAATACAGTGTTTTTTATACCCTGCATTTTTCTATTCTTAGCCCAGAGAGAAAGGTCGGATGCGTTTTCACAGACTACAGAATGTACAAATTGCACTTGACTATTTGAAAAGACGCCAGGTATGATGTTTTTCAAAGATTGTAATCATATAAACATACGTGACTGAATAAATATGCATAGGACCATGTCAGGGAATGAAAAGGTTAAAGTTGACTGTGAATTATAATCATTAAACTTGTGCTTTCATGAGACAGATGTTTTAAAATGTTTTTAAACATTTGTTCCAAAGAAAAGGAGGTTAATAGTAGGTGTAAGTGGCTACATTTCCATCTGAATAGGAGCTACTGAGTTTTCCTTCTGTTGGAACTGGACTGCTTTTGCCTAGGAATTTAATGACATTTTAGTAGCAACAGAATGTTAAGAATGTCTATGAACAGTTCTTAGTAGTGGGGAGACAATACTTTATTTTTTATTAAAATTACCTTATTTTTATAAAAGATAGTTAACATAATACTTTTAAAAAACTTGACATATGTATTTTTAATACATAGTAGTGAGGAAGCAATAGTTTATTTTTTATAAGTAGATACAACTGGATAATCTAGAAGTAGTTAAAAATAAAACAGTTCTGACAACAATCCCTGACTGGCTTGAGGTTTCAGAAGAAATGATGGAAAAGAATGAACAACGTATTGGATTTGATCTTGATTTGGTAGCATTGTGTATTATAGAGATATAAGGCAAATAATTGGTAATTTTCAATTAGTAGAAAAAGGAGGAATCAAAGAAACTCAGGATAATTGAAAGTTACTGAAAACAGTGAGAAATCAGAGGTGGCAACAATTTCGCTTTTTAATGGAGTAGGAGGAAGAGAAGAGAGGAGGCAAGGAGGAGCAGGAAACACTGTCTGTTTATTAGTCCTTCATTTAGTTTATTATGGCATCAAAGTGCTTTTAGTTATTAAATTCTAGCAAATACTCAGTGCTTATATTTTAAATGATATTGGTATTTGCCTTACTCTTCTTTATTCTAGTGGAAGTTTACAGAAGGATTAATGGTTAATTATGTCTCCTTGTCGAAATATTTTTGGCAGTGATTTGTCCAGGAAGTAAAATGTTAGGTATCATTTTCTTGAATTCATGATAGATATTTAATTCTTTTACCAGGAAGTAAATGTTAAATATCATCCTTACATTTATTTACCTGAATGCATAATTGGGCAGTTGATAAGCTTTAAGTCTGATTATTGTATTATTTTTAAAGTTTTGAACAGTCTTCCAAATGTCCAGTGAGTTATATAGTTACTTATCTTGGTAGCAATCTGTGATAGACAAATAGAATAATAGTGCTAGTTGTTTTTTTTAAAATACTCTTTATGACCGAAGTGTAAGAAAGTTGTTAAAATTATTTGGTGGTTCAGAATAGTTTCCTACTTAATTGTAAAATAACGCTTGTTTTCAAAAGGCAAAATTATTTCTAATTTAAAAATCTTAAGTATTTAGGACTTTTCGCTTGAATTGTGTTTTTTGTTTTGACAAGTGTACTTTTAATACTTGCTGTAGAAGACAAAACCAAAATAATATTGAGGTTTTTTTCCTTTGTAGTTTCTCTATAATTTGCAATGAAAATGAGTGGGGATGGGGGTAAAACAGTAATTTAAGGATTACTGTTATTTAAATTATTCAGGCTTTTTTTTTGTATCTGTAATTTTGAATCACTTTTATGTAGATAAAAATAACTCGTGCTGGTTTGAAAAATATTTTGTTTTATCTCTTCTTCACATACAAAACAGGTGAAATTAGTGAACATTAGAAATGATGACATAACAGATGGAAATCCCAAATTGACTTTGGGATTAATATGGACAATAATTTTGCACTTTCAGGTAAGCCTGATTTTCTTAACTGTCATTTCTTTTAGCCTCATTGCTAGTTTTCAGGTGGTTCATGTGAAGGGTGAATTACACATTCACATCCAAAGGAGGAAGATAAATTTCAGGCTTTCTTTCTTTCTTTTAAAATTTAATTTTAAATTTTATATTGGAGTATGGTTGCTTTACAATGTTATGTTCGGTTCGGGTGTGCAACAAAGTGATTCAGTTATACATATATCCATTCTTTTTCAGATTCTTTTCTCATATAGATTATTACAGAATTTTGAGTAGAGTTCCCTGTGCTGTACAGTAGGTCCTTGTTGTTTATCTATTTTATATATAGTAGTGTGAGTATGTTAATCCCAACCTCCTGATGTATCCCTCCCCCCACCTTCCCCTTTGGTAACCGTAAGTTTGTTTTCTAAGTCTGTGAGTCTGTTGCTGTTTTTAAATAAGTTCATTTGTATCATTTTTTTTAGATTCCACATATAAGTGATATCATATGATGTTTAGGCTTTGTTTCTTAAACAATATATTTGTATTGTTCCTCTCAGTAACATGCTGCTAATGAACTTGGCATCTCATTTCGTGTTGTTGAAAGCTTAAAATACTTGTAATCTCAGTGTTCGAAGACAGAGATTCCCTTTTTTTGAATGTAGCCACATTTCTTTGTTTATTGGCCAGCATTACCTGATTTAGATACATAAAAGTTTTATGATTCAATCCTTATTTAGAATGGGTTTCGTTGATATTACAGTTTCTCAACTATGCCTGCTGTTTTCTCCTAGTTTTGTAGACACTAGGTGGCAGTATCGTTCTCATAAAGACATCTCTTGAACTAGAACCATCCACGTTTCCTGTAGAGCTCCACTTTCTCAAACTAGGTTTAAGGAGAGTAAAGGCAAATATATTAACTATGAATTATTATCTAATTACCAGTGCCAGTTAAAGGTTGATCTTGATCTTTGGTTTTTATAAAATGATGCATTTTTTAAAAAATCATCTTCATTTGATTTAGGGTGAGTCCTAGTTTTGGAACTGGCTTTGGGTTTGTCAATCCCTTGTGTGACCACGCAGCATTGTGTGTGCAGCGCGCAGAGCCTGGCCTGTAGTGGGCACACAGCAGGTCTTACTGATTGACAGCTGTGTGGTGGACCTTGCAGGAGGAAGAGAGAACTTGCCAACTTCAGAAAGGAGCTGGGGTTTTGGACCAAATTTTGGGAAGAAGAAGACTTATTTCTAATCTTTAAAAAATTTGACTGGGATACAGGGTTTGTAGGAGAATGTAGGTGGAAAATAATGTAGTCAGGGCTCATTTGGGAACAGGATAAATCTGGCAGGGATGGACAGGTATAGGAAGTAGAGTCTTGTAGGTTCCAGGACCTGGACCGGCAACAGAGTTGCAGCAGTAGGAATTTGGAGGAGGAGACCCAGGTCCCAGGAGACCAGGTAACCAGGTGTCAGCCTGCCAGACGACAGGGCAGCTAATACAGGTGAATGTCCACTTAGCTGTGCTATTGATGGCTGGGAGATCCAGTATCAGGAAGTGGAAGCAGGACCCTCATTACTAGAGGACCCCATCCTTAGGGGACCTGGGGTACTGAGTACTTACCCAAGGCAGGGATTTGGTCATGGAGCCAGACCCCAGACCTTGTTACCAGCACAGGTGAAGTCTAGCTAGAACTGGCCAAAAAAGCAGATTTCACATGGTGTTTCTCAGCAGCTTTCTCAGGGATCCAGAACTTATAGGGTTGAAAATGCAAGAGCCCCATATAGGGAGGTTAGAGGCCTGTTGGATGGAACCAATCCCATAGTTACTGACAGCTGGTGATACAGGCTGAGTCTGGATTTTGAAGGTCAGAGTGGGAACCCCTGTGGGGCACACCCAGGCTCTGGAGGGAGGGAGAGCTGAGTGTCATCGTTGGCTCTTTTATCTGTAGCCATGAAGGCATCGAGCAAGTCACCTAACCATTCTGTGGGCTCCAGTAAAAAAAATCAGAAATGATCACAGACCACAGTCAGGGGTATAAGCTGAGAGGCTGAGGTGGTGCCCTCCGAGTGGAGTGATAGAGGCCAGGCAGGACTCAGATGGGGAAGAAAAGTTGAATCCAGGGGGTGGTGTTTTGAAGAAAGAAAGGAAGGGACTTGGTGACAGAGTGTGGAGGATGAAGGAAGGGGATTAAAGATGCCTCTGAACGGTTAAGCCTAGGAGATAAGAACCAGTAATGGAGGTGAGGGTAAAGGGAAAGGTGACCTTCTGCGTGAGTTTGACGTTCTGGTGGGATACCCTGGGCTTCTGTCTGCTGAGCAGCTGGAAATGTGTGAGCAGAGCGGAACTGGGGAGTCAGAGGTACAGGTGATAAACCTGGGAGTTTCCAGAATACAAGTGGTCCTTGAATCTGTCAGAGAGAAGGGATCTTCAGAGGATCCAAGGGAAGAGCACGTGTGGAGAAGAGCAGAGAGCAAAGGACAGAAATTTGGGGAAGGCCCATGATTAGGGGTGCAGGAGGAAGACGTTCCATCTGGGGAAACAGAAAATGAACAGTTGGAGACCTCTGGCTGGCAGCTGGCATCCAGCTGGCAAAGCCTATCTCTAATATCAGTGAGCATCTCCCTTTTTCTCTAACACCTTTCTGATCCTACAACACTCCTCTACCTCCCTCTTTTTATTTATATTGAGATAGATTCATCACAGCCCTAGATGATAGTTTTACCAACATTCTCCCAATAGATAGAGCAGCATTCTTCATTTCTAATTGTAGTAACAAGAAAATGTAGTATTGACTAAACCAAGGGAAGATAATTGCAAGTAGAAAGGAATGGTGAGCAGTGTGAAATACAACCGGAGAGCCTGAAAAAGTTAAGATTGAGTACGGGTTAGTAGTTTTGTCTAGGAAAAAGACATTGGGGACCTTGGAGAAGGTCCCCCCAAGTTCCTGGGAGAAGAAACCAGAAAGTAACAGACCAAAATGTGAGTAAATGGTTGGAAATTAAAGGCAGTATGGTTAGACCCTAAATTGAAAGAATTGTAAAGCAAAAGATCATTCAAAAAAGAATTACATATTAAGAAAGCTCTTTGGGGTTCAGGTGTCTTTGGAGGACAGAAGAGGACTAGCCACAGAAGTACCAAGGAAGTTTTGTTTCTTTTTTTTTGTTTCTTTTTTTTTTTTTTTTGGTGGTACGCGGGCCTCTCATGGCTCAAGGGCCCAGCCGCTCCGCGGCATGTGGGATCTTCCCGGGCCGGGGCACGAACCCGTGTCCCCTGCATCGGCAGGTGGACTCTCAACCACTGCGCCACCAGGGAAGCCCGTTTCTTTTTTTTTAACATTTATTTTATTGAAGTATCATTGATTTACAGTGTTGTGTTAATTTTTGCTATACAGCAGAGTGGTTCAGTTGTACACATGTATACATTCTATTTCATATTCTTTTCCATTGTGGTTTATCCCAGGATATTGAATATAGTTTCCTGTGCTATACAGTAAGACCTTGTTGCTTATTCATCCTCTATATAACAGTTTGCATCTGCTAATCCCAAACTCCCAAGAGTTTTGCTTCTTAATATGATCCTGTGGCATATATTATGAAATCCAGTGTATTTTAGGACCTGAGTTACAAGATATTATGACTGTTAAATTATCACCAGTATTTAAAAGTTAGACCAAGATTTATTTAAAATGAAACATATAAATTTTTTGGTAAAATTAAAATTTTCCTTTTCATTTAAAGAAATACTTTTCTTAGTCCTATGATAATTTAAGATTAGAATGATTTTACTGGTTATGCCAAGACAGAGCCTTATTTATTGATTTAAAAATATTTGAGCATTGCAAATTGAATATGTTACAGAAGGTAAGCATTATCAATACAGTAATCCTGTATTATTTACCATACGCTAGATCCAGAGATACTAATTGTTACTGACCAGGGTTCTTGGCCTCCTTAATCAATAGAAATTGACTAGAAACCAAACAAGAAATTCAGGCAAGGCTTTATTGGGGCCCCTGCAGCAGCAGGGGGAACAAGCAACAGGTTCCCTTGCTTGTTCTTGTTCCCTGAGGCGGGACGAGCTTGTTCCTTATATGGGGAGAGGGTAGGGGTGTGTCCAGGACTCAGGCTGAGGGGTGACTTAGGTGATGTTGAGTGCAGGGGGCACATGCCCGTATCCTGCTTTTTGCTCTGGGCTCTTCAAAAGTGGCAGTTGGGTTTTTTGGGCTCTTTGTATCTTTTGTCCAGAATTTGCCCCAACTGCAAAATGCACACAGTTATTTTTAGTCGCATATAGTTTCTTTGTATTTTGTTGCTGGAGGAGAGGTGTGTCCAGGTGCAAGCACTGCAGCACTGCAGCAAAGCCTGTCTCATTCAGATGATGAAGTATATTGTTCTATACTTGGGAGACTGCTTGTAAAACCGACTATAATCTGGGGTGATGAGTCTATCACAATACAAATAAGAATAGGGATGTAGAGGAGGGTGTGTTGTGGTAGGATTAAGAAGGTCTTAGAGAATAAAGGAAATTATCACTGATGGGCTTTGCAAGAGGAATGCCAGTTACCAGGCAGAGACTGAAGTGGGGCCATTCCTGGGGGAGGGAGCAGTGTGCAGTGGCCTGAAAATGGGCATTTGCTTTGTTTGGCAGGGCTGGAAGCAATTGCAAATCACTGGTTTCGCCTCTATCATCGTGTTAGTGTAAATACCAGCCATTATACTTTGAAATTCTCTTGAATAATGTTCCATTGCCAGTGAAGACATTGAAAACCAAATTAAAAAGAAACAAACCAACAAACCTGAAGCTTTATTTTTACCAGCTTGTCTTCTAGGATATTCAGTTATTTTTCTGTTGGAGATTAATTTCCCCTTGAAATGATTAAGGAAAACCTCACCATGCAGGTCTGTTATTGACAAATATCAGCCACATTGCTAACTTGACTATTTAATTGAATATTTTTATTTAGAAAAATGAGTTCCATCTTTGATCAGTCTAAAGACAACCTAAAGAAAGGCAATTATCAATTTTCTTTCCATTTTTTAAGATAAATTTATTTATTTAATTAATTTATTTTTGGCTGTGTTGGGTCTTCGTTGTTGCGCACAGGCTTTCTCTAGTTGTGGTGCGCGGGGGCTACTCTTCATTGCGGTGTGCAGGCTTCTCATTGCAGTGGCTTCTCTTGTTGCGGAGCACAGGCTCTAGGCATGCGGGCTTCAGTAGTTGTGGCTCGTGGGCTCTAGTCAGCTTATGCAAAAGACTAGTCATACGATACTAATTTCCTTTTTACCATATTGATGACTCAGTGTTAGAAATATGCACACTTTAGGTCATCGGGTTCCATACTGATTTATTATGTATACACCATGGCCCTGGTAAAACTGTGTAATATTTAACTAGGGTACAATTATAAAAGTTACAAGTAAAGTTCAACTGCCTTAATTCATGTATAAGTACACACAGATGTTTCTTCTGGCTAAGAGTTCCATGCTTTAAATCATAAAATTTATCAATTTCCTCATATGAAAATCCTAATGATCATAAAAAGAGAAATGGCTTGGAAATTTGTCATATGAAAAGTATGACAAACTATTCGAAGAGATTGATTTTAGAAACAATTTGAATAGAGTGTTTTAGGCATTTAGCATGTATTATCTCTCCTTCAGCTGTTGAATCATCCTGTTCTTTTTTTATGGCTGCTGTTTTTGAATAAGAGTCAGTACAGTTTATAGAGGTTTTTGAGCCCTTTTTTGGGGGGCAAGTGCCAACATTAGATTGTGTTTCTTAAGAAAAAAAATTGTATGGTGGAGAATCTCTGAAACTAAATTTGAAAGGCACTTTGAAACTAAGTTTGACTGGGATTTGCTTTCTGTTTGTGCTCGTGTTTGCTGAATCACCAGTGGTTCCAAAGGTTAATTCAAACTTTGGTAGTGTAACCGCATTTCAGAAAACTGAAAGTAAAGCAAGGATCAGAATTTTTTCGTGCAATAAAGTTAAGGGTTTGCCTTGAAAGCTCATCAGCGTGTCATTTGACAGTGAGCAGTGATGTTTGTCTAAGATGATTGGTGGCCAGAAGTAAGCCACGGGGTGTCTAATGAGACCCAGGGACCGGCTGGGCAGGATGCCACGGCATTTCTTGCGGGTGCCTTTCTCATAAGCAAAATGGCCTCATGCTGAAAAGGATGGTCATGAAGTCTGAGGAATTAGACTGCATGGAGATCTGAGTAAGCCCTGGCTTTTGAAATGAGTGACACTGAGCAACTGTGATTTCCTGCAAATCACATGGGGAATGTCTGTGGATGTGTCCGAGCGGAGAAAGAAGAACAATATTTAGATCCTGCCAAAACTCCTCTGAGCCTTGAAAAATATTCTGCTGGAAGAAGAAAATACTTTAGAAGAGAACCGACCAAGAAAACTGTAGGTGACACAAAGTCAGGAGAGCCAAACCATGAAAATGAAGGGAAGAGGAGTAGCATCCTGGTCTCCAGGGAGCAGGCAGCCCCCTGGTCCAAGGGGCTGGTGCAGGAGGGATGTACCAGCCCCAGCCTCACTCTGGAAGCGTGTGTCCAGCATGAGACGGTGAGCAGTCGGTGTCATCCTGGGAGCCCTTCTCCTCCTCAACACCAGAAAACAGAAGTCAAAGTTAGTGAACTAGAGGAAAGGATTTCAGAAAAAGACAGCACTCCCTACTGTGCAAAGAGGAAGGACCATTTCAATGATGTCAACCCAAGAGAAATAACATTCCAGAGAAGAACTGATAGTTTTTCTTTCCAAAAGGCAGCCAGCTTAAATTCCATTCACTGTGGTACAGAGAGAGTGCTTGAAAAAAGTGGGTTTTCTGAAGACCCATCAAAAAATGACTGCGGTGTTCAAGAAAAGCAAAACATGGAGAGATCTTGCCCTCATGCAACACATCATTTCCAGTTTGAAAAAAAGAGATGTGCTTCCCTCTGTGATAACGTGTCCTTTCCTTCCAAGGACACAAGTGGAAAGGAGGTAAGTGCAGCACAGAGCCTGAGTTTAACGTGCAAATAAGGACTCCAGGTGCTCACACCTGGCTGAGGTTCTGTAATTTGTCCTTTGTAAACATTCTTTTCATATTCATTTATGTGAAAGCTGTAGAGTTCTTGGTGCATTTCATTTGTAGCCTTAGGTTTGATTACTATGATTTTATTTTTGGTGGTACATTCTTTAATCCCACCTTTATTTCAAACCCTATACATTTTTGTTACTGTTGGAAGACTCAGTGAACCACTGCTCTAAGATAACGCACGTCTTTTGAATTTCTGTAGTTCATGTGTCTTGACTTTTCCGATGGAATAGCCTTTGGAAACAAAAGTTAAATCAAAAAGCAGTTATGACAAGACAGATGTAGGGAGGAGATGCTACAATGATCAGTCAGCCCTGACCTGCTGATCTGTAAGTTTGATTGCTGATCCAAAACCCCAATTCTAGTTCTCTGTCCGTTTCCATACACAGGGACACTGACATAATTGCTTTCAGTTCCGTGTGTGTATCTGTGTATGCTTCTGTGTGTGTGTGTGTGTGTGTGTGTGTGTGTGTGTGTGTGTGTGTGTGTGCATGCTTTGGGGGTGACAGGCACAGATGAAACTTCCCAAATCTATTCTGTCTCTTTGTTACGTGAGTTACTCCCCGGCCAAGTCTAAAATCAGAACTCACTTGGGCAACGGGTCATAGGAATCTGAATATGACTCAGGCTGCCAGGAAGTTGTGATCTTTATTCCTAACATGGATATTTAGCTTTAGACAAGTTGCTTCTCTGGGGTTTTTACTTGTCTTTAAAACGTAAGTGAATATTGATTTATTTGCCTGAGAAGTGCATCACCCAAGCAACGTCCTGTACGTGGTACCACTTGGCAGCTGATGGCTTTTTCATTTAAGCTGTTCCTAACTTTGCCTTTTAGGAAAAAATCTGGACGTTAAGTGGTATATGGAACGTGAAACATTCATGGCAAGATCGTTGTATTGCTGGGCAGAGATCCTTGACCCAGTGGTCAGATGAGGTTTTAGTAGGGTCTAGGTGTGCAGTCATCATTGGCCTTGGCCGCTTGTCCTCCTGAAGCTGGTTCCCCTGTTTGTATCCACCAACGCGGCTTGCCAATGTTATGTCGTGCATTCTATTTACATTTTACAGTGGTTACATTTAAAAAGAAAGCATCCGGTCTAGGCCTTGTCTATGTAGGCCTGGCATGAAGGTCAGTGAAAAAGAAAGCCGCTTGGCTGCTGTGTGTTTATGAATGTAACCACTTGCTTTGCTCACATATGTTTTCCATCTGTTTTTTGCATAATTTGGCTTCAAGTAAGCCTCACATGTTTTCATTAGTGGAAACTCATAAAATCTGTTTCCTAGTGGTGCATAAGCCTTTTTTCCCACTTGAATTATACTCATGCCAAGGATTTTACCCCTTCTTTCTACTTTGTGTAGCTAATGATTTTTGAAACTTCAATAGAAAATACATGTGAAAATAGGTCATAAACCTGTCAGTCAGATTTGTTAAATAATTGTGATATGGAGGTACTTAAAGCCTCTTATCTTCTAGGGAAATGCTGAATGAGATAATCCTTATTTTTTTTCACTTTTTAAATTTTTTTAATTTTATATTGGAGTATGGTTGATTTACAATGTTGTATTAGTTTCAGGTGTACAGCAAAGTGATTCAGTTATATATTTATATATATCCATTGTTTTTCAGATTCTTTTCCCATTTAAGTTTATTATAGAATATTGAGTAGAGTTCCCTGTGCTATACCGTAGGTCCTTGTCGATTATCTATTTTATATATAGTAGTGTGTATATGTTAATCCACAACTCCTAATTTATCCATTCCCCCCACTTTCCCCTTTGGCAACCATAAATTTGTTTTCTAAGTTTGTGAGTCGGTTTCTGTTTTGTAAATAAGTTCATTTGTATCAATTTTTTTAGATTCCACATGTAAGTGGTATCATATATTTGTCTTTCTCTCTCTGACTTACTTCAGTTAGTATGATAATCTCTAGGTCCATCCATGTTGCTGCACATGGCATTATTTCATTCCTTTTAATGGCTGAATAATATTCCATTGTATATATGTACCATATCTTCTTTATCCATTCCTCTGTTGATGGACATTTAGGTTGTTTCCATATCTTGGCTATTGTAAATAGTGCTGCTATGAACATTGGGTTGCATGTATCTTTTTGAATTATGGTTTTCTCCAGATATATGCCCAGGAGTGGGATTGCTGGATCATATGGTAGCTCTGTTTTTAGTTTTTTGAGGAACCTCCATTTCTGTTCTCCTTAGTGGCTGCACCAACTTACATTCCTACCAATAGTGTAGGAGAGTTCGCTTTTCTCCACACCTCCTCCAGCATTTATTGTTTGTAGACTTTTTGATGAGGGATAGTCTTTATTTTATCTGAGGAGTTTGATATCTTAACTTCCCCGTGGTCCAGATAAAGACTGGTGGCAGAGTCAGACCAACAGCTTGGCTGCTCGTAAATGCACTCTTCCCGGTACTTTGGAGGTGGACTCTGCCTAATTATCTTTGGTTAGAACTGTGCACGGCCCTCTTTATCTTGCATTGGATTCTCCATTTTTCATTGCAGAATTGGATGCAAATGAGAGCTCTCAGCCCCTTCACTAGTATTCCATCCCAGAAATGGCCTGTTAGCCAGCATTCCTTTGCAAGACATTGTCCCTTCAAAATCTTTTCCATATCTTCTCTATTTGAGTCATTTTTACTCATTCATTTGTGTGTGCACGGTTGGGCTCAGTGACGTTTGGGTTAATCTCCAAAGTAGAATATTGCACAATTCTTTGAACTTATCTTAAGCTTAGACTTAGTTTAAGCCTCTGACTTGAACTTCCCAGGTCCTGTGATATTTGTCATTCTTAGTCTAGGTGACCAGCCCACCTCCTCTTTAATCCTTGCCATTGTAAGCCAACCTCGGGTGGCCCTCCAGGCCCTGGGGTTCTGTGGAGCAGACTCAGCCGCCCCTTCTTGGGCATCTACTGAATGTAAATCTCATAACCTGTGAAAACTTCACTAGGGTAAAGAGGTGTAAGTAAACAAAGGAAGCATCTTAGATTTGCATATTGCTTTGGAAGTGGAAAAACACTTTCAGACACGTTGTGTCTTTTGATCATTCTTAACAAGTGTATTAAATAGGTGAAATAGACAGTTCCTCTTTGGAAGGAAGAAATGGAAACTCAGGTTAAATAAGGTCCTTAAGGGAACACAGCAGATGGGAGTAGCTGAGTTTAAATGATGACACAGCATCCTACTTTGATGAGCTGTCAGAGTTCTGAAGGAGATGCTGTGAACTTGGAACAGGGGTTGATGTTTATAAGAGCTGATGTTCATCTGGGGAGGATGAGTGTTGCCAACAGAGGTGGCAGAGGCAGAGCACGTTTGGGGACAGGGAGTGATGAGCTCAGGGTCTGCACCTTGTGCAGGGCCCCTTCTTTGTCTGACTCACATGCTTCCCGGACTTGTGACGGGGAGTCCTGCCTTTCCCCTCGAGCTGTGCCCGCAAAGCATTCTTCTTCTTGAGTTTCACAAATCCCACCTCTTCCCAGTCTTGTGATGTTGCTCTCAGCCAAGATTGTTGTTTTCTCTATTTATAGGTCATTGGTTCTCTAACAGACCACATGTAAGTGTCACCTAAGGAGCTTTTAAAAATATAGGTGCCTGGGGACTTACCAATGGTAAAGAATCCACCTTCCAGTGCAGGGAATGAGGGTTCAATCCTGGTTGGGGAACTAAGAACCCACATGCTTGGTGTCACCTAAGCCCGTGTGCCACAACTACTGAGCTTGCGTGCCTCAACTAGAGAGCTCACCTGCAGCAAACTAGAGAGCCCACTTGCTCTGGAGCCCACGCACCACAACTAGAGAGAGAAAACTCGCATGCCACAACTAGAGAGAAGCCTGTGCACCACAACTGGAGAGAAAACCTGCATGTCACAACTAGAGAGAAGCCCGTGCACCACAACTAGAGAAGCCTGTGTGCTGCAACAAAAGATCCTGCGTGCTGCAACTAAGACCCGATGCAGCCAAAAAATAAAAAACAAAAAAAAAGATAAAGAAAATAAATAAATAAAATAAATATTAAAAGAAAAATATAGGTGCCCGGATGTCAACTCTAGTGATTCTAATATAATGGATCACCGCGGGCCAATGATTCTGATGGTCAAGACTGTGGCTAGGGTGCTCGTTACTCTTCATATTCTCAAGTGGACCCCAGGGTCCCTGTGGTGCTAGAATCATCTCCAGATGAAGCTTTACCCTGGATTTAACTGTATCAGAATATCTTATGACGGAATGTGAGAGCACTGCATATGTTTCAGGCGCCCTCTCACATGTTTCTTGAAAACATGCTAAGTTCTGAGAACCAGCTTCACCCTTCATTTTCTCCTCATCATGGGTTTTCTGACAAGCAGCGTGGATCACGGGCCTGGAGGCAGGAGGTGTGAGTTCTCGCCAAGCTTTGCCACCAGAGAGCTGTGTGCCTTGGACGCCTTCTTCATTTCTCCGGGTCTCGGCTTCATTTTCCAGAAAAGGAGGATGTGAGACTGGATGACGACACGACTGTTATTAGGCATGGTATTTGTGGAGTCCTACTGCATGCCAGACACCCCCCACTGTGCTGTTTAACCATCATGAAATGGTTCTGTTGTTTGCTGCACTTACAGAGGAGGACATAGAGCCTCAGGAGACGTAGTGACTTGCTCAAGTCACTCAGCCAGGACGTGGAAGGGCTTGGATCTCACCCACAATTATCTCCAAGCTGAACTTTGAACTGATGTCATTTCCCTACCTTTCCCCACATACAGCTCTTTCACTTTTAAATTCCTACAAATCCATGCATTTCATTGCATACCTTTCTGTTGAGTGTTTTCACCCCTTCCTCCATCCGTCACTTCTTTGATTCCTCTACCAAACATTTATTAGGCACCTGTTATATACTGAACCAACACTAGGCACTTATATCCCATTGTTTGTTCATTATAAATGATGGGGACCGTGGCTATAAACTTAGTCACCTGAAAGGCTTTGGGGATGAGGATGCTTAATATAGTTGTTCCCCCTTTACCTGCAGGGGATACATTCCAAGGCTCCCAGTGGAGGCCTGAAACTGGATAGTACTGAACCCTCTGTGTATGTACTGTGCTTTTTCCTGTACTTACATACCTATGATAAAGTTTATACATTAGGTACATTAGGAGACTATCCAAGTTGCCAGCATCACTGCTTTTGCACTTTGTTATTAAGTTATTAAGTAAAATAAGGGTTCCTTGAACACAAGCAGTGGGATACCGCAACAGTCAGTCTGATAACCAAGACATATACGAAGTGACTAGTGAGATGATTCCTGTTGGGGGTGGGGCAGACCGGTATGGTGCAAGATCTCATCCTGCTCCCCAGAATGTCGTGCCATTTAAAACTTAAGAATTGCTTATTCTGGGAATTTTCCATTGAATATTTTTGGACCGTGTTTGACTTTGGTTATTGAAACCACGGAAAGCAAAACTGTGGATAAGGGGGACTGTTGTCATTTTAACGTCCCATCCTGTCATATAGCTGTGTTAACTACTGAACACTAAACTCTTTTCATGTTCCTTTTCATCCTTTGGTGAACTGCAGTAAACAGGGCAGTGACATACAGGAGAGAAGCCAAGGAGGAAAGGGTGGCGAAGGGTGTGGATAGTGTACAAATTACATTATCAGCATCTGAGTAATGATGGGTTAGATATTTTCATTCATTGACTTTCTAAATTATAAAAACAAAATAATTGAGAGGTATCTCAAAATGTTAGAATAATACATTAATATTCAACCTCACTGAAATGTAATATTTATTCAGTATTTTTTTCTTTAACCAAGTCTTCTGTGAATCTTAAGCTATAGAATCGTGCTTAGAATTCAAGGACTAGGGTGAAATCTAAATATTTCTACTTTTCCACGGTAGCTTTGCTCTATAGATCTTGAAAGCAAAGGTCATTTGGTTTATAGTTGACTAACATTTCTTTCTGAACCATTTCATCTTTTTTAATGAAAATGAGTTTATAGATTTTTAAATTTCTAGTCTTCATTTGGATTTCATGACCCAGTTTGTGAAAGTTTAGTTATAAAATCATTGCACAGAATTGGATCTCTATCAGCAATAGAATGCCTCTATCTTTTCAGTTAAATGAAGGACATGCCAAGTTTAAAATCCTTTACTATACAAGAAATATAGTCATATCTGTGTTAGTTTTCCCCCATAATTTGAATAAGAAATAAATGAGCATTTGCTAAAGGTAGCCATCAACGTAGAGCATTAGCACTTGAACTTTATCAACTTTTTACTTTTATCCTCAATTTAACTCTTCCTTTTAGGAAGGCAGTTTTTAACCAGATAGCATTTTCAAAATATGTGTGCTGTCTTTACAGTTAAGAATATTTTGTGGAGCCTTTTCACACATTTTTGAAACTTGGAAGCAGACTCTAAAAATGTGTTGATTACATTGGTTTCTGCCAAAATAGTTGAAACATTGTTAAAGAGATTATCTTTGGAAGCAAACATCTTGGCTTGGAAATATTTGAGTGTTTTGACACATTCAATGTGGAATTTGCTTTTGCCTGAATACAGTGTCAAGCAATGTGAGCAAAAAAATGTAGGGAATAATCCTCAGTCTGGTGTAGTCACTTCCACTCATGTGGGGCAGGCACCATTCTGAACCATGTGTGCGTGTCGGCATCTTGATGAGAGGAAACCAAGGCCCAGTAAGCGGTGGGGTCGGGGATGGAACATGGGTCACCACCCTCTACAGCTCTGCAACAACCTTGCTCCCAATGATAAACTTTCACTCTTGAAATAATTATGTTAAAAGAGGTGGAAGCATCTTGAGATCACCTTTTCCAACCTGCTGCTTTCATCCTTGTTAATACCTGAACTCTCTCAATTAGAGTATAAACTGTCGTTTATTTTAACAAAACTATATGAAGGAATTGAAATTCCCTGGATGATACTCGTGACTAGCCAGTAGGGATTTGGGTTCTGCAGGGAGAACATTTGACAACTACCATTCCCATATCCACTGTGTATCCCTTAAATCAGTTTTTCCTTCTGTAAAATGAGCTGGTTCATTGATAGATAAAACTCTTCCTGAAATGCTGTAGGGCGTCGCTACAGATTGGGTGTAGCAGAGGAAAGGGGACTTAGGAGCTCTTGAGTCAGAGGACTTAAAATTTTCTTTTTAAGTTTTATTTTTTTAATTGAAATATGGTTGATTTACAATGTTGTGTTAATTTCTGCTGTACAGCAAAGTGATTCAGTTATACATACGTTCTTTTTTATATTCTTTTCCATTATGGTTTATCACAGGATATTGAATATAGTTCTCTGTGCTACACAGTAGGACCTTGTTGTTTATGCATTCTATACATAAAAGCTTACATCTGCTAATCCCAACCTCCCACTTCATCCCTCCCCCAACCCCCTCCCCCTTGGCAACCACCAATCTGTTCTGCATGTCCATGAGTCTGTTTCTGTTTTGTAGATAGGTTCATTTGTGTCCTATTTCAGATTCCACATATAAGTGATAACATATGTTATTTGTCTTTCTCCTTCTGACTTACTTCACTTAGTATGATAATCTCTAGTTGCATCCATGTTGCCGCAAATGGCATTATTTTGTTCTTTCTCATGGCTGAGTAGTATTCCATTGTGTATATGTACCACATCTTTTTTATTCATTCATTTGTTGATGGACATTTAGGTTGTTCCCATGTCTTGGCTACTGTGAACAGTGCTGCTGTGAACATAGAGGTACATATATCTTTTTGAATTATAATTTTGTCTGGATATATGCTCAGGTGTGGGATTGCTGGATCATATGGTAATTCTATTGTAGTTTTCTTAGGAACCTCCATACTCTTTTCCACAGTGGCTGCAACAACTTACATTCCCACCAACAGTGTAGAAGGGTTCCCTTTTCTCCACACCCTCTCCAGCATTTGTTATTTGTAGACTTTATTTATTTATTTTTGGCTGCGTTGGGTCTTCGTTGCTGCACACAGACTTTCTCTAGTTGCGGCGCGTGGGCTTCTCATTGCGGTGGCTTCTCTTGTTGCGGAGCACTGGCTCTAGGCTCATGGGCTTCAGTAGTTGTGGCTCACGGGCTCTAGAGCACAGGCTCAATAGTTGTGGCACATGGGCTAAGTTGCTCCGCGACTTGTGGGATCTTCCCAGACCAGGGCTTGAACCTGTGTCCGCTGCATTGGCTGGCAGATTCTTAACCATTGTGCCACCAGGGAAGTCCCTGTAGACTTTTTAATGATGGTCATTCTGACTGGTGTGAGGTGGTGCCTCATTGTAGTTTTGATTTGCATTTCTCTAATAATTAACGATGTTGAGCATCTTTTCATGTGCCTATTGGTCATCTGTATGTCTTCTTTGGAGAAACCAGAAGACTTACATTTAATGCAGGTCATACTTCCCATGTCTGTGAACTAGGATGGTTTCTTGTTCTGAGGATTCAATGAAGTAGTATGTGGGAGAAAGACAGGAGGTTGTAGGCGCTTTATAACTTCTGTCTCACCACTGTCTTCTGCTCCTGTTAAAAAGGGGACACATGTTGTGACCATCTGTTGTGAAGAGCACTTCTTTCTTTCCTTGGACATAAGGTATCCTTCTGCACCAGCAGAGCTGCCTCTCATCCCCCAGGTCCATTCTTCTTTTGACTGTTTCTTCAGCAGATGTTTAGTGAATACCTATAACGTGTCAGAGAGTGTGTTCTCTAATTCCACCATTAGCTTAAAATTCTGTCAACCTCTTGGTTGACAGAAATAACCCCTGGGAGGGACCGAGTCGTAAAACTAATATGTTTATTTGCAGCTCAGTCCAGATGCATCCAGAGGGCCTATTGCAGCAGCTCTGGGAGAAGAGGAAGGACGTGAATCTAGGGACAGCTCTGCTGCTCTGTGGCGAGGCTGGCAGTCAAGGGCGTGTGTCTAGTCTAGTGAGGGAACCTCTGTGAACCCTGACGTTTGGTTCCTGTGAGAGATCCAGGGGTGGGTCCTCCTCTGAAAATGAGAAGTGTTCTCTGTAGCAGCTGCTTTGCCAGTGTAGAGGCTAGGAAGCTCCAGGGGAAGGGTCTTGACCTTAGGGTTGAGGGGAGCTGGGGGCTACCCCTAACCCTAACCCAACCCGGGTGCAGACATCTCTCCAGCATTGAAGAGTGAGCACCCACTGGGCCTCCTGAGGAAAGATCAGTCTGAGTTGTACGGGTAGATTTCTTTTCTAAATATGAAGGAGAGATTTCACTCTCCTCTTGCAAATTCTGAGTTGGAATTTAGGAGACATAGGTCCATCCCCTCGGCCCCTTCCTGTTCGAGTGCTGAGACCCTGGGCCAGTCCCCTCACCTCCTTTGGCCTCAGCTTGTTCACCAGTGAAACCAGGGAGTTGCCAGAGGGCTTTGTGACCTTCCAGTTTGAGTTCCTCGGATTCCTTAATCCTTTACTATTTTTATAGCCTCTCTAAGTTAAATTTCTCAGTTCTCTTAACCTCAGAGACATTGCCTTTCTGGTGTCACATGTCGATTATTTAAATAGTAAATTTGATTAACTTTTTAACCTTTTCAATAAATTATAGTTATTTAAAAAATTTTTTTAAGTTGCATATTTGCCTAATATAGAATAAAATAAATAAAAATGTGAATAGTCTCCTAGGGAGTATGTGCGTCAGCTTTGGAAGTTGGCTGTTGGTGTGCCCTCCCCTCCCTGCATGCCAGAACCATGACAACATCCATAAAAATCAGGTGTGGCTGTTGCCCAGTCATCTAGTGCCATTGACTTTACTCAGAGGACTTCCAGGCTTGCAGCCTCAGCTGACCAGAATCAGGAGGCTGTAGCAATTCCCGCAGCAGGTAGCGGGCCAGTCCGCTGTCAGCTGGGAGTGAACTCTCAGATGGGGGGGTGATGGCTTGTTTTCTTCCATTGAAAAGGCATTTCAAGGCTATGTCCTGGGTCAAGTTTATGAAACTGTTTTACAGAAATGATTTCGATGACACTTAGGTAATGTGGGGCTCTCACTTTTTTTTTTTTTTTTTTTTTTGCGATCCTCAAACGTTTTATTGACAGCAAAACTTCCGGCAGTTGAATGTGAGCCACGTGAGGGTGGTGGGCGGGGGCTTGCGAGGCAGGGAGGGAGATGGGCAGAGGGCTCCTGGCAGGGATGCCCCTCCTCCCTTGGGACACTGTGAGGGGCATGGCGGTGGCTGTCACGGGCTGGGGGGGGGCATAAATAACACTGTGTGCAGGACTGGGGCAGCAGGAGGGGGAGCGTGGGGCAGCCACCTCAGAAAGGCCCACCCAGGCCACAGAGACACCCAGGGACGTGGGGCCACGAGACACAGACATGGGGACACGTGGGGCCAGGAGTACGCAAAAGGGGGTGATGGGCGGCTGGAGACACAGAGGCGGACACACCCAGAGAAATGGGGATTGGTCAGGGCTCTGGAGAGTAATCTCCGGGGCTGGGCTCACCGCCCGGGCACTTCTGGGCAGTGGTCGGGGTGTTTGGTGATGATTGCAAAGTGAGCTTAATTGGCAGCCATTTACTTTCTAAGATGACAAGGTTTACATGAGAGACTAAAACCCATTCATACCAAATGAAAACGTGACACGTTTTTCTGATCTTTCCTCCCCGCCTCCCCCACCCTCCTCCCTCCTCCCTCCTCCCTCCCTCCTCCCTCCTCCCTCCTCCCTCCCTCCTCCCTCCTTCCCTCCCTCCCTTCCTTCCTCGCCCTTCCCTCCCTCCCTTCCTTCCTCCCCCTTCCCTCCCCCCTCCTCTCCTTTCCTCCCCCTTCCCTCCCTCCTTCCCTCTTTCCTCCTTTCCCTCCTTCCCTCCCTCCCTCCCTTCCTTCCTCCCCCTTCCCTCTCTGTCTCCCACCCCTTACTCAGCAGATGGTAAGTGAGCACCTAGTCTGACCACATTGGGCAGAGTATGGGGAGGATGTTCCAAGGGGAGAAGTAGCCTGAACAGAGGACCCGAGGAGAGAGGGAGTGTTTAGTCCGCATGGTCTGACGTTCGTATGGTTTGATCGTGGAATAGAAGGAGAATGGCTTGGGTCTGGGCAGACCAGCCAAGACTGACCTGGATTAATGTGCCTGCGGAGTGAGAGCAGGGCAGACGTGGTCCAGTGCAGCTGGTTAGGAGGCTGTTACTCGTCCCGACACTGAGGCTTAGTTCCAGAGGAAGGGGAAGCTCTCCTGAGCCCGGTATTGTTGGTATTGACACTGGAGACTAGAGGCGATGGTCCTGAGTAAAGATAATAAATAGTTGCTTCAGCTCATCGTTGGCCATGGGGAAACAGAAGAAATGGGGCTATAAGACCCTCTTTTCCCTTGAAGACAGTCTTGGGGCAGCTCATGCATCCCTGGAATCAGGTACTTCGGTCTCCCCAGGTTCGTGGGGAATTCGCAGATGAGCAGGTTTGGCAGAACTGCTGCCTCGGCAAGGTCAGGATGGGGAACTGGAGGAGAGACCGATGACCCTGTGCCGTCTCTCAGCGCCTCATCCCCTCCTGTGCCCACCACTTCCTCTGTGACGTTCCACCAACCGTCTAATTTCCTTCTTTCCTGAGAAAACAGAATCATGAGCAAGAACTCCCTCCCTTTTTATCTGGTCACCTCTCCTTACTTTTCGTGGAGTGTTTGGGGTGGAAGCCAAGTCTGGACGGGTTGAGGAGTAAAGATAATAAAGATTATAAAACACAGAATGGTTTTTTTTTCCAGTTGCTTTACTGAGAAGAGAGTTGGTGCTAAGTACAGAGGAAACTGGGTTTATGAGGGTTATTTGTTTTTATTTATTTTAGGATGGAAGAGCCTTGGGCATCTTATATACTCAGAGCAAAAGACCCAGGTGAGGGGAGGGTCACTGATAGTGAGACCCCCACCCCAGGAGGTGGAGGATTCACAGGAGGGAAGCAGGTCAGGAGGAAGCAAAGGTCAAGGGTGACAAGGTGGGACAGTGAGGGGGCTCTTATGTGTGTCACTGTTTTCTCTGTAAAGAAGATGAAAAAGTGATGCCAGATGTGGAAAGAAGAGGGGGTGGGGTACGAGTTTCAGGCATTTCGGGAAGAGTTGGCAGAGATGCTGTGAGGGATAGAAAAACCAGCTGTTTAGGACACTGAAAAGAAAAGGCAAGTTTCCTGGAGCCCCCGGCTGAGATCAGAGCTGGGATTCGTGGAGGCAGTAGTCCACGTGGTGGTATGGTTTCCTCTAGTTCAGGTGTATACTCAGGGCAGGGGTGGAGAAGACTCAGGGCAGGGTTGGAGAAGACATACCGCTGCCTGGATCAGGGTTGAGGTTTGGCTGGGTGGTTGCAAGGTGAGGACGGAGTGAGGGAGTTGAGGATGGTGGTTGAAGTGATGGATCATGTGGTGCAAACCGAATGGAGAAGGAGGTAAAGAGAGCAGAGGGCTCAGAGACGGGGCAGAATCAGGCCAGTGGAGGAATGTGAGATGTTGCTGAGCCTGGTGGTTGGTCCAGCTGGAGTTAAGGAATGAAAGTACTGGAAGAATGGACATTGCTATCAGAAGGTACAGACCTGAAGTGGACTAAGTTGGGTTCAAGATGACAAGATCCAGGCTGTGGCCACAGGTGTGTGTGACCGGCTGACATGGAGGGAAGACAAAGGCCTGTGAGGATGGGGCCCTGGATGCAGACGGGGACAGCCAGCCCGGTGTCAGACCGCTGGGGAGTGTGGGTCATCTTGAGGACAGCAGGAAGGTGGTGGCACAAGAGTGACCTGCTGTGTGAAGGCAAGGTCTTTGTGCCCATGGATAATGGTTTGAAAACTACTGGTTTTCACTGGGAGCGTTCGAAACACATGCCCTGCCCGTGGGCCCGGTGGTGTCCAGGACTTGAGTTAACGCAGTGCAGTGGCGGGGCCTGGGTTTCAGTAAAAAGGCAGAAGCGGGGCAGGGTAATGATGCTGAGGCGGACTTGGTTTCCCGTGGAAGAGATACTTCCGGAAAGTTGGGAGTGGAGACAGTCTGGGTCTGGGAGATGAAGCAGAGATGAAACGTGGCCGGAGAGGCTCAGTGAGAGGAAGAACTTGCACTTGGGGGGCAGCAGCAGTGACCCGGATGAGAAGCATGAGGGCTTCCAGTTTCGAAAGGAACTTGGGTCTAAACGATCTTGTTTGTGTTAGATGCGAGCTGACAGATCGCTGGTGAGAGGCTTGAAGCAGCAAATACTGCTCATGAAGTTGTGGGAGAAGCTGACATTTGTAGAGTTTTCTATCTGCCAGGTCCTGTGCTGAGATAGTGCAGATTATCTTGTCTAAACTTTAGAACTGCTCCAGGAGGAAGATGTTATTATGGCATCATGTAAGTTTTAAAAATGAGGAGAATCTTTTCTTTGTTTTAATTGAAGGATAGTTAATTTACCATGTGGTGTTGGTTGTAGGTGTAAAGCAAAGTGATTCAAGTATACATATATTTATATATATTCTTTTTTAGATTCTTTTCCATTACAGGTTATTACAAGATATTGAATAGAGTTCCCTGTGCTGTACAGTAGGTCCTTGTTGTTTATCTCTTTTATATATAGTCGTGTGTATCTGTTACTCCCAAACTCTTAATTTATCCCTCCCCCCCTTTCCCCTTTGGTAACCATGTTTGTTTTCTATGCCTGCGAGTTTCTTTCTGTTTTGTAAATAAGTTCCTTTGTATCATTTTTTTTAGATTCCATAAATAAGCTATATCATATATTTATCTTTCCCTGTCTGATTTACTTCACTTAGTATGATAATCTCTAGGTCCATCCACGTTGAGTAGCTCTGGGTCTTATTCCTCTTAGTGGTTGCAGTTGGGATTTGAATGCAGGCATCAGGAATTGAAACCATCTCTGCTCTCTGTGTGCCTCCAGGATTCGAAGGGAGGAGCCGTGGTTACTTCCTAGAATTCCACGTGGCCTGCCCTTGATGGAAGAGTCAGGCTGTTTTGCTGAATGCACAGATTTTACATTAGGAGTCATGAGTGGCAACGGCAGACTTAACAACGTTTAGCGTTTGGTTTATTTTGCTTTTTAATTTTGTTTACACCGTATCATGAAAAGTTTGATAGACTCAGATAGGTAGTGGCTAGTGGTAACAGTATATCTAAAAATGCCTTGATTTCCCTGTGGGGTTACTACTCAGTTAATTGGAAATCCCAGGAGAAGCTGAAAGACTAAACGTGATAGTGGTCTTCGATATGTTAAAGTTTGGTTCAGAACATATTTGAAATACCCTTTAAAACTATAGCTTTTGAATCAGTGTATGCATGTGTAATGGTCTGATACAGTGTGTGTGAGAATAACGTGCTGAAATATGATTTGGGAACTTTCGGGAACTTATTTAATAAAATATATTATTTTCTCCTGGTTGATGTTTAGCCATATTCAGACCTCTAAACTCTTCTTCTTAATATCTTTCCCTGGATGTGCTGGGCAGAGCTGCAACTATTAAACTTAACCCTGTGGTTGAAATGTTTTGGCAGCCCTTGTTAATAGGTAGTTACCTTTGTGACTGGACTGGCGTGGAACGTTCTTGACCCGGCAGAAACCAGTCCCTGCCTCTGCCCAGCTATCGCCCCTTTCTTCATATAGCTATAAATATCACCCACGTAGCTCCTGTGTTCTTAGGGTTCCCAGAAGCAGCTGATTTTTTATATATATATATATTTTTTAATTTTATTGAAGTATAGTTGATTAACAATGTTGTGTTCATTTCTGCTGTACAGCAAAGTGACTCAGTTATACATATATACATTTTTATATACTTTTCCATTATGGTTTATCATAGGATATTGGATATAGTTCCCTGTGCTATTTATTATACAGTAGGACCTTGTTGCTTATATCCATCATATATATTCTAATTTGCATCTGCTAATCCAAAACTCCCAGTCCATCCTTCCCCCACTCTCCTCCCCCTTGGCAACCACAAGTCCAAAAGAAGCTGATTTTATAATCTGTAAAGGCTCTTGTGAAATTTTGCATAGAGGTTCAACTTTTCATTTACAGTTTCCTAGATTCGTTTCTCTGAACCTTGTTTTCAGAGATTTCAGTTGGTCTGAGGCAACAAATTTGAAAACTTTTATCTTTTACTCTTTTCCTAAGAGAATTGGGAGAATAATAAAGCCAAGTATTTGCTTCTCCCTTTGTCAAAAAAAAAGAATAACCATAGCAATAAAATAGCCAACAAATTGAAAGTGTACTTACTGTGTGCCAGACATTACTCTGTGTCCGTGTTGTTGAATTTACACAACACAGTGTAATGACTGTTATCATCCTTGTTTTACAAGTGAGAGAACGATCTTAAAGCAGATAAGTAACTTGAACATGTAGGTGGTAGAGATGGGATTTGAACTCCTGGGATGTGCTGGAAAGGCTCGCCAGCATGATTTTAGGGCAGAATGTCAGTTGGAAGTTGGGCGATGTTTCTGCTCTTTTTTTTCCCCCATGTTTTAAAAAAAAAATTACCAAAGGGGAGAGGCGGGGGGAAGGATAAATTAGGAATTCGGGATTAATAGATATACACTACTATATATAAAAGAGATAACCAACAAGGACCTACCTTATAGCACAGGGAACTGTACTCACTATCTTATAATAATCTATAAGGGAAAAGAATCTGGAAAAGAATATATAAATATGTAACTGAATCACTTTGCTGTACACCTGAAACTAACACAGCCTTGTAAATCAACTATACTTCAATAAAATGAAAACAAAAACAAACAAAAAGAAATCCTTCCCATATATCCTATATAACATGTTCATGCACACAGTTCTTTCCTGTGCTGTGGAGATGAGCACAGATTCCTAGGAAAGATGACTAAATTGAGGTACACCTGCACTTTCAAATACTGGCCCTGTGTGGGGAGCCTTGCTCCAGCTGTGTCTGGGTGTGAGCTCCCTGGAACGGCTGTCTCACCCAGTACCGGATGGAGAGAGGCGTGTGGGCCTATATCCCTTCCACGGGGTGCTGGCAGAGCTGGTAGGCCTAGGGTGGGCTTAACTGCCACGTGTTCCTTCCCCACGTCCCTGGGTTGGCCTCTAGTCCTCTGGCTCCTGGAGCAGCGGTAGGAATAAAGGGCTTTCTGTTTGCACCAAGCAATGGCCAGTGTAAAAGGCTTTCTTTGTTTTAATTTTTTTTTAAATGTTATTGAAGTATAGTTGATTGACAATGTCATGTTAATTTCTGCTGTAGATCAAAGTGACTCAGTTATTATACATATATATTATTTTTCATATTTTTTATTATGGTTTATCACAGGATATTGAATATAGTTCCCTGTGCTATATACAGTAGGACCTTGTTGTTTTTCCATTCTATGTGTAATAGTTTGCATCTGCTAATTCCAAACTCCCAGTCCATCCCTCCCCCACCGCCCCTCCCCTTGGTAACCACAAGTCTGTCCTCTGTGTCTTTGAGTCTGTTTCTGTTTTGTAGATAACTTCATTTGTGCCATATTTTAGACTCCACATATAAGTGATATCATTATGGTATTTGTCTTTCTCTGTCTGACTTAATTCGCTTAGTATGATAATCTCTAGGTCCATCCATATTGCTGCAAATGGCATTATTTCATTCTTTTTTTACAGCTGAGTAATATTCCACTGTGTGTGCACGCGTGCGTGCGTGTGTGTGCGTGTGTGTGTGTGTGTGTATATATGTGCCACATCTTCTTTATCCATTCACCTTTCTAGACTAAGGGCTATCTTTGGTCTGGGTTTTCTACTTTCAGTTGCCTGACTGCCTGTTTGGACCTTTGCCTTCTGTGTTGTTTTTACAGTGTCTTAGCCTCTCAGAGTTTAGACTGAAAAGAGTCTTGAACATTATCTGCTTCTGCCTCCTTCCTCCTCATAGATGAGAATGTTGACTCACAGATGTAAAATGACATGTTCAAAGCTATGGGACTAGCGGCCAGGACTGGGGCCAGTGTCATGACTTCAGGGATTTTCTTCCTGGTGCAGGATGACTTGCCCCCCCCTCCATTTTGCTTCCCATCTGACCCTGGATGGCCGCCTGTCCTCTTGATCCCCTGGCTTTGCTCCTGCACTGGCTGAGGGAACAGTTTGCCGGTGTTACTCCCAGTTTGGAAATCACTGTGTGACCCCTGCCGAGGTCACTTGGTGCCTTAATGTCATCATCAGCAGGTTAAGTAGGACCCTTATCAAAGGGCAACTTGCAGATGTAAATCGTGTGAACTGGGGACCTGTTTTATTATCGTTTAATGGAAGAGACTTTAAAAAATTAATGAAAACAAAGTATAGGGAAAATTATTTGATAAAAGTTTCCCATTGAGTAAGCTGAATGAGGATTCATGAGAAAATTAGAGAGACCTCAAGCCAAATTGTTATGTAATGTGGTTAATTGGAGAGGGTGCTGTTTTCCTTTTCTGTTCTTTACACAGAATACCTGTTGGATCAAGTTCTCTGCAGGCAGTAACGTAGATTAATTTGTAGGTTCTGCTTTGATCCATTTGAACTTGGAAAAACATGTGCTTAAGTTGTTTGAACAGATCTAATTAGTAAAGTGGAATGGAGAATTTTCAACACTGGGACATTTTGGAATGAAAAATAAATGAGATGCTTGGGTTAAATCTGACTTTTCCATCTGTTAACCTCTTTGAAACTCAGTTTCCCTATATGTAAAATGGGGAAAATATACTCCTCTTACAAGTGAGAGTTAGGAGGATTAAGTGAAACAGCACTTGTAAAGTGCTTGGCACATAGTAGGTTCTTAATCTGTGTTAGTTTCCTTCCTTCCTAATGGTTTAATGTTTTCTGTTCCATTTAGATATCTGATATCCATGTTACTGGTGAGTCAGAAGACATGTCTGCAAAAGAGAGATTGTTACTGTGGACACAGCAGGCCACAGAGGGTTATGTGGGGATTCAGTGTGAAAATTTCACCACCTGCTGGAGAGATGGAAAACTATTTAATGCCATCATTCATAAATACAGGTATGGAATTTGTTGGGTTTTCTCCCCCTTTGACAAATCTGAGAAGTGTTTCTTTCATTTCCAAATTTTAAAATAACCTTTTATTATTAGACAAGCACTTAATGTGTATGGCAGAACATTAGAAATACAGACAAGTGAAAAAACAATCACATTTCCTCTACCCAGAGATCGTCACTCAGATACACAGAGCTATGGTGTGTCTTTGGATTTTGTCAGTGACTTAGTGGAGAGTAAGCTCTGATACGTAGAATCTGTAGGTGGAGGACCAAGATTGTGTATGTAGAGAACTGATGATTAGTGAGGTCAAGGTTCAGACTAAGCCTCACAAGTTTCCATATCATAGCGTCCTCATCTAGTTACTCTAGTAAGCAGCTGGGTTTAACGATGGCCAACTTCGGGATGGTAATCAGTTTCCCGGTGAGAATTGTTAACCCCAAGATCTGAGTTAACACTGATGTAGCACCTACTAAGTGCCAGGTGCTGTCCTAAGCAGTTTACATATGTTCATTCACTCAGGCCACACAGCATCCCTAAGGGAATCTTGTCCTCCCTGAGTTACAGACAGAAACTGAGACCAGAGTAAATACTTGCTTCAGGTCACAAAACCATCGAGTGTCAGGCTTGGGATTCAAACCCAGGTACTTGCCTGTTGAGTCCACACTCCTATTGCCTTACAAAAAATGAAATTCCTGGAAATTCTTTACTGAAAATGATGTTTTGATCTCCGTTATTTTTCTTAGTTTTGCAAGGATTATGTCATGTCGTTGAAGAACTGAATATCTTCCCAAATAGAGTAACTCACTGAACTGACAAACTTATTGGATTGCAATAAAAACAATAGGCGGAATAGGTCATATTTTGATAACTTTCTGCATGTGAGGCATTCTGTTAAATGCTTTCCTTATGTTATCTCACTCATCTCCCAGAGTCCCATAAAGCAGGAGCTGCTGTCACCCACTTTTATAGATGGGGAACTTCAGGTTAGCCAGGGTCACACTGCTAACAGCTTGCAGAGCTAGATTCTCACCCAGTCTGTTTGCCTGGAACCCCATCTCTCCCTTTCTCTTTCTTCCTTTCCTTTCTCTCCCCTTTCTCCCCACTCTTTTTTATTTTGGAGACTTTGACATCTATAGAACTGAACTGAGTCTCCCATGGGTCCACACCCAAGAGTCCCCTTTAAGCGCTGTCATAGTCTGCTTCCTTTACAGGACAACATTTCAGTAGAGGTAGGTGTAGATTGCTGAGTTAAAAAGAAAATCCTGTGCTTGCCCAGAGTAAAGTGCCAGCTCTCCTTGAGGGACACGGTGCCAAGAGGGCTTCATCGTCACAGACAGTGTGATGATCACACTGTGTCCCATGTGACTTAGAACACAGGCCGTCAAGTCTCGCCTGTTCTGTACCTGGGGTGGAAAGGTCTTCTTAGCCTTTGAATGACAGTATTTGGATTGTTACACCAAAGGATGTGTGTCACGATGCATTTTGAGGGTGTGCTCTGCTCTCTGAAGTTTTTTAGCTTAGAAGCAAAACATTTAGAAGCCAGCTATTCTTCTAAAATAATTGACTTTTAAAAACAACTGATCTCCAGGCATTGTCTCTTCAATACTTAGGAAGGATTATGAGTACCAATTGGTATATACCTGCTGTGCGTTTTTATACTTAAATAAGTCACTGCTGTGTCACAGATCCTAAAATTTCCTGTTTAATGTTACAGAACTCACGTTGCTTTAGGAGAAGATTTGGATCTTGTGGAAGTGATTTGTTTTGAACTTTTATTTTGACAGAGTGATCATTTTAGAACATTGCTTAGCTTTAACTTTTTTTTTTTAATGGAAGTATAGTTGATTAACAACGTGTTAGTTTTAGGTGTACAGAAAAGTGATTCAGCTGCATATGTATCTATTCTTTTTCAGATTCTTTTCCCTTATAGGTTATTATGAAATATTGTGTAGAGTTCTGTGTACTGTCTATTTTGTATATAGTAGTATGTTTAGCTTTAACTTTGAACTTGGATTTCCTAGTGTGCTTTGTTTTCCCTTGTTGGAGTTCATGGTAAAAATACTGAATATCAGGTTTAAATACTTCGAAGATATCTTTGTTGCTGAAGTTTTGTTCAGTTACCCTATGCCTAGAATTACTGTGGTTTCTTTTACTAGAAGAAATCTTTCATCTGTAGAACTGTATTTTTTGTAAGTTCTTGGGCCTTTCTCTTTACTTAAAAAACAAATGAGTACTTTTTTTCCCTAGTATGTGTAAGAATTAAGCAGGTGGCATTGAGCTCCACATGGTTTTCTTTGGTGAGAGCCTTGATTTACTCTAGGAACAAAGGAGACAAAGTTATGAACAATTATGAAATCACTGTTAGCGGATTTTTGGCTATTGGGCAGTACTAATCACATTTAGAGAGTAGTGTTTTACTTAGCAATTGTTTTTACTTGATAATTATTCTCTTAAATTTTGTAATGTATTTATTTGGATTCGCTCTGGAAATATACCCACTTCATTGGGCTTTTTGGATTTTTTCAGATAAAAAGTTTTATTATTTATATGAATTTTACTTGACTTCTGTAATAAAAATCATCTGAGGTGGCACATGGGTTTGGTTTCTACTCAGATGCCAAGTCTAACCATATAGGATACTTTGTTGAGAAGGCCCTTAAGAGGGAAGGAGGGCTTCACAGGAAACAACCTCGTGATTGAGGCAGTGGATGGAAAGAGGGTTATGGTACTCCGATGTGACAAGGTCACCTGCAGTAGATAGAATGCGAGAGATTTCTCTGGAGATGAGAAGGAAAATAGTGTTTATCATTTAAGAGTAAACCAGTATTATTTGTAATAACTGATTTAGTAAGGTTTTTGTGTACAATTGTCCCCTGGTATCTGCCGGGGGGGTTGGCTTTAGGACCCCCGCAGATAACAAAATCTGTGGATGCTCAAGTCCCCTACGTAGCATGGTGAAGTGTTTGCATATAACCTCACACATCCTCCATATACTTTAAATCATCTCTAGGTTACTTCTAATACCTAATACAATGGAAATGCTGTGTACATAGTTGCCAGCACACGGCAAATTCAAGTTTTGCTTTTTGGAACTTTCTGGAATTTTTTTTCAAATATTTTTGATCCATGGTTAGTTGAATTTGAGGATGCAGAAACCGTAGATACAGAGGGCCAACTGCATTTAGTATCTTCTAAGATTTAGAATTAAGATCTGAAATGGGAAGGTAATAGCATCCTTCAGATTCTGTATTGATGTGAATACTGTCAACAGTTGTGAGTCAAGCACGTGATTGTCTAGCATATTTCTATTAGTGTCCCCTTATACATTATGACTTTTGAAAGTGGAGAGCGTGTTTGTTAACCCCAGTAAACAGCACTTTACTAACAATTTACTAACTTTTATTCTAAAAGTTCCATAGAAGCTTAATTTTCTAAAATTCTTTTTTTCGAAAGAACTACTATATGAAATAAAAATGAAGAGAAATTTTCATAAGACTGATTTATAGATGTTACACACTAAGAATGTTCCATGGAGGTAAAAAGAAAGTAACTGTCACATAGCAGGTACCCAGGAAATAGATGCAGAATGTTGACCAGGTATTAATTCCTGTCCTGCCTGTTTTTAATATATGGTAGCTTTTAAAATTATCACAGTCCTGTGAAATAGATGGCACTATTTCCATTGTTATCAATTTGTTATCAAATTGTTAAATTATTAAACTGACGCTCAGAAGGTAACTCACATGCTCCATATCACATACACTTTTAAATAATGGAGGTGATTGCTCTGGGTTCTCAAGTCCTCGTATACTTCCATGTAAATACTTAGGTAATTTCCTGTAGGCAGACTGCATATCAAGAAATGGAACTTTTGGCCAGAGAAGCTGTGGTAGTGCATCCTTGAAAACTAATGATATTCAGCAAAGACATGTGAAAATTCTTGATGGATTTAAGAAATTGTTACCTGAAAACTGGGTTTGCCTTTTGGTGGGTGTCCAGCCAAAAGACACAACCAAACCAAAGATCGGGAAGGATTTATTTTACTTGCAGCAAGTAAGGAGAACACTGGAGATCTTTCCAGAAGCAGTGTCTCCACAAACAGCAAAATTGGGGAAGTTTTAAGCTAGCAGTACATGCATATTCATGAAGGGGCTTGGGTGGTGGACAGAGCCCAAGCTTTAGTTGATTGAAGTCACAAGGGTCAGAAAAGGTCACCATCATTATCCCTTAGGTTCTAGTTTATCTGGTGGTTGAGCATTTCAGGCTCATCTGCACCATTGAAACAGAACTGGGAATCTTTACAACTGATATATTATCTTTGCTATTGTTACTTCTCTTGCCTGATAACAGGCAATGTTTCTGCTTTCTTTTGTTCCATTAAGATCATTAATTACTGAGATCTGTTCAAGGGCAAGCACTGTGGCCAGTCTTATATCACAAAATGGCTTAGACCAAAAATGGCTCCTCTTACATAAAGAAAGCCGTGCCTGGTTCTCTTTCTCCGGGGACCCCCCTACCCTATCTGCTTACAAGATGACCAAATGAGCAGTATCATATATAACTGCCAGCTAAGATCTTGGTCCCTTGTAAGAAATTAATGAGGACAGCATTAATTGTTTAACTTAGAATCAGCCATCTCTGAAAATAGCATCACCAACAACTGTAATGTAGTGAGGAAAGTTGTAGATAATAAGAGAACATTAAAATACTTAGTACCAGTAAGAGGAAAATCACAAATGGACTATTCTGTAGTTTTAGTGTGTCGTGTTATCCTACAGAGGGTGGATAGCCTGGATTGTGCAATGGATAGTGATGCTGAAAACTCAGCCTCTGTGCGCTGGTGCCAAACTGAATCTCAGAGACAGGGTTTTGGGTAGGGTAGGAAAGAATAGCTTTATTGCTCTGCCAGGTAGAGTAGGAAAGAATAGCTTTATTGCTCTGCCAGGTAAAGGGGGCCACAGCGGACTTGTGCCCCTCAAAACTGCGTGTCCCATCCCAGGAGGATTTGGTGAGGAGTTTTATAGCAGTGGTACAAGGGTGGGGTTGCTGATAAGATTAGGGTGTGTGCAGGGCCTGCACTCCTTTAATCTGGTCGCAGGTGATCTCCTAATCTTGATTAGCTTCTCTGGTTCCTTTAATCTGGCCTCAGGGGGTCTTCTCTGGAATGAAGAATGCTGACACCTTCCATTTATTGGGGGTTTTAGTTCTGTAAAGAGCTCAAAGATATTGATACCTGTATCCCTTGAGGAGGAACCAGGACGCTGCCCCAGGGCTGGCCCTCTCTTGTCTCTGCATCCCCCTCCCTTCCCTGATTGGCAGCTGTTCGAATCTGCCCTTTGGGACTCAGGGAAGATCATGGAGGCTGTAATCTGTTCCCTACAGACAAGAGACGCGGGACAGAAAAGCTTCCTTGCCCAGGAGCCCCACAGGGTCCTGCTCGGTTTCAATAGTAAGGATGATAAAGTAATATGATTTAGTAGAAAAGATTACAAGGAATGGTTCTGTGGGTTCTATTTAAATAGGTCACTGATAAATACATTGTTTTTATATTACTTCTGTCTTAGGAAATTCTGTTCCTAATTCCTTCTAGGCACGTTTATTTGTTATATTCAGTTTTCCATGCAAAGGGTTACCATATATCTATACTAGTTTCTGCTTGTTTTGTCTATATAGTTTAAATTTTCTTTAAAGCATATTAAAACCTTTTCACCAAAAATCACAACTGGTAAGATATCTTACCTTACTTTTCATTTGAAAGAATGACAAAGCAGACTTGGATTTGATGGACTTAGATGACAAGCATGTCACAAGAGCATTTGATGAGTAAGGAGCTTAAAAGCGAGAGAGGATGAAGTAGAATTAACTGAGAACCAATAGCCAGGGGATTCTAGGAGTATCCTCTAGACACCAGATTGGTAAGTCACCAGGAGTTAAGACACACACAGAGCAGTGAAATTCCTGACAGTAGCACACGTTCTTTAGAGGCAGGTGTTAACAGTAGAGGGTTCAACTGAGACTTCTGTGCTCTCAAGTATGCTCATACACACAGGAAAATGGACTTTTTCCTTTCTGAGAAATAAAGCTCTGATTTCCAGCTTGAATTCAGCCCCCAACTTGTCTGACTTTATCAGTCCCTGCCCTGGAACACTGATGAATGCCAAGTTCCAACTCAGCAGCGCCCAGCATCACTCAGCGTGAAAACATTTCTGTCCGACAGGCAGAGGCAAGAATGGGCACCCACGGGCCAGAACAAAGAGCACAGACTGTGCAGTGGGGCCAGGCGAGCCTCAGGTGGCCACACGTCAAGATACTAATAAGTATGTCAGGACTGAAATGCTGAGGGTGTTTTGTAGAGAAATTATTTCAGCTCACTAGTTTCTGCTTGTCCTCTTCTTGTTCTTAATTTATCGCATTCATTTATTTAACTCTCCTTTTCAAGCCCCTGGCATTCTTTTCACAAGCATGTTTTAAATCTATTACCCAAGTAAGACAACATTTTTGGAACAGGTTGTGTTTTAGAAGCATGCCATTTAAATATTTTCTAATTAGGCAGCCAGGAATTTTTCACTTCTCTGAGTGTGCAGTTGGGTAGCAATGATTTTTGTTCATTGTGTTCATTTGGATTTAGAATTTAATGGGACCATCCCATAGCATTCTATTAATTCTTTAAAGACGCTGTAATTGGGAAGGTTAGGCTGTAAGGCCGTGGTCAGAGTCATCTTCTTTAATAGGACCTGGAGGCTGTGATTCAGCCTCTTACCTGGATTCAGTCACACCTTACAAGCTATACTGGATTGGACTGGTTTAATACTGGGAGGAGGCCCTTTAGGGTTTGAAATGTTCCCATAGGAAGTTGGATTAGTGTTGACTAGGGATTCTTTCTCTCTCAGAACCTGGTCTGCCCTCAGGCTGCAGAACCCAGAGGTACGAGGGTGTGTGTGTGTGTGTGTGTACACAGGTAAGGTTTGTATGGCCATGGGCTAGACACAGACAGAGTCTTGATGGTTGTTCATTTTTTAAAAAGTCACAAACATTTCAGTTTGTGAGGCAAAATCAAATTGCTTGTTTACCTTACCAAATAAACTTAAAACACTTGAACTCTGAGGGCATACGTGGGTGACTTGTAAACATTATCACATTTTAAAATCCATAGGGAGCTCACATGCATGGCTGGTAATGCATCTGTATCCACGAGAGGCATGTGAGTTAGTGTTCATATCCGGTGACCTTTTTTAGTATTCTTCTGTGTATTTTTTCTGTGTATTTAGAATACTAGCGGGGAAGGAGGCCGGTGTCTTGAGATAACAGATGAGAACGTGCCTGTCACACCAGATTTAGGAAGCATGTAATAAATGTCAGTTTCCTTCCCTCCCTCCAGGCTGCTGCTGACCCACTAATAACAGGGCTGTGGCTAGGAGGCTCGGGAGAAGATGGGCTTTGATTAAAGCCTCCCCTTACTGCGAACCTGATGCATTCTTCCTTCATCAGCTTCCCCTCAGCATTCTCTGACCTTCTCCTACCCTGAGATTTCTCCTGCAGTGCAGGACCAGTGGCTGTGTGCTCTCCATCTCTTGTTTCCTGATAGGTCCCTCTGTTTTGTTGCAGCACCTCTTTTATTTTGGCTCATTGATAGATTCATATTCTCATGTTATTCTCTGAAAGAAGTAGTTTACTATTTTCTCCCAGAGTAAATAAGTTGATTCATCCCACACACACACCCCTTTTTTTTTGTGGGGGAGGGTGGTATCTAGCCCCTAGATTTACTTACAATTTACTCTCATAAGGTCACTTAAATATAGGAACTGAAGGAGTTACTCTGTCAAAATCAATACTATTCTCTATGTTTAGTAAAGTCTGTGAGGCTGTTATGGGGTTAATTGTTCTTTGTGAAGAAGTGAGAGTTATAATTTATTAGGTATCTTCTAATGTCTCACGTTAGATTCTAATCTTGAAGTCCTAACAAAGCTTGCTGTGAATTATAGTGTTTCTTTTCTTTTTTTTTTAATTTCTTTTTTATACTGGACTGGAGCATAGTTGATTAACAATGTTGTGTTAGTTTCAGGTGTACAGCAAAGTGATTCAGTTACACATATACATGTTTCTGTTCTTTATAGTGTTTCTCATTCTTTGCTTTCTGCCTTGTTGGTAGGAGAGAGTCACTTTGTAGGAAAAAAAAAGAAGAATATTGGAAGTAAATTCATACATCTCCTTTTGAGAAAAGGGAAAGTTACTTTTATAGCTTGTTGCTACCTTGGAGCTCTTGGCTTTGTTTCTTCAACACTATGTACCCAAATATGAGCATAAAGGACTGTCTACACCCAGTTACACAACTGTGGGTGGGTCTCCTGCACATTTGTAGTTATTTGCTGGGGGAGGGGAAGGACCATATTATAGGTCTTTTTTTTTTCCCTCTTGAGGGGAAGGGGCCGAGGTGAGATGCTTTTTCCCACCAATAAGAACAGTAAGAATATGCTAAGCCTGAACACGATTTAGTCCAAACAGTCATCTTCAGGAATTTGTTACGGTGACTGTCCTGCCATCATAGACTAAGTGAGGCATCGTTAATGCATGTTTGTGTTGTGTGATGTATCTGAGAGCGGATGGAAGTGACACGGGTGGCTTCGTGCATCTGTGTGTGAGTTGGTGTGCTGTGTGCTGAGCACAGAGGTTGGGCTAAGACTGATGTCTAGGTGAATGGAGTGGGTTTCTCCCTCCTTCCCTCCCTCTCCCCTTCCTTCCTTCCTTCCCTCCCTCCCTCCCCCTTCCCTCCTTCCTTCCCCCCTTCCTTCCCTCCCCCCTTCCCCCTTCCCCCTCCCTCCCTCCTTTCCTCCCTCCCTCCCTCCCTCCTTCCTTCCTTCCTTCCTTTCTTCCCTCCCCTTCCCCCTTCCCCCCCTCCCCTTCCTTCCTTCCTTCCTTCCTTCCCTCCCCCTTCCCCCTTCCCCCCTCCCTCCCTGCATCCCTTTCAGCTCCTTCCGTACTGCTGAGTACACACCAGTTTCCCAGCAAAGCCTGACCTGTCTGAGCCCAGCTCTCTGCTTGCTCTGTGCCTGTACCCAGCAAATGAAGCACAGTGGAGAAAGTCCAACTTCAGGGTGTATTCCCAATCTCATGGTTCTGCCCAGCCATCTCTTCTATACATGTTAATTCACCCCTTCTCTCCCTCACACCCTCTGTCCTTCCTCACTCCTGCTTTCAGAGGATTTTGAGGCCAGAAGGTAGAAAGTCTTTCTTTTGGCTCCCAAAGGTACAAACCTACCTTCCTCTACATCCATCTCGCCATCTTTTCCCTGGTTTGATGGGCGTCCTCCCTCCACCTGTCCAGGGCTGTCCCCTCCTCCCCTGCTCTGGACCCCATCCCAACTGTTGCCTCAGAAACCTTCTTTCTCCTTCTAGTAAACTTTTCTCTCTGAACAGATCTTTCTCACTGGATTTTAAGCCCACTGAAGCCTCTTCATTAATAAAACAATTAAAAAAAACCTCTCTCAACCCCATGCTTTTTTCCATCTACTGCCATAGACCATTTCTTTCCTTAAAGGGGAAGACTTCTCAAAAGAATTGTCCGCACCCTCTGTTTTCATTTCTTCACCCCATACTTATTCTTCAACCCACTTGAATCTGGCTTCTGGCCCCCAAATCCACCTAAACCACTTCTTCTAGGGTCATGAGTGATTTCAGGATAAATGGGGGTATCCAGGACACATTTTCCAGGCCTCATCTTATTTGTCAGTATTTGACCCTACTGACTGCAGGTATCTTTTCTTCATGAAATGCTCTTTTTCTTTTCTGGCCCCACCCTGCCCTGGTTTTCCTCCGTTTCCTGGACCATTCCTGCTCAGGACCCTTTCCACACTCAGACTGTCTCACAGGCTGGTGGACATGGGAATTCTTCAAGGTTGCCTGTCTGCCTTTCTCTTCGGTGTTGACTCTCGTCCGTACCTACACCCCTGGCTCTATGCATTTGACCTTCTGTCTCCCAGCCTGTCCACTTCTCCCCACTGCTGCCACGTTCTTTTGCAAGTCACCCTGACCTCTCCCTGGATTCTCTGGGAGTACTTTCACCCTTTTACATTTCTTCTCTGTCTGACGTCAGAGCTGAAAACTTAATCTCTTAATCCTCCTTAATGCATTTTAATAGTTTTCCATCGTTCTTGGGAAAACGTTCAAAATCCCTTAAGAAGTTCATGAGATTCTGCATCATTTTGGATCCTGCCATTCATCCAGCCTCGTCTCTCCCTGCGTCCCCCTGCTGCTTGCTGGCTTGTGGCCAGAGCACTGGTCCCCTTGTACGCACGCTCCCTCTAACACAGTGCACGTGTGTGCTTTTGCCTCCTGTCTGGTACTCTTCCACCAGGTTTTCTCCTGGTTTCCCCCCAGCTCCCTTCAGAGCTCTGAGCTCTCCATACACAGAGTCCAATATTCTTTAAAATTTTTTTTTAATTTTGTTGAAGTATGGTTATTTATAATGTTTTGTTAATTTCTGCTGTACAGCAAAGTGATTCAGTTATACATATATATATATTCTTTTCCATTTTGGTTTATCACAGGATATTGAATATAGTTCCCTGTGCTATACAATAGGACCTTGTTGTTTATCCATCCTGTATATACTAGTTTGCGTCGAAAAATGTGCAGAAGACCTAAATAGATATTTCTCCAAAGAAGACATACAGATGGCCAGTAGGCACATGAAGACATGTTCAAAATTGCTAATTATTAGAGAAATGAAATCAGAGTCCTGTATTCTTAATGCCTTACTGCCAGGCACATAGTAGATGCTTATTAAATATTGAGTGAATGGATGAACACCTAGTTTGTTGCCTGGGAAGGATTATTTATAATTAGCATACCAAAGCACCACATTCTGCTTCTCTGATTACATTGTGTTACATTGTTTGTGTGCCCATAGATAACTTCTTAATAACTTCTGTACATTGCTCTGTATACTTAGTTCCCCAAGTACTTTCATATGGATCTTCTCTTGAGACTTTGGGCAAATCAGTGGGGTTTTTCAAACCATATGGTGCAGCAGCCCCCAATGCCCTCCCTCCACCCCATACACATTTTTTGTAGACGGGAAGTGTGACACAGGTGTCTGGATGTGTGTTCAAAGTCAAAGCAAGTTAGGACTAAATCACAGCCCTTTGACTTTTTCCACCTCAGTATAGACTTTTTCTCTCAAATATGTAAAAATTTGTCTTTAATAATTTTTGGAAACTTTAAAAAACTGTGGTAAAATATATAGTCAACCCTCAGTATCCATAGGTAATGGGATCTGCAGATTCAACCAACCAGGGATCAGAAATACTACACGATCTGGGGCTGGTTGTATCCACTTATGCCGAACTGCCTATACAAGGGGGCTTGTAAAGGACTTGAGCATCCGTGGACTTGGGTGTCCTTGTGGGTCCTGGAACTGATCCACCGTGGATACTGAGGGACCATGGTACGTAACGTAAAAGTAAAATTGGCCATCTTAACTATTTTTAAGTATACAGTTCACTGGTATTAAATACATTCACAATATTGTACAACCATCACCACCATCCGTCTCCAGAACTGTTTTCATCTTGCAAAACTGAAACTCTGTGCTCATTAAATAGGAACTCCCCCTCCCCCTCCCCCTAGACCCTGGAAACCACCATTCTACTTTCTATTTTTTTTCCAGCTAAGAAAGGAAATTGTGGCTCAGTGTCCTTTCAGATGATCAGATATCTCAAACCACAAGGTTTATTTCAGTGGTTTTGATTTTATTTTTAAAACAATCTGTTATGAATCATGGACATAGAGAACAGACTGGTGGTTGCCAAGGCGAAGGGGGTTGGGGGGAGGGATGGGGTGAGAGGTTGGGGTTAGCAGATGTAAGCTTTTATATATAGGATGGATAAACAAAAAGGTCCTACTGTATAGCACAGGGAACTGTATTCAATATCCTATTATATTCTGTAATGGAAATGGAAATATATATATATATATAAAAGAATATATATGTATAACTGAGTTACTTTGCTGCACAGCAGAAATTAATACAACATTGCAAATCAACTATACTTCAATAAAAAAATAAAAATTAAAAGTTAAAAAATATGTTACCAAATGGTATCTTTTCCCGAAGTCATCATTTTATAGTGTCTTCCAGAGTTAGACCAGCATGAAACACCCCCCTCCGCCACTCCAGGCCTAAGTGTGTTCTTTGCCTCTAGATTTAAACAGTAAAAATCAACACTGGAAAAGAATGAAAAGGTTTGCTGTCTCCTGGTTGAGGGTATAAGGCATGTTTGTGATTGTCCTGTTTGTCTTGTTATATCTGATATTATTGAGGATTTTTTTTCCAGTACAAAATGTTAATAATTTTGAAAGGAAAGATTAGAGACTAGGGGAATTCTAAGATGGTTTAGTTCCCAACTTCCCTGATAAGATTCACCTGGAGGAAGGGGAGAACCTTGTTAAAATAGAGATGACCAGGCCTTCCGCAGTCTGGATCAAACCATTCCAAGTACAGGAAGCGTTCGTATATTCGATGAATACTTGTTTTGTTAACAAGCTGGAACTACATCTTAATGCTTACAGTTTATTTTTCTGAGTATGCCAGTGTGCGCACATACACTTTGTGGTGTTTCTTTCTGGGAATTACCATCATTATCATTTTCCCCAGTAGCAGAAGCATGAATTCATCTGTATTTTCTTTATCCTGATTTTTCAGCTTCATACTGGACACGACTGTTTGATGAGTTCTCAGTGTATAATGCCAGCAGAGTGCAGCATTTTGGCTCGGGCTTTGCATGGAGACAGAGCTGTGTTCAAATACTGACTGCTCCTTGTCAGATTCTGCCCTTGTCCAAGTTATGTAATGTCCTTAAGCTTCAGTTTTTCCGTCTGTAAATTCAGGACAATAACACACCCTGCTGCTCAGGGTTGTCAAGAAGATAAAGTGAAACAGTGCCTTTAAAGCCTGTAGTGCACTGCCTGCCACATAGTAGGTATCAATACATATGAATCCCTGTTGTTGTTTTGTGACTGTTATTATTTTATAAGACATCTCAGCTGGGAACATGGCCAAAAGCTGAAGCTGAGTGCACATGAGAACATGAGAAGGGAGGATTCAGAGCCCAGGAGCAGTAATTAGTGCTTTTGAAAATGTTATAATTGATCCCTTGCATGTTGTTTTCACCCCACGCCTATTTTCCAGATTGTTTTCAGTAGAGAAAAGCCCTTGGGAAACCTCAAAACCATGTGTATTTGTTTGGGTGATGGAGGAGCTGTGATATCGGATCCTATTCCCTATGGATTTTGATGAGGATTTCAAATCCTGATTGGAAGCCTTAGATAGTGGCTTTGTCTGTAGAAATTAGTGAAAAGAAAAGGATCAAACCTAAAATGGAGACTATCTCCAGAAATTTGAATTAGTGGTACTTTTCAGTCCCCAAAGCTCATCTGTTCCTTTATTATCCATTCATTCTTCAAGTATTCATGTGCTGGGCATTAGGCTGGATATTGAGGATAGAGATGTGGATAAAACATGGGTTCTGCCTTCAGGAAGCCTACAGTCCACTGTGAGAGATGGACAAATGCATAGTTGTAACAAACTGTGGTAACTACAGAAATAAAGGTAGCACAGAGCACTGGAAACAGAGAAGAGCATTTCCTGGAGGAGACGGTGGTGGAACCAAGTCTTGCAGGAGAATTTGAGTTGACCAGGTCGTGTCATCTCGTTGGGGTGAAGTGTGCAGTGGACATTTTCTGAGCAAAGGAGAGATAAGAAAAACCTGATGTTTTTGTTTTGTATTAATGGACTCTGCTTCTCTCCCTCATGTTTGTAAAAGGGAAATTTCTCAAACAGAGGTTGAGGGTACAGATCCTGGGTAGCCAAGACTTAAGTCTATACTCACTCCATAAATGACTGCTGAGTGCCAACTGAGAGCCAATACAACCCAACAAACTCTATGAAATTTCTTTTTATATGTACCATATCTTTATCCATTCATCTATCATGGACATTTAGGTTGTTTCCATATCTTGGCTACTGTAAATAGTGCTGCTATGAACATAGGGGTGCATGTTTTTTTTCTTTTTCCTTTTTTTTTTTTTTTTTGCGGCACACGGGCCTCTCACTGTTGTGGCCTCTCCCGTTGCGGAGCACAGGCTCCGGACGCGCAGGCTCAGTAGCCATGGCTCATGGGCCCAGCCGCTCCACGGCATGTGGGATCTTCCCAGACCAGGGCACCAACCCGTGTCCCCTGCATCGGCAGGCGGATTCTCAACCACTGCGCCACCAGGGAAGCCCTTCCTTTTTTTTAAAGTGAAGTGTAGTTGATTTACAATGTTGTGTTAATTTCTGCTCTATTGCCTCTGCTAATGGCAAGCTCCCACTCCTACACTCTCCCACCCCCCACCCCCTTGGCAACCGCCAGTCTGTTCTCTGTGTCTATGAGTCTGTTTCTGTTTTGTAGATAGGTAAATTTGTGTCCTATTTTAGATTCCACATGTAAGTGATATCATACGGTATTTGTCTATTTCTGACTTACTTCACTTAGTGTGATAATCTCTAGTTGCATCCATGTTGCTGCAAATGGCATTATTTCATTTTTTTATGGCTGAGTAATATTACATTGTGTGTGTGTGTGTGTGTGTGTGTGTATATCTATATATATATATATCACATCTTCTTTATGCATTCATCTGTCAATGGATATTTAAGTTGTAACAAACTCTATGAATTTAAATCTTTTTTTCCATACTTTGGAAACAAATCCTGATTTGGACTTTGACTATTGATATTTCTTATATATGTCCTTTCAGCAGTTGTCACATTTTTGGTTCAGGATTTGGTAATCTTGTGTCTGCACTACTGTATTCTTTTCTTAGCTAACTTTTATCAGTGCCCTCTCTGGTATGTTCCGATGGCAATTTCTAAGGACTTTCTTTCCAGGTATTTTGACTTTGCTTCATGCTCCTTGTAGTTGGGCTCATTGGTGTTGGACGTGATAAAATATGGAAGCCTAATCTTCAGCCATTTGTGACACTAAGTCAGATTTTCTCTCAGAATCATATCTAATACTTATGTGAGCTAATATGTTAGTAAAGTGTTTGAGGACTGCAAAGTTACTTGGGGTGTCTATACCAAAAAATCTCTTATAGAATTTTAATGTTCCATTAGTTTGGCTATCAGTGTGGGTGATGATATCTTTATATTTTATACACACACACACACACACACACACACACACACACACACCTCTCTCTCTCTCCAAATGCCTCTATATACATAAATACCATACATATATATGTATATATGCTTGTGGGTGTATATATATCTTATTTTGTCCAGGGAGAATGCACTTTTAAAATGGGTGTTGTATGCAAGATAAGCATTACTTTTATCCAAAATTATTTTGCATTATGACAGTTACTGTTTCATTTGATACCTTTTTGTCCTGTATTTTTGGGAATAAATCAAAGACACTAAGCATGCGTAGAAGTGGTTTGCAATTTTTGGCCTTTCTTTCAACTTCATCTTATGGCCTTATCTTGGTTTTATATTTCTAATTTAAAATGTATGTGACCATCTCTTGTTTTTATTTCTTTGTAAGTTGTTTTTACTCATTTAATGGGAAAAAGATGGGATATAAATATGTTTTAAAAACTGCTATCCATGATGATCGAGTCATTGAGAAAAGATTACAGTATCATAGAATAATAATACAAGTAAGAGTCACAATGGCTTTTTTTCCATAAAAAGACTAGTATATATTATTTTAGTGGCAGAGGATTACATTATACGATTTTCAGTGGTCTTCAGTGAACAGGGAAATTACACTAGTTAACACTCAACTATCTAAACTAATACAGGAACTTCACTGCTCACAGCCTTTGCTTAGTCAAACCTCAGATGGGAATAAAATTTCCTGTGAAAGTGCCCCAAAAGGGAGATGTTACAGTGAAATGGAACCTTTAGAATGAAAATAAAAATCTTCTGTAGGTGGAAAATAGTTGAAGTTTTTAAGGGTTATATGATCCCAGTGAGGTGATGAAGGAGAAAGAAAGGTAGGTCACAGCACATGTGACTTCTGGAAGCTCCAGACAACTGAGGAAAAGCAGGATGGGAGACTGAAACGGGACCCCAGGGGAGGGTAGAATTATGACAACTTGGAGGCTGCTACTTTTTTGCAGTAGTTTTAAAAAAGCATTTTCCTTCATTAAGATTTGTCTACTGCAGTCTTTCAGTGGAGGAAAACCATTGCAGCTTTTATGCCATTAAAGGGTTAAATATCATGTAAAAAGAGGTGACTTACCCCAGATTGATGCATTACACAGCTGCTTTTGTGCTGAAACAACTATGTCATTCTGAAGGAGGTTTTATGTTTTGTTCTCTCAGTGGAGAACTAAATTCTTCAATGACTTTATTCATTCTCGGGGATTACTCAGTGTTTACTTTCTTTGCTAATGGCAGGCTTTGCATGGTAACGTGCCCTTTCTTGTCGGGAGATTTGGCAAACTCAGAAACGTTGGTTTTTTATTTCTTTAAAATGTCAGAACTTTGTGAACGCAAAACAATTTTTTGAACTTCAGAGGTCTGTTTTTGTCTAGACTATCATCCACACCTGTTTAGTAATCTTGAAGTTGGAAGATTCTTCAAAATACTTCTGTGTGAATAAAAAATGTTATTTTTAGGTATGTCATTTACCTATGTTGTTGTCAGTAGATTCATAGTTCGTGTAATCAATGTGGGTTCCCTTTTCAGTGATCATATTGGTGGTAATGTGAAAAGAATTAAAGAATTTCCAAATAATTCCTGGGAAATAGGTAGGTAGGTAGTTACATTTCAAGGTTATGAACACTTCTCGACTTCCCTGGTGGTGTGGTGGTTAAGAATCTGCCTGCCAATGCAGGGGACACAGGTTCAATCCCTGGTTCTGAAAGATCCCACATGCCGCGGAGCAACTAAGCCCATGCGCCACAATTACTGAGCCTGTGCTCCAGAGCCCGCGAGCCGCAACTGCTGAGCCCATGCACCACAACTACTGAAGCCTGTGTGCCTAGAGCCCATGCTCTGCAACAAGAGAAATCACTGCAGTGAGAAGCCCACGCACCACAATGAAGAGTAGCCCCAGCTCGCCACAACTAGAGAAAGCCCACGTGCAGCAATGAAGACCCAACGCCACAAAAAAAAAAAAAAAAAAAAAATCAAGGTTATGAACACTTCAAAGGGCTATAAAACTGTGAGTAGATTTCTTTGGAGGTCTGCTTTCTCATCAGATAAAAATAAGAGTACAGATTTCTGTTTCCCTCCCTAAGATAAATGATATATTTTCCTCATGTAAACAGTCTTCTCATAGTATTCAGAATAATTGTGTTTCATCCTCCCATACTATCTCTGAGCCCTCCCACTCTTTCTGCAGACCCTCAAAGGGTTATTTTGAGAAAAGCAGATTGCCCTTGGAGGTTGGAAAGAGAGCCTTTCCTTAGATGTTGAGAAACAGGTTCTTAGAGATTTTAGAGGTGGGTGCCACTCTTTTTGAAGACTTTACTGTTTTCACATTTGTTTCTGCATTTTTTTAATGCTTTGGTTTTGAGAGGAAAGTTTCTTGACTGGCTTCTAGCCTTGAGTTAAGTTTCCAGCTACTGTGTTTTGTCACTTTGTATTCAAGGAGTATTCAGGAAGTCTTTTCTTGTTTTATGTGTAGATAGAGCCAGCCTCAATTATCCCTGTGGTTTAGAGCATCATGGAAGTCTCACAAATTAGAGGTGAAATCTGGGGTGTGTATGTGTGTAATGTGTGCTCGTGAAGATATAAGCTAATGCTTATTTTAGTCTTTCATTTATGGTTCAATTTACTAACCAACCTACTTACCAATTTATTGGTAGATATTTATTAAGTGTCTACAATGTATACGCCACTCTTTATCTCAGCAGAAGGATAAAATACAGAGGTTCATTAAAACCACATGGTTCTTGCAGTCTTAGAGTTGACCAGTCAGGAGAAACAAGATGTGCCTGCACATTGAACAGTGAATTTAGAGTACAAAGAAGTATGTGATTATTCCAGGTGCCAAATTAACTGACACAGGCCCAAGACTATAAAGAGTTCAGGGAACAGAAGGGAAAGAAATGAGGGCTGGAAAGATGAGTGAAGGCACCACAGAGGAGGTGGGGCTTGATCTCTGCTCCCAGGATGAGAAGAAGTTGGATTAGATGGATGCTTTTGAGGTAGTGGGGTTTAAACAGATTGAATGCGACACATATTCATATATTGAGTAGGCCAAAAGGTTTGTTGCTTTTTTGCATTAAGATGCCTCTAATAGCGTTTAGTTGTCTTTAACTTCATTCGAAGCAATTTTGTTAGCTTGTATTGTGACAGCTATCATATCAGCGTGCATTTAAAAAGAAACTTGTCAAAATTGGTGAATTTTTGTGTAGCCATTTTAATATTGAAGATGGAAGAAAAAAAGCAACATTTTTGGCATATTATGCTTTATTATTTCAAGAAAGGTAAAAACGCAACTGAAACGCAACAAAAGATTTGTGTAGTGTATGGAGAAGGTGCTGTGACTGATCGAATGTGTCAAAAGTGGTTTGTGAAGTTTCATGCTGGAGATTTCTCACTGGACAGTGCTCCACGGTCGGGTAGACCAGTTGAAGTTGATAGTGATCAAATCGAGACATTAATTGAGAACAATCAACCTTATACCACGCGGTAGATAGCCAACATACTCAAAATATCCAAATCAAGCATTGAAAATTATTCGCACCAGCTTGGTTATGTTAATAGCTTGGATGTTTGGGTTCCACATAAGTTAAGTGAAAAAAACTTTCTTGACTGTATTTCCGCATGCGATTCTGTACTTAAACAAAATGAAAATGTTCCGTTTTTAAAACAAATTGTGATGGGTGATGAAAAGTGGATACTGTACAATGATATGGAACGGAAGAGAAATGAACCACCACCAACCCCACCAAAGGCTGGTCTTCATGCAAAGAAGGTGATGTTGTGTATATGGTGGGATTGGAAGGGAGTCCTTTATTATGAGCTCCTTCCGGACAAACCAAACGATTAATTCCAACAAGTGCTGCTCCCAACTGACAGCAGCACTCGACAAAAAGTGTCCAGAATTGGTCAACAGAAAATGCATAATCTTCCATTAGGATAACACAGGACTGAATGTTTCTTTGGTGACCTGGCAAAAATTGTTACAGCTTGGCTGGGAAGTTCTGATTCATCCACCGTATTCCCCAGATATTGCATCTTTGGATTTCCATTTATTTCAGTCTTTACAAAATTCTCTTAAATGGAAAAAATGTCATTTCCCTGGAAGACTGTAAAAGGCACCTGGAACAGTTCTTTGCTCAAAAAGATAAAAAGTTTTGGGAAGATGGAATTATGAAGTTGCCTGAAAAATGTCAGAAGGTAGTGGAACAAAACGGTGAATACGTTGTTCAATAAAGTCCTTGCTGAAAATGAAAAAATGTGTCTTTTACTTTTACTTAAAACGTGAAGGAACTTTTTGGCCAACCCAATATATTCTGATCATGAGGAATTTGTAGACTTTGCTGAAAGTTTATACATTAAAATTGTTATATTTTCCTACATTTGCTTTTGGCACACAAAAGTTTCTGAGAGAAGCGAGTGTCGACTGAAAAATGTACAACCTAAAAGTTGAGAGTTGTGTTTTATTTGGTGGACAAAACTGAGGACTTAATCCCGGGACGCAGCATCTCAGATAGCTCTGAGGGACTGCTCTGAAGAGGCAAGTGGGGAGCCAGCAAGTGGGGAGCAACAAAGACCAGGGAGTTGGAATATCAAATGATTACTGTTAATTAAAGAAAAGCAGACCTCTCAAGTTAAGGAATTTAGCGCTTTTCTATGGGAAGATGCAAGAGTCTGGGCTTACTGAAATCATTCCTTTGATATGCACCTCAGCAGTCTGGGGCCAGTATCCTGCTTTTCTCATTCTGAGTCTTCTCAGGGTGCATCATCAGGGGTGACTGCAATGTCTAATGGTTTGATGGCGGGCATCCTGTTTCCTTCCTGAGTTCCCTTAGGACTCAAGGTCGGGGTGGCTGTAATGTGATGGCTTCAAGGCTGCAACATCCTTCGTTTACTGATATGGCAGGGGGCGTTTTTAGTTCACAGACTGGTAAAGACTGGATGAAAAACTCTGTATTTCAACACAGGCTTCGTAATAATATTTGCAGGAGTTGTTATGTCAATAGGTACACATGTAAATTTCATGTTGAATTGGCAAGTGAAAAACACCATTAATATGGTGCCTTTTTTCCTAGGCCGGACCTGATAGACATGAATACTGTTGCTGTTCAAAGCAACCTTGCAAATTTAGAGCACGCTTTCTATGTAGCAGAAAAAATCGGTGTTATAAGACTTCTGGATCCTGAAGGTGAGTGATTATTTTGACCAGATGTCCACGGGCTGGAAAGTCTGATACAAAGTGATTGATCAGCATTTTGAAATAATTCATGTTGCTGCTTTTAGATGTTGATGTCTCCTCACCTGATGAAAAATCAGTAATAACTTATGTATCATCTCTCTATGACGCATTTCCCAAAGTCCCTGAAGGTGGTGAAGGCATTGGTGCAAACGTGAGTATTGATTTTTCCATTCTGAAGCTGCTGACTCAGAACTGACTGAATTCTCTGACAGTGCTTTTTACAGTTTTTTAAATATGACTTTTTAAAATTGAAATATAGTCGATTTACAATGTTGTGTTAATTTCTGCTGTACAACAAAGTGATTCAGTTATACACACACACACACACACACACACACACACACACATTCTTTTCTTTAATGTTACTTTCCATTATGGTTTATCATAGGATATTGAATATAGTTCTGCTGACTTCAACCTCCCACTCCACGCCTTCCCAAACCCCCCTCCTTTGGCAACCACAAGTCTGCTCTCTATGTCTATGATTCTGTTTCTGTTTCATAGATAAGTTCATTTGTGTCATATTTTAGATAGCACATATAAGTGATATCATATGGTATTTGTCTTTCTCTTTCTGACTTACTTCACTCAGTATGACAATCTCTAGGTCCATCCACATTGCTGCAAATGGCATTATTTCATTCTTTCTTACAGCTGAGTAATATTCCATTGTATGTATACGTGTCACATCTTCTTTCTCCATTCATCTGTCAATGGACATTTAGATTGTTTCCATGTCTTGGCTATTGTAAATAGTGCTGCTATGAACATTGGGGTGCATGTATCTTTTTGAATTAGAGTTTTGTCTGGCTATACGCCCAGGCATGGGATTCCTGGTTTTTATATATATATATATATATATATATATATATTATATATATATATATATTATATATATATATATGTAGTTTCCTTTGCTGTGCAAAAGCTTTTAAGTTTCATTAGGTCCCATTTGTTTGTTTGGTTTTTTTTTGTTTGTTTTCATTTCCATTACTCTAGGAAATGCGTCAAAAAAGGTCTTGCTGTGATTTATGTCAAAGAGCATTCTTCCTGTGTTTTCTTCTGAGAGTTTTATAGTGTTCAGTCTTACATTTAGGTCTTTAATCCACTTTAAGTTTATTTTTGTGTATGGTATTAGGGAGTGTTCTAATTTCAGTCTTTTACATGTAGTTGTCCAGTTTTCGCAGCACCACTTATTAAAGAGACTGCCTTTTCTCCATTGTATATCCTTGCCTCCTTTGTCATAGATTAGGTGACCATAGGTGTGTGGGTTTATCTCTGGGTTTTCTATCCTGTTCCATTGATGTATATTTCTATTTTTGAGCCAATACCATATTGTCTTGATTACTGTAGCTTTGTAGTATAGTCTGAAGTCAGGGAGCCTGATTCCGCCAGCTCCCTTTTTTTCCCTCAAGATTGCTTTGGCTATTCAGGGTCTTTTGTGTCTCCATACAAATTTTAAGATTTTTTTGTTCTAGTTCTGTAAAAAATGCCATTGGTAATTTGATAGGGATTGCACTGAATCTGTAGATTGCTTTGGGTAGTATGGTCATTTTCACAATATTGATTCTTCCAATCCAAGAACATGATATATCTCTTCAACTATTTGTGTCATCTTTGATTTCTTTCACCAGTGTCTTATAATTTTCTGAGTACAGGTCTTTTACCTCCTTAAGTAGGTTTATTCCTAGGTATTTTATTCTTTTTGTTGCAGTGGTGAATGGGATTGTTTCCTTAATTTCTCTTTCTGATCTTTCGTTGTTAGTGTATAGGAATGCAAGAGATTTCTGTGCATTAATTTTGTATCCTGCCACTTCACCAAATGCATTGATTAGCTCTAGTAGTTTTCTGGTGGCATCTTTAGGATTATCTATGTATAGTGTCATGTCATCTGCAAACAGTGACAGTTTTACTTCTTTTTTTCCAATTTGGATTCCTTTTATTTTTCTTCTCTGATTGTGTGGCTAGAACTTCCAAAACTATGTTGAATAATAGTGATGAGAGTGGACATCCTCGTCTTGTTCCTGATCTTAGAGGAAATGCTTTCAGTTTTTCACCATTGAGAATGATGTTTGCTGTGGGTTTGTCATATATGGCCTTTAATATGTTGAGGTAGGTTCCCTCTGTGCCCACTTTATGGAGAGTTTTTATCATAAATAGGTGTTGAATTTTGTCAAAAGCTTTGTCTGCATCTACTGAGATGATCATACGGTTTTTATTCTTCAATTTGTTAATATGCTGTATCACATTGATTGATTTGCATATATTGAAGAACCCTTGCATCCCCTGGATAAATCCCACTTGATCATGGTGTATGATCCTTTTAATGTGTTGTTGGATTCTGTTGGCTAGTATTTTGTTGAGGATTTTTGCATCTATATTCATCAATGATATTGGTCTGTAATTTTCTTTTTTTGTAGTATTTTTGTCTGCTTTTGGTATCAGGGGGACAGTGGCCTCAAGGAATGAGTTTGGCAGTGTTCCTTCCTCTGCAATTTTTTGGAAGAGTTTGAGAAGGATGGGTGTTACCTCTTCTCTAAATGTTTGATAGAATTCACCTGTGAAGCCATCTGATCCTGGACTTTTTGTTTGTTGGAAGATTTTTAATCACAGATTCAATTTCATTACTTGTGATTGGTCTGTTCATATTTTCTGTTTCTTCTTGGTTCAGTCTTGGAAGTTTACACCTTTCTAAGAATTTGTCCATTTCTTCCAGGTTGTCCATTTTATTGGCACAGAGTTGCTTGTAGTAGTCTCTTATGATGCTTTGTACTTCTGCGGTGTCAGTTGTAACTTCTCCTTTTTCATTTCTAATTTTATTGATTTGAGTCCTCTCCGTCTTGAGTCTGCCTAAAGGTTTATCAGTTTTATCTTCTCAGAGAACCAGCTTTTCGTTTTATTGATCTTTGCTATTGTTTTTGTTTTGTTTCTATTTCATTTATTTCTGCTCTGATCTTTATGATTTCTTTCCTTCCACTATAGCTTTTGTTTGTTCTTCTTTCTCTAGTTCCTTTAGGTGTAAGGTTAGATTGTTTATTTGAGATTTTTCTTGTTTCTTGAGGTAGGATTGTATTGCTATAAACTTCCCTCTTAGAACTGCTTTTGCTGCATCCTATAGGTTTTGGATCGTCATGTTTTCTTTGTCATTTGTCTCTAGGTATCTTTTGATTTCCTCTTTGATTTCTTCAGTGATCTCTTGGTTATTTAGTAACGTATTGTTTAGCCTCCATGTGTTTGTGTTTTTTATGTTATTTTCCCTGTAATTTATTTCTAATCTCATAGTGTTGTGGTTGGAAAAGATGCTTGCTATGATTTCAATTTTCTTAAATTTACCGAGGCTTGATTTGTGACCCAAGATATGATCTGTCCTGGAGAGTGTTCCGTGTGCGCTTAAGAAGAAGACGTAATCTGCTGTTTTTGGATGGAATGAATTATAAATATCAATTAAATCTATCTGGTGTATTGTGTCATTTAAAGCTTGTGTTTCCTTATTAATTTTCTGTCTGGATGATCTGTCCATTGGTGTAAGTGACGTGTTAAAGTCCCCCACTACTGTGTTACTGTTGATTTCCTCTTTTATAGCTGTTAGCATTTGCCTTATGTATTGAGATTCTCCTATGTTGGGGGTGCATATATATTTGTAATTGTTATATTTTCTTCTTGGATTGATCCCTTAATCATTATGTAGTGTTCTTCCTTATCTCTTTTAACATTCTTTGTTTAAAGTTTCTTTTATCTGATATGAGTATTACTACTCCAGCTGTCTTTTGATTTCCATTTGCATGGAATATCTTTTTCCATCCCCTCACTTTCAGTCTGTATGTGTCCCTAGGTCTGAAGTGGGTCTCTTGTACACAGCATATATTTGGGTTTTGTTTTGGTATCCATTCAGCGAGCCTGTGTCTTTTGGTTGAAGCATTTAATCCATTTACATTTAAGGTAATTATCGATATGTATGTTCCTATTACCACTTTCTTAATTGTTTCGGGTTTGTTTTTGTAGGTCCTTTTCTACTCTTGTGTTTCCCACTTAGAGAAGTTCCTTTCACATTTGTTGTAGGGCTGGTTTGGTGGTGCTGAATTCTCTTAACTTTTGCTTGTCTATAAAGCTTTTGATTTCTCCATTGAATCTGAATGAGATCCTTGTGAGTAGAGTAATCTTGGTTGTAGGTTCTTCCCTTTCATCACTTTAAATATATCATGCCACTCCCTTCTGGCTTGTAGAGTTTCTGCTGAGAAATCAGCTGTAACCTTATGGGAGTTCCCTTGTATGTTGTTATTTTTCCCTTGTTGCTTTTAGTAATTTTTCTTTGTCTTTAATTTTTGTCAGTTTGATTACTGCATATCTCGGCATGTTTCTCCTTGGGTTTAACCTGCCTGGGACTCTCTGTGCTTCCTGGACTTGGATGGCCATTTCATTTCCCATGTTAGGGACATTTTCAACTATAATCTCTTCAAATATTTTCTCTGGTCCTTTCTCTCTCTCTTCTCCTTCTGGGATCCCTATAATGCTAATGTTGGTGCGTTTCATGCTGTCCCAGAGGTCCCTTAGGCTGTCTTCATTTCTTTTCATTCTCTTTTCTTTATTCTGTTCCGTGGCAGTGAATCCCACCATTCTGTCTTCCAGGTCACTTATCCGTTCTTCTGCCTCAGTTATTTGCTATTGATTCCTTCTAGTGTATTTTTCATTTCAGTTATTGTATTGTTCATGTCTGTTTGTTTGTTTTTTAATTCTTCTAGGTGTTTGTTCTTTAATTCTTCTAGGTCTTTGTTAAACATTTCTTGCGTCTTCTCGATCTGTGCCTCCATTCTTTTTCTGAGGTCCTGGATCATCTTCACTATCATTATTCAGAATTCTTTTTCTGGAAGTTTGCCTATCTCCACTTCATTTAGTTGTTTTTCTGGGGTTTTATCTTGTTCCTTCATCTGGTACATAGTCCTCTGCCTTTTCATTTTGTCTGTCTTTCTGTGAATGTGGTTTTCTTTCCACTGGCAGCAGGATTGTAGTTCTTCTTGCTTCTGCTGTCTGCCCTCTGGTAGATGAGGCTCGATTGCTGGATCTTATGGTAATTCTATTTTTAGTTTTCTGAGGAACCCCCATACTGTTCTCCATAGTGGCTGCACCAATTTACATTCCCACCAACAGTGTAGGAGGGTTCCCTTTTCTCCATACCCCCTCCAGCATTTGTTATTTGTAGACTTTTTAATGATGGCCATTCTGACCAGTGTGAAGTGGTACCTCGTTGTAGGTTTGATTTGCATTTCTGTAATAATTAGCGTGGTTGAACATATTTTCATGTGCCTGTTGGCCATTTGTATTTCTTCTTTGGAGAAATGTCTGTTTAGGTCTTCTTCCCTTTTTTCGATTGGATTATTTTTTTTGCTGTCAAGTTGTATGAGTTTACAGTTTTTAATTATCAAATATTTTTTAAAGGATTTGAGTTAATAGGTCTCTTAATTTAGAGATTTTCTTTTTAAACTTACTGCTGTTTTACAGCTGCCCTACTTGGTATCCTTCTCTGCAGAGAAGGTATGCAGAGAATATCTCACTTTTGAAATCACTTTCAAGTTTTTTAACTTACGTGATCCCAGGAGGAAAGGTAGCTCTGAGTTGGTTTCTCATTTAAAGGTGAGGCCCGAAGGAGGGCGATTTGATTTTGCCAAATTAACGAAGCTTCTTCGTAGCAGGACACAGTCTCTGACGAGTAGCTTTGGGCTCTTTATTTAGTCCACTGCTTCCCAAAGTCTGTGCAGTTCATTTCAGCGGTGCGTTTTGTGCTGGTCCTGCTGACAAGTGCTGTGCATTTCTGGAGGACAGGACACCCTGTACATGACGTGCATTTGGGGGGACCCCCCTCACCCTGACTTCTCCTCTCCTCCTGCAGATTTCTCCTTTATTCTGTCTCACTTTGAAGGTTTGGGAGCTCCCCTTTTGGGTCTCTTATTTCGCCTCTGTGTGCTATTGCTTGAGGCTTGTTTCCATTCTCTCCTCATGTTCTTTCTCACAAAGGCTGGTCCCCAGGTGACTTGGTCCCATGCTCCCCCTCTGCTCCAGTGTCTGCCAGTGACTCAGGGTTGAGTGTTGCTCCAAAATGTTATTGTGGCCGTTCCTTGCTTGGTCTTCTCACTGCCTGTACCCAGTTCCTCACTCTTATCCCTTCACTAGAATGAGGATGAGAGCTTTCTTTTGGCTTACTTTCTCCATTGTTTTTCTCTTCCCATGAACTCTGCACATTGTCGCCACGTGAGCTAGAAAAACTTCCGTGGCTCCATGTGGCTTGCAAGGTTCAACCCAGTCTAGATGTTCTGACGTCCACAATTCTGCCTTTTATCAGTTCTGCTTACCCACATCATTCCCCACGTGAACTGTTTGTGGTGTCCGGGGCATTTCTGTTTCAGAGTCCTGACTCCCTTGACCCCCATCCCCCATCTTTTCTCTGCTCCTTCTGCCAGCCACCAACAATTACTGGTCATTGTACAACTGCTCAGGGATTCCCTCTCCCAGGAAACCTTCAGTGATCATTTTGAGGCACATTTATGCTCACCTGATTCTTACCTCAGCGCCTCACATGTACATACCCGTTTCCGTTATTTCAACACTTCTTAAATGCTGCTTTTCGTTTTGCGTAACTGTTTATATTATGACTCTCTGAGTCCTCATCTAGACAGAAACTCTTTGATAAAAGAGATCATGTCTTGAAGTATTATATTTTTATTACAATGCTTAGCACAATGCTTTGAACATCATAAGCAGTCATCAAATACTTAATTGAGTAAGGCAGTTTACAATTTTCCAGTCTCTTCCATTTTAAAAAAAGTTTGCCTAACAGTACTTGAATCATCCCACATGTACATTTCCTCTAGTTTTCACTCCTGTCTGGTTTCCTATGTATCGCGTAGCTCTTTGACTTTCAGATATAAGGTGGACTTAGAAAGGTTGGCAGAGAGGGCAACTAACCTGGCTTATGCAGGCTATAAGCCTTTTGAGTGCCTTTCTTGAGTACCTGGAAAACACCCCAAATTGATCACAGTGTTCTTTTTTTTCTGCTACATTTCAATGCAGCCTCTGAAGCCTTTGTAACACAGTGCTTCAGGCAGCCTAGATCCCTGGATCAGAGCTGGCACTCCTTAGGCTAGTCTTAGTGGTCAGATGTTGATCGTGTGTTTTTAAGGCTGTTTAAGTGGAAAGGATTGGGACCGGGTGGAAAGGAAGAAAACATGGAGCTGGTCCTCTCCGTCAGGCTTAAAGCCCTGCAAATCCACAGAATGACCTCTGGCCAGATTGTGTTAGACGTGAATGTTACAATCTGCAGATATAGACCTTCTCTGCCATCTTCTCGTTGTAGGATGTTGAAGTCAAATGGATTGAATACCAGAATATGGTCAACTACCTCGTCCAGTGGATCAGACACCATGTGACCACTATGTCCGAGAGAACATTTCCTAATAATCCTGTAGAACTCAAGGTCTGTGTCCCTATAGAAGTTAAGTAGGATTGAGTTTATTATTAAACTTTTAAATAATGCTGAAATGGTTCTGTCATTTCAGAAATTGAAGAAAAATTGCCCTTGGCAAGGTACTAATCATCAGGCAAATTATTTATTTATTCGTCTCCTATTGTACAGAGAAAATGGAAGTCAACATTAATAATTAAAAGATAATAGTGACAACATCTTAAAGAAATTTGTAGTCCCTTTGGTTTGAATTGTTGAGAGTTTTAAGGTTTAATTTGGGAAGGTTTCTGGAAGTGACGTTGCCAGATTCTTTTTGGTGCCTGGGAGATGCCTGGAGACAGCAGATGGCTGGGGCACGAGGGGGGGCGGGAGCTTGTGCAATGCGACCGTGGCAGGGCCTGTGCCTGTGGTCACATCCTGTTAAAAAACAGCCTCAGAGGCTCCTGTGGTACGGCAAGAGGTACATACCGTCTTTCACCATGAGTTCGAAAATACATATCTGACTCCCAGAGTAAATGAGTTCCTGGTTTAGTAGAACATTTACTACTACCTAAGAACCTGGGTCCATCTCTTTGAGCAGAGACATTATAGAAATATTAAAAGATAGTACAGATATAGAAACGTATTGAAGATAAGTTGTCTCATTTTGTACATTGGGATTTGTCATAGCAAAGTAGTGTACTTTATTTCAAGAAATGGGTAATGCGAATATGAACAACAAAGTCTAATTCCTTGAATTGCAGACTTTGTTTTCTGGATCAGACTAGCATTGCAAAAAACGGTCCTAACCCAGGGTGGGCCCTGTTAACGTTAGTAATTGTGTCCATGCGTCTATACGGAACATCTGTGGAATAGCTTTTATTCATGTTGCCACGGGGAACTTGTCCTTGGCGCAAAGTTCCTTGGCGTGTGTCGATGTGATGCTGTTTAAGTTCTCTCTGAAGCTGTTTGTGTGATGTCTCCCTCTGTGGCTGGAACCTCTCCTGGCAGGAAAGCTTTCCTCCCCCTTCTATCAGCATGTCTACTGTGAACAGTGGGTAGCCCGTGATGGCATTCCGTGCTTATTCACCTATGGACATCCTGAAATGGTGCATTTTGAGTTTAAACCAATTTTCAGATTTCAAGTTCCATTTATTTCCAGATGGATTCCTTTTGTCCAGACATTTGAGTAAATTCTTGCTGGCTTCTGATTAATACAGATTCTTAAATTATTAAAGAAGTTCGAGTGACTACACAGATTACTGACTGTTGCCTGGGATAGGACGTGATACAGGAAAAAAATATATTGTGGGGAAATACCAAATAATTTTATTAGCCAACAAAACATTAAATGGAATCCTTCAAAGAAATGTGTCTGCCTGAATGTTTGCAGGGACTTGTCTTAAAGCAGCATGAATTAGGATGAAATAATTAGTATACACTTATTAAATGTGGAGATGCTTTATCAACATAATTTTTATAAGGTCCTTGTTAATAAATATAATAAACATATCTAAGAGATTCCCAAGTTAATATCTATAAATTAGATAGAATTTAATTATATGGTTCAAACTTTTATAATAATAGCAGCAACCAATAGCATCTGTCTCGTTTACTTATAAGATCTGCTTAATTTGGCCAATGGGATATTGAAACAAAATTTTAGTCCTATCTGTCTGATGAGAATTCTGTTTTCAAGGATAGACCATGAAATAGAGGAGAATGCTCCCCACCCCTTTTTATGGGAATTGCATCAGATGATTTTTCCAAAAACTAAAAGCTAAAGTACGGCATTTGGGAAGTGGATCTTTTAAAGTATGTATTTTCTTGTTTGGATAATGAGAGATTGTCAGTAGAGCCATAGTAGATACTGCTGTGGTTTTCACTATCCGGATGGCTGGGTAGCCTATGTTGAATCAGGACTCATAGCCATAATTACACCCTTCTCAGATCCCATACAGCCTGGTTACCGACTGGCTGGGAATCAGCAGCGTCCTTGAGTGTCTGTTTTATAAAGGAATGCCACCGAGGGCACGCGACAGAGTAAATAGCGTTTGAAGTGGTGACATTATGTGATAATGAAAACAGGTCTTTGAAGTTTGGCCCTTCATTTATTTTCCCTTTCTTTTTAGGCACTTTATAATCAGTATTTACAGTTTAAAGAAACAGAAATTCCACCAAAGGAGACAGAAAAATCAAAAATTAAACGCCTGTATAAATTATTAGAGGTAAGCAGAAATTTCCTTTGTATTGTCAAATGTAATATTTTAAAAAAATTTTATTGAAGTATACTTGATTTACAGTGTTGTGTTAATTTCTCTTGTACAGCAAAATGATTCAGTTATACATATGTGTATATTCTTTTTCATATTCTTTTCCATTATGGTTTATCACAGCATAATGAATATAGTTCCCTGTGCTATTATATAGTAGGACCTTGTTTTTTATCCATCCTATATATAATAGTTTGTGTCTGCTAACCCCAAACTCCCAATCCATCCCTCCCTCACCCCTCTTCCCCCTTGGCAACCACAAGTCTGTTCTCTGTGTCTGTGAGTCTGTTTCTATTCCATAAAGTTCATTTGTGTCATATTTTAGATTCCACATATAAGTGGTATCATAAGGTATCCAATGTTATCTTTAATAATATACCTTGATGTAAGAAACATAATTTTTTACGTCTTTGCTTCACATTAACTTTTTTGTTGTTGTTTTCTCTAGATTTGGATAGAATTTGGACGCATCAAACTCCTTCAAGGTTATCATCCCAATGACATAGAAAAGGAGTGGGGAAAGCTCATCATTGCCATGCTTGAGAGGGAGAAGGCTCTTCGTCCCGAAGTGGAAAGGTGAGTGGGGATGGCCTCTGCCCTGGGTGTCCAGTGGGAGGGGTCAGCCTGTGTCATGGAAAGAACTTAAGCTTTGGAGACCAACATTTACCTTTTTCATTCACTTGGCTGTGTGACCTTGAATAAGTCACTTAGCCTTTCTGATTCTCCATTTTCTTATCTAGAAACTCTTCCAGGAGGTTTGAGGAGGGATCGGTGAAGTAGTGTTTGAAGAGGGCCTAGGTTGGTGTGTGAAATCTCATCTCGTACGATGGTTACGGTTTTAAAGCCAATCAGGATGACCCATGAGAATTTCTCCAACTGACTTTAAAGTTGCCAGGGCCTGGATCCAGAAGTTCATCCATACATAACATAGACTAACCATGAACTTATCTTGTTTCTTGTTGTATTTGTGGCTACGGCCCTCTTTCTACGGGGCAGTGAACCCTCTATTTGAAAGGCAGTGAGGCCGCTTCTAGAGAACACTTAGTAAATGCTAGCTTAAGTTCCCTCTCTGCTTTTTTGCCCTGAAAACATCACTGACCTTCATCCTTTCTCTCCCGCTACACCCAGCTGCCGGGGAAGGTCCTGCTTGGTCTTCAGGACACATTTGTTGGATGGATGTGTCTCTGGGGTAGTCCTTACATCCCAGCCTGACTTGTGGTGTGTGGGGCTTGTGTGGCCTGAGTCCATAGGGCTGGCCTTACAGCCTGGGGACCGGTGGCCAGGCCAGGCATCGCCCTCAGGCCCGACTGGCCCCACGCCGCCTCACTTCTGCAGTGCGGTCACGCCGTCTGCCTCTCAGGAGCTCTGACTTGCCAAGGTCCCAGCCTCCCCCATTTATGAGATCTCTGCACTGTCTGATCCTTTGGCTGGGAAGTCTGTTTCATCCCCTCTTCACTCCTCGTCTTTCTCAGATCTCGGCTTCAATGTAATTTCCTCCAGAAACTTTCCACAGTCTCCCAGGTTGGTTCAGACGTCTTGGTGATAACCCTCCTGTTTATATGGATTGCTCCTTCATAGCCGTCATCTCCGTTGTAATTTTGTATTTGTGTCTGTGATTGGTTAAGGGCTGCCCATTTTACAGTTGTGAGCTCTAGTAACGTGGAGACAGATTCCTGTTTTTGTAGTTCCTCGTGTCGCCAACACTTAACACCCTGCCTGCTATCAGTATCCTGATGCTCTCTGCGCCTCCTCGTAACTTCCACATGGAAGAAATATGAACTAATGTGTTGAAGATACAGGGGCAGGTCTAACTTGTCAGGCCTTTATTAAATCACTGATGACACTGTTGTTAAAGCAGCATATTCTGTCTACATAACTAGATCATTAGAACCAGAACAAGCTCGAAATACCCAGGATGAACCTTTTATGGAGGAGATAATTCTGGGTGGTTCAGATGGGATGCTCAGCATCTCATCGGAAAGAGTAGAAAAGGATGCCACAGAAAGAGTACGCAGTAGATTTTAGTCGACAGAATAGCAGCTGGATTTTAATATATGTTAATGAAAGAGTGCTATGGTTAAGAGTTCGAGGTCTAGGAGCCAGTCAATCCTGGATGAATTATTAGCTCAGTGTACAAACCCTGTAATCTTAGATTCAGTAACCTCTCTAAGCTTCAGTTTCTTCCTTTGTAAACAGGATGTAATAGGACCTACTGCATTTGGTGGTTCTGAGTGTGTCTGTAAAATGATTAGTTAATTTCCTGGCATGTAACAATTGCTTCAGAAATGTTAGGTGCTGGCTGCTATTACTATTTGTGTTTTTCTTTTTACTAACTATATCTGACATGGCACTCTCAAATTTCCTTTTCTTGCCTTGTGAAAAGAACAGTATCTACCTCTAGGTGGAGAAGCAACAGTTTGGCCTTGCAGTGTTAGGGACAGGAAAATATTTAGGAGCTTGGCTGATTCAATGCCTTCATTTTTCTTGATGCAACAAGTTTTTTTTGGCATTAACTCTGTATTGCAAAATAATAGCTGTGCAGCGTGGGAGTGTGTAAAAAACAGATGCGAAAGAGCCAATGATCTTAGGCCAGGTAATAACCTATAGGAAGGAAAAATAAGCACAGACAAATTAAATTTGCAAGCATTGCACTGATATTCTTCTTAGCACTTTGGCTTTTAAAAATGTAAAGTAACTTCAGTACGATTAGACCTAACATTCCTGGGAGCTCATCCTATAAAGAAAGGTAAACGGACAATTTTCCATTAATTTAACCTAATCAACAAACACCGTGGTGGTTAAAAAGGAAAAGTACTTTGCTTCTCCTCAAACTCATTTGTTTATAGGTGCTTGTAAGTATCAGTTTTTAACCCTGTGTTGTTCAGTACAGACCTGGCCTTTTCCAAAAAGCTGTGATCAGGATCTGATTGACTCTTTGTGTTCTTTTAGCTGACGATTTGCCGGAATAACCTTTTCTAATCGTACCTGGGCTCCTGGGAGGCATCACAGTTGTTTTTGAGGCAGTTGCAAATGGATGACTCTTGGTGAAAATATTTGGCAAGTCTTCTCCAGTGACGCCCCAGTCAGCCTGCCTTGTCCATACTTGTAGGGCTTTAGTGCAGGCTACAAAAGGCAGACCTCAGCTAGTAAACCCATGGCTCTAGGCGAGATTCTTCTGAATAGCTATCAGTGTATTATTTGCTGTGTGTTGAATATGCACGTTGGAGCATATTTAAGGAGCCATTAAAAGCTGTACCATTCAGCCGCCACTCTTCACCGTTAGAAGTAGCGCTTTTTGTAGACCTTCTACTTTTGAGTCTACTTTTAATGGTGGAAGAAAGAACATCATTGCAAGGATAAGAATGCACAGCAGTAGTTACAGTTACCGTAGCAGTGATTCTGTGTTTAGTAACACGACTAGCACACGAACCAATCTTGATTCAAATGAAAATTTCCTCTCAGTTCATTGTGGTCCAACGCTGATCAATTCCTGCATTAGCTTTGGCAATGAATCCTTTGATGGACACAGGTATGGAGTCATTGGTGTGGGATTGTGTTTTTTCTTTTGGTGGGCTGCATTTTTCAGGGATGGCCAACTCTATGACTTTAGAGGGAGAGGCTTTATTTTATCTCATTCCTTCTTTTAGATTGGACATGTTGCAGCAGATTGCCAGCCGAGTTCAGAGGGGCAGTGTCATTTGTGAAGACAAACTGATGCTTGCTCGAAACGCTCTCCAGTCTGTAAGTTCATTTCAGGAGCTGGTGGGATTGCAGTAGGTGGGTCAGTGTGTTCGGATGAACTAAAACTTTGCATAACGTTGGGTAGATTGGTCTACTGAAACAAAGTTTGTTAAAGATTATGATTACTTTGCTTTCTTGAGGGAAAACATGTTTTTGAAGCAAAAGGGAAAACAGAGAAAATCCAAGTAGCTTCTGTTCTAATACTTCGAGTTTTATATTTGAGGCTAGTTTTGAAACTTGTTTAATTAATTAATTAATGTAGAATTAATATTGAGTTCTTTTAAAAATACAGGATTCTAAAAGATTAGAATCCGGGGTGCAGTTTCAGAATGAAGCAGAAATTGCCGGGTATGTCCTTGAATGTGAGAACCTTTTACGCCAGCATGTAATTGATGTACAGATTCTTATTGATGGAAAATACTACCAGGCAGACCAGTTGGTACAGAGGTAAGAGTGCTTGTTGGTCAGCCCTGTCCTTCTGGGTGACTGTTTCATGGCACCTGCATTAAGAATTTAGAGTGTGACAATTTTATGAAATATTTCTTAAGCTCTTTTTTGTTGAAAATGTGTGTCATATTAATTCTGTCATAGTTGGGTGTGTTTAGTAGGTTTTGTTCTTCAAAGGTAAGTAATAGAAAAAATTTTATGATACATATAATATTTAACTCTGTAGTAACTAACATACAGTTGAAATATTCATGTGTGATATTTGAAAAAGGGACAGTATGTGAAAATTATCTTTTAAGTCAGCATTTCAGTTTTCTGTTTATCTTATCATGAAAATGTTCCTAATAAAGTATTGGAAGAAATATATGTGCATAAACATCTGTATCTCTGAGAAGTAGGTTTGGGAGTAGGGATGGAACCTTTCAGGTTGAATACTATATATATTATATATGTAAATATCTAAATACATGAGATATATAAAGCAAAAATTATAAATGATGCTTTGACCCAGTAAGTCCACTTTTAGGAATCTATAGTAATTCTAAATATAGAAAATATCTAAATAAATATAGGGAAAAAAGCCTTTGTTCATGTCAGAAATATTTTATAGTAACAAAAATTTGGAATCCTACATGTCAAATAGTAGGAGAATGATCATATTATAGTGTAGTAATTGTGTTCATTATAAAATATAGTTATAAAAATCGTGATAATATGCAGAGTACTTATAGTACAATATTCAGTGAAAAAAATTGTGATGCAAACTTTTATCAATGTGATTACAATGACATTTTAAAATAGACTTTATTTATTTGAGCAGTTTAGGTTTATAGAAAAATTGAGTGGAAAGTCCAGAGTTCCCATATCCCCCCTCAAAGCCCCTTCTCCTGTTAGTAACGTCTTGCACTAGTGTGATGCATTTGTTACAGCTGATGAGCCAATATTGGTATGTTATTGTTAATTAAAGTCCCTAGTTTACATTAGAGTTCACTCTTTGAGAAAAATGCCTCTTATATTATAGCTTATCCCTTTTGATTTTCTTTTCAGGGTTGCAAAACTGCGCGATGACATCCTGGCCTTAAGGAATGAATGTTCCTCAGTGTACAGCAAGGGCCGCGTGCTGACAGCGGAGCAGACGAAGCTCATGATATCAGGAATCAGTCAGAGTTTAAACTCAGGGTTTGCACAGACCTTAAATGCCAGTCTGAACTCAGGGCTGACCCAGGGTCTAACGCCTTCCCTGACCCCATCCAGTGTGACCTCAGGCCTGTCATCAGGGCTGACTTCTCGCCTGACCCCATCTGTCACTCCTGCATATACACCTGGCTTCCCATCAGGATTAGTTCCAAATTTCAGCTCAGGAGTGGAGACAAATTCCCTGCAAACTCTGAAGCTGATGCAGATCCGAAAGCCCCTTCTCAAGTCGTCTCTACTGGATCAGAATTTAACAGAAGAGGAAATCAACATGAAATTTGTTCAGGATCTTTTGAATTGGGTTGATGAGATGCAGGTAAAAATATTTACTTTACCTGAATTTCAGGCTTTATTGCTACCAGTTTCTTTTTCAAACCTTATATCTTTCTATTTAAAGGTGCAGCTGGACCGCACTGAATGGGGATCAGATTTGCCAAGTGTTGAAAGCCATTTAGAAAATCATAAAAATGTTCACCAAGCTATTGAAGAATTTGAATCTAGCCTCAAAGAAGCTAAGATCAGTGAGGTATGTGAATTTGAAATCTGTATGTATTTCATCCCAGCTTCTGTTCTCCTCTTTCTATAAAAACCCTGTTGCAACAGGGTAAATGATACATTGCTTGTGAATCAGAATTCCTTAAGATTCCTAACCTTGCCATCTTTTTATCCCATGTTATAGATCCAGATGACGGCACCTCTTAAACTAACTTATGCAGAAAAGTTGCACAGATTAGAAAATCAGTATGCAAAACTCTTGGTAAGTTTTTTTAACTTCCTGTTCCCTTTACCTCTATGTGGCAAAGACACGATTCTTACAATGATTCTCCTTGTAAAGAACACATCCAGGAATCAGGAACGGCACCTTGATACACTCCACAATTTTGTAACTCGTGCAACTAATGAGCTTATTTGGTTGAATGAAAAAGAAGAGGGGGAAGTTGCTTATGACTGGAGTGAAAGAAATACCAACATAGCCCGGAAAAAAGATTACCACGCTGTGAGTATGACTTCTGTAACTAGATGTTAAAAATGCATTTCAGGTTTTATCATTTTCTAACATATTTCTTGCTTGTTTCTTTAAATTAGGAATTAATGAGAGAACTTGATCAAAAGGAAGAAAATATTAAATCAGTTCAGGAGATAGCAGAGCAGCTGCTTCTGGAAAATCACCCAGCCCGATTAACCATTGAGGTAAGTCAGAAAGTGTAATAGTCACAGTGGAATACAGACATTTGATTATTACCCTTCAGATTCTTCTATTGTTGATAAATTGAAAAATGCAAACTATCAAACTTCTATTATAACCTGAATCAAAAAGAATGTTTCTGACAGATCATACTGATTTGCCTTCAGTTCTGCTGAAGTGTGTCACCCACTCATCACTTCCAATAAAGGTACTTTGTCAACCCCTGTGGCCAAAGAGATGTAGTACAGTAACTGTAAAGGATCTTGTCTTGACAGGCTTTGAGGTTGATATTTCTTCCTAACCATATGACACTGCCCCAGCGATGTAACCTTACTCGGTCCCATTCACTTACCTAAAATGGGGGAAATTGCTTCTAACCCATAGAGTTGTGTGAGAAGAAGAAGAATGTACTCTTACTATTTAGTTCAGTTCTTGGTACACAGTAGGTTTTCAAGAAGTACTAGTTATTATTTAATTTACTAATTGTATTCACGATCCGGTTTTGTGAGGTGTTTCCTCAGGGTGTAACACACACATTTCAGACCCAGAAGGGGAGGGTTGACCTAGGGTTTATCAGGCTGCCTGTGGGGTGGTGGGGGGTGGGGTGTGTTTACTTTTGGGGCCTGATATCTACTGGTTAGAGTTAGTGACTGTCTGAATGTGCAGGGGGTGATGTAAGAGGGCGAGAAGCATGTAACATGGACAGATGTGGTGTATTTCCAGAGGAAGAAAAATGAAGCTATGCTTAACAATGGGACACGCAATTGAAGAAAGGAATCTGAGAGTCTTTGTTCACTGAAATAAGTCTTCGTGACACAAAAGATTCATAAAATTCTAGGCCTCACTTGGTGGTCTTGGGAATATTATAGGTGACCTTCTTTCATATAAAAATGTGGTTTTCATCCCCAGGAAATGCTGCATAGGAATGTTAAAGACACAGAAGGTAGGGTGGCACCAGGGAAAGGAAATTAGAATCATGAAGGGTCTGGATATACTTTTCTATGATGATCAACTAAAAGTGGGATAGATATTCTTTGGAGTAGAGGCATGAAAGCTGTTAGGAAATACGATTGTAGGTTGAGAATTTTGATGGGAATGGAAAATGTGGATGTGAACCTGATTACTTTTAGGTAGAGCTGTTAGTCTAATTAACTGAAAGTCTGGAACAATAAAATTAAGCCGTAGTTGTCCTTACGATTCCATGGGCCCATCCAATGTCTTGTGGGCAATGGATAATAGTTAATTATTAACTCTTTTATAGTTTATGTGAAAAAGAAACTAATAATCTGACCATGCATGATGTATCTTTTATAGCCAATTTACTCAAGTAGCTTAATTGGAGGGAGCAGGTAATGTGATCCAGATGTGTTGCCAGATTTCCAGTGCTGCCTTATGCATTCCACCCAAAAAGCTGCCTGGACAGAGCTCAGCAGGAGTGTTTTTTCCAGGAGGAAGGACAGGCTTACATAAGACAGTCATTAGAGCATCAAGGGCGCCCTCTTCCGGAAGCCAGTGAACTGAACCTTAAATATGAAAGGGTGTTTCTTGCATATTTTCTAGTAAGTAGGTGTCTTTTCTACAATATTTTTGCTCTCAGGAAAGAGACACCAAGTGGTAAATAAATATTCAAGTAAAAACGTATGAAATAAAAATTCCTAGTATTATCTTTTCTATTTTTAAATTTTTGGCCGTGTTGGGGTCTTCGTTGCCGCATGTCGGGTTTCTCTAGTTGCAGTGAGCGGGGACTAGTCTTCGTTGCGGTGTGCGGGCTTCTCATTGCGGTGGCTTCTCTTGTTGCCGAGCACGGGCTCCAGGCACGTGGGCTTCAATAGTTGTGGCACGTGGGCTCAGTAGTTGTGGCTCATAGGCTTAAGTTGCTCCACAGTATGTGGGATCTTCCCCGACCAGGGCTCATACCCGTGTCCGCTGCATTGGTAGGCAGATTCTTAACCACTGTGCCACCAGGGAAGTCCCCCTAGTATTATCTTGAATGTAATTCCAGAATTACACCAATAAGGGATTGCTTATGCCCTTTTCCACCCTCCCCAAACAGTCCCAGTAAAAACAAACAAATAAATCACCCCCACCCCTGCCAAGAGCTTCCAGACTAGTTTTGGAAGCAAAGACAGAGAAAACTACAGACCATGTATTTTTGTGTCAGGAGGGGTATTTTATGATCCAGTAATAGAAAAATTCAGAAAAAAGAAAGATGGAGGAAAATGTCATGAAAGAGGCATATCTGAAGATGCCATATAGGCAAGTGTTGGCAGGTGGAGGGTTGGTTTTCTAAAAAGCTGGGATAGCTTGCATCCATTTCTAATATTAAAGAGGTTTTCATGGACAAACAGCCAGAGCTAGCTTTTTCCATATATTTTAAGAAAAAAATGTCAAGAAGCTAAAAATTTGAAAGAAAGTGACTGGACTGATTGAAAAATTTATATTTAAACTTTTAGGGCTGGCTTTGTACAACTGGAAACTCATAGTTTAGAGGGACATTTGACTACCCCGATTTTTCAAGTCTTACTCTGTTAAAGAATTCTTATCATCTATGTAGACACTAGAGTTTTTTATGCTTGAGAAGTAAGTCGTGTGTCTTACTGTCCAGACGGCAACAGTGGCTATGTTTTACCTGTCAGGCCTACCGAGCGGCGATGCAGACGCAGTGGAGCTGGATCCTGCAGCTCTGCCAGTGCGTAGAGAAGCACATAAAGGATAACAGCGCTTATTTCGAGGTATGGAGGCAGAATCACCATGTCGATCGATGGTATTGCAATTTTGGCTGAGTTACAGAAAACATTTCCATAATGTACTGTTAAGATGCATGTATGTAGTGTTCAGGGGAAAGAAACCAAAATGTTTTCTTTGTAGGGTATAGGGATATATGTTCTTCAGGGTAAATGGAAGCATTCTAGTAAGGAAGAAATACTTTAAAAATGCTTAAAATGTCAGAAAATCTTAATTTTGTCCATGCTTCTCTTATTAAGGAACTATTTCATTACAGAGAGCTTTCTTTCTGTTCTTCAGAAATTTTAAAATATTCTTGGAATTTCACCCCTGATTAACAGTTGTTTGGACCCTAAAGTGAAATAGAAGTTCAGTCAAAATAATATCGAACCAAAACCACAGTATACAGAGAAACTTTGTTATATATATATGTATATATTATTTTTCATGTTCTTTTCCATTTTGGTTTATCACAGGATATTGGATATAGTTTTCTGTGCTATACAGTAGGAGTTTGTTGTTTATCCATCCTACGTATACCAGTTTGCATCTTCTAATCCTAAACTTGCAATCCATCCATCCCCCCCCCCACCTTCCCTCCCCCTTGGCAGCCACCAGTCTGATCTCTATAGACATAAACTTTGGATGGACAGTTAGAATTCATTCATCATCATCCAAGTTCAAGAATTGGTGTTTGGTTAAAGGAATGATTTTGGCTAAGTTGTCTTGTGATCATATTCTGTTCCCATGTAGGAGGGGTCCACACAGGGCTCTGGTACTCGAAACTGACAACTCTGGGCTTTGCTGACATTACGTACACTTTAACTGCCAGTTTTCATCTTTCCTTAGTTTTTCAATGATGCCAAAGAAGCCACGGATTACTTGAGGAATCTAAAAGACGCCATTCAGCGGAAGTACAGCTGTGACAGGTCCAGCAGCATTCACAAGCTGGAGGACCTCGTTCAGGAATCAATGGTATGAACAGGAAAACCTGCAAGTTTCATCAGTGATGTATAGTGAGGACTAGATTAGTGCTTTATTATATTTTCTATGTGCAGAACTTCATGTTTCATTGGTACTCTTGATATTTCTGCCTCAATCAAGCATTTAAACATTCAGTTTTAGTGTTTTTTGGTAACAAATACAACAAAAGTGTTTTTCATGTGATTGCCTGAATATTTTAAAATGCTTTCACTGTGTTGTGTGTGTCTGTGTTTAGTCATTCATTCCATAAATACTTGTTAGCATTTCTGTATCCCAGACACTATTTTAGGTGCTGGGGATAGAACAGTGAACAAAACAGACAAGAATCCTGCTTATATGCCGGGGATGGGGCTCAATAAACATGATAAATTAGTAAATATACATAGTATGTTAGATAGTGGTAAATGCGAAGGAGGAAAGAAACAACCAAACAAAACAAGGGAAGAGAGATGTCAGCGGGGGTGGGGAGGGATTGAAAGCTTAGACCAGGTGGTCAGGGAAGATTCTTCTGGAGAAGTTCGTTTAGGCAAAGCCCTAAAAGAACAGAGTGCACACGTTTTTACTTTTAAAATCCATCTGATTTATTCCCTAGGAAGAGAAAGAAGAGCTTTTGCAGTATAAAAGCACAGTCGCAAGCCTGATGGGGAGAGCAAAAACAATCATTCAGCTGAAGCCAAGAAATCCTGACTGTCCACTCAAAACTTCTATTCCGATCAAAGCCATCTGTGACTACAGACAAATTGAGGTACTTTAACTCCTAGAAACAGACCGGATTCTGGCATTGTTCATATATTTAAAAAATGAGGTCATATTGCTCATTAGTGGTAAAGTTTTCCACCTCAAAAATACAAAAAAAAATCCCAAGATTGGATGTGGAAAAAGATGAGTACCACAGTGACCTCATCTTGTTATTCTGTTCTTCTTTTAAAACCAGATAACCATTTTCAAAGATGATGAATGTGTTTTGGCGAACAACTCTCATCGTGCTAAGTGGAAGGTCATCAGCCCCACTGGGAACGAAGCCATGGTCCCGTCTGTGTGCTTCAGTGTCCCTCCTCCAAATAAAGAGGCGGTCGACTTTGCAAACAGGTTTGTGCACACTAGCTCCAGATGTAGGCCTGGCTGTGGAATTCTCTGAAGGTTAAAGAAACAATCAGTGCTTTGACAAGGCTCATAGGATCAGGAGGACCTAGAACTAGGAAACCTAGTATATGTCACAAACACAAAGAAAAATTGTAGCATGTGTTCAGAGGGAGTGGAAAGGCTGAATCTGAGTTTTCTTTCGTATATTTCAGAATTGAGCAGCAGTATCAGAACGTCCTGACCCTTTGGCATGAGTCTCACATAAACATGAAGAGTGTGGTCTCCTGGCACTATCTCATCAATGAAATTGACAGAATCCGAGCTAGCAATGTGGCTTCAGTAAGTATAAATCTGCACATCCACCTAACCTGTCCAAAGATTTGGGCCCCTTGTCTCGAGGGGTGGGTTTTGTATTTTCTCTGGGGTAAGATGGAGTCGAGCAGATCCATGATAATAGTCATTCATTCAATGAATATCTGTCCTATGTCTGCTGTATACGAGGCATCTTCTAAGGACTGGGGAATCTGGAAATCCCATACTTCATTCAGGGCTTACATTTTCATTGGGAGACATGGATGGTATAGTGTTTGGGCATATAGAGATGGGTGTAGTTTGATTTCATTTATTAAATTTTATAGTCTTGTTTTTTCTCATCTTTTAAAACCTAAGATTGTAAATGAAGAAAAAATTAATTTCCAGTGGTTTTCTATTTATGACTATTAACATAAACTCATGTCCCATGAGACCCACTTGAGATCTGTCCTTTTGAAATTTTACTCTTAGTTCTATAATGGATCACTGGTCTTCTTTAGATAAAGACAATGTTACCTGGTGAACATCAGCAAGTTCTGAGTAATCTACAGTCTCGTTTTGAAGATTTTCTCGAAGATAGCCAGGAATCCCAAATATTTTCAGGTTCAGATATAACACAACTGGAAAAGGAGGTTAATGTGTGTAAGCAGTATTATCAAGAACTTCTTAAATCTGCAGAAAGAGGTAAAGCATGGGAATCCTTGCCTTTTTTTCTCCATGGGTGTTTAGTCCAGGCTATTTTCTGCTATCAATGGGAATCTCAGTCTTAGGTATATTTTGTCAATCCACCTGTAATAGGTAGAAGCAATGATTGGAACATTAAATGCCTGTTTGAGGTAGGAAGATTCAAGGAGGGATTCAGTTATTTCCAAATGATGAATTAATAAAAAGATGTCAACCAAGTCGTATGACAATGAATTCTTAGTGTATCTACTTTTAAACATTTTCACTGTTTTGCAATGTAATGTTCAGAGTGATGATCTTTTAGTTTCAGGAAAGTTTCAATTATTTTTCCGTATACCAAACTTGGATTTTTTTAAAGACTTTTTCTTAGAGGAGTTTTAGATTCGCAGCAAAACTGAGAGCAAAGGGCAGAGATTTCCTATAACCAAACCTGAACTTTATACAGGGGTTGAAGGAAAAGATTTTGTCTTGTTAACTTTTGTTAAATATAAATTTTATTCCAAACACTTGATATAACTTAGAGACCAAAAAAACTTAGTAGTAATACTCTATTTAAAAAATTTTTAAACATTAACATAATCTTTACCTTTCATTGTAAAGGATTTAATTTAGTTTTTATTACTAATCTGCTACTAACATAATTCACATTTTTGTGAACACAAAACAGAGCAATATATTACTTTCTTTAGACATCATAAATCAGATATTGGTACTTTAAGTGGCGTTGGGGAAATTTTATTAAATCTTCATAAATTGTAATGTCCACGATTTCAAGATTTATATCCTTGGGGTGGATTTGTGGTGATAACTGGTAACATTAGTTTGACTAGCTGTGTTTTAGTAGTAGTAAAACTGCCGTGTTAAATCATGAACGAGAACATCCAAAAGATAGAAAATGAGGTATTTTCTAAACATTACATTTGTTTTCACAGAGGAGCAAGAGGAATCAGCTTATAATCTCTACATCTCTGAAGTCCGAAACCTCAGGCTTCGGCTTGAGAGCTGTGAAGACCGTCTCATCAGACAGATCCGCACCCCCCTGGAGAGAGACGACCTTCACGAAAGCGTGTTCAGAATCTCAGAGCAGGAGGTAAGGCTGAGAAGCGCGTGGGGACAAGATTAGCACAGATTACTGTCTTAATGACCTTTACTGTCGACTCTGCGACCTCTCACACGCTCCCTTTGCCAGGGGTCACTTGGTGAGGTCTGCCTATGTACTTAACGCTGATGGCAGACGAGGATTCTGTAATGCAGTTCTCTCTCTCACTTGGGTAAACACAGGAACACGTGCTTTCTCACCCATTTATGTGGAGGCTGCGAGGGCTTCTCACAGTTTCTCACCTGCTCGATGCGCAAGCGCTGAATTAGATGTTTGGGCCCGAGGAGATGGACAGTGAGGGAATGATTGATTATGAAACTTGACTGCTTTGGCTTCATTTCTTTGATAAAGTAAAAGTAAAGAGTATGTAAATGTCTTGCAACTAGAGATGATCATACTAAGTGAAGTAAATCAGAAAAAGACAAATACCGTATGTTATCACTTATATGTGGAATCTAAAATACGACACAAATGAACATATCTACAAAACAGAACCAGACTCACAGACATAGAGAACAGACTTGTCGTTGCCAAAGGGAAGGGGGGTGGGGGAGGGAAATACTGGGAGTTTGGGAGTAGCAGATGCAAGCTATTATATATAGAATGGATAAACAATAAGGTCCTACTGTATAGCACAGGGAACTATATTCAATATCCTGTGATAAACCATGATGGAAAAGAATATGAACAAAATGTATGTATGTGTTTAACTGAATCACTTGGCTGTACAGCAGAAATTAACACAACATTGTAAATCAGCTACACTTCAATTAAGAAAAAAGAATACATACGTGTTTAAGTTAAGGGTCATAATGGGAAATGTGTATTTTTAAAGTGTTTGAAGAAAGAGACACCATCTGGAGTGATAGCCTAATCCTCATGTTTGTTCTCTGTTGTGTAGAAACTAAAGAAAGAGCTGGAGCGACTTAAAGGCGATTTGGCCACAATCACGAGTAAATGCGACGACTTTTTCAGTCAAGCGGCCGCCTCTTCCACGGCTCCCACCTTGCGATCCGAGCTCAGCGTGGTCGTCCAGAGCATGAACCACGTCTATTCCATGTCCTCCACCTACATAGAGAAGTATGGAACCACTGCCTTAATAGAAATCATCTAAACTGGCTTCATAAAAGTGCCACTTATATATATAGGCTGTTTAGCCAAAAATGTTCATTTTTAAGAATACAAAATATTTTTCTTAATAACAAATATATTAAATATTTCTGTGGACTTATGATGCATCTTCATGCTGAAAGGGAATGTGAGCCCTCAGAGACTAGAGCATTAATGATCTTCCCACATGTTGCCTGTAGTTTTGGTAGCTCAGCTGTTGTAGCCTATAGAACTTTCCTCCCAGGCTTGGTCTAAATTAGGTTTGAAAGAAGCCCCTCTGCTGTTGGAATCTCCTGCTGAAGACCACTGTGGGGGCAGGACATGGGTTCTGTTAGAAGACCGTTAGCAGGATGTTAATCCTTTTTTAAAAATTTTATTGAAGTATAGTTGGTTTACAGTGTTGTGTTATTTACTGCCGAGTCACCGCTACAGAAAAAGTGATTCAGTTATACACATATATACATTCTTTTTCATATTCTTTTCCATTGTGGTTTATCCCAGGATATTGAATGTAGTTCCCTGTGCTCTACTGTAGGACCTTGTTGTTTATCCATTCAGTATATAACAGTTTGCATCTGCTAACCCCAAACTCCCACTCCATCCCTCCCCTAACCCCCTCCCCCTTGGCAACCACAAGTCTGATCTCTATGTCTGTGAATCTGGTTCTGTTTCGTAGATAAGTTCATTTGTGTCATGTTTTAGATTCCACATATAGGTGATATCATATGGCATTTGTCTTTCTCTGTCTGACTTACTTAGTGGGATGTTAATCTTGTAATAAAAGTGTCAGTGTCTCGGGATGAAGACCATGCTGCATCATGCACCCTCATGGTGCTTTGGGACTGTATTGTGGGAAAATAAACACTTACCAAAAGGGGGTGTTGTTTAATTCTCTTTTTCAGGTTGAAAATTGTCAACTTGGTGTTAAAAAACACTCATGCTGCAGAAGCCCTTGTAAAATTCTATGAAACTAAACTGTGTGAAGAGGAAGCAGTTATAGCTGACAAGAATAACATTGAGAATCTAATGAGTACTTTAAAGGTATGCCTTTCACTGCTGGCTATTTTTTAAGATTATCCTTTAAAAGTATTTCTCTAGCACTTGGCCCAGGTCTTCAGACATCAAGCATTAAATACCTGAACTTGAATACATTTCTGTCCATTCCATGTCCTGTCTCTGTAGTACCATCGCTTACTGTAAATGAGTGTGTTCATTCATTTTTAGTTTGAGGTGAGTTCTTTTCATTTGAAGTTTGGATCTTTTTGACAGTAGGTTTTTATAGTCTGTTCATGTCGGCAGCAAGAGGAGTTGAAGCTAAAAAGTAAATTATTGGTAATAGATTTTCTTGTGGAAAGAGGCAGTTATTTTAAGAAATCAAGATGAGTAGAGTAGTTAATCTAAGAAGGAAAAAGGCTGATAGTTATACTCGTCTGTTTCTCTTCTTCCATTTATAAAGCTCTGAGTAAAGATATTGTAAACCAATTGTGAGAAGTTTTCTCAGTGATTTTTTAATGCATGTGTTCATTTTTAAACAATGAGATCAGTAGATATTTAAAAAACAAACAATGAAAAAGACTTACCGAGGTAGCAGACTTGCTTATGAAATATATTTTATTTTATTGATGTGCAAATTTCGTTAGACTGAACTCTATAAAACTGTTGTTTTTTTTAGGTCAAAGTACAGTCAAATATTGGCAATTTTATAAGGTTCAAGCTAATGTAATATTTTGTATATGAAAGATATTCTTTCCATTGTCTGATTTTATAGCAGTCATTTGTAAATGAATGGTAAAATTAGGTGAATAATGTGTTTACACAATGAGCGGTTGATACGTTTTTGTAACTTTATAAATTGATCTATTTTAGCAATGGAGATCTGAAGTGGATGAAAAAAGAGAAGTCTTCCATGCACTGGAGGATGAGCTACAGAGAGCAAAGACCATCAGTGATGAGATGTTTAAAACCTACAAAGAGCGTGACCTTGACTTTGACTGGCACAAAGAAAAAGCAGATCAGTTGGTTGAGAGGTGGCAGAATGTTCATGCTCAGATTGACAACAGGTTAGCACCCTTTTCATTCAGTTTTAGCTCAGATTTATTCTCTGCATTCTGGGTAAAGTCTAAATGTATTAGGCTTTTTACTTCCGTATGTAATTCATTCCATAGAGTTAATTTCCATATGTAGTTAATTGTGTTAATTGCAAGAGCTCTGTCCAATTACATTTCTTTTTTATAGGGTGGCCTTTAGTAAGATATTTAACTTCCAAGTAAGTTATTTTTCTGTTCTGTGTTATTACAACTGTTTATGTACTCTGGCATTTATATAGTTAATCTACTTGCCTTTTCTGAAGGAAAAAACAATGTATTCTCTAATTATTAGAGAATTCTCTAATTATTACCACTGATAATATCAAAATAACCATAACTTAGTAAGAGGAGGGTGGGTCATGCATTTCCTAGGGCCGGATGTAGCATCTATACTAGACAGGAGGCGTAAAGAAACTGAAATGTCCTAATGCTCATTTTAATCAAAGAGACAAGAAAGTCAAAATCATTTGCCCACTGACTGAAATAAAAAAGTGAAAAGAAATGGGATGGTTTTGGGGGCTCATCTTAAAAGAAATGGAATAGTGTTCCTTCTCATTCATTTTTTGTTTTTATTAATGCAGCTAAAATGCATTTATTATATAGTACCATTTGTGAGAAATAAATTATGTTTAAATATTTAGTATCTAATCTCTAAAATACATGATCTGTAGGTTTAATGTAGTGGTTTTAAAATCATAGAAACTGGGGTGTTTAATCACAGTTCCTAGAAAGTACCCTCTGAGTCCATGTTGAACCATTCATTGCTACCATGTCATTTTTTCAGAAGTGAACTGCCATTGCTGCAAACTTTAGGTCTTCAAGACTTGCTGATTGATAATTATTATGGTTAACTTTCCAGTTTTCCTGCTTTTTAGCTTTAGTCTCTCGGGCTTGTCCCTAGAATAATCAGTACCGATAAATTGCACAAGTCCTGGAGAAAAAGAATTTGTATTCAACCCAAGGCAGTGTAGGTGCCCTTGGAGATGGGCCTGGGATGCTGTGGCCTCGAATTCTCGACACACCCCTGTTGTTGTGCTTAGTGCATCTTAGGACAGTAATACTTTGTCCCTCCCTTTTTTTCTACACCTTCCACCTTCCTATTGGTTACTCTTGGAAACCGTGACTATTCCTTTGTTAACCTCTTAGGTTACGGGACTTGGAAGGCATTGGGAAGTCGCTGAAATACTACAAAGATACCTATCACCCTTTAGATGACTGGATCCAGCAAGTTGAAACTACTCAGAGAAAGATTCAGGAAAACCAGCCTGAAAACAGTAAAACCCTAGCCACACAATTGAATCAACAGAAGGTGTGTAAACACAGTTCCTTGTGCTAGGGTTGTGTCTGCATTTGGTCACTCAGACCTTGACCTTCCTTTCTCTTGTTAGTAAGATAAGTCAGCAACTATTTCAAGGAAGGCAGGGAATAAATCAGAAATGTTAAAAATTTGCACTCAAACCTACATCCATCCCTTATTTTGATTTAAGAAAGTTGCATGTTGCGACAGTTCAAGTTTCTAATGATCCTTTAATCGTAGGTATGGAAATCTCTCTGGTACTTTGCTGGCTGCAATAGTTTCATGGGATCCTAAATTTAAAAAAAAAAATGGTTAGTCATAGAAAATTAAACAGCCACATGTGACCAAGAGTTAAATGCTTTGAGATTTTTGTTCCATCTTGAGGGCCAGTAATTTCTAGCTCTCTTTAGATCAGGATTAGGTGGGGGATAAGGGTTTCAAGTCTACTTGTGGATAATTCCCATGGAGTTTAGTAATTTCTGCTTTGGAAGCCTCATGAGGGGGTGTCACATAGTGGCTTAATCTTGAAAGCTTGGACTTTACCCAATGAGGCAGATGACATTAAGTGCAGTGGGGTAGAGGGAATTCCCTGGCAATCCAGCGGTTAGGACTTGGTGCTTTCACTGCCGAGGGCACAGGTTCAATCCCTGGTTGGGAAACTAAGATCCCATAAGCCATGTGGTGCAGCCAAATAAATCAATCAATCAATAAATAAAGGCTACAATTAAAAGAAAAAGTGCAATGGGGTAGAGAGCTGTAGTCTTAAGTGATGTAGATATTTCTTAGTGCCTGAGATCTCAAGTTGTTGGATAGTATAGGGTTCCTTGTCCTTTTTCTCCTAACCTGTGTGTGCTTATAGATGCTGGTGTCTGAAATAGAAATGAAACAGAGCAAAATGGATGAGTGTCAGAAATACGCAGAGCAGTACTCCACTGCAGTGAAGGTGAGAAGACCAGTTCCTTGCATCAGATTTCATGTTCAGATATTCAGGGAGGTGCTTCTACGGTATACTTTTAAAGCCTTTGCAGGTCATTCAGTCTGTGTTAAAAAGTGAAACAGAGAATCTTCACTTATCTGTTAATTCTTTATGAAAGTGTGAGTCACGTGATGACTCCTGGTTCTTTCATTCTCTCTCTGTGTCACACACGTGCACAGCCTGGCCACACCCCCATGTGCACCAGAATAAAATGTAGCTCTGTAATCCGCCTCTTACCATTTTGCTTCCCCTCTCCCCTCCTTGCTGGAGTGTTCCATGCAAGTATTGCTGGAGTACTCCATGGAAGTATTGCTGGAATATTCCATGGGAGAACGTCTACCTTGTGCTCTAAGTCACCACACCTCAGCTTCACCCATTCAGATCTGGAGTCCCGTTTCCTAACTAGAGGAGAGGGAGGCTGAAAATAACTGGCACGCTGTCCCTATATGTCTCCATGAACTTCTAAGGAGACTTAGGAACTTTCCTGGCCACCCTAAATGTTTCTGATTTTTATTACCACCTTGGAAACATGTCAGGATTGGATTGATTCTTGAAAATGTAGTTTTGCAATATTTTCTTGACTTATTCAGTGAAAGTAGATGCCCTTTCTCTGCATCAAATCACTATAGAATGAAGGGTTAGTGCTTTGCTTTAATTAATCTTACCATTTCCTTTATACAGGACTACGAATTACAAACTATGACCTACCGGGCTATGGTGGATTCACAACAAAAGTCTCCAGTGAAACGCCGGAGAATGCAGAGCTCGGCAGACCTCGTCATTCAAGAGGTGATACCCGTCCAGAGATGGGGAGGGTGTAAAAGAGAGAAGCAACACCTTAGCAATTTTACATTTATATATTTGTATTGTGGTAAAATGTCCATAATAGAAAATTCACCATTTTAGCCATTTTTAAGCATACAATTCAGTGGCGTTCAGTACATTCGTAATGTTGTACAACCTTGAACACAATCCATTTCCAGAACATTCCATCATCCCAAACAGATGCTCTCTATCTATAACAATGCATCTTATTAAGGGTTTTAAAAAACCTTTGAAAATCTTCATTCAAGATGAATGAATTGCAGAGAATAATAAATGTATATCATGATCAAATTTAGAAGAGGATTTTGCCATCACTGTGGTTTGCACAGCAGTAATCTCGTTCCTACTCGGTTATCATTGCTGGGGAGTTGTGAACTTCCCTGTCCCATAGACTAGTTAATATTTTAATTATTACTCAAGTGTTCATTCAGCTCATTTAGGGCAACTGGAGATTCTGTTTTTATTTTTATTTTTCCTTACTTGCAGTTCATGGACCTGAGGACCCGGTATACGGCTCTGGTCACCCTCATGACACAATATATTAAATTTGCTGGGGACTCATTGAAGCGTCTGGAGGAGGAGGAGGTAACCATTAACCATGGGCAGGTTACTGAAAAGGAGCCACGAGAGGGTTTCATGATAAACTCACGTGGTTGAGAGCTGATGTATGAGTGATTAATTATAAAATTACAGTGAAAAACAGTAGAGGCGTAGGATTTTTTGGTTTGTTATTAAGATTCTCTCGAACTGAAAAACATTACAAAAAAAAAAAGGAACAACCTTTTTGGAAAAAAAATTTTTTACTCTAGGTCTCTAGTATGAGAGCGTTAATGTCGTTAAGTGGTTCTATTTAAATTATGGAATGTTGGCAGTTTAGCAGAATGTTTTTCAGTTTTCTCACAGTTGAGAAGTATTGTTCTTTGAAGTATAGTTACTACTGTTATGATATCTGCAGAAATATTACATAAACACATTTTTTATGCATTTTAAATTAATTTACATCTTCAAGGATTTAAAACATGAAAGCCATTAAGTTAGAAGTAGCAGGTGTTTATACAAAATGGTAGTACTTTTTAAGAATTGTGGGGGGGGTTATTTTGTTTTTGTTTTTAGCTTTGCCAAAAAGATATGGTGTATATTAAAAAGACTAAGTACCATTCTAATTTGGAGAACTTCAGTGCCTTTGATTATGCATTTAAAATATATTCAGAAACAGAAAGAATAAGGAGTTATTTATGGAAATATATTTTCATAAAACGCTATTGTATCTAATTTTGAAAGTATGCTCTGCTCTATTATCTTAATATGCTTTCTGTTCCTAACCTCAGAACAGACAAAAATAGTAAACCAAATGCTGTAGTAAGTAAATTGTGGGGCATTAGCCATTTAAATTAGACCGTTGTTGAAATTCTGTAGGTGACTGTACTTAGTATAACTCCATTCATATAATGAGAGAACCAAAATGGTAGTAAATGTCTAATAGATGTTGCTTTCTTAGTTTCTAAAATTATGACCGCTTTTGTAAACTACTTTTGTCTGTTCAGAGTTAATAGTTTTTGGCAACTAAATCACTAACATGGCTACTTGCAAGTCTTTATAACTAACTTCCTTTGGGTTTAGAAAGGAGAACCAGAATATTTTCACATTCAAATAATTGGCATACACTTCTCATCTATGAAGGAAAGTCCATATTTTTTTACATTCTTAATTTTTAAGAGATATATATGATTCCATTTTAAATGGTATACAGATCTTTTAAATTGTGTACTTTGTAGTTAAATGTAATATAAATAATTTAAGCCCTTCCCTTTCTTACAATGTATGTCTGCACATATATGAGCCAATTTGCTCAATGTATCTGATGAAGTAGAATAGTAGAAGTTGATAGAACCAAAAGATATTTCAAAAAGCCTGAAATATATCCAAAATTATGCTTGTCATCCTTTGAAATATAAAAGATTATGTTGAATTTAAAGTCAAAACAATGTAGCTTATGGAAGACCATGCAAAGATTATTATAATTTAAAGCAGATTTTAAAATTCCTTGTTAAAAATTCACCACTTAAGGATATTAATAATGGAATATCTTACAAAAGATACATAGCTCAGTTTTCAGATTCCAAAGAGTAGTGTTTCTGAAACTGGGTCTATCTATACTCACATGAGAGATCTTGGTCAGAGAGCAGAATTTTCCATGGTAAACATGAAATCAAAGAGGGATTCAAGTTAATTTCAAAGATAATACCAAACTAGTTACAGAAATATTAGTAGAGTGTCTGTAATAGATAGGTGGATAAAGATATTTCTCCAGTCTTTGTTGATCGCAAAATATATTAAATGTTAATTGCTGAGATTAAAGGACAGCATGTCTCCTTGGGGAACATTTAGATAAAACTTGAAGTTATTTTTATTTGAATAAGTTTGAAATATACAAGAAAGCAAATCAGCAATAGGACTAAATTGTTTCTAGTAATTTTTCTAATATTTGCTAAAAAATTCAGAGTTATCCAGGCAACATGAGATTATTATCAGTCACTAAAATGACTCCAAAACACTGAGAGTTTAACAACAGACATTTTTTTCTGAGAGAATTTTCATTTTTTTAAACCTTAGAACATGACCAAGAAAAAAAGGGAGGGACTCACAACTTCTGAGCAACAGCTAAGTTTTAAACAGAGTTTGATGAGGAATTGAGAAAGACCCTTTTAGAAATCATCTGCTGAAAACATGTTGAACACCTAATGTGTAAGCAGATAGAATGCTTCAGTATCACTGAGAGTTGACCCTGATAAGAAAATAAAGAAAATAGAACACTAAATATTGCAGGCTGTGATGAGATTTTTTTTTTCATATGAATTCTTATTAAAAATCATATTTAGGTTAGCAAAGGAAACATCTAAAATTCTCATCAAGATTATTGGGGATCAAGAAATGAGAGGAAGAAAAATAAGATGCATGGTCTATAATACAAACTAAATTCTTGAGATTTACCAGGGCTTTTCCATGAAAATAAAATCTGCTATTTAGAATAATTTCCCTCCTTTTGTTTAAATTATTTCTAACTATGATGATTTTGAGCTGATGATATGACACTAATAACCTTATGGTATTAATAAAGAGAAATTAAATTGTGATTATAAACTAGCCCTGATCATGTTCTGTAGTCAAGTGTATTTCTCCCAGCTGAGATTGATTCTGTAATCAGTAAACAAATTTTCTTAATTGGATCTGAATCCCTAAGTACACTTTTACAAGCATTTATATTTAACAAATATCTTTATGTTTATGGAGTATCTGAAGGTTCTTGTCAAAGTGCATTCATATGAGCCATGTCATTAAGGACAACAACAAAATCAGTGAGTATATGAAGCACATCTTTTCTAAAGCCACCAGGGACTATAGGTGCCTTTGCATTAGCAATTCTGACTATTGTAAGTATCAGGGCAAATATAAATTAGTGAGGCATTTGATTGTAGAAATTACAGATTTTTATATAATTTTCCTCCTTCCATATGTTAAGTATTATTTCCTCAATTGGCTCTCTGTTCCAAAGTTCTGTATCTTGCTTCTTTCACCATTAAGACAGGAGAATGTAAATATCATTTCAAATTTCCATTGGGCTAGAAAATGAAAACTAAATTCTCTAATGTCATTCAGTTCCTATACATCGTATGTTCTTCTCAGCCCACAGGACTGAGTTGTGTGTGAGAGCAGAAAGAGAACTGTTGTGAGAATTTTGGTTCCTACTTTGTCACTTGCCTATTGTGTGAGTTTTCAAAATTATTTAACCTCCCTAGACCTCAGTGTCCTCATCTGGGGTGAGGGTCATACTGTAAGGTTCCTTCTTGCTGTAAAATTCTGAGCTAGCTAATTTTAAAAGCAGAATTATTCCTAAGAGACCAAAAAAAAAAGAAAGAAAAGATTCCTTGATTTAGAAAACCTGACATGCAGGGTTTTTTGTCTTCTCCGACTGTTGACTTTCTGAAGCTTCTTCTCTGCAGATGGTGGTGGGGTTGGTGGTGGGGTTTGTTCTGCCTTTGGTTTCACTGGTCTGTGTAAGTCCTTTCATGAGCATGGCTTCAGATTCTTAAAGACAGATTGGAGTCGAATGGGTTTGACCCTTCTGAACGTCTCTCATAGATGAAAAGGTGTCAGGAGGCTTCTGAGCACGGGGTGTATTCAGATCTGCTCCAGCGGCAGGAGGCGACGATGCTGGAGAATCGCAAACTCACGGGGAAGATAACAGAGCTGGAGAGGATGCTGGCTGAGCTTGAGAAGCAGAAGTCCCGGGTTGAGGAGGAGCTTCCAAAGGTCAGGGAGGCAGCAGAGAACGAGCTGAGGAAGCAGCAGAGGGATGCAGCGGACATCACCCTGCAGAAGATGCGGGCGGAGGGCGAGGCCCAGAGGTACCGCCGGGAGCTGGAGGCCGTTGAGGGGGAGAAGGAGGCGGCGCAGCGCGAGCTGGAGCGCGTGCGGAGGCTCGCGGCCGAGGCCGAGGCCCAGAGGGAGGCCGTGCAGAGGAACCTGAGTGGCTTCCGGAAACAGCTGGAGGAGCACACCGCCACCAGGAGGGCCCTGGAGAACCATCTGAAGAGGAAAGACTCCAGCCTCCACGAGGTGGAGCAACAGAAAGATAAGCTGATGGAGGAACTAAGGAGAAAGAAGGACCACGAAGAGGAGCTCCTGAAGCTGGTCGAGCAGATGGAGAAAGACCTCACGTTCCAGAAACAGGTGGCGGAGAAACAGCTGAAGGAAAAGCAGAAAATTGAATCGGAAGCCAGAAGAAAAATAATCGAGATGCAGTGTTCGTACAAAGAAAACCCACTGCCAGCTTGTACGAGCACCCAGGCTGAGGAACTGAAGCAGCAGGTGGATGAGCTGACGGTGGCCGATAGAAAGGCTGAGAAGGACATGAGGGAGCTGAAGTATGAACTCAGTGCCCTGCAGCTCAAGAAAACTTCATCGGAGGAGAAGGCTCGCTTGCTCAAAGAAAAACTGGGTGAAACCAGCAATGCACTGAGATGCCTCAAGCTGGAGTTGGAAAGGAAGGACCAGGCGGAGGAGGGGTTCTCTCGGCAGCTCCGGGAGCTGGACAGGCAGCTGAGCCAGACCACAGGGAAGGCAGAAGAGGTCAGGCAGGAGGCCAATGACCTTAAGAGGATAAAGCACAACTATGAGCTAGAACTGGAATCTCTGCAGGAGGAGAAAGGAAAGCTGCAGAGGGAGGTGGACCGGATCACCAGGACACAGGCCATCACCAAGAGGAGCATCCAGCATTTAAATTCACAAGTTACTTCTTTGCAAGGTGACAAGGACTTCTCTGGCGAAAGAGCACGATCCTGCCAGAGAAAGTCAGATCACCTGAAAGAACAATTTGAGAAAAGCCACGCGCAGTTGCTTCAAAATATTCAAGCCGAAAAGGAGAATAATGAGAAAATCCAAAAGCTTAAAGAGGAATTGGAGAGAAGTAATGACTGTGCAGACACACTAAAGCACAAAGTGGATGAGCTCACCAGACAGAATAACGAAACCAAGTTAATGATGGAGAGAATTCAGGCAGAATCGGCAAATGTGGTCTTAGAGAAACAAGCCATCCAGCAAAGATGTGAAGCACTGAAAATCCAGGCGGATGGTTTTAAAGACCAGCTTTGTGCCACAAACAAACACTTGCACAAACAGACGAAAACGGAACAGGATTTCCAGAGGAGGATCAAATGCCTGGAAGAAGACCTGGCCCAAAGTCAACATTTAGTGAGTGAATTTAAGCAGAAGTGCGACCAGCAGGACCTCATCATCCAGAACACGGAGAAGGAGGTGCAAAGTCTGAGTGCTGAGCTAAGTGCATCCAAAGAGGAGAAACGCCTTGGGGAGCAGGCAGTGCAGATGCAGTGGGCACAGGTGCAGGACCTGAACGACAGATTGAAAAAGGTGCAAGACGAACTGCACTTAAAGGTCCTAGAGGAGCAGGTGACCCACAGGAAGATGGTTCTGTTTCAGGAGGAATCTGAGAAATTCAAACGTTCTGCAGAGGAGTTTCGGAAAAAGATGGAAAAACTGATGGACTCCAAAGTTATCACGGAACATGATATTTCGGGCATCCAGCTTGACTTTGTGTCTCTCCAGCGGGAAAACTTCAGGGCACAAGAGAACGCGAAGCTCTGTGAAACAAATATCCGAGAACTTGAGAGGCAGCTCCAGCAATATCGTGAGCAGATGCACCGAGGGCAGAATGGGGAGGCACCTCACTACCAGAAATGTCGGAAGCTCACAGATGAGCTGGTCGCCCAGAAACGGGAGGTGGAAAACCTGAAGCAAAAGATGGATCAGCAGATAAAAGAACAGGAGCATCAGTTAGTGATGCTCCAGTGTGAAATCCAGAAAAAGAACCCAGCCTTCAAGACACATCTTGAGATGGCAGTGAAGGAGTATCAGCGCCCAGGGGACTTCTCCTCCTCTCCCTCCATGGCCAGGTCCCCTCTACAGAGGTGGACTCAGGAACCACAGCTTTCGGAGGAAAGATGGCAACATCGGGGTGCTGAACAGATGCAGAAGGAGGGCCAGGGCGGGCCATCAGGGGCTTCGGTTGAGAAAGAGAAGAGTCAGCAGTGTTACTCTGAATACTTTTCTCAAACAAGCACCGAATTACAGATAACTTTTGATGAGATGAACCCTGTTGCAAGACCGTCAGAAATCGAGAAGCTAAGAAATCAAGGTCTGTACAATTCCAGACACGCTGTCAGGTGTCAAGATGACAAGTGTGAAATAGACCTGGTGACGCTTCTGGCACCCTTAGAGGTATACCCTGGATTCTGGAACCTTGTCAGCTACCCTCTGTCAGGTTTCCGCTCTTGTTTCCTTTCTCTGCTAGGCTACATTTTTTAACCGTGCTGAATGTGAGTGGCTCTTTGTAGTCCAACAGAAAATCATGCTATCATTTTCTAGTGATTTACTTGAATCTTTACTACAAACTACAGTCTTCAATTTTTAAATGTTTGAGATGAAAAACACAGAGGTTATGGCTATCCTGTCATATCTGTGGGATTCTATTCCGAAAAATTTGACCCTAAAAAAAAAAAACTAGAAAAACCAAGCAGTTAACTTTAATTTCTAACACGTTTTGTGGACAGATTTTACCTCCTGTCTTTTTTAGACATAGCATTTTAATACCTTAATTGTCATCTAAAGTTTAAACTTCAGACTGTCAAAATAATATTTCTTGTTCCTGAACCCTCTTGGGCTTGAAAGTGTTCTTCTCTTATCTCATCTTTGTTATTCTAGGAATTATATTTGGATTAAGAGTGGGTAACATGACAATGTTCTTTAGATGACTTTTAACGTCTTATAAATTCCCGTTACAGATAGCTAAGAACAAGCAGTATGCTATGCACACAGAAGTCACGGCATTAAAGCAAGAAAGGAGCCCAGTCCCCGGTGCTGATGAATGGCTGCTTGAAGGGTGCAGGGCACAGGGTGGACTCAAAAGAGATTTTCTTAAGAAGGGCTCAGAACCAGAGACCTTTCAGAACTTTGGTGGTGATCATGCATGCTTGGTCAGGGATGATGAGTTTCAGTTCCAAGGGCTCCGGCACACTGTGACGGCCAGGCAGTTGGTCGAAGCTAAGCTTCTGGACATGAAAACAGTTGAGCAGCTGCGACTTGGCCTTAAGACCGTTGAAGAAGTCCAGAAAACTCTGAGCAAGTTTTTGACAAAAGCCACCTCCATCGCAGGGCTTTACCTAGAATCCACAACAGAAAAGATTTCATTTTCCTCAGCTGCCAAGAAAATCATCATCGATAAGATGATGGCTTTAGCATTTTTAGAAGCTCAGGCGGCCACGGGTTTCATAATTGACCCCCTTTCAGGGAAGACCTATTCTGTTGAGGATGCAATCCTTAAAGGTGTGGTTGACCCCGAATTCAAAATCAGGCTCCTTGAGGCAGAGAAGGCAGCCCTGGGGTATCCATGTTCTTCTAAGACACTGTCAGTGTTCCAAGCCATGGAAAATAGAATGCTTGACAGGCAAAGGGGCAAACATATGTTGGAGGTGCAGATTGCCAGTGGGGGCGTCATCGACCCCGTGAGGGGCATTCGGGTTCCTCCAGAAGTTGCCCTGCAGCAGGGGCTGCTAAATAACGCCATCCTGCAGTTTTTACATGAGCCATCCAGCAACACTAGAGCCTTTCCCAATCCCAATAATAAGCGAACCCTGTATTACTCAGAGTTACTGCGCATGTGTGTCTTTGACGTAGACGGGCAGTGCTTTCTGTTTCCATTTGGGGAGAGGAACATTTCCAATCTCAATGTAGCGAAAACTCACAGGATTGCTGTCGTCGATACTAAGACAGGAGCAGAACTGACTGCCTACGAGGCTTTCCAGAGAAACCTGATTGAGAAAAGTACCTACCTTGAGCTGTCAGGGCAGCAGTATCAATGGAAGGAAGCCACGTTTTTTGAGTCCTATGGGCGTCCCTGTCGTGTACTGACTGATACTAAGACAGGATTACAGTTCAGTATCAGCGAGGCCATAGAGCAGGGAACCATTGACAAAGCCTCCATCGAAAAGTATCAGGAAGGCTTCCTCACACTCACAGAACTTGCTGATTCCTTGCTGAGCAGGTTAGTCCCCAAGAAGGACTCGCGCAGTCCAGTGGCAGGGTACTGGCTGACTTCCAGTGGGGAAAGGATCTCTGTGCTAAAGGCCACACGTCGGAATCTGGTTGATCGGATCACCGCCCTCCGATGTCTTGAAGCCCAAGTCAGTACCGGGGGCATCATTGACCCTCTGACCGGCAAGAGGTACCGGGTGGCCGAGGCCTTGCACAGAGGCCTGGTGGACGAGGGGTTTGCGCAGCAGCTGCGGCAGTGTGAGTTAGTCGTCACGGGGATCAGTCACCCTATCAATAACAAAGTGATGTCAGTAGTGGAAGCTGTGAGTGCAAATATCATAAGTAAGGACATGGGAATCCGCTGTCTGGAATTTCAGTACTTGACAGGGGGGCTGATTGAGCCCCAGGCCCAGGCCCGCTTGTCGATTGAAGAAGCCCTCCAAGTAGGGATTATAGATGTCTTCATTGCTACAAAGCTCAAAGATCAAAAGTCCTATGCCAGAAACATCCTCTGTCCTCAAACGAAAAGAAAGTTGACATATAAAGAAGCCTTAGAAAAAGCTGATTTTGATTTCCACACAGGACTTAAACTCCTAGAAGTGTCTGAGCCCTTGATGACAGGGATTTCCAGCCTCTACTATTCTTCACAATAGGACCTGTTTATAGAACCAGAGTCAGGGGTGATGCTGTCTAGTTCTTCTGCTTTGTCCACAGCTTGATGGTATGAGATCCACGGCCTAGTAACTGTGTGACATGCTTGAAGCACTGTTAATTTCTTGAGGGCTGGAAACACCTGACTGCTCAGAAGAGAGAATACTTTTAATTTAAAAATTTTTTTAGATGAAGTTTTATTGGAATGCAGACACATTGTTGTGTACATATTGTCTTTGGCTACTTTTGGGTACAAGGACGGAGTTGAGTAGTTCTAACAGTAACCATATGGCTCACAAAGCCTAAAATATTTGCTCTCTGGTCCTTTCCAGAATAGTTTGCTGTCTCCTGATCTGGAAGAATTTGCATCACTCCTTTAGACTAAACGTCAGGAGGCTTGGATTTTAGACTCCATTCTGCCCAAGAGGGAATACTTTTAAAATGGAAAATAACAAAAGATTTACTGCTCTTCATAATGGTTCCATTTAGCTTTGAGATTCGTTTTTTGACTCCTACCCAAACTAAATAAAAGTATTTTACCTGGAATATGGGATAAGCTTGAGGATCTCCAGCGAGTTTACAGCATCCTTTCTTCAGAACTCTGCATCACTGCCTGGATCCAGCCTGGTGTCAGGGTTCCCATTTATTAAATGATTCATTACACTCACTGAAAGAGCACTTAAAAAAGAAGCGTGGAATCGCAGAGGAAAATGTAAACTTGTTCTCACATCCGTGAGGCTGTAGTGTTTCAGATTGCCTTGAAAAATGAACATTTTTAGTTTTTCTGTATGTCGTAATCTTCTTTACATATTATATTTTACCACCATCTCCCATTTCTAGTTACGACTTTGTAATTAAAAGCAGCATTATGAATGGGTTATGTGTTGGAGGAGAGGGAAGGTTTTTCTTCGTTCTATGTATTTTTTGTTTTGTGTAGACTTTATTCTTTCAGCTTTCCATTGTCTGTTACTTTTCTGTCATGACAGTTATGATTGTAATGCTAATGCAAAGGCAGCAATTCAGATTTCTTTTAGTGCTTCATGAATAAAGTTGAGTTTTTAAATGTGTCATATTAATAGACTAGCTAGGAGGTTAGGCTGATCATTCAAGACTATTTCTCACAGCTTGCTTTGCTACCATAAACATTTTGGAAGTACATCTGCTACGTGACGTGTTGAATATGGTAAAAAATGAATAAAATATCTCGATAACCTGTGTGTGATGAAAAAATATTTTTAAATCCTTGTTTTCTGTGGAGAGATCACTTTAATGGCTCGGTAATTTACTGGAATATATCTTTTTTTTTTTTTAACCACTCACACCTGTCAGAAGTCACTGGAAGAAGAAAAGAAAGAGCATGTTGAAAAAGCCAGAGAATTACAAAAATGGGTATCAAATATCAGCAAGACATTGAAAGACGGAGAGAAGGCTGAAAAGTCTTCCTTCTTTAAGCAAAAGGTACTCACCGAGGTCCTGGTATAATAATAATGATAATATCAATAATTATAGTGGGGAGAATTTACTGAGTTGATACAGTCCACCTAAAAAAAAAATCCTTTAATTCTTTAGTTTCCCCCATTTCTATATGCAGTTATAATGAGGATCAGAGATGTTAAGTAACTTGCCCAAGGAATCACAGTATGTGGCAGAAGAAGCTGTCTCTGCTTCCAAAACCTGGACTTCATCAATATTAGTCTCACTGTTAGTCAACCAATATGTGGGACTGCTTTTCCTCACAGTGAGATCTGCTTCCTGATCGCTTTGACGAACGTTGCAGGAGAGCAGAGTCACTCTGTTTGGTGCCCTGAGTACATTCATGCACTCTGTGTCATAAAGAGTTGCAAGCTCGTTCTTTGAATAGAAACAAAAAGTTTCAAGAGCAACAAACTGCAGACCAAGATGTTAACATTTGAGGATCGCATTTAGTTGTGCTTTTCTGGGTCTTTTCTATTTCCGAAAGAAGTGTTCTCCCATCATCCACTGGAAATTCTAGATTCTTTCCCTTCCCTAAATGAAATCTTTAGTTCTGTAGGCTGTGTTCTGAACCCCACTACTTGACATAAGTTGAGTGCCGCATTTCGTGAGATGTTACTGCTCTGAGGTGTCCTTTGGGCTGTCCCACCTGAAGCTCTTAGGGCACTGAGTTAAGCAGTTTTGCTGCTGCTACTGATAATGCTGGAATTGCTACTATATTTTAAAAAATAAATTTCCACTAAGTAAGCAGTATTTTTCTCGATTATGTTTCCTTCACTGCCCTGCTGCTCCTGCCTGACCTGTGGAAACTACAGAGGCAATCATTAGCTTTCCCTTCCAGCTCTGCATCAGTACACACTTGTCATCACTTGAAACAGACATTTTTGACATAATCCAATAACAGAAAGCTTCAACATCTTGTCTCATTTCGCCTATGGCATGAGGCAGATGAACCTTATTTGAGGTTCCCCCGGGAGAGGTTTATAGACCTGAGTATTTACTTGAATTCTCATTCAGTTGAAATAAAGCCAGCTTAGCTCATAGTCTAGCAAACTACATTTTATAGAGTGTGGGGGAAATAAGTTGGAAAGGAAAATTACATTTAGTGTTTTAAACCCAAAACCTTCAAAGCAATTTTATGCGAGTATTTAGTTTAAAACATTTTCTTCATTTTCCCCCTGTCAAATAGGAAAAGAGGTAAAATAGGGACACAAACTTAAGGATTTCTTGAGAGAACAAGTTTCTTTTCAGGAACGTGGTTTATAAACGCTTGGTATTTCCTCATTCTGTAGTTCTAAATTCTCCAAAATTTTACCGACCAGTGTTAGTTTTAGACCTAGCAGACATAGAAGTAGAGAGATACCTTTGCAATGCAGATCATGGCCCCAGTTATAAATCTTAAATAACACTCGATGGTCTCTCTGTTGAAGGATATTTAAGGTAATTTGATGTCAGTAATAAATGTGTCTTTCAAAAAATCAGTATTGCCTCATGATTACCTATAGCCATGAAAAATAGACTTTAGGCTGACTCTCAGTAGAATACGTCTGGGGAAAATACACCTTTTCATTGTCCCATCATTTCATTTCTGCTCACTTAAAAGAATAGCATTTACTTTCTGATATTAGGTCTTCAGAAATGATACAGAGAGGAATTAGGAGAAAGTAAACAGGTCAATTTTATTTCTCTGTCACAGGCGACTTTTGCAAGTGAAGTCCTAGTAATAGAAATTATTTAATCTTGACCTGCAAACCTAGAGAGGAATACTTCTAGAGAGGAATTTTTTTCCAAAGGAGCTTTGTATCCAGGAGCTTGGGGGAAGGAAGGGAAGGTTTTTGTTCCATGTTCATGTATCTTTTTGAGGATGGCAATGTTCTTCCAGTGCTGAACGTCTGGCCACCTGGGGTATCATTAAGGCATTCTCTATTCGTGGTTGGGCTGGGACAAATGCAAGAACCATATCACGCGGTATTATTATTTCCTCGTGGAAATGATGGCCTTAGGGTTAGAGGGAGGGACTTTCCTTCATCGTGCATTCTCAAAAGCAGTCTTCTTATCCAGGCCTGTGAACCAGTAATAAGTGATGGGTATTTACTCAGATCACCTGAAAATATTCCCATCGTGTGGGTCTTGATGAAAACTTGGAGTTTGTTTAAATGACTGTTGTGTCATCTTTGTGAAGGAAGAGCTTGAGTGTGTTTTCTTTACCTCGCAGATTTCCAGTGAGGAAATATCAGTCAAGAAGGAACAATTATCTGAAGCACTGCAAACTATGCAGCTCTTCCTGGCTAAACACGGAGACAAGTATGTTGGTTTTCATTAGGTCTTTTATTTGAAGTAGGGGAGTGGTCTTCAAAACTCTTAGCAAAGTAGAGGATGGTAAATTGCAATGTAGAGTTTAAAAATGGGACTCAATCACAAATTTACTTAGTAATATAATAACCTAAGACTATAAACTTGGCTATTTAATTGTCGCTTTTCATCAGTCTTGGTCTTTACCAAAATCCTGAAATGTACTTACTACCCCCATATATTGCTGATGAGGAAACAGGCTCGGATCTGTAGCTAGTGAGTAAAGATGCCAAGCCAAGTCTTGATTCTGAGTAGTACTTACTCTCCAAGACCTACCTTTTGGAAAATGTGTGTAAATACGTTCTTCATTTTCTTAGCTGAGAACTGTGGCAACTTAATTTCTTGTGGTTTGGTCCTGCTTTTTGCAACAAGGCACTTCATATATTTCAGCTAATGCCTCAGACAGGGAAGGAATCTACCCTTTTCTTAAATATTGTTTGTCTGTCATCTTTAGAATTACTCTAGAATGATTTTATGTTGTACCTTAGGTTAAATTTATAAGGAAATTGGGTTAATTTCCTTATAAATTTCCTCTTTATTCATCCTTCTGCTTGAACAAGTTTCATCTTGAGTCGTGGTACCTTACTTGTCCCTTTTCCATGTTGGAACTAACAATGGGATCTTTCCCTCTGTCAGACAACAGCAGTTGTTATTTTAGAAATTTGTATATGCTAGAGAGGTGCTGATATATTAGTTTACACTCTTTTCCTTTAGTCCTTTTCCAGGCAAGAGAAGGATTCCTGGATGTTTTTAGGGTCATAAGGGCCATCCTTAATTTTCATATACAACCATTCTAAGACCTGAGTAATCTGTATATGAGATTATATTATATTTTATGACCCTATGCTAATTTAGAAAAGTATTCTTTGCAAAATCATCGAGGCTAGTGTGTCATCTTTATCACTTGAAGACTTATATTCGTCTTTTCGTACTTTCTGGTTATTTTAGAATGACAGACGAAGAAAGAAATGAATTGGAAAAACAAGTGAAAACTCTCCAAGAAAGTTATAATTTACTCTTTAGTGAATCTCTGAAACAACTACAACAATCACAAACCTTAGGAGATATAAAGGTAGAGGAGAAGGTAATGTTATTTATTTAGAACATGAGACTGTTTTAAGACTCTTAGTTTAACTGCATGATTGTAGAAATATATGTCAATGACAAAGAAATGACCTTGAGTTGTGTACATGGAAGAAACATGGGTGGGGTTTATTTAAGTACTAGGAGATTTCAGTGTTGTTCATTAAATGCAGTCTTACACTTGCTGTCATCAATTTCTGTGACATCTTAATCTCTGCCTTGCATGGTAAAAGGAAGGAATCATTCATTTTTCTAACTCTTCTCTGTCAAAGCCATTCCTCTACTGTTATATAGATATATGTTATATAGATATGATAGATATTCTACTATATAAATATGATGGTATAAAATAGTCTGTGAGTCACCTCTAAACGTGACATTGGAGTATTAGGGGATTTGTCTGATTTTCAGAGATATCCATGAGATTTCTTTGAGAAATACTGGGCCATATGTTTTAGCGAGGATGCTCTAGCATCTTCTTAAAATATAACAGAAATAGCTTAAAATTTGGCCTATCCTTAAACTTTTAAAACTTGACAATACATATTCAACAGAAAACCCAGTGTTCAAAAAGTTATCTTTATACTCAATTCCCTCACTCCCTGGAGTACTTTACATACTATTTGTCATATTTTGAGGGTATGTAATGATTTTCCTGGCTCATGGGTTTCGGCTATCTGTGAAGAAGTCTGTATGCTGTAAACATCAATAGCATGGGGTTTGAAACTCTCTCTTGTGTCAGGAGACTAATCTCACCCGATTGCAGAGAGCATGGTTTGCCTTCTAGGTGTGTGTCCTGTTTCCTCACCCTCATCATTTCCTGTGTCCTCACTAACCTTCTTAATGTACACGATATGAAGTTTTCAGTTCACAGATGCATGTCGTTTTCAAAGCTTTATCACATCCTGTGCTCTCGAATAGATCACTGACATAGATCACTTGTGCATTTGAGCTGCTTAACACTCACAGCCTTGCCGCGTCTTGGTAAGTAGAGGATTTTTATGTCGAAGTGTCTTTTTTATAAGAAAATGCAAACTAAGTTTCATGACGCTCTGCCCACCCTCGTGTCACTGACTGAGACTTCATGCTTTCCTTTCAGCTGGATAAAGTCATCGCAGGCACCATTGATCAGGGCACGGGAGAAGTCCTTTCTGTCTTTCAGGCCGTGTTAAGAGGCCTCATTGATTATGACACGGGGATCCGATTGCTTGAGACCCAGCTCATGATTTCTGGGCTTGTTTCACCAGAATTAAGAACATGCTTTGACCTCAAAGATGCCCAAAATCATGGCCTTATTGATGAGCAAGTTCTTAGCCAACTCCGAGAACTCAGTGAAACGAAGGAGATTATTTCTGCTGTGTCGTCCACCACAGTTCCAGTGCTGGATGCTCTGGCTGAAGGTGTGATCTCAGAACCCATGGCCATCAGAGTTCTTGAGATCCTGCTTTCCACAGGCTCTCTCGTTATTCCGGCCACAGGAGAACAGCTGACGCTGCAGAAGGCTTTCCAGCAGCACCTGGTTTCCTCTGCCTTATTTTCTAAAATCCTGGAACGGCAGAATCTGTGTAAAGATCTTATCGACCCCTCCACCTCTGAGAAGGTGTCTTTAATAGATATCATGCAAAGAAGTATTTTACAGGAAAACACAGGGGTGCGGCTTCTGCCTGTGAGGCCACAAGAAGGAGGCAGGATAACGTTAAAATGTGGGAGAAACTTAAGCATTTTAAGGGCAGCTCATGAAGGCCTCATAGACCGTGAGACCATGTTCAGGTTACTGGGTGCGCAGCTGCTTTCAGGAGGTCTGATCCATTCCAAGTCTGGTCAGAGAATGACTGTAGAAGAAGCCGTGGCAGAGGGGGTGATGGACAGAGACACTGCCAACAGTATCCTCACCTACCAGGTGGAAACAGGCGGAATCATCCAGTGCAACCCCGCCAAGCGTTTAACTGTCGATGAGGCAGTCCAATGTGATCTGATAACGTCCAGCAGTGCCCTTCTGGTCCTCGAGGCTCAGCGAGGCTACGTGGGCCTCATCTGGCCTCACTCTGGGGAGATATTCCCTACATCTTCTTCCCTGCAGCAGGAGTTGATTACCAATGAATTGGCGTCTAAGATCCTGAACGGCAGGCAGAAAATCGCTGCTCTTTACATTCCAGAAACATCTCAAGTCATTGGTTTGGACGTTGCCACGCAACTCGGAATCATAGATAATCACACAGCATCGATTTTAAAAAGTATAACGCTGCCCGATAAAATGCCAGATTTGGGAGATTTCGAAGCTTGTGAAAATTCCAGAAGATGGCTCTCTTTTTGTAAATTCCAGCCATCCATGGTCCATGATTACAGGCAAGAAGAAGATGTTTTTGATGGAGAAGAGCCAGTGGCGACTCAGAGCTCAGAACAAACTAAAAAATTATTCCTGTCTTATTTGATGATAAATAGCTATATGGATGCAAACACAGGGCAGAGGCTTTTGCTGTACGATGGAGGCTTGAATGACGCTGTTCAGATGCTCCTGGAAGGCTGTGGTGCAGAAATTGATGAGAACACGCCTGTGAAAGAATGTCTTGATGTCATAAGACTCCCTGGCGTATTTCTGAATAATGCTGCAAGTAAAGAAACGAGTGAAAGTACAGCTACACCAGGTAGTTTTGATAAATGTCATTGCAGAGAACCTAAACGTAAAGGAACCTCTGAAAATGCCATAGATGAAGAGTTTCAGGAACTGGGAACTAACGTTACCAGGAGTGAATTTCGCCAGTCAGAAAACGTGGCAGATATACTGGCAACTGATTATAAAGTTAAGGATTCATCCAGCCTGTGTGTTCCTAGTTTGATATCACATTTAACAGAGCCTGGACTTGCTGAAGTTAGCCTGCTCAGACAAGACTCTGAAAACAGACTTGAAAACAGTGAAAATCAAAGCCAAATAGAAACAAAGGGACATGCAGATGAATGTAGTCATTCTAAAAACCTTCAAAACTTTGCAAGTGATTTGATAAGTCCTATAGTAAAATCAAAAACTAGTAGAATCTGTGATTTGAATGAAACGGTGAATGAAGATAATATTAGCAGGGATTCAAGTCTCTTGGACTATTCCCCCAGGCTGAGTGCCTTGTTAAGTCATGATAAACTGAGGACCAGTCAGGGAAGTTTTCATGATGTACACACTGCAGAGAACAATGGAAATAAATGTGAAGCCTTTACATTGCCATTCAGTGACCAAACCATGTTATCGGGTCAAAGAATAAGAGAAAAATTTCAAGACCAGTTTCTGGGAATTGCAGCTATCAACATCAGTTTACAGGGAGAAAACACTGTACAAAAATCTTTCGGTATTGGTTGTAGTAATCCTCAGGTACAAGATCAGAATGATGAAAAAATGCTTGCTGCTTCTCATCAGGAACCCGAATACGAGCAAAGTGAGTCCACGGTGGAAGGGTCCTCCTGTGCCCTGCCCCTGAGGGGTGGTAGTCATCACATCAACATGGCTCACATTCGTACCCCATCATTTGAAGGGGCTGTCAGCGCCAGTGCTGGTGACTATGAAACATCACTGCTGGGTGATCAGCAGAGCGACACAGAAACAGATACAGACAGCGATGCTGACTTTTATGACACGCCCTTGTTTGAAGATGATGACCATGATTCCCTGCCTCTGGAAGGTGATGACCATGGTTGTCTGCAGCCCAAGGACTATGACACGCTGCCAGAGGAAGATGACTGGGCCGCTCCTCCTGGAGAGGCTTTTTATGATGTTTCTAAAGAGGATGAACATTCTTTGGGGACCCAAGGGGGACTGGTTGATAGCTTAGGTGTGAGGGGAGAAGCACAGTCTCTGCAGGATTTTCTCATAGTTGCTGAGAAAGCAGAATTCGATTCTGGTGAAAGAATCCATTTAAATTCACTTGCCTCCTATGAGGTGAATGGACGGTTGATGGAAATCGTATCAGAACAGGACAGCACAGATGACCTAGAAGGTGATGAGTCTGACTCATTGACTGACCATGAAATTGTAGGAAGAAAAGAGAGCTTCAGGACTCCATTAAATTCTGAGGATGCTGGCTGTTGGAGAGGGAGAGAAGAGTACGTAACTGGGCAAGAATTTAAATCTGATCCCGATCGTTTAGATTCTGTGCAAAATGAAGAAAGTTATGGGGACTCAGAGTGTGACAGTAATGATCAGGACGACGATGATGACGATGGTGGTGGTGATGCCAAAGAAGAAGGAGCAGGAGGTGAGGATGGAAAGCCCGTGTGCCAGGACGAGACTGAGGGTGTGGATGTCCCCATGTGTGTCACCACTGCACCCAAACCGGGAAACAGCCATGCAAGTCAAAGTAGCAATAAAACGATTCTCCCGGATCAAAAGCACCATCATAGTTCTTTGGAAAAACAGCAAAGTGTAAATGTTTTGCAGCCAGAATCAAGTAGTAAAAGTAGCTTGGCTCCTGAAAGAAATAACCTTCCAGAATATGCAACTGAGGTTGTTCGAAAAAACAAAAATCTGTTGAATCATGAGATGGTCCTTAAGGATAAATTGCTGTCTGTCATGAAAGACACTGAATCGGAAAACGCTTTAAGCCCTGTTGGTGTTTTACATAATACTAGTGTCGGTTCAACTTCTGAACTAGCGGATGATCTAAAGAACACAGGGGTTAAGTTGATTCAAGGGCCAGAATCTATGGACTCTGTGAAAGGTGGAAATCCATATTATGAGAATGTGACACTTCAGGGTGACTCATCTTCCGATAAAGACATTTGTTCTGAGCCCAGTTTAATAGTAAAACCTGTGGAGGAAAGCCATTTGTCATCCAGAGTCTCTGTAACTGACCAAGATCCTCAAGGCAATGGAAAAGATCTAATTAAAAGGAGAGCTGACAAAAACAATATACTAATAGAAGATGAAACATTGGTTCATAAAATGTGTGCAGGTAAAGGAGAAGTGCTTATAGAAGGTCCTGTAGAAGATAATAAATGTCTCAGACTTTTGCCCAGTAAAAGTACAAGGGAGAGTCTTGATTTAGTTAATAGTCCATTTCCGTTCCCACACATCACACACAGTGAAGGACATAATCAGGAAGGAAGCCTTAAAAAAGCAACAGTAGCCCTTAAAGATGAACCAAAGAATCTGCCAACAATAGTTAGCAAAAGTCCCGTTCAATTTGAGAATCATGAAGAAATTTTCGATTCCTCAGTTTCCCAAGTGATCACTGATGACATGACTTCAGACATGACCTTGTCTGAAAGGAATACAAGGATTGAGAAAGATTCAACCACCGATGGACCTGAAAAAGAGCTTGATCTGTTTACTTATTTAAAACACTGTGCTAAAAATGTGAAAGCAAAAGACATACTGAAACCAAATGAAGATACCCCAAGCTGTATTCTAGTAGCTTCCCCTCCCAGGAATGAGCACGTGCAATTAGGAGTTAATAATGTGAAAGAAAAGGCAGCTCTTGCCCAAGAAGACTTACCTCCAAAGGAGATGGTCCAACAGAAGGATCTTCTTACTAAAGAAAGTGTCTCAGAAGGAGGATCAGAAATTCCTGAGTTCACACCAGAAAGAGATGAAAGCACACCTTCAGTCTTCCCTCTTATAGATGCCGAGGGCCTTGGGAAACATACAGATTTTGTGCAGTCAGAACTCTGTGCAGATGGAACAAGAAATAACTCCAGTAACACTTTAAACACTGACTGCTCATCCTTAGAAATTAACAGTGAGAAAGGAGTAATTGAGCAACAGGCACGAAAAGAACCAGCCTCATCTCCAGGAGTCCAGGAAAACGAGGTTCAGATTCCTGAGTTATCTCAGGTCTCCACTGAAGATGTCGAGGACATCTTAAAAGGTAGATTGAAAGAAGGTCATACGAATCCTCAAGAGCTTGGAGAACCTTCAGCCTGTGCAGATACTAACATTTCAATTCAAAACTTAATTAAAAGAGTTAGCTCATCATCATTGGTAAGTGAAGCATCTGGTGTGTCTGGCGACTCTAAAACCAGTGACTATGGTGTTTCCCCCATGAATAACTCGCCAGAACTAAAAGCAGAGGGCAGAGAGGATCCGCTCTGTACTGCAAACCTCAAGTCTGAGCTGCTTCTCGATATACTTAAGCAAAATCAGTATAGCCAGAAAATTATGGGAGCATTTGAATTGATGAAAGAATTAACTCAAATGGAGTGTGATCTAGAGAAAAGAGGTAGGACATCTGAAGTTCTTCCTCTGCAACTTGAAAATGTTTTCTGCAAGCTGCTTGCTGATGGATATTCAGAGAAAGGAGGACAGGGTGGAGAATTGAATCAAAAATCATCTACAGCTTCTGAGATGATGGATGAAAAGCCACACATTCTTGATGATCTTAACAGCAAGAGAGAAAAACCCCATTCCCTTAATTTACAAAATATGAAAGAAAATGGACCAGAAAACTCTCCTGTCTGTGCATCAGCATTGCCAAGAGGCAGGAGGCTGGAGGAGCTATGCGCTGAATCCCCAAACCATTTGGAATGTATTTCAGGGTCAAAAGACATGGCTTCTGGAGACAGCTTGATGGAACAAGTAAGTATACTTTACATTTTATAAGGAAGTAGCTGCATTTGGGAATAATCCCATACATTTTATTTGCTTGAAAATCTGCATAAAGCCTATTGAATTAACATGTCCACATTTGTGTTTAGTTTTCCAATGAGCTACAACAGTGTTTACAGCACAGATCAAAGATGTGCGAGTATTTGGCTTTGCTTCAAGATATGAGGCCTCCCTTAGGTAACCAGGAGTCTCTGGATAACAATCTAGAAGCTTTGAAGAACCAACTTAAACAGCTAGAGGTAAGAATTGTCTGCTGCCGGTTATGGAGGGTAGTCAGCTGATATTAATTTGGAAAATTAAAAAGAGCATTTTTATATTTTGAATATTAGTTATATTTGTGTTTCTCACTAGGTATATCTGGGATGTGTATTTTTTGCAGACATTTGAATTGGGATTGGCTCCAATTGGTGTGATTTTAAGAAAAGACATGACGCTGGCAGAAGAGTTTTTAAAGTCTCTGCCAGGTGACTTCCCCAGGGGACAGCTCGAGGACCTGAGTGTAAGCCTCCAGAGTCTGCAGACGGCCTTCTCCTCCCTCCATGCCTTGTCTTCGGAAAGAATGAACCACATCATGATGGCTATCGACTCCGAGATGGTAGGTACCAGACCGTCTCACGTTGAGTCAGAACTAGTGTTTGGGAGAAAACTGAGGGTTTGAAAATTTAGTCATAAGATGATAAACTGTTAAGCTCTTAACACAGGATCATTATTTGTAGGAATTTGAAATTTGGGGACAGACAGAAATGAACATGCAATTTTATTTTCTAGTCTAAACTAGCAGTTGCCCATGAAGAATTTTTGCACAAACTTCAGTTGTTCTCACATTGGATATCAGAGATGAGCACATCTGTGAAGGATGTGGAGGTCATGATGGTTCAAAATACTGGACACGTAAAGCAAAGCTTGGAGTTTCTCAAGGCAAGTGTCAAAGTCAATAAGACCAAGTACATCAGAAAACCTGTGGATTGAATGTAACAAAGGTTTAGAAAAAATGTGACTTTGCTGAAGCTATAAAGGATTATTTCCTTTTTCTCTAAGAGGTGTTTGTTCACAGTTGACTCAGCTATAAAATAATCACAGCCTTACAGATGTCATTCTGATGAGGTCCCTGCAGACTTTATAAAACTCTTACTACCACTGCATGTTGAGGTTGGTATTTATGTATTTATGTATGTATCAGTCACATAAAGACAATCATTTAAATCAGTCCTGTAGCTGCTTCACGGTATTAATCATTTCTGTCATGCCTTTCTTCCCCAAGTTCTTAATGTGAACAGCATCCCTCATGAATGGCGGGCAGTGACACTCCTGGCCTGCGAGTCAGAAAACTGAAATTCTGGCCTACTGGATTTATGTTTTAAATTCCCATGGTCTCGTGTATGTGCTGCCACAATTACATGGATATTATAAATATTAGCAAGGAATATATTTTTAACATCTTTATTGGAGTATAATTACTTTACATTGTTGTGTTAGTTTCTGCTATATAATAAAGTGAATCAGCTATATGTATACATATATCCCCATATCTCCTCCCTCTTGTGTCTCCCTCCCACCCTCCCTATCCCACCCCACTAGGTGGTCACAAAGCACCGAGCTGATCTCCCTGTGCTATGTGGCTGCTTCCCACTAGCTATCTATTTTACATTTGGTAGTGTGTATATGTCCATGCCACTGTCTCACTTCATCCCAGCTTACCCTTCCCCCTCCCTGTGTCCTCAAGTCCATTCTCTACATCTGCATCTTTATTTCTGTCCTGCCCCTAGGTTCTTCAGAACCATTTTTTTTTTTTAGATTCCATATATATGTGTTAGCATATGGTATTTGTTTTTCTCTTTCTGACTTACTTCACTCTGTATGATAGACTCTAGGTCCATCCACCTCATTAGAAATAACTCAATTTCATTTCTTTTTATGGCTGAGTAATATTCCATTGTATATATGTGCCACATTTTCTTTATCCATTCAGTATTTTAATGTTGTTTCCCTTCAATGTGCTAAATGTACACAAGTTAGATCTTTACCTTTTGGTGGAGTTACATTTCAAGTAACTCTGCCAGACAAGGTTAATATATTCTGAGAGGGATTATTTTTTAATGTATTAATGACCATAGTATTGAAATAATTTCATCACTACCATTCAGTACGAATGAATGGCTTGACTCAGTGAATTGTGAAAAAATGTCAATAAAAGCTTGAATCCCTGATAGAAGAAGCATATTTATAATAAATGTTATTGTTAATAGAAACTTTCTATTGTGGCTTAACTCGCTGTTGGTAACTCATACTACTTTTTTCACAGAATGTGTTAAAAGACCTCGGACACACCAAAACGCAGCTGGAGACCACTGCCTTTGACGTGCAGTTCTTCATCTCTGAACATGCACAAGATCTGTCTCCCACCCAAAGCAGACAACTGCTGAGGCTCTTAAATACAACTCAGAAGGGTTTCCTTGACGTGCAGGAATCAGTAACTACCCAGGTGGAACAGTTAGAGGCTCAGTTACAGCTAGAACAAGATCTCGATCGTCAGAAGGTCCGCCTCTCTTTGCGGAGTGGGAATTCTTGGTATTTAGGTCTTCAGTGTGAAACCTGTAATGTAAACCCTAGGGGGTGTGGATAAGAGAAGACAGGAGAGATTTTCTGGACTGGCAATGAGTGAACAGGGTATAATATAGCGATCCTACAATATATAAAAGTACTGTGTGCTATAAGAAGGCTATAATTAGTTGCTTTTAATTTTCATGACCTCCCTCAAACTACTGTTTTCAGAGGAGAGTTTTGATTTTTTTTCTAGGAGGAGGAAATGTAGATGCATTGAGAAATTTCTGGGGATAAATTGATGAACATGTGGATAGAGAAGGTTAAGGGTATCTTTTCCCTTTGGGAGGTGGGTGGGCATGGCAGGGTAGGGCCAGGCTCTGGAGCCAGGCTGCCTGAGTTTACACCCAATTTATACCACTCACTTGCTGTGGGACCCAGGGCAAGTCACTGAACCAGTTTTCTCATTGGGAAATTGGAAATCATAGCAGTGCTTGCCCGGTAGTATTGTGGGCACCGATGAAAGAAAGAATTTAAAACCCTCAGGACCTTGCCTGGCATGTGTCAGGCTCCTAGTCAACATGATCTATGGCTATAGAATAAATAACTAGTATGTATATAAAAGGAAAACAAAAGATGCAAGTAATGACTGAATTAATCTCTTAGGGTGATTTAACGAATTATATTGAGGTGGTCCATCCAATAGCAATAATGAGCAGAGGTGGGGATGGAATTAGCCACAGTGATTAAGGAGAGATATTGCGTGCAAGGCTCCTTTGATCACTTCTGGAAGCACAAGCATGGTCTCCAGCACGGTAACCTGTTTACACGTATCGAATATTTTAACAGACAAATCACGACTAACTTCTGTTTTGATATCATTTTGCAGAATTAATTGTGTGTGTCGCAGGTTTCAAGAGCTTCAGAAAGTGGGATGTTTCTTCCTGTCAGTCAGAAGCTCCATCTCTTACACATATGCGTGGCCAGTGTTCTGTTGAGCTGTCATCCAAACGGGATCTCCTTCCTTGTACATGAGACATGCTCTCACTTTCTGTGTACCTTGCTCAGCGTGTACCCCACTGCTATCATGTTTACAGCATACTTAGGAGAGCTTACATAGAGGAAGCTTGCAAAATGTGTTCTCGTAAAGAGCTATGACAGTAGTGAGTTGGTGGCCACATTCACGAGGCTTTGCTTTTGCTCCCTTCAGATGGTGGAGGAGCGTCAGCAGGAGTACAGAGAGAAACTCCAGGGCATCTGTGACCTCCTCACCCAAACCGAGAACCGCCTCATTGGTCATCAGGAAGCCTTCATGATTGGAGATGGCACGGCTGAGTTAAAGAAGTACCAGTCCAAGCAGGAGGTAGAATCTAGCTTTGCATTAGTGGGTTGAGTTGATGTTAAGACTGATTACAAGTATTTGGAAAGCAGTTCAGGTTATTGGAAAGTAGTCATCATTTTAGCTTTTCGGAGGCAAGGTGCACCCAAGACGCCCCCAGACCTGAGCTTGAAACTTTATACTAAGAGTCATACGTCCAGCTCCAACAAGCCAGGTAATTTTCCTGGCTTTTTTTTTTTTAGTGAGACATCGAGTGGAGGCGATATAAAGGAGATTTGATAGTGGAAATACCTTGTGTGATGAGTTAGAATTTGGATCTGTTGAAGCCCAACTCACTTGCAAATCAGGAGACATAGCCATGAGTTTGGGTTCTTTTTCTCTCTTAACCCCATCCTATTCCTTTCATTGTTCTCTGGAATTTGTTTTTTTTCACTGAAGGAACAAACAATAATGACAGATAAAGTTTTATTTTGGTGTCAGGAGAAGGAACATTCTCACTGTAACGAGATCATCCAGTCCCAGACTCTACACATTGTCAGCTTTGTACCTTAATCTCTCTGGGCCTCACTGTCTTTGCTCAAACTTCCACTGCCATGTTATTGTCAGACTCAAATAGATATTTTATGTAAAGTGACCAGCACAGTTAATGTCATATAGTAGTGGCTCAGTAAAGAGTGTCTCTTTCTTTATTAAAAAATATTTATTTTAAAGTATAGTTGATTTACAATATTATATTAGTTTCAGATATACAACACAGTGATTCAACACTTAATATTGGGTTGGCCGAAAAGTTCGTTCAGGTTTTCCTGTAACATCTTACGGAAAGACCAGAACGAACTTTTTGGCCAACGCAATAGATGATACACCATTTAAAATTATTCTAACATATTGGCTTCATTCTCTGTGCTGTACAATATATCCTTGTATTTTTTTGTATTCTATACATAGCATTCATGGATTAGAAGAATTGATATTGTTAAAATGTGCATACCACTCGAAGAAATCTACAGATTCATTGTGATCCCTATCAAAATACCCATGACATGTTTCACAGAACTAGAACAAATAATCCTAAAATTTATATGGAACCACAAAAGACCCCAAATAGCCAAAGCAACTTTGAGAAAGAACAAAGCTAGAGTTATCATACTCCTGGATTTCAAACCATCCTACAATGCTATAGTAATAAAACAGTATGGTACTGGCACAAAAACAGACACAGAGATCAATGGAACAGGATAAATAGCCCAGAGATAAACTCACACAGCTATGGTCACTTAATCTACAGCACAGGAGGCAAAAATATGCAATGGGGAAAAGACAGTCTCTTCACTAAGTGGTGCTTGGAAAACTGGACAGTATCTCTTTCAATTCAAATACTTCCTAGAAAAATTTGGGGAGGCTTAAAATAAAACTATGGAGAAAAACAATATGCAGAGTTAAACATAGTACTCTATAGAGAATGAAAGTGTAAAGGAGGAAAAATTACATAAAGAACTCTAGACGAAGGAAAGCTGTAACTGTTAAGGAGAGATCTTACTCTGAGCTTCCTAGCAGCTAGGGCAAAGAAGCAAACATTTTATTTTATAGAGCTCTGGTATTTAGAAGAAGTCATCATCTTAGTATAGAAATTACATTAGGAATAATTTAGCTCATAACTTTGAGAACTATTTGTTTTTATCCTGAGCAGCAGATATATGTTAAAATTAAATGTTTAAAAACAGAACATATAATATTACCATGTGTTTAAAAGCTTTTATAAATGTACTCACATAATGTAAAAAAATCTGGTATGTGCAAATATGTATAGATTACATTTATAAATACTTAATTGTTTTCAGTGTTTTACAAACCACATCCATTTGTTAAACTTGCAAATCTCATACCTTTCTTTAATGTTCTCTGAGGTTTCAAATTATATTAAATATTGTGATTTAAATAAACCAACTCAAATTAACAGAGTATTGAATATGCTTTAACAACCTGTATGTGCTAGATTCTTCTCTGCCCCCTCCACCCTGTTTTAGAATTATAATTGTGGAAGAATTAAATAGGTAGTAATTTACTAAGATTTTATTTTTCTTTTGTGTTATAAGGAATTACAGAAAGATATGCAAGGAAGTGCACAGGCATTGGCAGAAATAGTGAAAAACACAGAGAACTTCTTAAAAGAGAGTGGTGAAAAACTGTCACGAGAGGATAAGGCTCTGATTGAACAGAAACTTAATGAAGCTAAGATAAAGTGTGAACAGCTTAATTTAAAGGCGGAACAGTCGAAAAAAGAGCTGGATAAAGTTGTGACGACAGCAATCAAGGAAGAAACGGAAAAGGTCCTTATTCAAATATGTGGTACCCTGTTCTTACGGCTTTGTTGAAAATGATGAGTGTAACAGCGCCTTGATTTATTATGTGGTATCAGGTGGTCGTAAGTGATGATTAGCACCAGAGACTAGAATTCTGGGTTTTCATGTAGGCAATTGACCAAATACTACAAAGTTTGAAGAATTGGCTTTGTTGAACTTTAAAAAAAAAAATTTTATTGAGGTATAGTTGATGTGCAATATTATATGTGTCAGGTGCACAACATAGTGATTCATAATTCTTAAAGGTTTACTCCATTTAGAGTTATTATAAAATATTGGCTATCTTCCCTGGGTTGTACAGTATATCTTAGTAGCTTATTTATTTTATACATAATAGTTTGTAGGCTTCGTTAAACTTTTAAAAACAATTTAAGTGGGATTGTCAGGCTTTCTACTTGTGAAATGTGTGAGGTCCATTAAGTACAGTTAAAACTTTGGAATGTGTTTTTAAGAACAGTGGAAACTTCAGGGTAACTGCCTGTTGCTGTAAGGCTTAATTTCAGTGTGTTCAGTTTTCATTGTGGGTCTGGTTTAATTTCCCTGCTCTGATTTTCAATGATCTAAGTATTTGCTTTTGGAAAGTCTTAACACTCTTGCCTCGGCCCACATTCAAGGTTATCTATTGTGACCTTTCCTGCCCAGGTTGCAGCTGTAAAGCAGCTGGAAGAGAGCAAAACCAAAATCGAAAACCTTTTGGACTGGTTGGCAAATGTTGACAGAGACTCAGGAAGGGCAGGGATGGAACAGAAACAGGTCATTGAACAGAACGGGACTCATATTCAAGAGGGTGACGGCAAGTCGGTGATGGGAGAAGAGGATGAAGTTAATGGTAACCTGTTGGATATGGATGTTGATGGGCACGTAGCGACCACCCAGGAGAACCTGAACCAGCAGTACCAGAAGATGAAGGTGAGTGGTTTTAAACAGATGATCTTGTTAAAGTCTATTTTCAGGTCTGTAAAGACAGGAAGCACTTAGCACGTGAGTTATCTTTTCAAAGCTCAGGGACCCTTGAGAGTAAAGTCCTTGTTTTAGGGTCATCAGTATGTCCATGTAAGTTATCGTGAGAATTCTAAGCAAGTGAAAAACAGTGGGAAATACATCATTGGATGTGGTGTTCTTCTCTGTGAAGCAGCGTTGTAAGGAATTAATAGAAATAACAATAATAGCTAATGTTCGTAAAGCAGTGACAGTGGACCAGGCACTCTTCAGAGCTCTTCCCATCCTGACTCATTACTGTGTTCATTTAGTTCTCCCCACCACTCTGTCAAATGAGAATATCATTATTATGGTGATGAAATTATTATTATTAATGTTATTCTCATTCTCATTTTACAGATAGGGAAGCTGTAACTTACAGAATGAGGTGTCTTGCCTGAGGTTACACTTCTAGTAAGGGGTGGAGTTGGGATTTTAAACTAGGCTGTGAGCTCAGTCCCTCTGCTAAATTCCAGCCCGGGCTTGCTGTGCCCTCCTGAGTTTACTCAAGTTCTCTCCAGACTTCAGGTCATCTTTTTGGTGAAGGCTGTGGCTGAGAAGAGGAGTGAAAATTCACTGCATGAAAAATCTAGGGCTAACATTAATGCTGCTACAGGAGCCAAGGGAACATTTGAAAGCCATTTTTAAAGAGTCACATAGTTGATCATTTTATTTCAGTGTGTGGCTTTTGATGGGCAGATGCCTGGGCCTCGGGAACATTTGCAATTCTGTTGTTTGCCTCCGAGTCTTTGTCTTTGGAGTCTTGGGAATAGAATGCCCTCTGTGAAGCTCTTCTAGTACAGGAAGTAGAAGGGAAACCAGAAGAGCTGGGATATTCATTACATCACAATTTCAAGGGGCTATTCCAGAACCTGACTGTAATTGGGTCTCAAAATGAAAAATCTAATGAATTCCTAAAGGAACCTGTGAGTCACGTACAAAGGAGTCAGGAAAGGTTAGTAACTTGACCAAAGGAGTGAAAAATACCAGGGTGGACCCAGACATACAGGTGCCTTACCGGAAACACTTGTTTTTAGCCACAGCATGAAGTTTGCCTTCTGAACTTTTCACTGCTAAGAGTATGAGAATCTGAAAGTGCTTCACAAATTCCTGCTCTCCTGGCAAAGTGGAGAGATGGCCCAGAGGCTCGGGAGACACGAGGGCTCTCGTACTAACTCTCTGCGCTACGTGTTCTGGGCCCAGCCTGTCTCCCCTCATCTGTAAAAGGAAGGGATGGGTCAGGTGACTTTATAGGTATTATATACATCTGTCTGACCACGGAGATGGTGTATGAATATAATTCAGATACCGAAGAGAGAGAAAAGCCTGCGGGAGAAAAGTTATTTAGACAAAAGTATTTGTCCTGTGCCCACTGTGTGTCAGGTGCTGTCACAGACAAGGGAAAAAGGATTGATGAGTGTTCTCGGCTGGCGGCTGGGATCAGACTTCGCGGGAACAGCTGTCCCACAGCAGTGCTTCTTGGCCCTTTTCACTTGATGGCATAGAATGATATTTTCTCAACCCCTGAGTGCTCTGTTCTAGGTAGTGAGCAAAGTAAATTCCCTGTCTTGGTGCTTGCCTGCTGGGGGGGGTGACGATAATAGGGCAGGCAGTAAACATCCAAATTCTGTGGGATGCTGGAAGGTGGTAACTTTTTGCCAAGTTAGGTACGGGTGGGCAGATGGGGTGGGACCACCTTTCAGGGTTAATAGCCTCGTCCAAGTAGGTCCACATGGGGGGATGAGATTCCTGCAAAGACTCAGAGGAGGTAGGGGTTGCAGGCAGGTGTCTGAGGGGAGAGCTGGAACCAGACAAGAGAGCAGCTAGAGAAAGAGGTCCAGATGTGCCCGCGGGTGGGGGTGGGGTAGAGGTGGGAGGCCGAGTGTGTGGTGTAGGGAAGGGGGAGGGCCAGGTCGGAGAGGGAGCTCGGAGGTGATGGGATCAGGCTGTATGGCTCCACTTCAGACATTACAAGAAATGTGGAAAATGGCCCAAAAGGATTACTATGCTTTTTTTTTTTAATTGAAGTATAGTTGATTTACAATGTTGTATTAGCTTCTGCTGTACAGCAAAGTAATTCAGTCATACATATGTATGCATTCTTTTCTATATTCTTTTCCATTATGCTGTTTACCACATTTTAATGGCATATTGGGGTGGATGGAAGAAGCTGGTTATGGCTGGAGAGGAAGGGACTCTAGCCACTGAGGCCCACACGGCTGAGGGCTGAGGGCGGGTAGCTGTGCACACCTGTGACCTTTCTGCCCCACACCTGTGACCTGCCAGACGCTCTGCTCTTGCCTCCAGGGTGGACTTTGATCCCTGACATGTACCGGGCTCAACAGGCAGCATTCTCTGTGTGCGGTTTCCTGTGCTCCTTTCAGCAAACCTGTGATGTGTAGGGTTATTGTCCCTTTTTCCACATGCAGGAAACTGCGACCCAGTCAGCTGAGTAGCTCCAAGATGCTCCTTTATTATATGTGTTCCTTTAACTTCCTTTGGGCTTCTCCGAATGTATGTTGTTCTTGCTTACTGATGATCGTAGTGTTTTTATAGGTTTCAAATTATAGATTCTTTTTTTCCTATTAAATATCTTTTCAGGATCATTTCCTAAGAAAAAATACTGTACTTCCGTGATCAATAATTAGGTAAAGACATTGACAGTCCCTTCAGGGGGCTCGTAGGGAAGGGATGAGTAAAATGAGAGCAGATTGTAGATGCTTGTTTTAAGGCTGGAACAGAAATTCGTTCCATTTTTTCCAACCTTCTCAAAAACAGTACTTTCCAGAGAAGATTGGAAATTTTAAAATTAGATTTTAAAATTAGCTGCTCACAAAGCAGCTTTTGCTTTTAGGAAGTTCACCATTAAGAGGGAAACAGCGGGCACCCTAGACAGGTTGATGGGAAGCAGGCCTGCGGGTCCTGGGTCTGTGGGTCCTGCATCCACATGATGCCTGATCTGCTCTCCCGCAGGCCCAGCATGCGGAGCTCGCAGCCCAGCACCAGGCTGTCCTTGTGGCCACCCAGGCGGCCCAGGCCTTGCTGGAGAAGCAGGGCCACCACCTCTGCCCGGAAGAAAAGGAGAAGCTGCAGAGGAACGTCAAGGAGCTGAAGGCGCATTATGAAAGCGCGCTGGCCGAATCGGAGAAGAGGATGCGGCTGACCCACTCCCTGCAGGAGGAGCTGGAGAAGTTCGACGCCGACTACGGCGAGTTTGAGCAGTGGCTGCAGCAGTCAGAACAAGAGCTGGAGAACCTGGAAGCAGGTGCCGACGACCTCGGTGGTCTGACGGCCAAACTGAAGAGGCAGAAGAGCTTCTCGGAAGATGTCATTTCGCACAAAGGTGACTTGAGGTACATCACGATCTCTGGGAACAGAGTGTTGGAAGCAGCCAAGTCTTGCAGCAGGAGAGAGGGAGGCGGCCGGGCTGAGCAGGGCCACCTGGATACCTCTGCCACCCACAGGGAAGTCCAGGGCAGGCTAGACCGTGCCACTGACCGCTTCAGGTCCCTCTACACGAAGGTAATTTCATTTTTTTTAAATTGAAGTACAGTCCATTTACAATGTTGTGTTAATTTCTGCTGTACAGCAGAGTGTTTCAGTTATACATATATATTCTTTTTCATATTCTTTTCATTAAGGTTTATCTCAGGATATTGACTATAGTTCCCTGTGCTATACAGTAGGACCTTGTTGTTTATCCATCCTTATATAATAGTTTGCATCTGCTCATCCCAGACTCTGAATCCTTCTCTCCCCACCCCACTCCACCTTGGCAACCACAGGTCTGTTCTCTATGTCTGTGAGTCTGTTTCTATTTCCTAGATAACTTCATTCGTGTCATATTTTAGATTCCATATATAAGTGATATCATATGGTATTTGTCTTTCTCTTTCTGACTTACTTTACTTACTGTGATAATCTCTAGGTCCACCCATGTTGCTGCAAATGATATTACTTTGTTCATTATTATGCCTAAGCAATATTTCATTGTATATATGTACCACACCTTCTTTATCCATTCATCTGTCGGTGGACATTTAGTTTGCTTCCAAGTCTTGGCTATTGTAAATAGTTCTGCTATGAACACAGGGGTGCACGTATCTTTTTGAATTATAGTTTTCTCAGGGTATATGCCCAGTAGTGGGATTGCTGGGTCATATGGTAGCTCTATTTTTAGGTTTTTAAGGACCCTCCATAGCGGCTGTATCAATTTGCATTCCCACCAACAGTGCAGGAGGGTTCCCTTTTCTCCACACCCTCTCCAGCATTTATTGTTTGTGGACTTTTTGATGATGGCCATTCTGACCGGTGTGAGGTGATACTGCATTGTAGCTTTGATTTGCATTTCTCTGATAATTAGCGATGTTGAGCATCTTTTCATGTGCCTCTTGGCCATCTGTGTGTCTTTGGAGAAATGTCTATATTTTTCCTTCCCATTTTTTGATTGGGTTGTTTGGTTTTTTGTTGTTGAGTTGTATGAGCTGTTTGTATATTTTGGAAATTAAGCTCTTGCCAGTTGCATCGTTTGCAAATTCCGTAGGTTGTCTTTTCATTTTATTTATAGTTTCCTTTTCTGTGCAATAAGGTAGTTTCATTTTAAGGCATGAGGAATCTGTGCGTGTAGTTTTCGTTCTGTCCTCTTTAGTTTTGGAATTAGAAGCAAGAAATCTGAAAACTGAAGCAGGGAAAATAAAGTATTTTCATCCTACTTCCCTCAGTCTTATTCATCTGCTTTACTTCTGAAAAATATGTTTAAAGATTAGGAACGTAAAGTTATTTATTAAGTTCATTTGGAGTGATTTCCAGGCAGCCCTAGCTGTAAAACTCTGTAATACCTGTTTTGCCCAGCAGGTGGCGAGTATATTTTGAGTCTAAACAGAGTGGTTTGCTGTTTGCAGCCTCTGAAGCTTGAGAACTGAAGCCTCCTCTCAGATAATTCCCTTCACAAGGAATTCGCTTTACACATATATTTGGTCTGTGTATTATTTTAATACTTAATAGCTAACAGACTGTTTCAATTTTATTATTCTCGTGGACCAGTAAGAGAGTTTTGTTTTAAAAAAAGCAAAACTGAGAAAACATGTCCCTGTTTAGAATATAAGCTGACCAGGCTGCACAAATGTCTTGAAAAGCATCGTTGGCTGTTGGCCTTGGCTTCCTTCTGGTCTAGATTATTTGCCCTCCTTGTGTCTTGTGCAGCATATAGAAGTGATTTATGAAGCATCTTGAAAACCTTTCCATCTGATGCATACTATACACGTGGTGTGTAAACTCCGTGGAGACGAGCCCCCTCTGATGATTGACACCTAAACCCTTCATTCTGGATTAAGATCCAGCCCTCATGCAGATGTTTTTGAATTGGTTAGTTTTTGACTTGTTAGAGGAAGCATCTTCCTATAAAGGAGAAAATCTTCACCCTACAGTTTTTGCTCACTTTGGTTGAAATCTGGTGTTTTACAGGTGGCGAAATCTGGTGTTTTACAGGTGGCGTAACCCATAGGTCCTGAAGATTATATATAAAAGCAGTGGATTTTAATCCCCACCCTTCTCTCTTTCGATTTTCAGTGCAATGTCCTTGGGAATAACCTCAAAGATCTGGTGGATAAATACCAACACTATGAAGATGCTTCATGTGGGCTTCTCTCTGGGCTCCAGGCTTGCGAGGCCACGGCGAGCAGACACTTATCTGAACCTGTTGCCGTGGACCCTAAAAATCTGCAGAGGCAGCTAGAAGAGATGAAGGTAAAGAAAAGAGGGAAAAGAGAGATCCAGCCCCAAGGTAGTCCCGTGGAATGCCCTCCGCTCTCCCCCATTTTTGTGATCATTCCCCCAAGGGCAGGGGAGGAAGGGATGGGAAGATGTGTGTCTCCCTCTGGGGGGAGTTACAACTTGACGTCTGTTCGTTTCTCTTTCTTCTACTGTGGTTTAGCTGGTCTGACATTGCTGTCATGGTTCGTATTCCCAACCTCCTCATCCCCAGACAAAGACCAGTCCTGCCTGGGCCACTTGTGATCTTTACAAATACGAAATTATTTTTCGTATTTTATATTGGAGTGTAGCCGATTAACAATGTTGTGATAGTTTCAGGTGCACAGCAAAGCAACTCAGCCATACATATACATATACATGCACCCATTCTCCCCCAGACTCCCCTCCCATCCTTGTTCATTGTCTTCTCCTGCATTACCACCAAGCTCCACAGGGCAGATGCTTGGTCTGTTTTGTTCACTGCTGTATCCCTGGGCCCTTGTAGGTCCTTGATGAACATTTGTTCATGAATGGACCGGGGGACGGAGAGGGTGTCACTGTCACACTCCGTGTGGGTTCCTGTTGGGTTACCCCCAATTCACAGAAGTACACACTTCAGTTATCACCTTTCCCACTTCTCAGAGAGGCCACCTGCCCTTTTGAACATTCAAACTTGATGGGGGAATTGTGTAAATATCTCAGCCCCACCCACAGTGGCAGAGAGAGTCTAGCCATTTCTTACATTCCAAGCATATTTTAAAATCCTCATGTGAGGGGAGAGAAGTTTTGAAAAATTTTATTCTTCTTCCATGTGACCAATAATTTTGAGTTTGAAAGTTTCATGTCTTAAATCTTTTCTGTACTTCCTTTTAGCAGGTGGGTAGCAATAGCTCATTTCTGCCTAGATAGAAAGCAAACACTGTAATGCCAGTGAAACTACTGTCTTTCAGAATTTGGTTGCATCTGTTAGTTAGAGTCAGAAATCATTATTGTGCGTTAACAAGGGAAGCAGATACCCTACTGACTTAGCTTAATGTTAGGTATTGCCTGAGACCAGTGTCTTCTGGCTGGAAGAAAGCTGTCTTACCCTGGGGTGAACTGTGGCAGGTTAAGGCCAAGCAGAGAGAAGTGGGAGGAAGTGTGGGGTGAAAGGAGGAAAGAGGGGCTGGGGCCGAAAGGATGGAGAACTCTGTGTTTTCCTGGGCTGGAGTTTACCCAGCGCTACACAGGCACCAGGGCCATGTCCTGGGCCAGGTCAGCCCTGACGTTGATGCAGCTTCTGCACTTCAGGGGTGCATTTTCAGTCTGGAGGCTTTTTTTTTTTTTTTTTGGTTTGGTTTTTTCTCTCTCTTTCCGACAAGCCCAAGAACAGATCTGTCTTAATGAAGCTTTTGGTCCCCACGGGATGACGGGTCCAAGGGCAGTATATGTTGGCAGAGGAGATGTTGTGACATAAAGGCCATTATTTTAATAGGAACTGCCAGGAGCGGCATAACTATTAAGATTGCTTGTATTACATTTAATTAGGAAGTTAGGTATTTTTAGCATCGGAAACTGTGAAATAGACATAGCACATTTTAAGTTAGGTCTGTATTAACAAACTGATTTACATCCTGTGTAAAAGTAGTTTTAATGTAACTAAAAGAAAAAAAACAAACAAAAATTAAATGAATGCTATGGCTTTTTAATGAAATGGAAACATGGATTAATTCTAGAACTGGAATACTACCTTGGTATGTGCTGAGGAAAAAGACTCCTCTAGTTCTCAGGCAGCCAAAGAAATAGAAAAAGAGTGCAACGTCTCAAAGGAGAATTAATTCCAATTAAGCCGCAGCATAATTTTAGAATTAAATGCGTGATTAAAGTTGTTCCTGGCATATGGATGTGTTTTCCGCAAAGATGATCTCAGCAGGTAGAGAGGATACATTTTTATGAGGATTAAGGAGTCTCCATTTCTTTCATTTTATTACCCACATCTTACAATCATTTTTCTTTTAACAATAATACAAACACATAAGACTACTACCAAACAATCAGTCTTTTCTACATTTACAATACTCACTTCTACTTATATTCTGTTGTATGATAAATGTAATTTGGGACACTCAGTGGGTACATTTGAAATATTTTTGGCCAATAACACATTGCTACTAGCATGATTTTTAAAGTGGCTGTTGGCTGTGTTGTCAGCAGTCTGATACCCCTGGGCTAGAATGATGCTCTTCATAATCAGTGGACAAAACTAGATTTTAGCTTCATACAAAGCACAGAAAGGCAGGATCCTGGGACCCTTCTAGAGGTCTGGGTTTGGAGCCAGGCATGGGGCCAGGGAACATTGACAACATCAACCTTCCAGGCTTGCTCTGATCTCTGGGAGGGTGATGAATGTCGGGAAACTTTTATGAGCTGGACGAGTGCCCACGGCTTTGTCAGCTTCACCCTTTTCTGGTCCAGGCTGGAGACCAAGGTCATCATCTTGCAGTGTTCCCTGTCACAGATGCTTCTTTCACGTTTTGATTTCATTGAAATCCATTAAAAACAATATATGGCACCCATTTGAATACTTTAATTTGCAGTTTTGTCCCGAAGTAGTGTTATAAACCACTACCACAGCTAAATTAAAACCTGATAACGTTAGGAACTAAAAACTACTGACTCTCTTGAACATAATTATGAAGAGAAAAGGCATAGGATGTTTTGAAGAGAAGAGGTGAAGAAGAGATGCTTTTCTTGTAATCCATTTCTAAGTTTTAGGATGGTAGGTAGGGCCATCTTTGGTACTAGATGTTTTGTAAAACCATGATCACTTTTAAATAAATTTATTCATTCAAAGACATTTATGTTCTAGGCCCACTGTTAGGGTTTTAACCCCTTTGTGTCTTCAAAAAACCTATCTCTGTCCTTGGGGAACCCACATTCTAAAAAATAATTTTTGGAGGTGCCTTTAAATTTATTTCATTTCCTGTATAACTGTGTGATGCAAATAAGCTGTACGTGTGGCTTAGACTTCAGTCCGTTTATAGGTAAAGTTCCTATTTTGAGGAATTTCTTACACTTAACTGCAACTAAACTTGTGGGAGAATTTCCCAAACTGATGCAGATTCTTTGGCCTCTGAGAACAATTGTAGGATCTGGTATTCAGATCACAGATCCCATGCTGGTCATAGATTGTTGGGCCTTTGGACATATGCACAGCTGCCTGTATATTATCACAGTTTCTTGGATATGAGAATTAATTGAGGAAAATTTTGCCATTGGCTTTAGACATTTGCTTTTTTGTTGTTGTTGTTGAAGGCTGAAATGGAGGGGGATCTTTTAAAACCTTACACTTGATATCTTCATTTATTTACTTATTCATTCAGTTGTTTATTCCAGAAACTTTCGTTAATGCCATGTGCCCAGCACTGGGCTAGGCAGTGATAATAGAAAGCTGAATACTATCAATTTCTAGTTCTCAAGGAGGTTCCAGTTTGATAGAAGAGACAAATCAGTGCAGTGTTATTCACAGGGCATGTGTGGGAACTTCTGGGGGCAGTGCTCCAACTCGAGGTGAGGAGAGACAGGGAAGAAGGCCTCCCAGCTGAATGTTACAGGTAAGAGCCAAGCTCAGGGTCGCCTCCCAAGGTCTGTGTGTAGAGATGCTAGGGCCTTGGGTCCAGCAAGAGCAAGTCGCTGAGGGATAGCTGTGTCGTGGGATGCTTCTGGAACAGGAGGGGGAGAAAGATGAGATTGAAGATAGAATTAAGAAATAGATTCCTTTGGACAATTGATGGCAGGCTCCAGTATCCCCTTTATTCTGAAGCAAGAGGAAGCTATGAACGATTTTAAGAGGGGAGTGGTGCAGTCAGGTATGTGCCTTCCATAATACATATCAGGGGCTGTATGAGGGGAGAGACTGGAGGCAGGGGCACAGTTAGGAGGCTTTTTCCAGTTCAATGAGAGATTGTCCTGTAGTGATTCAGATATACAGAACCAGAGCCATATTTGAAAAAAATATTAAGCAGGTGAAATTGTCAGGGCTTGCTGGTTGGTTTGCAGGTGGGAAGGAAGGAAGAGGCTCAGGTACCACCTGGGTGATGATGCAGCCCCAGGAGGATGCCCAAATCCACACCTTCCCCAGGACCTGCCCCAGGGCCACCCCATAGAGGAGGCCCCTCCTCCCTTCCCAGGTCCTCCCCCCTCAACCTTTTTCTTATTCATCTTTGGCACTTACCACTTCCTGCCTTAGACTAGAAGATCCCCATGGGTAAGCTTTGTGTCTGTTTGATTTTTGTATTTTCACAAAACGTAGCAAGCTTTTTTGGAATTTGTTAGATGTTAAGTAACTTTTGTTGCATTACGGAAATAAATATGACTCAGCATTGGGTCAGGATGTGTAAGTCCTTAATTATCTCCTTCCCTGGAGTCAGAAATGGTCTCAAAGGGGTTCTGCTGCTTGTGTGTTTTTTACTTGTCTTTGTTTTCTGGTGGTTGTGGGGGTATTGTATAGAGTCTGGGAGTGGGATTGAGGGGAACTCAGGCTGAGGGTGGAGGGTTTCAGGATCAGGAATCAGGCCGGTTATCATGAGCATATGCTGAGGGTTTATTCCAGGACTGAACTTGAATGTTCCCGACTGGCTGATGGTTTTGCTAATGTCACTTTATAACTGGCCTTATTCTAAGAATTCTGGGGTAAGCTTCTACTGATGACAAGTCTGCTCTGTCCAGTTTATCTTACTGTGAATCTTTTTTTTCGTATTGGAAATCTGTTATTTAGTCCTACTGAATATAATTGAGGCATTCAATCCTCCAGGCTCTACAGGGACAGATATCAAGTCAGCAGGTGGCTGTAGAGAAACTGAAAAAAACCGCTGAAGTGTTGTTAGACGCCAGGGGATCTTTACTTCCCGCCAAGAACGACATCCAGAAAACACTGGGTGAGTGGCATTTCCTCATGTCTGGTCTTACATGTCCATTCTAAATGCAGGTCTCATAGTAGATACGGAGACATCGCTCGCTAGCATATTCTGCGTCACTATGTCCTTTCACTGTG